>NC_086106.1:74203753-74814468 GCF_963921235.1 Mobula hypostoma
GCACTTGATTGCGGTAAAAGCGATGGGTCCAGGATTGTATGAGACAGCTACATCTTAAATGGAGATCCATTTATCATTTGCATGTCATAACCCTTGCAACACAGTCAATTGAAAGTGATTTAAGAAAGGTACTGGATGATGCTACAATGGTGTTCAAAGACGGCACCGAAAAACTCAAACATATCAAGGGTAAAATAGTGTTAAATAAAAACATCATACCCAAGTTTCACAAAGACAATCCAGATCTTTATTCCATCCATGATAAAGTAGCCAATGAGCTAGATCACATGGAAGCTGAAGGAACTCTTTCCAAGTTTGAATGGAGCCTATGGGCAATGCCAGTAGTCCCAGTAGCCAGGAAGAATAGGTCTGTCAGGATGTGCTGTGATTATAAGATAACCATAAAGCCAATACTGAAATTAGATCAATACCCTCTGCCCAAGATAGAGAATATCTTTGTAAACCTTTCTGGTGGAGGGGCATTTCAGCAAAGTGGACATAGCTGAGGCTTACCTACAGCTGGAGATGGAAGAAGAGTCCAAACCGTTTCTCGCCATAAACACTCAGAAAGGACTTTATCTCTACAATAGTCTTTTACTTGGAGTGGCATCTGCACCTGCGCTCTGGCAGAAAGTCGTGGACCAAGTGTTGCAAGACTGCCCAGGCACTCAGTGTTACCCTGGATGACATTATTGTTACCAGTGAAGATGACAAGGACCATCTCCAGAAACTCAAAAGGCAGTGCTAAAATAATTAGAAGATTATGGGCTCAGGACAAGTGTGAATTCTTTAAACCAAGCAACAACTATTTTGGTCACATCATTGATACACAAGATTTACACAAGTTCGTTGAGAAAATTCAAGCAGTGGTGGATGTCCCAAGGCCAAAGTACATGCAACAGTTGCAGTCCTTTTTAGGATTTCTCAATCGCTATAACAGGTTCCCCCCAAAACTGGCTATTGTGCTCCATCCCTTGAACTCGGTACTACAGGTTGGGATGAAATTGAAATGGACAGAACAACATGAGGTGACTTTCCAAGAGATAAAATAAATTATGATGAAAGGCACTATACTCACACATTATGATCCACATTGTCCAATGAGGATAACCTGTGATCCCTTACCTTATGCCAGTCAGATGTTATGAATGATGGAAGTGCATGCCCCATAGCTACTGCATCATGTTCCCTTACCGCTGTAGAGAAAATTATGTATAGGTTGACAGAGTAGCCTTGGGTCTGATTTAGGGTGTAAAATGTTTCAACTAGTACTTCAGAATCAGAATTAGAATCAGGTTTATTATCACCGGCATGTGATGTGAAATTTGTTAACTTAGCAGCAGCAGTTCACTGCAATACATAATCTAGCAGAGAGAGATAAAATAATAAATAAGATAAAACATAATAATAAATAAACAAGTAAATCAATTATGAATATTGAATAGATTTCAAAGAATGTGCAAAAATAGAAATACTGTATATTAAAAAAAGGTGAGGTAGTGTCCAAAGCTTCGATGCCCTTTCAGGAATCGGATGGCAGGGGGAAAGAAGCTGTTCCTGAATTGCTGAGTGTGTGCCTTCAGGCTTCTGTATCTCCTACCTGTATGAGAGAAGTTTACCCTCATTATTGATCATCAACCACTGGTGTCTATTTTTAATCCACAGAAGAGTGTTTCACTAACAGCAGCTGCACAAATGCAAAAATAGGCTCTGTTTCTTCAAGGATGCAATTACAAGATCATATCCAAGAGGGCAAATAATCATGGAAATGTAATGGATTGTCCCATGGGAAGGATATAACCAACCCATAAATTTTGACATTTTTTGGGAGATTAGAATTAAAGGCACAGACGGAATTCTCAACTGGAGAACCATGCTGTTCCTTACTTTTGTAAATATTTTTATGCATATTATTAAATTTTGAAATCATGTAAGTGATGGATAAAGTTTTCTATAACTAAAATGTGAGATTACTAATCTTTAGCCAAAGAAGACGGCAATACATGCTTAGTAACTTGTTTACAAGACACACTTTCAGGAAATCTGAGTAAAGTCATGCATCGCAATATGGGCACTCCTGTAAAAGAAATGAACCATCTTCAGCTTATTGAGAGGCATTGCAAGATTACAGTATTTGGGAGCAGTTTAAGGTAGAAATCCTCTGAGAATCTGGGAAATGTTTGAGTTAGAAATCCTGTGTGAGTTTTAAATGTATTTTAAGTGTTGTATGGATTTAACTGTCAATCACTGAAAATAAATGAACAGTGTTTTAAACTACTTTGTTAGTTAGAATGTTCATCTCCTTGTTAGGAAGAGGGGACCCACCACTTGTGTAATGGGTATTCAGTGGAGTACCATATCCACATTATAACTTGAATATACTATAAAATGATTTTGTAGGTGCTGTATACTTACAAAAAGGAAAAAGTTCATTCGCAAGAAAGCCAATTGACCCATTGTGCCAGGAGAGAAGCTAATGATTTTGCCTGGGCAGTCTCAGTTTTTAGGCACTTTGCTGATTTTTCCCTATATTCTTTACTATGCCACAATTTATGCAAGTCTGTCTATTTTACATTGTTAGACAGTGCATTAATCCTAATAGGTCGATGAGTGCGCACGCACGCACGCACACACACACACACACACACACCTCAAACTGTGTATATCACTTTACATCAGATTGTAGCTAGCATATTTTAATAAGTGCATTATTTCTATACTTTAATTGTACTATTTCTCATGCATTTTTTGTGTATACAGCTGAATAAAAAGTTAAAACCCCATACCAAATCATTGACTAAAACTGCTGACAAAATACCTGACTGTTCATTTGAAGTGTATCCTAAAGTTTTCTTCTGAATACAGCTGATCTCAGTAACACTAGCATCGAGGAATCACAACCTGGCTTATATTTTCTCAGAACGGAGCTCATGATGCTAATTCTTTACTTTCATTGCAGATGTTACAAAGCCCCATTTGGTCCACTCATGCCATTCAGTTTCAGGAAATCGCATGTCTTTACTTGACAAAGGCATATGCTCCAATCTTGATGTGTCTTCATAAGGGTGGTTTTGCCGCTCCTGAGTGAATGAGTGAAGCCGAATCAATGGATTTATTAATACCAGTAGCTGAAAGAAACGGAGAGATGAACTTTATCCAGGATGCAGGTTCCATCTGTGGTCTTTGAATCCAAGCCCAGACAGATGGTACAGCAGATAGTGTTACAATGTCATCTTTTAGGCCCTGGATGAGGGAATTAAAAAAGGCTCAGAGTGGTGGCTACTGCTTAATTTATAATGATCCTCAAAGTAAATGTGTTTGTATTGGTGGACAATGAGAAGATGACTATTCTGATGATCCTTATGTCAAGCACATTAATTAATAGTCATATGCAAATATGAACATTCAGATAGGCAGGTAAGTGTCAATCACTTTGGTGCTCTGGAGTCACATAAAATATGTTCCAGATAAGGAAAACAGGATTTATTTTCTGGGGTTTTAGGACAATCTGGTATTTTCATATTGCATGGAAGTAGTTCTCTTAAAAAACAGTTGCATTTAACTGCCTGAATTCATTTTCCCTATTTGCTAGGATAAGATTTCATCTTGCATCCCTAGATTAATGGTCTAAAGGTGCAGCAAATCAACTAAGATTCTACAAAAGCCCTGTGGAGTTTCACATCCTATTTAACTGATTGTTATAGTTCTGTGGTGCTTTAAGATTAGATAATTCCTGCCTTTGATTTGTATGTTGTTTCACTTCTATTATTTCACAAATTATTTATCTTCCAGCAGCAAGATTCATCTTATTCCTTGGTTTTATAAATTGTCATCTCTATTATTAAGCATCATAACACTTCACGAAAGAGCTAATTGGATTACCTCTCTGTACACTTGATTTCAAGATGACGATTTTGGCAATGTACAGGAAACAGTTAGTCAATAACATTGATTTGTTCAAAGAACTGCTGTAAATCAAAAATATTTATCCAAGTTTGCAGGTTTGTTTGGATGTACAATTACTCAGCCTTTCTTTGCTTTATAATGGGACAAATAACTTGGAAACTATTGAACTATTCACTTTAAGTTGCTGAGTTAACGATCTGAAAAAGAAGCTGCAAAGTAAGTTAGCAGTGAGTGCCAAGACTGCAAATGCTCCTTAGTATTTCAAAGTCCGGTGGAAATGCCTCACACCATTAGAATAATGAAAATCTTGTTGTTGATTATCTACAAAGAGTCAGGCTGTATCTATGGAAGTGAATAAACAGTCAACATTTTTGGCTGAGATCCTTCTTAGAAATAGCTCAATTTTGAAAGCACTTTGTTCCAGACCATTGACTGCATCCATAGCAGAAGCTTTTGTCCTATATTTATTAACGCCCAACAAATACAACAGCATATCCAATTGTTACAAATGCACTAAGATTGATGGCATTGAGAAATATAGACCAATAACAAAAGTTACAAAAATCACATTAACACATTAAATGACTGGAAATAGTTGTGACAGATGAATTTAATGTGGGTGAATATAGGAACCTAAATTTTAAACCAAATAGTGTTAGATCTGAATATTGCTTAAATTACAAAAATGTTGTAACAATAGAGATACAAAAGGTTTGGGAAAAGAGGGTCCGCTGATAATTCCACCACTTTAGTCAGGTATAAAAAATAATCGTAAAACCTAAAGGAATGAGGGAACCAAACTATAAAATATGTTTTACTACAACTATATCACTTCAGTGGGAAAACATATAGCGTAGTTTCACCAGGGCTTCAAGGGACAAATCATGAGACTGATGCATAAAACCACTTTGCATTCCCTGAAATATAAAACAGTTCTTGGGGAATCTGTGATATCTTCAGGACTTAGAAAGGAATTGATAGATTAAATATAAAGTCATTAACTGATAATGGGAAAAGCATTGACAAAAAGACAAAAAACCTTCAAATCTGTGCTCAGGTGTTTAAAGAAGAGAAATTGGAGAGCAGTTCTTCATCACACCAAAACAGCTGCAAATGCTAGCCCAATATGTAATTATTGATAACGTGTAACTAAATATTGCTAGCCTCATGTCTTAAGGAATATGGAGTTGAGGCAAATGGATGGAGTTAGAATTTGAAAAGGTTCAAATGGCTCAGTGTTTTACTTTTACGCCAATGCTTCAGGTTGTTCAAATATTGCACCCAAAAATAAAATCTAATATGAGTCTGAATGAATGAATATGAACTAATTTCATCTTGTCCCCAGAACTCTGGTCTATACAGTATATTGATCTTTTCCTCAAGAGACAATTGTAGTCATTTTACAAGTGGAAGCGGAAAAGTTTGGAAGATTATCTGGGCTAAATGGAGAAGGAATTCCAGCTAGCAAAAGTAAGCAGAATTACACATGAAAAATCAGGCAAATCCTTTTCCTGCAATACCTCTTTACAAAGTCAAAGTTGAGTTTATTGCCCAAAGTACATGTGTGTACGGGTGCAATGAAAAACTTACTTGCAGCAACATCACAGGCTCATTGCACCAGATATACAACATTCCCAAGTAAAACTCAAATGAAACATATATTATGCATATCTTTCTAACAAGAAAGAACAAAAACAGAACAGAAAAACTTATTGTTGCTCTTTCCATGATAAGTTGCAATCTTACCCTGAGCAGTTGATAACTACTTTTCCATTCCCATTGCAATTTCTCTCTCTGTGATCTCACATACCAGGACATCTCTTTTCTGATAATTATCCATCAACCACAGCCTTTCTTTCTACTACTGTGATAGCTGGCCATTCACAACTTCACTCAGGGTAAGATGTTATTATCTCCAGTATATTTCATGCCATCTTGGCTCACTTCATTCCATGACATAGAGCCATAGAGTATTATAGTACATATCTGACCATTAGGTCCATCTAGTCCATGCTAGCCTGTTCTTCTGACTAGTCTGATCTACCTGCATCCAGAGCATAGCCTCTATACGTCTCTCATCCATGTACCTATCCAAGCTTCTCTTAAATATTACAGTTGAACTCACATCTACCACATCTGTGGGCAGATCATTCCATATTCACACCGCCCTGTGAGTGCAGCAGTTCCCCTTTAGAGGGAATAGCCTGCAATCTTTCACCCTATGTAGAGCCATCGGAATTTTATATACTCTATATAATCTCACTTCATTCCCCTTCACTTCAGGGAATAAATTACTAACCTATTCAAACCTTCTCAATGATTCAAGTCCTCAGGTCTCAGTAACATCCTTGTAAGTTTGTTCTGTACTCTGTCAAGATTATTGATATCATTCCAGTAGGTAGATGAACAGAACTGAACACAATACTCCAAATTTGTTCTCATCAATACCTTAATTAACCTCAACATGACATCCCAACTACTGTACTCAGTACCCTGATCTATGAAAGTCAATGTGCCAAAAGAGAGGGAGTTTGTAGAATGCCTACGGGATGGCTTTTTGGAGCAGCTTGTCCAGAAGCCCACCAGGGGACCGGCTGTTTTGGATTGGGTGCTGTGTAACGGACCTGAGGCGATTAGGGAGCTGGAGGTAAAGGAACGCCTTGGAAGTAGTGATCAAAATATGATTGAGTTCAGTTTCAAATTTGAAAAGGAGAAGCTGGTATCAGGTGTATCGATATTTCAGTGGAACAAAGGAAATTACAGTGGTATGAGAGAGGAACTGGCCCAAGTTGATTGGAAAAGTAAGCTAGATGGAGAGACGGTAGAGCAGAATTGGATGAAATTCCTACAAGAAATAAGGAAAGTGCAGGAAAAATATATTCCAAGAAAAAAGAAAATCATGAATGGAAAAACGGCACAAATGTGGCTAACGAGAGAGGTTAAGGCTAAAATAAAAGCAAAAGGGACAGCATACAAGCAAAAATTAGTGGGAAAACTGAGGACTGGACGACTTTTAAAAACTTACTGAAGGAATCTAAGTAAGTCATTAGGAAAGAAAAGATGAATTATGAAAGGAACTTGGCAATTAACATAAAAAAGGATACTGAGAGTTTTTTTTAAATATGAAGAGTAAAAGAGTGATATGGGTAGATATAATACTGATTGAAAATGATGCTGGAGAAATTATAATGGATAACAAAGAGATGGCAGAGGAACTAAATGAGTATTTTGCATCAGTCTTCACAGTGGAAGACATTAGTAACATACCTGATAGCCAGAGGTCTCAGGGAATAGAATTAGGTACAGGCAAGATTACTAGAGAGAAAGTGCTTGGAAAGCTAAATGGACTAAGAATAGATAAGTCTCCCGGACTGGATGAGGTGCACCCATGAGTTCTGAAGGAGGTGGCTTTGGAGATTGTGGAGGCATTGGAAATGTTCTTCCAAGAATCAATAGACTCTGGCATGGTTTCAGAGGACTGGAAGGTTGCAAATGCAGTTCCACTGTTTAAGAAAGGAGGGAGGCAGCAAAAAGAAAATTACAGACCTATTAGTCTAACATCCGTAGTTAGAAAGTTATTAAAGTCAATCCTCAAGGACGGGGTTATGAAATACCTCAAGGTGCATGACAAGATAGGCCCAAGCCAGCATGGTATCATGAAGGGAAGATCCTGCCTCACCAACCTATTGGAAATTTTTGAGGTAACCTCAAGTAAGATTGATAAGGGAGTGGCTGTGGATGTTGTGTATTTGGATTTTCAAAAGGCCTTTGATAAGGTGCCGCATAAGAGGCTGCTTAATAAGATGGAATTACAGGAAAGATATTGAAATGGGTGGAGCGTTGGCTGATAGGTGGAGGAACAGGAAGTGTTGAGGAAATGGAAAGGTTGCAGAGAAACTTGGTCGGTTTAGGAGAGTGGGCAAAGAAATGGCAGATGGGATACAATGTTGAGAAATGTACGCTTGTACATTTTGGAAGAAGAAATAATCGGACAGATTATTATTTAGATGGGGAGAAAACTCAAAAATCAGAAGTACAAAGGGACTTGGGGGTCCTTGTGCAGGATACCCTAAAGGTTAACCACCAGATTGGATCAGCAGTAAAGAAAGTGAATGCTATGTTGGCATTCATTTCAAGAGGAATAGTGTATAAGAGTAAGGAGGTGTTGATGAGGCTCTATGGGGCACTGGTGAGACCTCATTTGGAATACTGTGTGCAGTTTTAGGCCCCCTATCTTAGAAGGGATGTACTGATGTTGGAGAGAGTTCAGAGAAGATTTACAAGGATGATTCCTGGAATGCAGGGGCTAACATATGAGGAGCATTTGTCAGCTCTTGGACTGTATTCATTAGCGTATAGAAGAATGAGAGGGGATCTTATAGAAACATTTCAAATGTTGAAAGGGTTGGACAGAGTAGATGTGGAAAGGCTGTTTCCCTTGGTGGGTGAGTCCAGGAGAAGAGGCCACAGTCTTAGAATTAGAGGGTACTCATTTAAAACAGAGATGAGGAGAATTTTTTTAGCCAGGGGGTCGTGGGTTTATGGAATTCGTTACCACATACAGCTGTGGAAGCCCATCATTGAGGGCGTTTGAGGAGGAGATTGATAGGTATCTAATTAGTCAAGGTATCAAGGGATATGGGGAAAAAGCTGGAAATTGGAACTAGATGGGAGAATAGTTTAGCTCAGTGGAGTGGCAGAGCAGACTCGATGGGCCGAATGGCCTACTTCTGCTGCTTTGTCTTGTGATCTTGTGAAAGCTATCTTTTACTCTGACACCACTTTCAAGGAATTATGGAATTGTATTTCCAGTTCCCTTCGTTCTCCTGCACATCTCAGTGACGTACCATTCGCTGTGTAAGTCTTACCATGGTTTGTCCTCCTAAACTGCAATAACTCACACCTGTCTGCATTAAATTCCATCTGCAATGTTCAGCCCATTTTTCCAGCCAGTCGAGATCACTGCAAGCTTTGTAGCCTTTTAGTTCTCAATTACACTCCTAATCTTGGTGTTAACTGAAAATTTGCAGATTCAGTTTACCATATTATCATCTAAATTATTAATATAAATGATGAACAAAATTGGATCCAGCACTGATTTCTGCAGTACACTATTAGTCACAGACCTAAATTCAGAGAGTCATCTACTGCCTCCCTCTGGCTTATCTGGCTAAAGCAATAACCACTATCCCAAGTGCCCAAAACTTAATCTTTTGGACCAGCTTCCCATGCTGGATTTTGTCAAAGGACCTGCTAAGGTCTATGTTAAAAAATCCCATTACCTTTCCTTCATCAGCCTTCTTGGTAACCTCTCAGAGCCATGTTGAATAATCCTATTCAGGTCTGATCTATCCAAATGCTTATATATCCTGTCTTTTTTTATGCCTTCCAATAATTTACCCATGACTGACATCAGACTCACTGGCCTATAAATTCCCTGCTTAATCTTAGGCCTTTCTTAAACAACAGAACATCATTAGCAATCTTCAAGTTCTTGGGCACCTCACTTGAGTGTCTAAGGATATTTTAAACATCTCTGCCAGGTGTGGTAAACCATATATATATATGTATGTTGTAACTGGGTTACCTGTCTGGACATGCCTGGACACGCCCCTCTGCTGACTGTTCCTGTGGCTCCTCCCACAGACCCCTGAATAAAGGCAATTGTGTCACTGCTCCTCCCTCAGTCCGGGACAGATACTCAGCATGGACATTGGTCCATTTACTGTTAATAAAAGCATTTCAGTATTTACTCTACTTCCAGTCTTTTGGAGTAATTGATAGTGCATCGCCAGGACATTTGCATTTTCTGCACTACCCTCTCACAAGGTCGAAGGGAACATCATGTTAGGCCCTGGGTATTTATCCATCCTAATTAACCTCACAACAACAAGCACCTCCTCTTCTATAATCCAGATATGGTCCATAGCTTCACTATTCTTTTGCTTCAGTTCTATAGTCTATCTGTCTGCTCCCGAGTAAATACAGACATGAAAAAATTGTTTAAGATTTCCTGCATCTCTTTTGGTTCAGTGCATAGCTGATGATTTTTAAGAAGACAAAGTTTGTTGTTCTTATTATATGTATAAAAGCACTTAAGCACTTGTACCTAATAAAGTGGTCAGGGAGTTTATGTCCATGGTTTTCTGCTGCTGTAGCCCATTCACTTCATTGACATGTTGTGTGTTCAGAGCTGCTCTTCTGCATGCCACTGGTGTAATGCCTAGTTATCTGAGTTACTGTCACCTTTCTGTAAACTTCAGCCAGCCTGGGCATTCTCTTCTCAACTCTCTCATTATCACAGAACTACCACTCACTGGATTTTTTTTTGTTTCTTGTTCCATTCTCTGTAAACTCTAGAGAATGTTGTGCATGAAAATCCCAGGTGTTCAGCAGGTTATGAGATACTCAAAAGACCTCATCTGGCGCTAACAATCATTCCATGGTCAAAGTCACTTAGATCATATTTTCTTCCTCATACCGATGTCTGATATAATCAAAAACGGAACATCTTGAAGATGTCTGCATGCTTTTGTACATTGAGTTATTGCCACATGAAACACCCTGGTTCCATCGGCTGCATAAGTCTAGGGAAGACACCCTCTGGCCCCACCAAACATGGGAGATTGAAGTGCAAGCCCCTCAAATCCCTCTGTTTGTGTGGATGCTGTGTGATTTGTTACCCTGTTACAAATCAGCACCACAAAATAACTGACAGTACACCACATACAATTAAAAGATTTAGCTTTATAATTCTTAATTTGACTAAAGTGTTAGTAAAGAAAAAGCAAAAAATGAAAAGGACCCATTTTAATGAAACAGTCTAACATGCAGCAGTTGGAGCTCACGGTTTCCCCTTCGGTGATCCTCCTTCGATCTCCCTCGGCTTCATCGATTCCCGGCCCCCCTCCGGGTCGACTCCTCTGACCTCTTCTCCCCAGCGTCTTCTCTCTTTCCTCCTCTCAAAAGCCCCAAGACCAACCTCAATGTCCCTCATGAGAGAAACCTCCCCATTCATCCCCATTGGATGGCATGCATTTCCCTTATCTCTTATCTTCAACAGTAACCCAAACAAGCAGCTTACACAGAGAACAGAAAAGCATAACAGAAAAAAAAATGAACCATGTGAACGAGGGCATTACACACATGGATACGAAATTCTAAACTCAAATGAAGATGTTAAGCCCTATGAGATAAAAATAGCCATAATTATTCTCACTAAAGGGAGATCATACTGCATCTACCCAATCTTCAAACACTAATTCAAGTTCAAGTTTGATTGACATTCAACCAAACATGAATACCCATGAACACAGTCAAACAAAGCAGCATTACTCCGAGGTCAAGGTACAAAACACAGTAGCAACAGTCATAAACAGCACAAGGTACACACATCTCATATAAAACAGCAGTAAAATACAGTCAGACAAAAACATAGTCCAAGTCCCTGAGTCCATGAATGTTGCAGCAGTTTGTAGTCAAACATAATACATCTTACGTTCTGCCGAGTGAACGCTGAAGAGCAGCATTGACTTCAGCCTGTATGCCATGCCACAACACCTCTAGAACTCTGGTGGAGTGCACCAACTCTAATGTCTCTGTCCTGAATGGCTGCAAACAGGTGGTACACTGCTTAAGGCCTAGTCCTCGCTATAACCAAAGCCAAGCAGCTCCTCCAATATCCACCCCCACCATTCATTAATAAACTAGTGAATCATACTTGTAGCATTTCATATTAATAATGCCAAACATGGTCTTGCAATCACAAGAAAAGCAGCTAATTCGTAAGGCCAGTGATGTTGCAGGGATGGAACTGGACTCTCTCACGGTGGTGTCTGAAAAGAGGATGCTGTCTAAGTTGCATGCCATCTTGGTCAATGTCTCCCATCCACTACATAATGTACTGGGTGGGCACAGGAGTACATTCAGCCAGAGACTCATTCCACCGAGATGCAGAACGGAGCGTCATAGGAAGTCATTCCTGCCTGTGGCCATCAAACTTTACAACTCCTCCCTTGGAGGGTCAGACACCCTGAGCCAATAGGCTGGTCCTGGACTTATTTCATAATTTACTGGCATAATTTACATATTACTATTTAACTATTTATGGTTCTATTACTATTTATTATTTATGGTGCAACTGTAACGAAAACCAATTTCCCCTGGGATAAATAAAGTATTACTATGACTATGACTAAGATGATCACTCCTTGTTAGACTGCATACTGCCTTTGTGCAGCCACTCTGACTCCGCTATGATGCAGACAGCAGCACAATCTGCACCAAGCCCAACTCCTTTAGTTTCTCCACCAATGGTAGGATACACCTGCAGTGCTTTAAGTTCTAAATTCTTAATGTTCTGCAGGGCCTTGTGATCATAAAGGGACAAGGATTTACTTCTCTGTTTGTTTTCCACACTGAATTCAGCTGCCAATACAAACTATTTGAATGATGGATCCCCTCTTCCTTCCAAGGAGAAGATACTTGCAGCTAACAAAGTAGTTTAAAGTGCAGTTTATTTATGTCAGTGATACACATTTAAATCCACACAACACTCTTAAAACATGCATAAAACTCAGAGTATTTCTATCATAAAAATTATGAAGTTATAAACCATTTCTAAAATACAAAGGATTTCTAAAACACAAAGGATAAAGGATTTCCAAAGCAGGGTTACAATTCCTATAAACTAAAAAGTGGTACCAAATGATGCAGATGAACAAATTGCCCCTCGCAGAATCCAAAATCAGAGAAATGGATTCCAGTTCACCCCACATTCCTTCCAGGTTTCTTGCTGTTCCCTACACCATTCCTAATCAGCCTGAACTTCTCTATACACATATGTCCGTTCTCGACCACTTAAGTGACTTCACACTCTTATGATATTTCCTCAGATACCCTTTTTACCCAAAAGGTCTAAAACCAGCTTGGAGACACAGTTCACAATTATTGTTGTAAAGCTAACTCTCTGAGTAAATAAACCTTCCAACTATAAATACATTACCTACTGATCTGCTCAATGGTATTATCTATCACGTACACAAGCTTCCTTGAACTAAGCAAATTGGAATCAGCTTCTCTGTTTTATTTATTTATTTAGAGATACAGCATAGAATAGACCATTCTGGCCCTTTGAGACGCATTGCCTAGTGAACCCCGATTTAATCCTTGACTAATCAGTGAACAATTTACCATGACCGATTAACCTACTAATCTCTCAGCTACTACTTGAAGTTTAAGGCTCAAGTCATTTTGTCAAATTTCATCAATTTCACTGAACATCTTGCTTGCTGGCTTTTCAGGGATTACTAGGTTGCGGAAGAGTCTGTACGTTTTAGCACCTATTAAGCTAAGGAGAGTAGAGGCTTTCTTTTCCTCATCCACGTTATTCACATTACAATACAGTTCAGTCCTCTTCATATACGATTCCCAGACCTCATTAGTAACAATCAAATTCGTCAGCTTTCCTGACTAAGGCCATCATTACGTTACTTTCACTTCCACTTTGTTAATTGTAAGTCTCTCACTGTGTACCGTGCACTATTACTCAGGCATCCCGTTGTTAGTGTCTGTGACGACCTTCTCCACACTGATTCACTCTTTCCTCTCGCTGTCTCTCTCCCTTCCTTTGAATTCTATCATCTTGTAACTGTTGGTGCAGTGGTGATATTCGCTGATATTCAGGTTCGTAATTATCACCAATTTGCTGTGTTTGTTCAACTACATATCAGTTAACTGAAAGCATGCACATGGATTTGAAGGTTATTTGATATATTCACTTTGCACAGAGAAAGAACAGCACCAGGCGTGTGCGCAGGACAATGGATCAATGCGCTTAGGTAAGTCATCAGTCAATCAGTAGTGCTAGGGGAGTCATGCTGCTAAGAGAGATATCCATACATTAAAAGCAGTTTAAATGCTTTCAGTATGGACTGGATGGGCCGAAGGGCTTGTTTCTGTGCTGTACTTCTCTACAACTCTAATAACCCATTGTCTTATATTGCATCTCTCAAACTGTAATAAATCAGATTCAGTGAGCTACATTGGCTTCTACAGACTGAAGAGTCTGCAAAGGTAATACCTGTTTTAACTTCAACTAAATTCTATTTTCCATTCATATTTTAGGAACTGAAGATTGACTCCCATTTTACAACCATTAAACAAAGCAGTATTAGTTGGAAGGTTACTTACAGTGCATCTGTTTAATCTTGCAAGTGGCAGCTGCCATGCTTAGAAAGTGAGCGTTGTAAAACAAGAGGAAGAAGCCTAGGAAGCGAATATGCATCACACAATATTGGCTGATTAGATATTTGCATTTGCAAGCAGGTGTACAGGTATAACTAATAAAGGGGACACTGAGTGTGTGTTATTTATAGTCCTGATTTTCCCCTTTAGTGTTATTTTGCATTTCTTATACTCCTCAAGATTATAAAAACTTACATGAATGTATTTGATAAACTCTATTTCATCCAATCTTTTCATAGTATGGGAGTGCCAGTCAGTATGTGGAAAGTTAAAATCACCAGCTATGACAACCTTACTGTATATTTCCTGCTACTGTCTGCTGCTTTTGTACAAATATGATTCTCTACATTCCGCTGACTACTGGGAGATCTATAAAATAGCCCTAATAACATTGACATCCCTTTTAGTTCCATCCAGGTTGCCCAGCAGACAAACCCTCCAGTATATCCTCAACATAACATCTTTTCCTTATTTATTTGCTCTCCCCATGTCAACCACACACACACCTGCACTTTCACATTAACAACGTCTACCTCTCCTCTTCAAATACATGATTTCAGTGATCTTGATCCGCCTTCACTCCTCTCTTTGCAATGTTTTCCCTCAGTCTCAATCCACATCCTGTCTGCTTCCTTGCTATCTATTGTTCCTCTCACCTGACCCTTTCCCTCACCTAGTGTGTCTTAAAGCAGACATGTTGGACAGTAACTGAACACAGAAAGCACAGTTTAACAGTTGTGAATTAATATTTTTCTCTCTCTCCCTCTCTCTTTTGTGAACGTGGAGTGAGCTGCCTTCTTTAAACTGCTACAGCCAGTAGGTATACCCTCAATGCTGTAAGGGAGAGAGTTTTGAGATTCTGACCCAGTGACAGTAAATGAATGGCGTGTTTCCATGTCAGATGGAATGTGGTTTGCAGGGCAACTTCCAGGTTGTGGTATTCCCATGTTTCTCCATTCCTTGTTCTTCTAGCTGGTAGATCTCATGGGCTTAGAAGGATTTTGCCAAAGGAATCTTGGTGAATTGTTGCAGTAAATCTTGTAGATGGTACAAAGTGCTGCAACTCTTCAGAGCGGAGGAATGGGTAAATCGTTGTTGATGGCATGCTTATCACTATCGTCAATCATGAGACGATAAGATATAGGAGCAGATTTAGGCCATCATGTCTATTCCGCCGTATGATCAGCCACATTTTCCTTCATTCTCCTCTAAACTTTTGACTCCGTTAATAAGCAACCTCCATTTCAAATATACCTAGCTGTCTGTGGCAATGATTTACCACCCTTTGGCTAAAGAAGTTTCTCTTTATCTCTGCTCTAAAGGGGTATCCATCTGTTCTGAGGCTATGCTCTCTAGTACCTGACTCACTCTCCCACTACTGGAATCATCCTCCCCATGTCCACTTGTCTATGTTTTTCAGTATTTAGTCAGTTTCAACGAGATCCCCACATCATTTTTCTAAACTCTAGTGACTACAGTACCAGAGCCATCAAATGCTTATTATATATTAACCTTTTCATACCCAGGATGATTCTCATAAACCTCCTTTGGACTCTTTTCAATACCAGCACATTCTTTCTTACATATGGGACCCAAAATTTCTCATAATATTAATCATTATTGGTCAATGACCTCACAACCAGCAGTCTTCAGCAACTAATCCTCACTTAGCATACCTTTCAGATCCACAACCCTTCTCATCCCCCATGCCTCTCTCCTCCAGTTTCTCCAGCATAGCTCAGGTTTCAGACTCCTGCTTGTGTCTGAACAGGTCAAAATGGCAGTTTAACTCTTTGTAAGCTCACAGCACGTAGTGTGTCTGTACAAGTTAATCACTGTAGGTTTGTTAATGTCTAATGTTTGTTGATCGCATCCAGATTCTTTCTTTGTCTGAGTCACCATTAACACAAGGATGTTTGTTAGTGACTAAATATCTGTTGGTCACTTTGAAAGGTAGTTTGATGGGTTCATTTTTAGACTCAATCATATGTAATTTTTTTATAACTGAAGGAATGTTAGGTCCAAAACACTGGTGGACTAATGGATAAGGAATGACAATTAAAATGTCTAATTGATTTAGAAGGGTATTCTGAATACTGTGTTAATGAACACATGTATTGTTTGAATGAAGGAAACTAGGCTGAGTTAATGGTATGAAAACAAAAGATCACAGAGCTTATCCATCTCTGTATTTCTCTATGCTTATGAAAATCAAATTTATTGGGGTACCTTTCCCTGGGTTCTTTGGACTTTGCCTGGACCAGAAATCATGATTGATTCTGAGGACCCAGGACGATTTTAAGAGTAAATCAGAATTCAGAGTTCCCCTGACAACAGCAACAATCAAGTGGTGACTAAGTATTGCAAGCCCTGAAATCTTTGTGGAAGTCTTCTTGACTTATTACATAGTACTGTGTGGTTTATTTGTGCTTTATATTTGTATAATAAATTAGGCTTAAGATACTGTGGTGTGCTTGTAGACTTATTACCACATCTCCTGGGCACTCATATTGTAAGGGTCTAATCAACTCAGTCAATTACACTCTCAATACTGGTGGAGAATGAGAGGCATAAGGCTGATTCACAGCGACCAAATGTCTCCAGTCTTAAACAGAATAGATTTTGAAGAAACAAGCCCAGTAGCAAAATGGTATTGGGACACATCACAGTAATCAATTAACTGACTCTAACGGTGCCAATTAATTTCAATTCTTTTTTCTCAATAAGCTTTTAATTGAGTTGTACACCTATTCTAATTCCAGATTTCAATGTTCAGATTTCAAATCTGGTTTATGAAGCTCCAAACCAGTAAATTATTGACTCCCTATGACCTTTATTTTTAAAAATACATTCAAATGACATCTCTCAAAGTTATTATTAACTTCTGAAAATTAATTTCTGTGGACATTATGGAAATTAATTTCTCATGTGTGGTTTAATTTTTAATTTTGCCATTTCAAAGCAGTGAATTTCAAACATTTTTGATTCGCTTTTAGGGCCTATTTCTGCACGTTACAGCATAGTGACAATGTTATTATTAAGTAAAGGTACAGCAGCAGATGTAAGCACAAACCTCATGGGCTCTGATTGCTGCCTTAAAGGCCACTTAAGTTGGTGGCAAAAAAAAACACGGGAGAGTAAGCTTCACAGCTTCTGTAATTGAAATTCAGATGGCCACAATTACTGAAGTCAGTCTGACAAGTCAATTCTCCAGAAACAATGGTAGTAATACTGTGGCTGAACCTTATGGGATAAAAGACTTATTCAGCAACATTGCTGCAAATGTTGGCTTGTCAGCAATATAATTCTGTGTTGTGAGGCTATACAACCAATAAAATTCACCTGCTATCAGAAAGTTACAAATAAACCAGGGAACAAATGAGAGTTCCTGATGTTAAAAGTTCAGCAAAGCTATTCAAATGTATAGGCTGCAGAAAATTGCAATGTGCCCAGACAGTGTTTGCAATCTGCAAATAGCAGGGTTAGAAATGTATTATTCTTGTGGCAGCAGTAAATGTGGCATGCCTTTAAGATGCCAGGTGGAATTATATGATGATTAAAACAGAATATTAAAAACTATCTAAAAGTGCTCATGGTGCGAAACTGAGGGTGGAAGAAAAGGTATATAGAATAGTTTAGTGTGGGCATGACAATCAATGATTTTTTTCCAGGCATTGTGGGAGAAGAGTTTGGTTGACTCTGTAATGCTTTCCAGAGAAATCTAAAATTCCAATAACTTCCTGTTGAATGATTTGCCAAACTATAGGCAATACTGTGAACAAGTGTTATACAGAAGCATGAGTGAATGGAAGTGACAAGTGTATGGAGTCCCCCCTCTTGCTGCATCAGCAATATTACTCACATTGCAGCTTTTCTAACATTGTGCTCTTTCTACAGAGAAGACAACTCTGCAGCGATGCAGGGCCAGGAAAGAACATCTTTATCCATACACCTGAACCACCACATTGGCTACTCTCTTTTCTTACAGCATTTCCAAAACAAGTTTGATCTTCACTTGATGACAATGGCACATCCCATGCTAAATTGTGTTGTTCTATGAAGTGATAGAAGCTCCACTATGAAGGATCATCTCACTTCATATCGCATGAGCATTGATAACATCTGACAATTATAGAAGATTTAAGGAGGGAACTGAGCAGCAAGTGGTGTGGCCTGAAATGTAAGTGCCCTAGTTCTTCTTGTAAAATCCAGTGTGGAGGTCATGTGACATTGTCCTTCAGAGCTGGTGAGTGGCTTTGAAGATAAACTTTTAATATAATCTGAATTCTCGCCATGTGGCCCTACCCAGGGGTTAGCTTCAGCTTATGCTATTTTCCAAGCAAAATAAATCCAGTAATTGAATAGCACTGTCTATAATGGAGTTGTCAGAGAGCCAACTGTTCTGTAGAGAACTTGCAGTTGGCAGCAGCATACATATCAACAGATTCCTTAACTTCTTATAATGGCACAGAAGGATGCCAATCAACTTATCAAGCTTTTACCCTGCAAAGCAGTCCCATCAGTCCCATTTTCCATAGATTTCCCTTGTTGGTCTAATACTCTGCATCATATTATCTTGCACGTCCATCAACTGTCCTTTTTTTTGGCAATTACCGGTTCTAAAAGATAACGTGCAGTGGCCATTTAACCTGCCAGGACATCTTTGGGATGCAGGAGGAAACCAACTAGCTGATTGGAATCCACATGGTGAATGTTAAACCCCACATCAATAGCTAATGAAAACAGAATGCAATCCAGGTCTCTGGAGCTATGAGGTACTGCAGCATGGAAGAATGTGTGGGAGATCAGATGTGGTTGCTTCTGACATGTAGCTCTGTCCCTGCACCTACTGCTGTCTCAGAACGTTCCGTGTCTGGTGTCTGAAATAGCTCAAAATGTGTGAGCCAACTTTCATTATAAAGGTAAATGATGGTGTGTCTTTTTTCAGTTTATATTGATTAATATTAATACTTTAATTAAATTAAATATGTTTTTCAGGGAATTTAATTATTTTTAATAATTTAAATTTCTGTCTCTAGCTGCCTGTGATCATCAGAAATATTTGGAAGCAGTTAAAAAAAAGCTTTCTAATGTTACAGGGAGAAGGCAGGAGAATAGGGTTGAGAAGAGAAATAAATCAGCCATGGCAGAGCAAAATTCGATGGGATGAATGGCCTAATTCTGCTCCTGTATCGTAATAACTTGTGGACAGAGCAATTTGCATTTTCTGCCTAGACATCACAATCACAACTGACTAATAAGATTCAGTTAAAGGAAGTTCTCTGCAAATACTGTTTATTGAAGGTATAAGTTTTATATTCTGGATGTTAGAAGAGAAAAATCACTTTTAAAAAATTAAATGTGCAATTCCACAACCAAAAACATTTTAAACACATTTCTCCACTTTACACTTGAATGATTTGGAAGACCAGGTAACTATTCAATGTCGTACACACAGAATGCCTTCATATTTTTTAATGAAAAAAATTTTAAAAAGCAGTGGACTTCCTTTTCCTCTTACTTGGAAATCAAGCCTAACTAAGCTTGTTTCACGTGCATACATCGATCATAAAAAAGTTACTTTCTTTGCAATCTCTTCACTGATACTTTGTCAGCTGTCTTACCCATCAGGAAACCAATACTGGGCATTCCAGGTGTAATTCATCTTAATGTAGAGTAATTGCTATTGTCATATTCTGAATGTGACGATGTCATCTGTGTGCATTATATACTTCAATTATTTAATGAACAGAGATTGGACAAAATGTTTACAACCTAAAATATTAATCATTAAATCAGGAGAAAATCCATCTGAAATTAGTGAATTTAATGTTTTCCTCTTGGATATTGTTTTACGGTAAAACAGTCATTAATTATTTTTCAAGAAAATTTCAGAACCACTGGAGCTTTGTAAAGATCGAGGTTTGTGTGAGCAAATATGTATAGACACTTTGATTTATAACTTGATTGGAAGTCCTGAACCTAGGAGGCTGGAGGTCAGCAATAATCATAAGTGCTATCAGGCCCACTCCGAAGTAAGGGATGATCTCACCCAGATGATCCATTTGTCATTGAAGTCTTCAATAGAACAATAAAATTATTGCTTTGGCATATATAATTGTGCACAGAATACGTCTGTATATACGCATAACCTTTACATAACCACATAAAAACACTGCTCAGTGAATATAACATGAGAAATTGTGATCCTTTTTAATGATATAACTTGACTGACTACTTTCCTTTTTCTCCTGAGTACTTGTCCAGTCTTTCTTTTCCTTCGTATAATTCTGGTGCACTAACAACAACTAATGCATTCTCAGGATTAGATTCAATGATTGAAAGCACCTCAGCTGTCAATAGAATAGCAGAGTTCTGGTGGGTAACAAAGCTAGCTTGAGTCGGCTGGGGTGATATATGGCATCCGGTGCTCCCAATGCGGCCTTCTATATATTGACGAGACTCGATGCAGGCTGGGAGACCGTTTCGCTAGACACCTAAGCTCTGTCTGCCAGAGAAAGCAGGATCTCCCAGTGGCCATACATTTTAATTCCATGTCCCATTCCCATTCTGATATGTCTATCCACGGCCTCCTCTACTGTCAAGATGAAGCCACACTCAGGTTGGAGGAACAACACCTTATATTCCGTCTGGGTAGCCTCCAACCTGATGGCATGAACATTGACTTCCCTAACTTCCGTTAATGCCTTAATGCCCCACCTCCCCTTCGTACCCTATCCTTTATTTATTTGTTTATTTATTTATTTTCTCTCTTTTTTTTCCCTCCATCTGTCCCTCTCATTGTAACCCTTGCCTATCCTCTGGGCTCCCCTCCCCCTTTCTTTCTCCCTAGGCCTCCCATCCCATGATCCTCTCCCTTCTCCGGCCTTGTATCCCTTTTGCCAATCAACTTCCCCGCTCTTAGCTCCATTCTTCTCCCGCCTGTCTTCTCCTATCATTTTGGTTCTCCCCCTCCCCCTCCCTCTTTCAAATCTCTTACTATCTCTTCTTTCAGTTAGTCCTGACGAAGGGTCTCGGCCCGAAACGTCGACTGTACCTCTTCCTATAGATGCTGCCTGGCTTGCTGCGTTCCCCAGCATTCTTGTGTGTGTTGCTTGAGAGGTCCATGTTGATTTTTCCTTTTCATCTTGGGAAATCTGCATGCTAGGTGAAGACCGAAGTACAGCTGATCCTTTCCCATGGGTAATGCTATTTGCTTGGTCATTTGGAAGGACAGGATGTGTGAATATTTGACAGAGTTATGATCTTGACTTCTGGGAAAATAAATCTCTTATCCTAGAACAGAATGTCCCACTGCTTAATAGTTTCTAAGCCGGTTTTCAGAAATATTCAGAAAGGAGTCTGAGGTCAGTAAATGTGAGCTTTTGAATAAGAATCTGTACCTACACCATTATTTGTTTTTTGAAGTATCGCTTCTTCTCATCCAACTCTGACTGGACCTTAGTATCTGGCATCCACAAACTATCATCATTTTTTTATGGAAATAACTTATAGCTGAATAAAGACTTGTGATTAAAATCACACAGAGTAAAACATCAATCGGAGTCATTAATTTTATATTTTAGCCAAATTGTAAGATTCATTGTGGGTTTAAAATCCAGTTCTGTTCTAGTTCCATTGGATAAATAATGAATATCATTGATCACATGAGAAAAAGTCCTTAATCACTAAATTAGGGACAGAATTCCACAAGATTGTCAGCTAGACTATCTTGTTTCAGGCATTCCAGTTTAATATCTTGAAGATGACTTATAACAGACTTTAGGAGTTTCTATCTTTCCATGATGCAAATCAATTCCAGTGGTTAGATGATGAAAACAAGCCCTTTAATACATCCCATCCATGCCAACCATGGTGCCCATCAAGCTGGTCCTATTTGTCTGCATTTAGTACACATCCCTCTAAACTGCTTCTGTCTATGTATTTATACAAAAGTCTTTTAAATATTGTTATTATACCTGCTTCAATCACTTCCTCTTGCAACTCATTCCATGTATATACCACACTTTTGGTGAACAGGTTGCCCCTCTGATCCCTTTTGAATCTTCCCTCTCTCATCTTAAACTATGCTGTCTAGTTCCTTTTGTTTCCCTTCTTTAGGAAACATACCTGTGCATTCACCCTGTTGATGCTCTTATACAGCTCCATCACGTCACTCTTCAGTCTCCTAACATTACAAGGAATAAACTCCTAACCTGCCCTGCCTCTTCTGACAACTTGAGTCCTGGCTGCATCCTATAAATCTTCTCCACACTCTTTATAGTTTAATGATTCATTCCTATTACAGGGCCACTAAAACTCTACACAATACTCTGGTCTCACCAGTGTTTTATACAAGCTCTTCGAAATATCCCAACTCCTATACTTTGTGCCCTGATCGCTGAAGGCCAGCATTTCAAATGCTTTTTCACCAATCTGACTGTGATTTTGCTTTCCGCATACTATATACTTTTATTCCTCAGTTCCTCTGCTCCACAACCTCCCAAATGTGCAACACTTCACATTTATCTGAATTGAAAGCTATTTGCCAATCCTAAGCCCACATATCTAGTTGGTCAAAATCCTTCTGAAATTTTTGATAACCTTCTTCATTGTCTACAATGTCATGAATTTTAGCAACTCTTAAATTATTAACTATGCCTTGGGCATTCATGTCCAATTTGTTTATTTAAATATCAAACAATGAAGCTCTGAATGTGAAAAACAACATTTGATTATCGCTCTCTGCTTCCTACCGTTCAGCCAGTTATGAATCCAATTAGCTAGGTCTCCCTAGATCCCATGGAATCAAGCCTCCCAGGTTAACTTGTCACATGGGATCTTTGCTAAAGATATATATACAATATCCACTGCCCTACCCTCATTTATCCTCTTGGTTCCTTTTCAAAAAAACTCTGTTTTTTCAGACATGTTTTTTCATGCCCAAACCTACACTTACAATTGCTAATTTGGCAATACACTTTCAAATATTGATAGACCTTCTTCAGAATTCCATCCAATAATTTACCAGCCATTAATGTTAAACACACTTACCTGTAATTCCTTGGCTTGCTTTTGCTACCTTTCTTAAATAATGGTACACCATTAACCACCTTCCTGTGTTCCAGAACTTCACCTGTGCCTAAAGATGAAACAAGTATCTTTGCAAGGGACAGCACAATTTCCTCCTTAATTTTCCAACAGGTCCAGGGATGATTAGAGAAAAAAAAGAACTGGCTTTGTCAAATGTATAAACAGTGGATTCCGATCAAACGGGCCATTAGTTAATTGGGGATGCCACTTGTTTAGGGTAATTATTAAAGACCAAAAACAGATTGAAAAAATAACTGAGATTCCCTCTCTTTATCTGGGACACTATGAGACTTAATTGGGACAGGAGGCTGTTGCCAAATAGTTTTTAACTGCTGTCAGTCACATGAACATCATGTAGCTGTTAGACACTACACTGTGCTTACAGTGATGTTGCAAGGAGCGAAGGAAGCAAAGCCAAGTGCAGGAAACAGGCATGCAGATTGAGCTTGGATGCTTACATGGGCATAAACGCTGAACAGCAAACAGGAGGGATCTTGACATGGAGCCCTGATATGGAGCCTTGACACAGAGCCTTGACTCAGAGAGATGGAGTCTCATAGGTAAACCTTGACTCGGGAGGGATCTTGACACGGAGCTCTGATATGGAGCCTTGACATGGAGTCTTGACTCAGAGAAACAGGGTCTCATAGGTAAAACTTGAAACTGGAGCTAAACTTAGAACAAATGGTTCTAAGTGGTCGGGAAACGTAGTTATCTCACAAGAAAAAGATCAACGAACTGGTGACTAGTGGTTGTGATGATGGAGTTCTTATACTGCAGTTCTTGATGGAACCCAGGTGTGCTGTCATTAAAGTGAATTAGAAGCAATTGGGAAATTAACGGTGGGAACCGTGGCACACTCAGTGGAAATTGGGAGCAAGATAGGGAATAAACGATCAGGACCATGACAGTTTCCCCCCTCAACAGGATCCTCCAGGTGATCCACCAGGCTTGTCCAGATTGTCCTGATGGAAATCCCAGATGAGGGAAGGGTCCAAGATGAAGGAGCAGGGAATGCAGGAATGTTCCTCCGGGCTGTATCCCTCCCAATCGACCAGGTATTGGAGGCACCTGCCTTGGCAGCGCACATCCAGTAGTCGCCAGACGGTGTACGCTGGGTGGTCATCAATGATCCGGGTGGGTGGAGGGAGTTCAGCAGGACAGCACGAAGGGTTGACAGATGCCGGCTATATTTGGGAAATGTGAAATGTACGATGGATGTGCATAGATTTGGGTAGATTGAGTTGGACTGCCGAGGGGCTGATAATACTCTCAATCTCAAACAGTCCCAGGAAACGGGGGGTGAGTTTCTTCGGCTCGTTCTTGAGGGGGATGTCTTTAGAAGAGAGCCAAACTTTCTGCCCAGGCTGATAATCAGGTGCAGGAATCTGATGGCGATCGGCAGTCCTCTGGTTGTGGTTGGCAGAGCGCAGCAGGGCCGCACGTGTGTCTTTCCAGATCTTGCAGTACCGGCGAAGGTGGGCCTGAACAGAAGGCACAGCAATGTCATCCTCGAGAGCGGAGAACAAAATGGGCTGGTAACCAAGGGAGTATTCAAAGGGAGACATTCCGGTGACAGTGCTGACCAGAGAGTTGTGGGCATACTCTACCCAACCGAGATGTGTGCTCCAGGTGTCTACGGGTTGTCGGCGGTTATGCAGCGCAGTGCTGCTTCCAAATCCTGGTTAGCCTGTTCTGTTTGACCGTTCGTCTGCGGATGAAAGCCGGACAACGACTTACTGAGGCTCCCAGGGCTTGACAAAAAGATCTCCAAACATGAGAGACGAATTGGAGACCCCAGTCACAAATAACGTCAGAGCGAACCCCATGAAGCAGAAAGACATGATGGACGAGAAGGTCAGCTGTTTCACAAGCTGTAGGGAATTTGTGAAGGGCTATGTAGGGCATAGCTTCGGCGAAGCGGTGCACCACAGTGAGTACAGCAGTGCTCCCATATGACGGGAGTAGTCCCGTAATGAAATCCAGTGCAATGTGGGACCAAGGACAGCTAGGGACAGGCTATGGATGAAGCAACCCAGCAGGTGATCAATGGGAGGCTTTTCCCTGGGCACAAACAAAACAGGCGGAGACGAAGGAACGGGTGTCAGCTTCCATGGAGGGCCACCAGAAATGCCTCTTCAGAAGGGACAGAGTCCGATCGATCCCAGGACAGCAGGCGAAATGAGGTGTGTGCCCCCACTGGGGAACCTGTGATCGAACAGAATTGGTCACAAAGAGGCGATTGGAAGGTCCGTTGCCTGGGTCAGACTGAGTCCGTTGGGCCTCTTTAACTATGGCCTCGATCTCCCAGGTGAGAGCAGCCACTACACAGGATGGTGGAAGGATGGTCTCGGGGTTGGAAAGGCCCTCCTCGGAAATGTATTGACGGGAAAGCATTGGGCTTCCCGTTTTTGGACCCCGGACAACATGTGAGTATAAATCTGAACTGGCAAAAAAATAATGCCCAACGGGCTTGCCGGAAATTCAGGCGTTTGGCGGTTTGGATATATGCAAGGTTCTTGTGATCGATCCAGATGATAAACGGTTGTTCCGCTCTCTCCAGCCAGTGCCTGCACTCCTCCAAAGTCAGTTTGACAGCCAATAACTCTCAGTTCCCTACGTCATAATTTTGTTCAGCGGGGGACAGTCGGCGAGAAAAGAAGGCAAAGTGATGAAGTTTTTGGTCAGGGCCTGAACATTGGGAGAGGACCACTCCCACCCCAGAGTTGGAGGCGTCGACCTCCACCATGAATTGACAAGAGGGGTCAGGTTGGGCCAGGATAGGAGCGGAGGTGAAATGCCTCTTCAGCTTCGAGAAAGGCTGAGTTCGCTTCGGGGTCCAGTGAAATGGGGTTGCAGGAGAGGTGAGTCAAGTAAGGGGCACTGCCATCCGGCTGTAATCCCTGATGAAACAATGGTAAAAGTTAGTGAACTCTAGAAATCACTGGAGTTGCTTGAGTGTTGTGGGTGTTGGCCCGCCACTGTCTGAATCTTTTCGGGATCCGCCCTCACTTGCCGGCTTTCAATGATGTATCGTAAGAAACTGACTGAAGGAACGTGAAATTCGCACTTTTTGGCTTTTACAAATAGTTTGTTCTCCCAAAGCCTCTGCAGGACCTAACAGACATAGTGGGTGTGTTCCTGAAGACTGCTGGAGAAGATTAAAATGTCATCCAAATAAACAAACACAAAGCTGTTAATAAAATCTCTAAGGACATTGTTTATCAGGGTTTGGAAAATGGCGGGAGCATTGGTGAGGCCGAATGGCATTACCAGGTATTCAAAGTGACCAAGAGGGGTGTTGAAAGCTGTTTTCCACTTAGCTCCCTCCCTTATCCTGACCAGATGATAGGCACTTCGTAGGTCCAACTTGGAGAAGATGGTGGCTCCGTGAAGTGGTTCGAAAGCAGAGTTGAGAAGGGGTAGTGGATATTTGTTCTTTACGGTTATGCTATTTAGGCCTCGGTAGTCAATGCAAGGACGCAGTGAATCGTTTTTCTTCCCCACAAAGAAGAAACCTGCGCCAACAAGGGAGGATGAGGGTCGGATAATGCCCTCCGCGAGAGAGTCTCCATTAAATAAGCCTCCATTGCTTCCCCTTCTGTCCTGGACAAGTTATACAGCAGACTGGTGGGTAGGGGGGCTCTGGGGAGAAGGTCAATAGCACAATCACAAGGGCGGTGTGGAGGCAGGGAAAGAGCCCGTTGTTTGCTAAACACTTCTCCCAGATCGTGGTACTCTGCTGGAACCCTGGATAGGTCTGGGGTTTCAGCGGCAGATGAGGTCGCGGTGACTTTCACAGGGAAAAGGGCAGATTGAAGACAAGTGGAGTGACAGAATGGGCTCCATCTGGCTATCATCCCAGTGGACCAGTCGATGTGAGGATTATGGCGGACCAACCAAGTACTATAGGGGTTTGAGGAGAGGAAATTAAGTTAAATTGTACCTACTCCCAATGGTTCCCAGAGAGAATTAGAGACAGGGGTGGTGTGCAGTGTGTGACCCGGGCCAGAATTCTGCCATCTAGTGCCCAGGCTTCCAGAGGGGTACACAACAGCTCCCGAGGAATTCCGGCCCGGGAAGTTATGTCTTCATTTAGAAGATTGCCCTCAGCACCGGAGTCCACTAGAGCTGACAGAGGCAAGGATTGTTTGTTGTAACATAAAGTTGCCGAGATCTGCATCCGGGTTCTGGGAACAGAAGGGAAAGTTGTCTCGCTCACCAGGGTCCCCCTTTCTACTGGTGAGCCTTCCTTTTTTGGCTGAAGGGGACAGGTAGCTCGGAAGTGGCTGGACTGGCTGCAATATAGACACCCACCCGCTCTCAATCTCCAGAATCACTCAGTAGGTGAGAGGCGGTTCCATCCCAACTGCATGAATTCCTCTCCCGGGGCAGTGGAAATGGCCGGGCTGGGAGCTAATGTTGGAGCAGGAGGAGGATTGAGACTTGTTCTAACGGGAGGTGGAAACGAGTGCTGTGGAGTGGTCAATGGTGCTGGAAAACCAAATCTTTCCCTATGGCATTCTCGGAAATGATTGTCCAACCTGGTGGCTAGGGAGATTAAGGAATCCAGGCTGTTGGTGTTGTCTCTTGCTGCCAACTTGTCTTTCACCCTGTCGCTGAGACCATCCCGAAATACCTCTTGGAGTGCCTCGTCGTTCCACCCCGAGTCAGCCGCTAACGTCCAGAACTCCACAGAGTACTCGGAAACACTCTGTGGGAGCCCTGATGGAGGGTGAGTATACGTTTAGCGGCATCTTTACCACGGACAGGGTGGTCAAAGATCTTTCTCATCTCTGTGAAAAAGGTGGGGAAAGAAGAGCAGATGTCTGGTTGATTATCCCAAACCGCTGTAGCCGACGCTAAGGCGCTTCCCCGCAACAACCCCATGATATAAGTTACCTTTGATTTGTCTGTGGAGTACGTGGATGACTGCTGATCAAACACCAAGGAGCATTGCGGAAGGAAGGCCTGACACTTCCCCAAATCCCCAGCGTAGTGTTCTGGTTCAGGTATATGTGGCCCTTTTGGTGGGGGTGTTGCTGACACGTAGGGGGTTGCCACTACAGGCTGTCTGGACTGGTTTGACAGAGTTCCAGGAGTGGATGGTCACCGATCTTCGTCACATTAGCAGACAGGGAACGGAGGTTCTCCATGACATCCTGGAGAAGTTGATCGTGCAGACGCAGTAGGGAGCGCTGGCTGGCGAGGGCTTGTTGCAGGGTGTTCGTGTCTACTGGGTCCATTGTGGCCGGTTCATTCCATTGCAAGGAGCGAAGGAAGCGAACCCAAGTGCAGGACAAAGGCACAGAGATCGAGTTTGGATGCTTACATGGGCATAAACGCCGAACAGCAAACAGGAGGGATCTTGACACGGAGCCCTGACTCAGAGAAACCAAGTCTCATAGGTAAACCTTGAAACTGGAGCTAAACTTAGAACAAGCAGTTCTAAGCGGTCAGGAAACGTAGTCACCTCACAGGAAAAAGACCAACGAACTGGCGACTAGCAATTGTGACGCCGGAGTTCTTATATTGCAGTTCTTGATGGAACCCAGGTGTGCTGTCATTAAAGCGAATTAGAAGCAATTGGGAAATTAATGGTCGGAACCGCGGCACACACAACGGAAATTGGGAGCAAGATAGGGAATAAACAATTGGGACCATGACAAATGAACAGATTTTAATTAACTTTACTTGTTTGTGTTCAAACAGCACTGATAGTTGGCAAGTAATATGCAGCAAGATAATTCAGAAATGTCTGGCTCACTGAGTTTACAAACACTCTGGCTGGGAGATGCTAGAAACAGTTAGTAGAGAAGATGAAACTATTTCACTATTTCAACAAGTTAGGAACAAAGAAGAATTTGAAGGTATCGACAATAATCTTGAATGTTACAATGAAAATGAAGATTTGGAGGATACAATTGTCGAAAGGATTCTTTGAAAGTAGTCCATTATCTGCACTAGGTGTCTGCAGTGACTTTGTTCATTTACAGTCATTCAAGAGGACACGACAGCTAATACTGTATTAATTCCTCTATCAATAGCAATTAGGAACTAACACACAGTTTAGTAGTATAGCAGTAGTTTTGGTAGTGCTCTAATTTGTTCCATATTTCATTTAAATTACCATGTAACTGAGTAACAAATGTTACGAAGAAAATAAAAAGTTGGAGGATGCAATTGTCTAAAATATTGTTTGAAGGCAGTCCATTATCTGTTCTCGGTGCTACTTAGTTAAAAGGTAGTATGCCTTCTTTTTTATACCATTTTAACTATTTCTATGAAACTTTAGCCGCTTAATTGGGCCAAAATGCATGAGTCTCGATGTATCCCAATTAGCAGGAATCTACTGTACCTGATGAAAAAGCTGTTACACAGTCAACATTTTGTCTTGACATTTACTGATAAGATCAAATTAACACTGATCAAAGGAATAATTAACTATCCTTTGAAGCATCCATTGTCAACAAAGATTAATGATTCAACTTCTTTTATGAGTTTTACAAGCAAATCCATCCCACTGTGCTGATTGGAATTAAATCTGAAATGAATCTACATTCAGTAACCATTTTATTAGTTACCTCTGGAACCTAAAAAAAAGGCAACCTACTGTATGTTTTTGGTCTTCTGCTGCTGTAGTCCATCCACTTCAGTGTTTGACGTGCTGTGCATTCTGAGATGTTCCTCTGAGCACCATTGTTACAACACACATTTATTTGAGTTACTTTTATCTTCCTGCCAGCTTGATCCGGTCTGCCCAGTCTTCTTTGACCTCTTTCATTAATAAGGTGCTTTCATCCACAGAACCTCCACTCACTGAAAGTTTCTGTTTATCGCAACTTGTTGTGGATGAAAATGCCAGGAGATCAGCAGCTTCTGAGATAGTCATACCACCCCGTCTGGCACCAAAAATTATTCCACGATCAAAGACACTTAGGGCACATTTCTTCCCCATTCTGATGTTTGCTCTGAACAAAAACTGAACCACTTGATCATGTCTGCATGCTTTTTAGCATTGAATTACTACCACGATTGACTGATTAATTTAAATATTTTTATCAATAAATAAGTGTAGAGGTGTACCTAATAAAGTGGCCACTGAATGGATAATTAATAACACAATGCACATTTTAGGGATGAAAGAGTGTTTCCTTTTCTCAGTTTAGTCTTTCCTTCAACCTAGTATTCACAAAATTCAGAAATAAAGTCTCATTTTTTGGAACGCCCAATACCTTACATCTTGGCTTTATGATTAAAAGGACACAATAAAACATTATGTAATTTTAATACCAGTCAGTTCTGCTATGTGTGATACCATCAGCTTGAAAAAAATATGATATACTCTTTGGCACAAGATCAATTTTAAAGTTAAATTTTAGGATTCGGGGGCAAATCCTGAAGGATTGATCTTTACAATATTGTTCCGTGACATTTATTATCAGAGCTACTGAGAAGAAATTCCCATAACAACATGTGTTTCCCTAGGATGCTGTAATATAAACAACAACTTTCTGAATATGATCACATTAATAAAGCTAAATATTTAAGAGAGTGTTTGAAACATTCTCCATTAAAACATTAACACACACTGTTCATTTCCCTCCATTGATGCTGCCTGACCTGCTGATTTCCTTCAGCATTTTGTGTGTGTTACTCCAGTTTCCAGCATCTGCAGTCTATCTCATATATCCATTAAAACATACATGATAATTCCTATTTGAATAATCTGAACTGAAATATAGGTGCTCAATTGTCATTGGAATTAGTTTATCCACTTTACAAGCTCTTTCTTTTATCTCTCATATCATTTAATATTTTATATTGCATGTCAAACTTCCATTCGGACTCTGATAAAACATTTAAAATTATAAGATTTACTTTAATGCTTTTTGGGTTTGGAAATTAAATTTTCTGGTATCTTGGTAGTTTAAAATGTGCAAGTCCACATCAACTATAATTAGGTTTTCACAAAAATTATTTCTAGTTAGATGAACCAGGCAATCATTAGTATATTAAATTAGGCTACAACATAGGGACCAACTTTCTGGCATTGTGCTGAAATAATTTGGCTAGGGTAAAGGAGACTCGATTACTTTCTTATATACAACAGACATGACAGGTGGCAAATCCTGAACCCCATTCAAATTGTAAATTGCATTTTGAAAGTCTGAAATGTTATTCTGGGATAATGGAGGTTCTGTGAATTCAGGAAGAAAGGGGAAGGGAGCTCACACTAGTCTTCATTGAGGGATCGGTAGTGGAAAGGGTGAGCTTCAAGTCCCTGGTTGTCAACATCTCTGCAGATCTGTCCTGAGTCCAATGTATTGATGAAATTACAAAGAAAGCATGACAGCAGCTATAATTCATTAGGAGCTTGAGGAGACTAAATATGACACCAGCGATTCTTGCAAATTTCCACAGATGTACCACGGACAGCATTTTGACCAGTTTTGCATCATCTCCCTGCTGTGTGTTGAGGCGAAGACCTTCTTCAGTGCTGTTTCTAACCGGCTGTGCACCTACCTAGCAAAGAACACCTATATTGATACATCAGTCCAGAAGGGTTGCATTTCAGAGATGCCGGGCTGTCTGGAGCATACCGGTGTGGTGACACAGCTCATCAGGGAGGCCAGAGAGAACAAGGGCAACCTGTCAGTGCTGTGGCTCGACCTGGCAAATGCATATGGCTCCATTCCGCACAAGCTGGTGCAGCTCACACCGACCAAATATCACGTCCCCAGCAGAATCAGAGACCTTATCACTGATTATTACAGCAACTTCAGGATGAGGGTCCCTTCAGGATCAATTACATCAACCTGGCACAAGGTGGAGATCGGCAGCATCACAGGGTGCACTATCTCAGTGACACTGTTCTCCCTAGCCATGAACATGCTCACTAAGTCTGCTGAACCAGAGTGCAGAGGGCCCAGAATGAATTCCGCTCAATGGCAACCACCTATCAGGGCATTCATGGATGACCTCACAGTCACCACAGAATCAGTCCCAGGCTGCCGGTGGATTCTACCGGGGCTCAAAAATCTGGTGGAGTGGGCCCAGATGCGTTTCAAACCAACTGAATCAAGATCAATGGGGCTGAGGAAAGAGAAGGTGGAGAACAAGTTCCAGTTCAGCATTGCAGGCACAGCCATCTCAACCATCACAGAAAAGCCAGTCAAGAGCTTAGGCAAGGTTTTTGACAGCTCTTTAAGGGACATGACATCCATACAGGCAACCTGCACCGAGGGATGGCTGGCTGAAATCTGTGGAAAAGTCTGACCGACCTGGGAAGTTTAAAGCCTGGGTTTATCAGCATGGCATTCTTCCCAGAATTCTGTGGCCTCTCCTTATCTATGCAATTCCGATCTCGACAGTCGAAACCTTAGAGATGATGGTTAGCAACCACCTCAGGAGATGGCTGGGGCTGCCAAAGAGCCTGAGCAGCATCGCACTCTATGGACACCACAACAAACTGCAACTGCCCTTCAAATCCTTGGAGGAAGAATCCAAGGTAACAAGAGCCAGGGACTCAAGTGATCCGAAGGTGGCTAGAGCAGGGATCCAAGTGAGGACTGGCAGGAAATGGAGGGCAGAGGAAGCTCTTCAGGAGGCAGAGGCGAGGCTGCGTCACAGGAGGCTGGTGGGAATGGTCACACAAGGCCGAGCTGGGCTAGGATCCTTTCCAACTCCATAAATGGACACCAGAGGGAAGGAAAGGTGTCGTCTAGTTCAGGAGGAGGTGAGAGCAGTAGTGGAGGAGACAAGAACCTGCAAGTTGGTAGGAGTGAAGCAACAGGGAGCTTGGACAAGATGGGGGAATGCGGTTGAGAGGAAAATGACCTGGGCTGAGTTTTGGAAAGCCGAACCACACAGCATCCAATTTCTCATCCAGGCAGTGTACGATGTGCTTCCGAGCCCATCAAACCTGCACACATGGGGCAAGGCAGAGTCATCTGCGTGCCCACTGTGCTCCAATCGAGGAACCCTGGAGCACATCCTCAGCGGCTGTGCAAGGGCACTTGGTGAGGAATGGTACAGGTGGAGGCATGATCAGGTCCTGAAGACCATCACTGGAGCCATCAGCGCAGGAGTTGAGTGAGCGAAGCGGTCCCGACCCTCCAAGCAGACCATTGCCTTTGTCAGAGCTGGGGAGCAGCCAATACCCACCAAAAGAACATCTGCAGGTATCCTGACCTCTGCAAGGGACTGGCAGCTGTTGGTGGACCTCGAAGGGCAGCTGAAGTTCCCCAACCATATCGCACCCACCACCCTGCGACCAGACATTGTCCTAGTGTCTGAGTCTACTAAGCAAGTGGTGCTGCTGGAGCTGACAGATTGCTTGGACGAGGTCTTTGAAAGGAAGCTCTCCAAGTACACAGGACTGGTCAGCCAATGTCGGCAGGCTGGATAGAGAGCTAGGTGTCTCCCAGTGGAGGTTGGATGTAGGGGATTCGCAGCCCGTTGCTTAGCCAGAGCCTTCAGCAATTTGGGCATCGAGGGAGAGAGGAAGAGGAGAGCCATCCGCAGTACTACCAATGCAGCAGAGAGGGCCTCAAGATGGCTGTGGCTCAAAAGAGGGGAGCCATGGAGTCATAAGTAGCTAGCCATCTGGACACAAGCTGGGGTCTGATCAGCCCCGGCTGGGTCACCTGGAGGAGGTTGTATGAATTTGAAAGACCCGAAACATCCGATGATTCCAGGAACATCACTGAAGATGTGTCCAGAGGCATCAGCAGATGTATGTACACAGCAAATATTCTAATGTAATTATTGTTTTTCCTCCTTCATTCTTCTCTGAAGTTCTTTGAAGAATGAGAATCACAAAGCTAATTATCCAATCCAAATTTTGAAAGTTTCAATTCTTGAAGTAAGAATTATGCAAAAGACCATGTGAGAGTAGAGAAGCGTCTAAAGGAGATCTAAGCCAGATCTAAAGGAGTTTCCATGACCTGAAATTCATCATGTATGAAACTATACCACTCATAGGAGCATAGGGACTGAATTTTTGCCCATTCATTACACTTTTCCCACATGGCTAAGAGACATCTGTCAAACTTAGATTTGAAATTAGCAATTGACCTAATACCAATTACCATTTGGAGAGGCAAATCAGTTGAAGTTTATTATCATTGAACTGAACACATGTATACAACTAAATGAAACAACATTTTTCTGGGACCAAGGTGCAAAACACAGTAAATATATCACATACAGCATATAAAATAATATTAACACAATAGTATAAATAAATAACTGTCATGGTCCAGACTGAAAAGTAACAGGCATCCAAGTTTCAGCACTACAATTCTTTAGAGTAGGGTTAGTTCTCACTGTCCCTTTAAGACTCAGATTGCCAATTTTTGTCTGCCTCATTCCTTTATAGAAAGTCTGCTTTTAAAGGTCTCGTGCTGAGCACTCTGTGCTCAATCACAGGAGTTCCACTACTCGTACTACTGTTTGTGATTTCACCTTTGGATCTTGTTTGTGTCACCTTACTTACTTCAAGTCTGAGTTAATTCTATACCTTACTCTTTACCTGGGTTCATCACCATAGCTCTCTTGTTACAACAATAAAATTAAAAATTTCTGTAGTTGTTCCAGTTGAGATAAGGTGCATGTATAACATATAGTTAAATACACAAAAGTATAATGCGACTGGTCAGGCATAAGTAATGTGTATTAGGAGGCAGTAATCCTCATCACCATTGAATAACTTCCCCGTTCACCTCTGGTGTTTTGCTCTCATTTTTACACCTTACTACCCCCCCCTCAGCATTGTACTTCCAAACCAGCAGAAATAATTGCAATTTACATCAGTTCACTATAAATTCTTGGAAACTGCATCAAATCAAACATTAACTTTCTGATTTGTGGAATCTGAAATCTCATTTTTTTTAATCATTATTTCTCATAATTTATCTCTTCAAACCCAGATATCATTTGGGAAATTGCTACTGCACTTCCTCTAAGCTAATATAGATTTTTTTTTAATATGGAGAGTTGAATGACATATTTTGCAATTTTGGATTGATATCCTAGAGGTTCCATTCAATTATCTCAGGGCCAGGAAGAAGATTCACAAAACTAACTTCTGGTAAGTTTTATTATAACAATCAATGCCCATGATAGATTAAATGCATTGGCACAGTACATGACTATCTTAGTACATTTAGAGCATTGGTACAGTACATGACTTTAATACAAACCATGACTATTTTAAAGGATGTGCATATCATATAAATTTGCTAAACATGTCTTCAATATTTTTAAAATCAAGTTGCAGTACTATAACCCTGAACTGTAGCATAACTGAGAAAAATATTGCATGAATAATAACTTAGTCAACTTTTACATTTTGATCAACTAGTTTTAGTGCTTGCAGAAAATGTTATCAAGTAAAATTTTGTGCAACCATGTAAAATCCATGAGTAAAGTTTCTGTTATGTAGTGACAGAAGATAGAACTGAATTTTCGTCTTTTATGCGAGCAGCCTTGTTAGGAGAACAGAAGTCTCCAGGGAGTTGTCATGCAATATTATCTACATTCAGCATTATTTTGTTTTGTTCAAATAGCACTGCATGAAATAGGAATCGATGGCTTAATAGTGAATTAAATTGTCCTCACCAGTCATTTTTTTCACATTAACTATATACACGGTTGAAGATGTCAGATCCCTACTACAAGTTTTTCAACCTTTGTGTGCTATGTTTTTGAGGTATAACTTCAAAACTGCTTAGCAATCTTCATTTTAGAAGAGCTTCTGTTACTGTACAGGCATTAAATTTGTCCTTGAAACTCTCAGCAGTCGCTTTAACCCAAAACATCATTATTTAGCAGGTCTTGTATACCTTGTCTGTTTCAAGCACTTCTTCTTTACTTTCCTACCATCATTTTCTTGATCCAGAAACGATTACTGCTTCTTCCCTGCTGGGCAGTCAAACAGCATCCATCTAATGATGTTTTCCGATGGGAACAAGCCAGAGATGAGAGATGGTGACCACTGCCACAGGGATAATGAACTAAATTGAAAAGATGTGCATGGCTGATTCATTTCTCAACTTCAATTGTTTAGTAGCTCACATATGTCTGTGTATTTCATGCAAAGCCACAAAGAGAGTAACTTAAAAAATTTGCATACTTAAAAATATGCAATAGAGATTATTTAGCAGCAAGTTATCCATGGGTAGTAATCCAAAAATTGGAAGCAGTGTGGAAAAGGTCAGAAAATGCTTCTCAGTCAGGCATATTGCTGGAAACATTCATCACAAGAAACTATAAATGGGATTTATCAGTGTCCATTAACAGAGCATGGAAAGAATATCCTTATGTTTTAATTCATCGTTACACTTACTTTCTGAACAGCGTTACCAAGAAATCAGATAGCAAAGCAAGCATGCTAACATAGCATAACAATTGTGTGCAGGATTCAGTTTGCAACAAGTACAGGGCATTGTACAGTACTCTGGGATTTCAGAGCAGGCATTGTTTACTTAGAACCAGGTGTAGGCAACAGCAATTGATCCATGCTTTGTAACAAATCTATCATGTCAGCAAGCTAAATTATTTGTGATGATGCTTAATCAATACTAATTCAATAGTATTTCCCCTGTGTGCATACTTACCCAGGATTTATAACAACATTATATTTCAACCACATTTCATACAAAAGGAAGGACAGTTTGAATGACCAATGTGTATTTAAATGGCTTAAATATTTGTTCCTGCTCTGAACTCCCTTGTTGCACATAATATTATTAAATTCCTTGTAGGCAATAGATTCCTTAGATTTCTGCCCAAGTATAATGGTGGTGTGCAGATATTCTGTTTCTCACTTTCAAAGTAGTCTGAATATAATTTCTATTTACTTTAGAGAAAGTGAAAACCAAAGGGTTTTATAATAGATAGCAGATCTGCAACACCAGATTTACTCTTGAGTGGCTGGTTGAAAATCTATTGCATTGTCTCGAGTAGCTTGAGCAGAGTAAGTATTAGTAAAATTATATCTCAAACAGGCTGTTAAACTGGCTGAAATTGTGGTTTTCTTATGATGCAAGAGCAACTTCATGTTGTACTGCCACATTCAACTGATCTTGTCACCAAGGAAGGACACCATCTTCTCATTTTTTTGAACTTGATGTTGATGTCATTTCTTGTGAAATCCAATTAAAAATCAGCTACTGAGAGTTCTTACAGTACTATCCAATTGAATTAATTGATTTCCCTCAGTGCATTTTGTTTACATTCATCTGAATGTAACAATTAACAAAAGCAAAAGATTAATGGGATTAACATAGAAATGGTTTAAAATGGCTGGGCAATGGCCAGCGCACGCTCGGTGGGCCAAGGAGCCTGTTTACTTGCTGTATCACTCTTTGACTCTATGATTACCCAATCTAAAGGAAGTATGGGCTTGCTCCAGCCAAGATTGTGATACTAACTGCAAAGCTACGAGAGCCTCACGGTTCCAGCTTCCTTTAGTCATAGTCATACTTTATTGATCCCGGGGGAAATTGGTTTTCGTTACAGTTGCATCATAAATAATTAAATAGTAATAAAACCATAAATAATTAAATAGTAGTATGTAAATTATGCCAGGAAGTAAGTCCAGGACCAGCCTATTGGCTCAGGGTGTCTGACTGTCCAAGGGAGGAGTTGTAAAGTTTGATGGCCACAGGCAGGAATGACTTCCTATGACGTTCTGTGTTGCATCTCGGAGGAATGAGTCTCTGGCTGAATGTATTCCTGTGCCCAACCAGTACATTATGTAGTGGATGGGAGACATTGACCAAGATGGCATGCAACTTAGACAGCATCCTCTTTTCAGACACCACCGTCAAAAAGTCCAGTTCCATCCCCACAACATCACTGGCCTTATGAATGAGTTGGTTGATTTTGTTGGTATCTGCTACCCTCAGCTTGCTGCCCCTTTAACCTTGTACATTATCCCTGTTACTGTTACTGCATGGATTTTCTCTGGTTTCACCGCACATCCTGAAAACATGCAGGTTGGTAGGTTAATTAGTCACTGTAAATTACTCCTGTTGTATCAATAAGTGGTAGAATCCGGGTGAGTTTATGGGAATGCAGAGAGGGTAAAATAGATTAAAGTAGAATTAATTTATAAATGGGTGCTTGATAGTTGGCACAAATATGATGGGCTGAATGGCGTGTTTCCATGTTGTACCTACCACTCTTACTCTGTGACTATCAGGAGGTGTATATGTCTCACTGTGCGTAGAGCCAACATAAAATCATTCAGTAAGTGAAAGTAGTCCACGATCATAACAGTCCAACGAGCTGAAAGTGCTGCTGAATTTAGCTGGGCAGCAGCGTAGTAGTTCAGAACGTACGTACAAATAGACTGGTTCCAGCTGCGCAGCTCATTGACAGGCATTCCCCATTAGTCAGTAATACTGCACTCATTGTGGAGCCCAATCTTTCACAAATCTCTGAGCCGTTATGCTGGGGTTTTCACTCTGCTGTCACAGTTAGTTAGTTACTGATTGTTATGTTGCTGGCGTTCAGGGCAGCAATGCAGGTCCTCCACCTCTGTATTGAAAAGTTCTGGATTCACATTTAATCTTTTGTCATATGCTCACTTTGCCCTTCCAATATAAATTTCAAGTTCTTTTCTAATTTTTCTGTAATAGGTCTGGTTCCCATTGGTACTTAAAACCTGACATTTGACATTATCAGCCAAAAATTCTGTCCCATTACGCCATGAGAAACCACAAGACCTTTTGAAGCAATTCCATAAGACACAAGCTGTCAGCTGCAGAATCTATGAGAAAACTTTTTTTATAACACTAAAGATTAAGTCAAGGACACAATTTATGTTATCTCCTTAGAATTCTGTAATATGCCTGCCCGAGCAACCTCGGTTTGCTAGGGACTTTTGTAATGGGCTGTGTTAATCAGACCCAACAATTCTGGGTCCAGAAAATGTGGTAATAAACGTACAAGCACAACAAAGTAACTTAACCTAATTTATTAACATAAAATAGAACGCACAATAAACCTCACAAACTACTACATAGCAAGCAACAAAGATTTCCAGGCTCACGATTCCTTCACCACTCGGTATTCCTTTCAGGGGAACTCTGACTTCCGACTCGTGAAACCATCCCTTTGTCCCAGACACTGACTGTGATCCCGTGAAGATTCAAAAAAACAGCCCAATATATCGACAAGCTTCACATGCACAGAACAACCTTGAGACAGAAAAATTCCTTTTTCTCGTCCATTAACACGGTCTGGTTTCATTAATTTAAACAAAATATATGCTCATTAACACAGTATTCAGCATATCCACATAAATCAATTAAACATTTTTATGGGCACTCTTTGTTCATTAGTCTCCCAATGTCCGGACACAAAGTACATTAATGTTTATATATGAGCAATAAGCCTGAATCCAAAAACAAGCTATCAATCTAACCAACAAACTACTTGACAGACGTTCTCAGAGTTTACTCACTAACTGACATTCTACAGACACTAACAGAGCTGATATACTGCAAGATCACAAAGAGTCATTACTGGACAGATATTCATTCATTCATTGTTTACAAATCACATGTGCTATAACTTTATAAGGCACTGACAAGCTCAGATCACTTCCCTTTCAAAATAATCATTCTCTGAAATTTGATGACAAGGATTAATTAGGTTAATTATTTAAATTAGTTCATTGACAGTTTAAGGAATAGGAATATGAATGTTCCTGTAGAAATACTGCATGGAATCATAAGAAATAATCTGAGAACAGAGGGGGTAATCATTATGGGAGAAATTTGATTCAATCATTGTGAAGTGTGAAGTGTGATTTTTCTGTATTATGAAAGGGAAGGGAGATAAAGATGAAATCAGCAATTTGCAGCTTTGTTGTCATTTCTATCATGTTATCCTTTGTTGCTCATGGCAATATTTTAATTAATATACAGTATTATTTCTATTTTAGACCACAAGACCATAAGACATAGGAACAGAATTAGGCCATTTGGCTCATCATGTCTGCTCTATCATTCAGTCATAGCTGATCCTCTATTCCCATCCTCCATCCCACTCCCCAACCTTCTTCCCATAGCCTTTGATGCTGTGTCCAATCAAGAACCTATCAAATTCTGCATTAAGTACAACCAACAACCTGGTCTCTACAGCTGCCTGTGGTAACAAATTCCAGAAATTCACCACCCTCTGGCTGAAGAAATTTCTCTGCAGCTCTGTTTTAAATGGACGCCCCTCTATCCTGAGGCTGTGCCCTCTTCTGCTAAACTCTCCAACCATGGGAAACATCCTTTCCACATCTACTCTGTCTAGGCCTTACAACATTTGAAAGGTTTTATTGCGATCCGCCCTCACCCTTCTAAATTCCAGCGAGTACAGACCCAGAGCCATCAAGTGTTCCTCGTATGATAACCCTTTCGTTCCTGGTATCATCCCTGTGAACCTCCTCTGAATCCTCTCCAATGCCAGCACATCTTTTCCAAGATGAGAAGCCCAAAACTGTACACAATGCTCAAGGTGAGGCCTCACCAGTGCCTTATAAAGCCTCAGCATCACATCCCTGCTCCTGTATTCTAGACCTCTTGAAATTAATGCTTAAATTGCATTTGCCTTCCTCACCACCAACTGGTACTTGAATGCAAGTTAACCTTCAGGGTGTTCTGCACAAGGACTCCTAAGTCCCTTTGCATCTCAGGTTTTTGGATTTTCTTCCCATTTAGAAAATAGTCTGCACATTTTTTCTACTACCAAAGTGCACGACCATGGATTTTCCATCGTATTTCATTTGTCATTTTCTTGCCCATTCTTCTAATCTGTGGAAGTTCTTCTGCAGCCTACATATTTCCTCAACACTACCTGTCCCTCCAGCAATCTTCATATCATCTGCAAACTTGGTAACAAAGCTATCTATTCCAACATCTAAATTATTGATACACAGCATAAAAAAGAAGCAGTCCCACACCACCAATAGTTACTGGCAGCCAAACAGAGGGCTATGGGTAACCCTAGGTAATTTCTAAGGTAAAGACATGTTCGGCACAGCTTTGTGGGCCAAAGGGCCTGTATTGTGCTGTAGGTTTTCTATGTTTCTATATTTCTATGATCCTTTTATTCCCACTCGCTGCCTCCTACCAATCAGCCAATGCTCTAACCATGCCAGTAGCCTTCCTATAATGCCAAGGGCTTTTAACTTGGTAAGCATCCTCACACATAGCACCTTGTGAAAGTCAGTTGGAAAGCCCAAATATACAGCATCCACTACTTCCCCTTTATCTATCCTACTTGCAATCTCCTCAAAGAATTCCAACAGTTTCATCAGGCAATATTTTCCCTTAAGGAACCCATGCTGAATTTGTCCTATCTTGTCCTGTCTCACCAAGTACTCTGTAACCTCATCCTTAACAAATGATTCCAACATCTTCCCACCACTGAGTTCAGGCTATCTGGTCTACAATTTCCTTTCTGCTACCTCACTGCTTTCTTAAAAAGTGGAGTGACATTTGCAATTTTCTAATCCTCTGCAACCATGCCAGAGTCCAATAATTTTTGAAATATCATTACTAATGCCTTCACAATCTCTACCACTACCTCTTTTAGAACCCTAGGGTACGGTTCATCTGGTTTGGTTGACTTATGTGACCTTAGGTCTTTCAGCTTTTTAAGCACCTTCTCCCTTGTAATGGTAACTGCACTCATTTTGGTTCCCTCACACCCTTCAACACCTGCACACTGCTAGAATCTTCCACAGTGCAGACCGATGCAAAATACTCATTTAGTTCATCTACAATATCCTTGTCCCCTATTATCTCTCCAGCTATATTTTCTAGTGATCCCATATCCACGCTTACCTCTCTTATATGTTTTAAATAATAAAAAGCTTTTACTATCCACTTTAATATTGTTTGCTAGGCGTTTTCATGTTTCATCTTTTGCTTTCAAATGATTCTCTTAGTTGCTCTCTGTAGGTTTTGAAAAGTTTCCCAATCCTCTGTCTTCTCATTAATTTTTGCTTTGTTGTATGCCCTGTATTTTGCTTTTACATTAGCTTTGACTTTCCTTGTTAGCCACAGTTGTATTATTTTGCAATTTGAGTATTTATTTGTTTTTGCAATACATCTATCCTTCACCTTCCTCATTTTTCCCAGAAACTCAAACCATTGCTGCTCTGCTGTCACCCCTGCCAGCATCTCCTTCCAATTTGCTTTGGCCAGTTCCTCTCATACCACTGTAATTTCTTTTATTCTCCTGAAGTACTATAAGACTTTACATGCACCCTATCAAATTTCAACTTAGATTCAGTCATATTATGATCACAATGTCCTAAGGGTTCTTCTACCTTAAGCTCTCTAATCACTTCTGGTTCATTACACAACACCCAATCCAGTATAGCTGATCCCTGACAAACAGCTCTAAAAAAACATCTCACAGGCATTCAACAAACTTACTCTCTTGAGATCCATTACCAACCTAATTTTCCCAATTGACCTGCAGATTGTAATTTCCCCTGACTATCATAACCTTTCCTTTTTAACACATTTTTTCTACTTCCCATTGTGATCTGTGATCCACGTCCCAGCTACTTTTGGGAGGCTCGTATATAACTGCCATCGGGGTCTTTTTACCCTTGCAGTTGCTTAACTCAACCTACAAAGGTTGAACATTTTCTGATCCTCTCTCTCTAATAATTTGATGCCATTCTTTAGCAGATGAGCCATGCCACCCCCTCTGTCTACTTTACTATCCCTCTGACACATTCAGCTCCCAACTACAACCATCCTTCAGTCATGATTCAGCAATGGCCCCAACACCATACCTGACAATCTGTAATCGTGCAAAAAGATCATCCTCCTTATTTCTTATACTCCGTGCTCCGTGCTTTGAGGTATATCACTTTCAGCATTGTATTTGCTATTCTTTTTGATTCTGCATTCTTAGGAATGGAGAAGGGAGGAGAAGATGGCGGTACGACGCAGCGTGCGTGGCCATTCCAAATGATATTGAATGTGTTAACTAGGATGCAGTGCTCAATACTGATTTGATGGAGACAGCCATGAGAAGCACGGAGCAACACCTGGAGAAACTTCTGAAATGCCTGCTTCGCTGCACTGTTACTGTGCGATCTAAAATCTCCGGTGGGGAAGGTGCTTCCAGGATGCTGCATCAGCAAGTTTGTGGCCCTGGAGGTTCACTGTCTGCGTGAGATGATGGGACTTTCAAGAGACATTGAGACTTTTTACCGTGCTCATAGTCTGTTCTTAATCAAATTACGGTATTGCTTTGACCCGTTGTAACTATATGTTATAATAATGTGGTTTTTGTCAGTTTTTCAGTCGGTTTGTCATGTGTTTCTGTGATATCATTCTGGAGAAACATTGTATCATTTCTTAATGACAATAAAAGAGGACTGCGTGTCCTCATAATCTAATCTAAATAATTTAACATTCTAATCTAATGTACTGATACCTACCCTGCTGGCTGTAATTTTGTCCTATTATCTGTTTGTCCTACCTGATAATCTGACTGCATGTGTCTTTGCTTTTTTACTGTCCATTCTATCGTGAGTCCCTTCTCTCCAGTTCCCACCCCCTGCCAATTTAGTTTTATACCCTCCCCAACAGCTCTAAAGAACCTACCAGCGAGAATATTCATCCCCCTCAGGTTCATATAACCATGTAACCATATAACAATTACAGCATGGAAACAAGCTATCTCGGCTCTTCTAGTCCATGCCAAAAGCTTACTCTCACCTAGTCCCATCTACCTGCACTCAGCCCATAACCCTCCATTCCTTTCCTGTCCATATACCTATCCATTTTCTTTTCAAAGACAAAATTGAATCTATCACTTCTGCTGGAAGCTCGTTCCACACAGCTACCACTCTCTGAGTAAAGAAGTTCCCCCTCGTGTTACCCCTAAACTTTTGACCCTTAACTCTCAACTCACGTCCTCTTGTTTGAATCTCCCCTACTCTCAATGGAAAAAGCCTATCCACGTCAACTCTATCTATCCCCCTCAAGTTCCCCCCTCAACCTTCTACACTCCAAAGAATAAAGACCTAACTTGTCCAACCATTCCCTGTAACTTAGGTGCTGAAACCCAGCTAACATTCTAGTAAATCTCCTCTGTACTCTCTCTATTTTGTTGACATCTTTCCTATAATTCGGTGGCCAGAACTGTGCACAATACTCCAAATTTGGCCTCACTAATGCCTTGTACAATTTTAACATTACATCTCAACTCCTATACTCAATGCTCTGATTTATAAAGGCCAGCATACCAAAAGCTTTCTTCACCACTGTATCTACATAAGATTCCACCTTCAAAGAACTGTGCACCATTATTCCTAGATCACACTGTTCTACTGCATTCCTCAATGCCCTGCCATTTACCATGTATGTCCTATTTTTGATTAGTCCTACCAAAATGTAGCACCTCACACTTATCAGCATTAAACTCCATCTGCCATCTTTCAGCCCACTCTTCTAACTGGCCTAAATCTCTCTGTAAGCTTTGAAAACCTATTTCGTTATCCACAACACCACCTATCTTAGTATCATCTGCATACTTACTAATCCAATTTACCACCCCATCATCCAGATCATTAATGTATATGACAAACAACATTGGACACAGTACAGATCCTTGAGGCACACCACTCATCACCGGCCTCCAACCTGACAAACAGTTATCCACCACTACTCTCTGGCATCTCCCATCCAGCCACTGTTGAATCCATTTTACTACTTCAATATTAATACCTAACGATTGAACCTTCCTAACTAACCTTCTGTGGAACCTCGTCAAAGGCCTTACTGAAGTCCACATAGACAACATCCACTGCTTTACCCTCGTCATTTTCCTAGTAATATCTTCAAAAAATTCAATAAGGTTTGTCAAACATGACCTTCCATGCACAAATCCATGTTGACTTTTCCTAATCAGACCCTGTCAATTCAGATAATTATATATACTATCTCTAAGAATACTTTCCATCAATTTACCCACCACTTAATCAAACTTACAGGCCGATAATTGCTAAGTTTACCCTTAGAACCCTTTTTAAACAATGGAACCACATGAGCAATACGCCAATCCTCCGGCACCATCCCTGTTTCTGATGACTTTTGAAATATTTCTGTCAGAGCCCCTGCTAATTCTACACTAACTTCCCTCAAGATCCCAGGGAATATCCTGTCAGGACCCAGAGACTTACCCACTTTTATATTCCTTAAAAGTGGCAGTACTTCCTCTTCTTTAATCACCATAGTTTCCATAACTACCTTACTTGTTTCCCTTACCTTACACAATTCAATATCCTTCTCCTTAGTGAATATCGAGGAAAAGAAATTGTTCAAAATCTCCCACATCTTTTTTGGCTCCGCACATAGCTATCCACTCTGATTCTCTAAGGGGCCAATTTTATCCCTCACTATCCTTTTGCTATTAATATAACTGTAGAAACCTTTTGGATGCAAATAGTCACTGTTGTATAGGTCATACAAATCTCCTCCAGAAGAGTTTCCAATGATCCAAGAGGCTGAAACCTAGCTTCCTGTGTCAACTTCTCAGCCACGCATTAATCTGCCAAATTATCCTATTATAATTCATATTAATTGTAAAGTTAGTTTCAATAAACTTTCAGAGTTCAGATTTATGCTACTCTGTGAATCTTATCTAGTTTTACACCACCAGGTCAAAAACACAGATAATTAGGGTGGACAAAGTAAAGCTGAATGAGCTAGCTATGACAAACTGAGTGCATGGGTGGTGCAAAAGATCAAAGCATAAAATTCAGAGATAAGAATAAGTCAGAGGCAAACTGACCTAGAAAGAGCATCTTGTCAGAGATTTCTCAACATACCACCAAAGAAAGGTACCTATGTTTTGTGTTTTTGAATGTTTATTAAGTCATAAACATACTTAAATATTCAAGTACTTAATAACTTTTAAAATTAAAAAAAACACAAGAAGCTCAAAATCTGATGTAAAGACTGGAAAATGTTGGAAACACTCAACGTCAGTCAGCATCCGCAGAAGGAAAAACAAAAGCAGCACTTCAGGTCAAAGAGCACTGGATGCCTTTCTCTTTCTCTGGTGGTTGCCTGACCTATTGACTACTTACATTTTCTGTTTGTGCTTTAGGTAACCTTGACAGTTGGTTCAGTTGAGGATACAATGTAGTCAGCTCAGAGCAATTTGGTGGATTGAGGAACGCCAGTGCCCTGTGCCAGCCAGCTCAGAACTTCATTGCAGATGCTGGTGTGGAAGAACCCACTTACAACAAATATGGTTCAATAACCAAAAAAAAACAAGAAGAAAAATCAAAACATTTTAATTTAGCAAAAAGCTTTCAATTATAAATACTCCCTTGCTTGCCTTTTCTCAGAAAATAGCACACAGAATATTCCTTTGCAGGGTGGTTCATCTTTTATAAACCAATCCCCTAGTATGTATGAGTTCCAGTTCACAATACTTGAAATAAAAGAACCCAACATTCACACGTATTCACACTCTAGCTTTTAATTATTTAATCCAGAGCTAAGGGTCTTGTATCCTACCTAAGAAAGAAATACTTAATATTACTCAATAAGAAAAAACATGTATCATGCTCAACAAAATACAGAATTTTAAAATAACGACAGCAGCACTTTATAAACTCCTAAAAGAAATGAGATACAGACAAAAGCCAGAATAAATATCGAATGGCATGAAAGTGGGTGATCAAAGAAGTTTTGGAGTGGGCTTCTATTTGAAACTGGTGCAAATGTAATTTTAGAATTCCACTTAAATTTTAACTTAGAATGTGAAATGTTAATGCATGAGAAGTTCTGCCTTTAACGTCCTATTAGTGTGAAGCTAAATTAATGAGGAGTAGTAGTTTTATTACTATAATGAACCACTAAACTTTATCTTGCTGTTCACTGATAAATGATTTTTATATCTGCAAGTATTTCTGATTTTATGAATCAGTCACTCTTTTATTTGCATAGAGAAGTTATAGGAATAAAAATAAATGTATTTTCGAAAGTACCTTGTAAGTCATCCATCTGTGGAAGAGTCACAGAATTTCCCACCCAGTCACCATTCTCCATTTTGCAACCCATAAGCCAGTACTTCAAAGGAGTGACTAAGAAGACAAATCAGAATTGATATTGCACAAATAGATAAGTCCCCAGGACTGGGCAGGATATATTCCAGATTATTATGAGAAATGAGGGAACAGATTGTTATACCATTGATGATTCTACCCGCATCATCACTAGCCATAGGAGTAGTACCTGATTAGTCGAGGGTGGGAAATGTTATTCATTCGTTCAAAGAAGATAATAGTGATAATACTGGGAATTATAGATCAGTGAGTTATACATCAGTGATTGATAAAACATTGGAGAGGATTCTTGGAGGCAGGATTTATGAGCATTTGGAAAAGTATAATCTGATTTGGGGTAATCAGCATGGCTTTGCAAGGGCAGATCTTACCTCATAAGCCTGATTGAATTCTTCAAGAAAGTAATAAAGCAAATTGATGAAAGTAGAGCAGTGGGTGTGGATGGAGTACGTGGATTTTAGTGAGGCGTTCCTCAAGTTTCCTCATGGTAGGCTCATTTAGAAAGTTTGGAGGCATGGAACCCAGGGCAACTTGACTGCTTGGGTACAGAATTGGCTTGTCCATGGAATGCTAAGGATGGTAGTAGTGGTCGTGTACGGTCATGTGGTAGTTGGAGGTTGGTGACCAGTGGATTTCCATAGGGATCTATTCTGGAACCCCTACTCTTAGTGATTTTTATAAATGATTTGGATGAGAAAGTGGAAGGGTGGGTTACTAAGCTTGCAGATGACCTGAAAGTTGGTGGTCTGGTGGATGCAGAGCTGGACTGAGAAGTGGCAGATAGAGTTAAATCTGGAAAAGTGTAAAGAGGTACACTTTAGATGGTCGAATTCAAAGGCAGAGCACAGCGCTAATGTCAGCATTTTTAACAATGTGGAGGGACAGAAGGATTTTGAGGTGCACAAGCATAGATCCTTCAAAGTTACAGTGCAAGTTAATAGGACAGTTAAGAAGGCATATATGTGTAGGACTTCATTAGTTGGGGGATTGAATTCAAGAGCTACAAGGTAATGTAATTACTACTGGTAACTGTAAATCTCCCGTTAGACCACAATTGGAGTATTGTGTTCGGTTTTGGTCACCTCATTATAGGAAGTATACAAAAGCTTTAGACAGGACACAGAGGAGGTCTACCAGGAAATTGCCAGGATTAGAGACCTTGTCTTTTGAGGAAAGGTTGAGTGAACTAGGGCTTTACTCTTTGGAGTGAAGATGAGAGGTGACTTGATAGAGGTGTGTAAGATAATTGGAAGCATTGAGAGAGTCGACAGTCAATATCTTTTTCCCAGAGCAGAAATGCCTAATATAACAGGGCATAATTTTAAGGTGATTGGACAAAAGTATAGGCGGGATTTCAGAGGTGGGCTTTTTCTCAGAGAGTGGTCAATACAAGAGCAGGTAGTAGAGACAGACACACTAGGGAAATTTAATGGACAAGTAAGAGATACACTTGGACGAAAGGTTAGTTTGATCAAGCAGTAGGTAAGAAGTTTAGCATAGCACTGTGGGCTGAATAGCCTGTAATGTGCTGTTCTCTTCTATGTTCTATATTCTATTTTCTCATCTGGAGTAATGAATTCAGTTCTATGTTCTTTTAAGATGTAATGGCTTTAACAGAAATTTATTGACAGTTTAATAATTTTTGTGTTAAATACTACTCTACATGATTTTAATAGGTGCAATAACTGACAGTTTCTGCTTTGCCCGTCACTAATACTGTCATCCATTGCTCTTTGTTTCCTCTCTTCTGTCAATTCTCAATGGAAACAAAATGGAACAGCTCCTCCTGATTATAGACTGTATTGACATTCAGTGCCAATAATCTCAGACATCGCAGAGCTTTGTTGCAAACTTTTCTTCAGTTTCCATTTGCTTGTATAATCCCCGTGATAAACATGGTCACAAATTTTCAGCTCCTATAGTCTTTATACTTTTTCATCACTTCAAGATGGTGGCACGCACAATCACGGAGGCCCCTCCGGTTCCAAGTAATCATGTAATTGTTCGTCCTTTATTTCTTTCTTATGACTGCAAGGCACTGCTGGATATTAAGAACACAAAAACTGCAAACCTACCTCACTAGCAAGTTGTGGGATAGCAGAGAAGCTGCACAGCAGAAGTCACCTCATCATCTGCTTTAGCCACCCGGGCAAGAAGGCATCGGAAGCAACGTGCGAGGAAACAGAAACACGCTAAACAAGCAGGTGTTTGTGCAAGGCTAAAGGCAAAAGCCTGCAGGCCAGCTCTCCCATTAATTCTCCTTTCAAACGTTTGACCACTAGAAAATAAGCTAGATGACCTGCATCTGTGACTGAATCAGCGAGAGGTGGACTGCTGCACACTCATCCTGATGGGAACATGGCTGCAGGATGCTACCCCCGAAGCAGTGTTGCGGCTGGAGAGATTTATCTCTCTTTGGGCCGATAGAACTGCCGTGACCTCTGTTAAGACCCGTGTTGGAGGGCTGTGTATCTACATTATTAAAAACAGTTATGTAAATGTTTCAGTAGTAACGACCAACTCTTCACCTCTGAAGTGCAGGCCTTTCTGTTTACTGATGGAATTCACTGCCATTGTGATTGTGGCTGTTTACATCCCACCCCGTGCTAATGTTGGAGAAGCACGATGGTACCATCAGTGACCTGCAAGCCACACACTCCGATGGTTCCTTTATTATTGCTGGCAATTTCAACCATGCCAACTTAAAAACAGTCCTGCCTGAATTCTATCAGCACGGTAACTTTGCTAACAGAGGTGAGAAGGCATTAGACCTGGTTTATACCAACATCCCTGGCAGATACAATGCTGGTTCCCGACCCCACCTTAGATGTTCTGACCACTCATCATTTATGCTAATGCCTGACACAGACCACTGATTAAGTGAGTGAAAACAGTTCAAAGGGGGATAAAGACCTGGCTAGAAGGAGCAACCTCAGCACGACAGGACTGTTTTGAAAACATGGACTGGAACATATTCAGGGAGGTGTTTACCTACAACCATCACATTCACCTTGGTAAATATATGGGGTTTGTGAATGGCAATAGAGAGAAGTGCATTGAGGACATCATCATTATTAAACACGTCCCTGTGAGGGCAAATCAGAGCCATGGATTGACAGCAGGTGTCTGGGCACTGCTGAGACATTGGGATGCTGCCTTCAGACCAGAGAATTAAAAGACTCCTAGGTGAACAAGAGCTGGATTTCGCCATGCCATCAGGAAGGCAAAATGGAATTCTTCACAGAGATTGTGCAGCTATTTCTGTGACACTAGAGGCACAAGATGCATGTGGCAGGGCACTCAAACCATAACAGAATTCAAGCCCACCCCGCTTGTCAATGACTGGAATGCCTCTAATCCTGATAGGCTGAATCTCTCATATGCTCGGTTTGAAGCACAGAACTATGTGCTTGCAAGGAAGGTCCCCTTCTCCTCAAGAAGCAGGCATTTTGTCTGCCTACGGCTGATATGAGGGAGACCCTAGCAAGGGTAAAGCTGCAGGACCTGATATACCTGGTCCAGTTTTCAGAACTGTGCAGCTGAGTTAACAGAGATACTAACAGATACCTTCAACATCTCTCTCTAACAGTCCAATGAACCTGCGAACTTTCAGGCAGCCATCATCATCCCAGGACCCAAGAGAGCAACAGTAACCTGCCTTAACAACTACCGTCCAGTGGTTCTGACCTTATCAATAATAAAGTTCACATTATATCCCATCTTGCTGCTACATTGGGCCATTTCAAGTTCAAATCAATCTCTTGATGATGCTATAGCCATTGCCTTCCACTCCATCCTATCCCACCTGGAAAATGGTGCTTCATACACCAGGATGCAGTCTTTCAATTTTATCTTAGCATTTAATATGAGTATCCTTCAGAAGCTGTTGGGAAAGTGTCTTCATTGGGTCTCAACAGCTCTCTCTGTAACTAGGTCTTGGTTTTCTTGACAGGAAGACCCCAGTCAGTCTGTGTTAGCAGGAACACCTCTAGCTCCATCGCACTGAGGATTGGCATCCCCCACCCATCCTCCCCGCCAGACCAGTGCTCAGTCCCCTGTTGTTCACACTGTTGATGCATGACTGTTCTGCTAGGTCCAGCTCAAACCCAATCAATTTCACTGATGACACCGCAGTGGTTGGCCTCGTCACAATGGCAATGAGATGGTGTACCAAGAAGAAGGAGAGTAGCTTATAGAACAGTCCAAGCCTAACAATTTGAGGGTCAACGTGGATAAGACAAAAGAGATGTTTGTGGACTGGTGCAGGCTGACCACTCCTCACTGCACATAAGCAACTCCTCTATGGAGAGAGTTAGGAGCACCAAGTTTCTGGGAATGCACATAATGGACAATTTCATCTGGTCCCTCAACATCACCTCTTGAGACAAGAAAGCATAGTAGTGTCTCCTGCACTTATGGAGAAGATTCATTATTCTACGTAACTACATTTGCACTAAATATTTCACCTCTCCTCTATGTACCCTGATAGTATAAAATAACTTTCAAGCAGTTTGTATGATTAGGAAGTTTGTCGACTTCATGAAAAATTGGTGGAGTTGTGGGTGTAAGGAAAGTTGTCAAGGGATAGAAAAGGATATAGATTAATTGGGAATTTGAGTGGAGAAATGGCAAATGAAATCAAATCCAGAAAAATTTGAGGCGGTGCATTTTAGGAGCATTAATGGACAGAGAGATCTAGGGATCTAAGACCACGGCTTAGTAGAAGTGGACAGCATGGTAAAGGTGGCGTAAAGCATGGTTGCCTTCATCAGTTGGGTCATTGAGTATAAAAGTTGGAAACTCATGCACGGCTGAATGAAACAATGGTTAGTCCTTGCTTCAGCATTGTGTACATGATAGAAAGGACATGAAGCCTTTGGACAGGGTGCATAAGTCCATTAGAATATTGCCTGGGCTGGAGATCAGTTGCTATGAGATAGGACAAACATTAACTGTTTTCACTGGAGCTTTGGAGGCTGAAGGATGAAGAGAAAGAAAAAAGAAATTATGATAGGCATAGGTAGGATTAATATTTAGTACTTTTTTACCAGGGTGTGTGTGACGAACACTAGATAGCATAGGTGTAAAACGAAAGGAGGTAAGTTTAAAGGTAATATGTAAAGCAAGGTTTTTTTACACAGTGAGTAATAAGAGGTAGAAGCAGATTTAAGAACATAAGACCATAAGACATAGAAACAGAATTAGGCTATTCAGCCCATCAAACCTGCTTCAGCATACCATCATGGCTGATGCCAGATCCCACTCAATCCCATATACCTGCCTTTTCACCATAAGCTTTGATGCCATGAACAATCAGGAAACTATCAATTTTCATTTTAGATATACCAACGGTCTTGGATAGCCCCAACTGTAAATGAGAAGGTCATTCCAGAGCAAGCAGTTTTGGCCCCGGCAAATCAACAACAAGCCAACTGCTCAACCTCACACAATATATCAAAGATGGCTTCAAGCAAGGGATGGTAACAGGTGCTGTTTTTGTAGACTTGTCAGCAGCTTGCCTGACAAATCTGTTAGAGTTCTTTGAGGATGTAACAAGCAGAATAGCTGTGTGGCAAAGCTTGTGGATAATATGGAGATAAGTGGAGGGGTAGGTAGTGCTGAGGAACCAATGTGATTGCAGAAGTCCTTCTGCAATCACATTGCTTCCTCAGCACTACCTACCCTTCCACCTATCTCCATATTATCCACAAACTTTGCCACAAAGCCACCAATTACATTATCTAAATCAATGACTAACAATGTGAAAATTAGCTGTCCCAATACTGACACCTGAGGGACACCACTAGTCACTGGCAGCCAACCAGCTAAGGCCCACTTTATTCCCAATCACTGCCTCCTGCCTGTTAGCCATTCCTCTATCCATGCCATTATCTTTCCTGTAATGCCATGGGATTTTATCTTATTAAGCAGCCTTATTTGTGGTACCTTATCAAATGACTTCTGAAAATCTGTGTAAATGATATCTACTGCCTCTCCTTTGTCTATTCTGCTTGTTACATCCTCGAAGAACTCTAACAGATTTGTCAGGCAAGATTTCAGAACTCTGGGATGTAATCCATCTGGTCCTGGTGACTTAAACACCTGAAGTGTTCGCCTAGCACTCTTTCCTTTGTAATAGCAATGACACTCAGTCCTGCTCCCTGGCACTCACTCACGTTGTCAGTGTCTTCCACAGTGAAGACTGATGCAAAGTAGTTATTAAGTTCATCCACCACTTCTAACTCATCAGCATCATTTTACAGTGGTCCAATATCAACTCTTACTTCTCTTTTACTCTTTATATAACTGAAAATACTTTTGGTATCCTCCTTTATACTATTATTGGTTAGTTTGCCCTCCTATTTCATATTTTTCCTTTGTTTGGCTTTTTCAGTGGCCTTCTGTTGGATTATAAAAGCTTCCCAATCATTCAACATCCCATTCACTTTTGCTACCGTATATGCCCTTTCCTAAGCTTTATGCAGTCCTCTGCTTCCCTTGTCACCCCCTAGTTGTTTTCCCCTCGCATTGTGAACTATTCCCAGAAATGTCAGCCATGTCTGCTCTGCCGTTATCCCTGCTGGTATCCTCCTCCAATTCATCTGGGTAAGCTCCTCTCTCGTTGCTCTGTAATTCCCTTCATTCCATTGTGATACTGATACATCTGACTTATGATTCTTAATCTCAAATTGTAGTATGAATTTAATCATATTATGATCACTCTCTCCTAAAGGTTCCTTTACCATAAGCTTCCTAATAAAATCTGGATTATTACACAACACCCATTCTAAGATAGCCATTCCCCGAGTAGGCTCAAGCACAAACTGTTCTAAAAAGCCATCTCATAGACATTCAACTAATTACCTGCCTTGCAATCTGACACCAACTTGATTTTCCAAATCCCTTTGCATATTGAAGTCCCCCATTCCTATTATGACATTACCCTTATTACATGCCCTTTTCAGCTCTCTTTGCAATCTGAACCCAATATCTTGGCTTCTATCTGGAGGGCTTTATATGATTCCCATAATGTTTTTTTTTACTGTTACAGTTTCTTAACTCTATCCACAAAGATTCAAAATTCTGTGACCCTATGTTGCCTCTTTCTAGGGATGTAATTCCATCTCTTACCAACAGAGCCACTCCACAGCCTATGCCTTCCTGCCAATCCTTTTTGTTATGGGTATCCTTTGATATTAAGCTCACAACAATGGCCTTCTTTCAGCTACAACTCAGTGATGCCCACAATGTCATACCGACCAATCTGTCATTGTGCCATGAGTTCATGTACCTTATTCTGAATGCTACATGTATTTAAATACAGCACCTTCTGCAGGAAAATGGTATTGCTTAAGTTGTTACTCATGGTCAGTTCAGATATGGTGAGCTTACGGATCTGTTCCTGTGTTATACTGTTCTTGTAACACTTTGTTTCTCTGTCCACTCATCTTTCCTATTCTTCTTAAACAGTCCTGGAGGATTGATGATTATTGTTGTCATTCCAGTTTAGTGGATTTTGAGATGTCTCATGAGGCTTATGTGATAACCACAGTCACTTCCACAGATGGACAGGTGAGGAAGATGAGTGAGTAGGTTATTTCTGAAGGCATGTAATCTTTTCATCATGAATTCAGAGTCTTTGTGTGCTCCAAATGCATTGATTCAAGATTCTCAATGCCATCTAGAATGTTTTTCCTATTTTGTATGGTCATGGGCCATACTTCCAGAAGTCAGTGGGTATGTAAAGTTACTTCAATGAAACTTTGAGCAAACCTTTGAATCTTTTTCTTGGTCTGCCTCATTATCTTCACCAATGAAAGAGCTTGGAATTTTGTATCTATTTCAGGAATCTCTCATTGGCAATATGAGCAATGTGGTCTGTGCAACATAACCAATTATGTATGAACAGTACATTGATGCTGAATGACTTGGAAATAACACAGTGCACATAGTAGAACGGCTGCCCCTTGGTGCCAGGGATCTGGGTTCGATCCTGATATCTGGTGCTGTCTCTGTGGAGCTTGCATGTTCTCCCTACCCCCACACCATTCCCCCCTGGCTGTATCTTCCCACACCCCAAAGATGTACAGGAAAATTAACTGACCATTGTAAAATGAATGCAATAGAGCTGTAGAGTCTGTGGGGAGTTAATGGGATGGTGGGAAGAATAAAATTGGCAAAACGTAGTATTGGTGTAAATGGATACATAATGTTAGCATGAACTCTGCCAGCAGTAGGACTTGTTTGCATTCTGTCATTTTCCCTATTTTATTTCAGGTTTTCTACGTATATAATATTCAATTATCTGTTAAGGACCCAAACAGTGAAAGAGAATGAAGGACAGGAAAAATTCTGTTGCAATTGCTGTAAAATAAAAATAAAACCGCTTACATTAATAAAGAGGGAGATGTAGATGCTACTACATTCTATTGAAATCTTTGTGTCAAGTGGGAAAAGGAATCTGTGGACTTGTTTATTGATCTTGGATTTCTTGGTCATATAATAATATTCCTGGACCTCAGATTCTTAGGATCTGAAGAAAGCATCACCCTGAATAACTTAAGATCCTCTACAAAAATTATGAAAGGTTTAAAATATAGCTAAAAGATCAAGCTAAAAATGCATCAGCAAAGAAAAGAGAGAGAGAAAAATCAATCCTGATGTATGATAAGAGCTTAGACTTTGATGAGGGGAAAAATATTGAAGGAAGTGAGACATGTTGTAGTTCCATGGCCATGGAAATGAAGCAGTGTATAAGACGGTGCAATCAATTCAATTTTAATATTGAAAATGCAGCAACATGCATTTTGTTTTGTACAATATATTAATAAGATGAACCAGCAGTAGACAAATAAGGAATATATATTATTTCCAGTTTTCAGTGCATGAAATCAATTCACACAGAATTCAACACTTCTTAGAAATATAAGCTATTTAATAAATAGAACTCTATAATATCAATTCATTGTTGGCAAATTATTCACAAGTCAGTTACTCAGTATACAGGGTTATATTTTTGCAATGTTGTTCTTGAATTCTCCCAGATATTGATGACATTTTTTGCCTTTGTCCTTGCACGTTAAGTATGCCAATGTAAACCAAATGCAATTTAGTAATATTATTCCATGCACACTCATATCTCCTTGATTTACGCTGAATGACATCATTTTAAATGGTGCAATTATACCTGATGAGGCAATGAGTAAATCTCCAAAGGTAAAAGAAAAACGATGCTTAGAAAACATTAAAATTTTAGTTTAGATAGAAAATTCTACGCAAAATTAATTCAGGATATGAGAGTGTATTTTGAGGCAGACGGCAATGGCTTCTTCGCAGTCTGATGTAAGTGGTTGATATAAGTCTGCAAGAAATTAGGTACTGCATGAGATATTAGATATGCACAGTGATTAGCACTGTAACACTGGTTGCAAACTCAGCCAGTCCATCTAAACCTGTGGCTAACAATGCTCGAGTGATTTGTGACATCAAATTTTGTAAACTGCAGCCCTCAACAGCCTTGTAGCTCTGTCTCTCTCCGCTCTGTTTACAGCTGCCATTTCTGCAAAGCAGCTGGTGTTCATGGAATTTGGTTGCAAAGATACAGAAGGGAAGGGATTATGACTAACAGCTGCTAAATTATTGAGTGAAATGCACATCTGACTGGTTGCAAAAATAACAGCTGCTGTATTTATGTAACACATTTAGCAGAGTAAAAACATCCCTAGTGTCTTCATAAGACCAAAGTTACTGTTGCTGATGGTCAAAAGCAAAGATTACTGGGTTACTGAAATTCAGAAATTTAAAGAGTAAATCTTGGAGGTAACCAGCAGGTGGGAAAGCACCTGCAGGGAGAGAAGCTGAACTGATTCACTCTGTATCCTTGATTACAAGGATGAAAGTTCTTTGGTCTGAGCCCAGATGCTGTCACCCCAGTTAGGTATCTCATACACATTCTGTTTCTATTTCAGTTACCAGTGCTGCCACCGCTAAATTCAACAACAGTCAGGAAAGTACGTAAGAAGATAAGAATTAGGAACAGGAGTAGGCCATCTGGCCTATCAATCCTGCTCTTCCATTCAAAAAGATCATGGCTGATCTGGCCATGGATTCATCTCCACCTATGTGTCTTTTCTCCATAACCCTTAATTCCTCTACTATGCAAAAATCTATCCAACCTTGTCTTAAGTATATTTACTGCTTCATTGGGCAAAGAATTCCACAGATTCTCCACTCTCTAGGAAAAGCAGCTCCTCCTCATCCCCGTCCTAAATCCACTCCCTCAGATCTTGAGCCTATGTGCCCTAGTTTTTGTCTCACCTATTAGTGGAAACAACTTTTCTGCCTCTATCTTATCTATCTTTTTCATAATTTTATATGTTTCTATAAGATCTCCTATTATTCTTCATGAATTCCAGTGAGTACAGTGCCGGGTGACCCAGTCTCTCCTGATAGTCTAACCCCCTCATCCGTGGAATCAACCTGGTGAACCTCCTCTGCACCACCTCCAAAAGTAAGTATATCCTTCCTCAAGTAAGGAGTCCAGAACTGCACACAGTACTCCAGCTGTGGCCTCACCAGTACCTTGTACAGTTGCAGCATAACCTCTCTGCTCTTAAATTCAATCCCTCTCTCAATGAAGGCCAACATCGCATTTGCCTTCTTGATAGCCTGTTGTACCTGCAAACTAACCTTTTGTGATTCATGCACAAGCACTCCCAAGACATTCTGCACAACAGCATGCTGCATTTTTTCCCATTCAAATAATAATCTGCTCTTTTATTTTTCCTTCCAAAGTGGATGACCTTGTATTTACCAACATTGTATCCATCTGCCAGACCTTTGCCCACTCAATTAACCTATCTATATCTCTCTGCAGATTCTCCGTATCTATTGCACAATTTGAAATTGTGAAATTTGAAAAGTGAAATTGGAGGACAGCTAACATCTCAAGGGTGTTTAAAACTGGAGAAGTTTACAAATCTAGGGAGGAATGAAGTGATGGAAGGAGTTGAAAACAAGATTTCATTGTTTAGCTGGGAGATAGTATAGTTCAGCTTATGGTGGTGAAGGAAAGTCTAATTGTTCAGAGGTAAAGAATAAAGATGGCTTGCAATTTGGAGTTCCAGAGTGGATAGAGTTTAGGTGTTTGGCACAGGAAACAAGTGTAGTTATAGATAAGCAGACTTAAAGTAAGATAGCAGAATGACAGTCTGGATGACCTGAGACCGACAGAGTGTAAATAAGAAAGATTAGTCATTTTTAGTTCTGTTAACTAGTATAAATTTTAATGAATTAAATTGCCATCCACTGCACAAATCATTTGCGAGAGGCCCCTTTCCTCAAGACTCAAATTCAAAGTTCAAACTACATGTTTTATTAAAGAATGTATAAATTATATAACCTTGAGATTTGTTTGCTTAAAGGTAACCAGAAAGTAAAAAAAACCCGAAAGAACCCAATTAAAAAAAGATCAACACCAAATACACAAAAAACACAAATCATGGAAGCAATTAAAGTCAAATTTATTCTCATTTAACTATATACATGCATATAGAAATGAGACATTTCTTCAAACAATGGTGTAAAGCACAGTAGTACACTTCACCTACATAAAACATGATAACTTAGAAGGTATGTAAAAAATCTACAGATGAATCACACATAAATAACCAACCAAAGTTCATTAATTTGAACTATTGGAAGGTACAGAGCAGATTCACCAGTGGCACTTCAAATGCAATGCGGCCAGGAGTTCAGAAGCTTAAAGGCCTGGGTGAAGAAACTGTTTCTCACCCTGACTATTCTTGTTTTTATACATCATAGTCTCCTGCCTGATGGTAGAAAGTCAAAGAGGATGATGAACGGATGGGTGGTATCCTTAATAATACCAGGGGCCATGCACGTGCGGTGCTCCTGATAAATGTCCGCAGTGGATGGTGTGGAGACCCCTATGATCCTCTCAGCTGTTCTCACAATCCTTTGTAGGGACTTCCAGTCCACGACTTTGCAGCTCCCATAGCAGATGGACATGCAATTTGCCAAGACACTGTCAAAGGTGCTCCTGTAAAATGCAGTAAAGATGGAGGGTGGGAACGATGCTTGCCTCAATATTCTTGAAAAAGGAGATGATGCTGTGCCTTCTTGTTAAGTAGGGTGATATTAAGGGACCAGGTGAGGTCATCTGTCATGTGATCTCCCAGAAACATAGTGCACTTAGCTCTCTCTACGGGGCAGCCTTGTATTTGCACAAGGGGATGGTTATCTGCGTCTTCCTGAAGTCCAGAAAGATTTCCTTTGTCTTTTCCACGTTCAGGCTTAAGTTGCTCTTCTCACACCAGCCCACCAGCTGCTCTATTTCCTCTCTATCTCCGTCTCATCATCGTTCTTAATTAGGCCATCCACTATTGTGTCATCTGCAAACTTGGTGACACATTTTGAGCTGGATCCTATGACACAGTCATGCGTCAGCTATGTGAACAGCAGTGGGCTGAGCACACAGCCTTGGGGAGTGCCAGGGCTCTGCATAATGGGACTAGAGACATTGCCACCCACATGGACTGATTGTGACCTTACTGTTAAGAAGTCCACTATCCAGTTGCGGATTGAGGTGTTGAGACCAAATGAAGACAGTTTCCCCACCAGTTTTTGGGGTACGATATTGTTGAAGACCACAAGGCATAGGAGCAGAATTAGGCCATTTGGCCAATCGAGTCTGCTCCGCCATTTAATCATGGCTGATCCTTTATCTCCCCCCCTCAGCCTCACTCCCCAACCTTCTCTCCGTAACCTTTGATGCTGTAGCCAATCGAGAACCTATCAATCTCAGCCTGAAGTACATCCATGACCTGGCCTCCACAGCTGTCTGCGATAACAAATTCCACAAATTCAGCACAATCTGCTTAAAGAAATCTCTGTTTTAAATAGATGCCCCTCTATCCTGAGGCTGTGCCTTGTTGCCCTAGACTGCCCACCATGGGAAACATCCTTTCCACATCTACTCTGTCTAGGCCTTTCAACATTTGAAAGGTTTCAATGAGATACCCCCTCATCTTTCTAAACTCCAGCAAGTACAGACCCAGAGCCATCAAATTTTCCTCATATAATAACCTTTTTATTCCCAGAATCATCCTTGTGAACCTCCTCTGAAACCCTCTCCAATTCCAGCTCATCTTTTCTTCGAATAGGAGCCCAAAACTGTTCACAATACTCAAGAAGAGGCCTCACCGGTGCCTTATAAAGCCTCAATATCACATCCCTGCTCTTACACTCTAGACCCCTTGAAAGGAATGCTAACATTGCATTTGCCTTCCTCATCACTGAAAGGTACTTGAATGCAAGTAAACCTTTAGGTTCATCTGCACAAGGACTCCCAAGCCCCTTTGCATCTCAAATTTTTGGATTTTCTCACACTTTAGGAAATAGTCTACTCATTTATTTTTTCTACCAAAGTGCATGGCCATGCATTTTCCAACATTTTATTTCATTTATCATTTTCTTGCCCATTCTCCAAATCTTTCTAATTCCTTCTGCAGCCTTCCTGTTTCCTCAACACTATCTGTCCCTCCACCAATCTTCGTATCATCTGTAAACTTGGCAATAAAGCCATCTATTCCATCATCTAAATCACTTATATACAGCATAAAAAGAAGTGGTCCCAATACCGACCCTGGCAAAACACCACAAGTCACTGGCAGCCAACCAGAAAAGCATCCTTTTATTCACACTTGCTACATCCAACCAATCAACTAATGCCCTAACCATGCCACTAAATCTCCTGTAATACCATGGGCTCTTAACTTGGTAAGCAGTTTCGTGTGTGGCACCTTGTCAGAAGATCTTCTGAACATCAAAATATACATTTATTGCCTCCCCTTTATCTATCCTACTTGTAATAAGATAAGACCATAAGACCATAAGATATAGGAGCAGAAGTAGGTCATTCGGCCTATCGAGTCTGCTCCATCATTTAATCATGGGCTGATCCAATTCTTCCAGTCATCCTCATTCTCCTGCTTTCTCCCTATACCCTTTGATGCCCTGGTTAATCATCTATCTATCTCTGCCTTAAATGCACCCATTGACTTGGCCTCCTCAAGGAATTCCAACAGGTTCATCAAGCAAGATTTTCCCTTAAGGAAACTTGCTGACTTTGTCCTATCTTGTCCTCTCTCACCAAGTACTCTATAACTTCATCCTTAACAATTAACTCCAATATCCTCCCAACCACAGAGGTCACACTAACTGGTCTACAATTTCCTTTCTGCTGCCTCCCCCTTTTTTAAAGAGAGGAGTGACATTTGCAATTTTCCACTCCTCTGGCACCATGCCAGAGTCCAATAATTTTGAAAAGATCATTACTAATGCCTCCACATTCTCTACCGCTACCCCTGTCAGAACTCTAGAGTGCAGTTCATCTGGTCTGGTTAACTTATGTACCCTTATGTCTTTCAGCTTTTTGAGCACCTTCTCCTTTGTAATAGAAACAGCACTCATTTCTGTTCCCTCACACCCTTCAACATCTGGCACACTGCTAGTGTCTTCCACAGTGAAGACTGATGCAATATATTCATTTATTTCATCTGCCGTCTCCTTGTCCCCTGTTATTATTTCTTTAGCCTCATTTTCTAGAAGTTCTATTCTACTCTCATCTCTCTTATTTTTCATATACTTGAAAAAGCTTTTTCTATCCACCTTAATATTGTTTGCTAGCTTGCTTCCATATATTATCTTTTTCCTCCTAATGATTCTTTTAGTTGCTTTCTATAGGTTTTTGAAAGCTTCCCAATCCTCCATCATCCTTCTAATTTTTACTTTATTGTATGCTCTTCTCTTTTGCTTTTATATTAGTTTGACTACCCTTGGCAACCATGGCTGTACTATTTTGCCAGTGCATTTCTTTGTTTTAGGTATACATCTATCTCGCATCTTCTTAATTTTTCCCAGAACTCAAGCCAATGCTGCTCTTCTGGCATCCCTGCAAGCATCTTCTTCCAATTTACATCAGCCAACTTATCTCTCACACCACTGTAATTTCCTCTACTCCACTGAAATACTGGTACGTCAGATTTTACTTTCTCCCTATCAACTTACAAGTTGCACTCAATCATATTGTGATCACTGTCTCGTAAAGGTTCCTTTACCTTAAGTTCCCTAATCAACTCTGGTTCATAACACCCAGTCCAGCATTGCTGATCCCCTAGTAGGCTCAATGACAAACTGCTCTAAAAAGCCATCTCATAGGCATTCAACAAATTCACTCTCTTGAAATCCATTACCAACCTGATTTTCCCAATCTACCAGCATGTTAAAATCTTCCATGACTATTATAACATTGCTCTTTGAAACACCTTTTCCATTTTCTATTGTAATCTGTAGTCCACAGCCTAGCTACTATTGGGAGGTCATCAGGGTCCTTTTACCCTTGCAGTTTCTAAAGTCAACCCACAAGGCTTCAACATCTGCTGACCCTGTGTCATATCTTCCTAGTGATTTGATGCCATTCTTTACCAGCAGAGCCATGCCACCCCTTCTGTCTACCTTTCTATCCCTTTGGTACAACGTGTAACCTTGGATATTAAGCTCTCAACTATAACCATCTTTCAGCCACAATTCAGTGAGTGCCACAACATCATACCTGATAATCTGTAAAAGTGCAACAAGATCATCCACTTTATTTCTTATACCCCATGCACTGAGATATAACACTTTGAGTACTGTCTTTGCTACCCTGAAGTCAATAAACAGCAGTATGCCATTTCCATTTTCTAGGTGGAGTAGGACAGAGTGGAAGGCAGAGGCTATAGCATCATCAGTTGATTGATTTGAGTGATAAACGAACAGGAAAAGTTCCAGTGTACCTGGGAGAAAGGCTTAAATGTGCTCTATGACCAGCCATGATCATTGTGTAATGGTTGATGTTAATGTCACTGGACAATAGTCATTTAGGCAGGTTACTGTTGCCTTCTTTGGTGCTGGAATGATGGTTGCCACCTTGAAAACCGAGGAGACAATGGATTGTTCCAGAGAGATGTTTAGCCTATCTGTCAGCACTTCCATGAGCTGGGCTGCACTGTCTTTCAGACACTGATCTGCTATAGTACCGAGTTAATTCCGGCAGCTTTGCATGGGTTGACTCTGGCCTGGGTCTTCCTCACCTCAGATTCAGCCAGACGGGGTGTCTGCTACCATGGGGTGAGGGGTGCCTTCTTTGCCCGCACATTGTTCTGTGCATCAAGCCGGGCATAGAAGACAATCAGCCTCTCAGGGAGTGAAGCATCCTAGTCACTCATGTGCAGGGTAGGCTTGTAGTCTGCAATCATCTGAATTCCCTGCCACATGCACCTCGTGTCTCTGGTATCGCAGAAGTGGCTGTAAATTCTCTGAGAATGCTCCCATTTTGCCTTCCTGATGGAGCAGGAAAGCGCAGTGCTTGCTTCCCTGAGAGCTGTTGTATTTCTCAATCTAAAAGCAGAATCATGATCCCTCAGCCTGCCACCCTCCCTTTGCAGTCATGGCTTCTGGTTTGCTCTCACAAAGATGTGTTTCATGACGGTACGTTCCTCAGTATACATCTCGATGTAGCTGGTCACAGAGTCCACATATTCCTCAATGTTAGCTTGGTTGCCATGGGTAGCAGTCTCCTTGAATATTCTACCATTTGTATTATCAAAACAGTCCTGCAGTGCAGAGATTGCACCCTCAGGTTAGGGTGTCACCACCTTTAGAACTGGTTTGGTCCATATGATCACTAGTTTGTATGCTGGAATTAACATCACAGATATGTGATCTGAGAGTCTAATGTGGGTTCAAGGGACTGTTTTTCAGGCTTTATAGGCACATGGTATGTTAGTGTAAACCAAGTCTAGTGTATTTTCACCATGGTAGCAAAATCAGCGGAATTTAGTCAGGACTATCTTTAGGTTCGCAAGGTTAAAATCATCTGCGATAATGAAGATACCATCAGGGTGTTTGGTTTGGAGAGAGGAAAGAATATTGCGGAGTGCGAGCAAAATCAGCTTGTCTCCAATCTGGGCCAGTATTCAAGTTGCACTAGGACCCGGCTGCAGCAGCCAGCAGCTCACCCAGCCAGCCTGAAGCTGCTCTCAGATTCTTCAAATCAACTCAGTGCCCAGAGTGATCCAACCTTGCTCCTGAGCCTGTCATATGGGCACCGGAACTCCATCTTCAATGATTCTGCAACACACCATCTTGGCTCATCCCCTGAACTTGCCCCTACGCTATTTGTGGCAATAATTTAACACAATTTACCTCATAAAAGGTACTTTTAGTTATGTTTTCGGTTGGAATTCTTAGCTTTTTGACTATCAGAAAGCTGATCCACACGTTTGGTAGCACCATCTTAACTGGTCATTCATCCTCACAATGAATAAATTATTCCAAAGCTGTCCTGGGCATCCTGACTCCAATTGTAAGGAAAAAAATCACTTGCCTGAAACTCCTCCAACAAACGTTCAGGTCCAATAATTGTCTTGAAAATCCAAAATCTCTTGGTAAAAACACTTCTCATCCTTCTCTATGCCAAAGAATACAAACATAATTTATGTTTGAATTGACAGTTTCATTATGGGATGAGCTAAGAATAGACTTGATCTTATGATAGAGGGAAGTTATAGCTGAAACATTTGAGAATGGTTCTTCCAATGATTATTGTCTGACAAACTCCTGCATTGTTGTCTTGGGACTATAATAATTTGCTTCCAAAAACTACAACCATTCCTTATAATCCCAATGGTCTCAATTTTGTTAGAATTCTTTCATGCTATTCTCTCCTGAATTATTTACTCAATGGAGGAATTTACTTCATGGAGCAATCTTCCTTGCTCATCTGGAATTCAGTTTTTGTCTCGCTGTCTGGAACAGGCTTTGATGAGTCTGCAGTTGAGTAACTCTAGTGAAACTCAAACTGGACAACTTTCAAAGGGTTCATAGTTGCCTGAGGGGACTATTGCTAATGATTCTTTCTGTGACTTATGTAAAGACAGGAGAAAGGCAAGTTGTATAGGAAATGGGCTGTTTTCTTTTATATGTGTACGAAAATAGTGGCGCACGTTCCATCCAGGTTAACTTCAGGCAGGCACTGGAGGAGCAAAGCTTCATAATCAATAGGCACAAAACAGCACACTCTGATGCCTTCCCTGTCATTGGGCAGGGTTTCAACCAGGACAGTTTGAAGAAGTCTCTGAAGAACTGCCACCAAAATATCACCTGTGGAACCAGAGGAGCCAACACACTCGGCTACTGTTATACCGCCTTTCAGAATGCTTACCGTTTCATCTCACACCGACACTTTGGAAAATCCAATCACCTGACTGTACTTCTATTCGTAGCGTACAGGCAGATGGCAGTACCAGTGGTGAGGACCAAGAGGGCGTGGTCAAGGAAGGTGGAGGAGCAGTAACAGAGCTGCTTTGAGCTGGTGGACTGGGTAAAAATCAGAGATTCATCTTTGAGTCTCACTGAATATAGCACAGTTGTCACCGACTTAATCAGAGCCTGTGTGGATGAGTGTGTGCCTTCAAGACAATACCACAAATACCCAACTCAAAAGCCATGGATGAACCAGGGTGATTCATAATCTGCTGAGAGCTAGATCTCTGGCATTCAAGACCAGTGATCCAGAACTATAGAAGAAGTGCAGGTATGACCTATGGAGGAATAACTTAAGAGCATAAAAAACAATTCCAATTGAGATTAGAGAGGGAATTAGATCCTCACCAGCTCTGGCAGCGTTTGCAGGCATTAGTTCCTATATAGTGAAACCTAACATCTCGAATGGCAGCTCACTTCCAAATGAACTCAACACCTTTTATGCTTACTTTGAAATGGAGACTAAAGCTACTTCTATGCAAATCCCTGCAGCATCCAGTGATCCTGTGATCTCTGTCTTGGAAGCCAACTTTGAAACAGCTCTCGAAAGGGTGACCCCTCAAAAGGCCTCGGGCCCTGATGTTGTACCTGGTAGGACACTGAAAGCTTGTGCCAACCTACTGGTGGGGGTGTTCAAGGACGATTCCAATCTCTCACTGCTGCATTCGGAGGTTCTGACCTGCTTCAAAAGGGTGCCAATCATACCAAATGCCCAAGAAAAGCAGAGTGAGCTGCCTCAACAACTATCACCAAGTTGCACTCACATCTACTGTAATGAAATGCTTTTAGAGGTTGGTTATGGCTAGAATCAACTCCTGCCTAAACAAGGACAAAGACCCACTGCAATTTGCCTATTGCAAATGCAATCTCCCTGGCTCTTTACTTGGCCCTGAATCACCTGGACAATAGTAATACTTACATCAGGCTGCTGCTTATTAATTACAGCTCAGTGTTCAACACAGTCACATTGAATCTGAATCCTTGATTTCCTCACCAGGAGACCACAGTCTGCTCAGATCAAAAAAAAACCTCTCCTTCTTGCTGATAATCAATGCTGGCATACCTCAAGGATGCGTGCTTAGACCACTGTCAACTCTTTCTCTGCCTATGACTGTGTGGCTAGTACAGCTCAAATGCCATCTATAAATTTGTCATCAACACAATTATTGTTTGCAAAACTGGATGATGAGGAGGTGTAGAAAAACAAGATAGATCAGTTGGTTGAATTATGTCACAACAACAGCAATGCAATGTCAGTAGGCCAACGATTTGATTGTGGACTTCAGAAAAAGTAAGCTGACCCATCATCAGTCATCACCAGCCATCATCAAGGGATCAGAAGTGGAAAGGGTGAGCGGTTTCATCAACATCTGTGAGGATCTATCCCTGGCCAATTACAAAGAAGGAACAACAGTGGCTGTATTTCATTAGCAGTTTGAGGAGAATTAGTTTGCTCCCAAAGGCACTCGCAATCTTCTACAGACATGTAATGGAGAGAATCCTACTGGTTACATCACCATTTGGTATGGCGGGTCCACTGCGGAGGATTAGAAAAAGCTGCAGAAAGTTGTAAACTCAGTCAGATCCATCATAGACAATAGCTTCCCCATCATCCAGGAAACCTACTAAAGGCGATGCCTCAAAAAGGAGGATTTGATCATTTAGGACCCCCATCACTCAGGACATGCCCTGTTCTCATTGCTACCATCAAGGAGAAGGTACTGGAGCCTGAAGACACACACTCCATTTCAGGAACATCTTCTTTCCCCTCTGCTATCAAATTTCTGAATGGACAATGAATCCATGAACACATCCTCAGTATCTTTACACCCTTCTTTTGGCTTTACTTATTTAATTTATCTTTTATATATACTTCTTACTGTGATTTATAGGCCTCATTGTTTTGTATTGCAAACTATTGCTGCCGCAAAACATTTCACAACAGATATGATGGTGATGTTAAACTTGATTCCAATTCAACCCTCTCTAATCTTTTCTATTTGGAAAGAGAATAGGGCTTTCAGTCAACGTACTGTCAGGGTCCATTATTTATTTTATTTGATGGGCAGTTACATGATCCTACAAAACAACTTTTAAGCAAACTTGCTTATTTGGTTTAGGTTATGCTTCCTTCGCTTTAATGAAATATTTTCACTTCCTGTTTGTAAATTCAGAACATCATATCACTGTTGAAAGTAGAATTGAAGCAATATGCTTTCACTGTGTTAATTATAAGGTTAGTAAATTACTACATAACGATCTTCAAGAATTGACTTGAAATTTATTTGTGCTTTAAATGTGAACAACGATAACAGAGCCAGTCTGGCTTGTGGGTATTAACTCAACCAAATATCCTGGGACTGATATCAGCTATATTTTAAACTGGTTGTGACAAAGGAATCAATTGTTTTTTTTTCCCCTAATCTGATAACCTTTGTAATCACTTCCCTAGTACTGGCCAATCATTATTAGATCAACACCCACAAAGTGCTGAAGGAATTCAGCAGGCCAGGCAGCATCTATGGAAAAGAGTAAACAAGTACAAGGTAGTAGGTGATAGGTGGAACCAGGAAGGAGGGGGAGGGTTAAAGTAAAGAGCAAGCAAGTCAATTGATGAAAGAGATAAAGGGCTGGGGAAGGAGGAATCTGATAGGAGAGGAGAGAATGCCATGGAAGAAAGAAAAGGGGAAGGACCACCAGAGAGAGGCGATGGGCAGATAAAGCAAACTGGTCAGAGAGAGAAATGGGAATGGGGAATGTTGAAAGCGGGGGGGGGGGCGCATTACTGGTAGTTTGAGAAATTGATGTTCATGCTATCAAGAATACCCAGACAGAACATAAGGTGTTGCTTTTCCAAACCGAGTGGGGCCTCTGGACAGCAGTAGACATGTCGGAATGGGAATTGGAAGTGGTATTAAAATGGGTGGCCACTGGGAGATCCTGCTTTTTCTGGCTGATGGAATGTAGGTACTCAGCGAACAGGTCTCCCAATCCACGTCGGGTCTCACTGATCCATAGGAAGCCACACCGCGAGCACGTGACACAGTACGTGACCCCAACAGACTCACAACTGAAGTGTCACCTCACCTAGAAGAAATGTTTGGGGCCTTGAATGGTGATGGAGGAGGAGGTGTAGTGGCAGGTGTAGCAGTTGTTTTGCTTGCAAGGTTAAGTGCCAGGAGGGAGATCAGTGGGGAGGGACGAATAGACAAGGGAGTCGTGTAGGGAGCGATCACTGCGGTACAGGGATCCTGCTGGAGATGACGGAAGTTACAGAAAATTATGTGCTGGACACAGAGGCTAGTGGGGTGGTAGGTGAGGACAACAGGAATCCTATCCCTGGTAGGGTGGCTGAAGGATTGGGTGAGGGCAGGCTTGTGCATAATGAAAGAGATGCGATTGAGGGCAGCATTGTTGGTGAAGGAAGCCCCTTTCTTTGAAGAAGGAGGACATCTCCTTCGTTCTGGAATGAAAAGTCTCATCCTGAGAACAGATACAGTGGAGTCAAAAGAATTGAGAGAAAGAGATGGTATTTTTACAAGTAACAGGATGGGAAGAGGTATAGCCCAGGTAGCTGTGAAAGTCAGTGGGTTTGTGATAGGCATCAGTTGAAAAGATGTCTCCAGAGATAGAGACAGAGAGATCGAGAAAGTAGAGGGAGGTATTGGAAATGGACCAGGTAAAGTTTAGGCAGGGTGGCAGTTGGAGGCAAAGTTCATGAAGTTGATGAGCTCCGCATGGGTGCAGGAATCAGCACCAATGCAGTCATCGATGTAGCGTAGGAAAAGTTGAGGAGTGATACCATTGTAGGCTTGGAACATAGACTGTTTTACGTAGCTGACAAAAAGGCAGGCAAAGCTGGGACCCATGAAAGTGCCCACATTTTGTTTGAAGGAAGTTGGAGGAACAAAGAAAATATATTTGTGATTATTATCATTGGATTCCTTTTGTTCACTAGTAGGATTTGAACTCAAAATCATTTATTAGCTTAACCAGTATCCTTAGCTACAGGCTTCCTTTTCTTTAAAGGAATAATTACGTTCTTCACAATCATTTTTTTTGGGAATAAGCGCAGAGCTGTGGGAAGACAAGGGACAATGGGAATAGTTTAGAATTCTGAGAATGTAATAAAGTAAACATGTTGTATTATGTGTGGGTTGCTCAGTAATACAATCTATATTTTTTTTTAAACGATGCACTTGCAATGCCTGACGAACTCAATGGATTCAACTTTCGCTGCAATTTCAATAAGAACTCAAAATTATAAGCTAGGACCTTGAGAACACTAATAAACAAATCAACTGAAAATACGGATTTGTTTATTTCAGTAAAATCACAAATCAGTTTAAGATTGTTTACTAGATTGCAATTATCATTTGAGGGAAACATAGAGTGGGATTGTTGAAAAGAAGAGGAGATGACTTGATTGAATCAGATAAGATTCTGAGCATAGTAGACACAGTAGACATAAGCACAGATGCTTCCCCTAAGGGGAAAATCCGTTAGATTTGAACTGTGGGCAAACCTTAGATACAGAATGCTCACTTAAAAATAAACTAAGATGAGGAGGAAATTTTCGAAAAGGGTCATGAATTTATGAAATTTTCGAAAAGGGCCAGGAGCAATAGGTGCTGTGACAATAAATACTTTAAAGGCTGAGGTAGATTTTAATGCTACAATAGATCTGGATGTTGTAGGATTATCCATCAAAGTGTTGTTGATGAGATCAGCCTTATTGGTACTGAATACAAAGACTCAGGATTTACAATGGTCTGTTCCCACTGCAATTTTGACATTCTTAATAGCTTAATGAGATCAGACAAAACATTTTAGATCAGCGTTGTAGGTAAGAATGTTAAGCAGGAAAGATCTTTTACAAAAGATCATTAAAAATAAAGCTGCAATATGAAATAAAAATGTTGGAAAGCTCAATTCCAAAAATTCACAGTTATAAAGGAACCCTAATTAATAAGTAATCAAAATACAATAAAATTGTGGATTAATGTAAGTTTAGGAATGAAATCACAAAAGTTACATATCATTTTCAGAGAATTAATTTCAATATTTTCAAATGTTATCAGTTTTCAGATAAAAAAGGACAGTGTACTTATTTTGATGAAATAGTTCTGAAGAGATACTGTGCTGACAAGACATGCCTCTTTGAAAGAGAGACACAGGACATGACCCAGGAGCTTAATCCAATATGTTGAATTTTCCTTGCCTTCCACAGATGTTGCTTCGCTGTCTAGTTACTGCACATGCATGGAAGTTGTAATTGTTATATGTGAAGAATATTGGTAATTGGGCATTGAAATGCTGCAGAATTCTACATTATCAATGCAGTCCCTTGACAGTCTAAGTTCATAGAATAGAGTTGATACAATGCTCAGATTTTCATGTTGCTCTTTAACTTCTCATGTTTCAAGCAGACCTATGTGTTTATATGTCATCAGCGTCATATCCAAAAACACCTCCATTTTTTCTGTATGTTTGCGGACCATGCTCAACTCCACTTTTGGTCTTTCTATTGCCTTCAGATTGCCAGGCTGCTTATCTGATATCTAGCGCTAGAAAAGCATTTCTTTCACCTAGCTTTTGGGAAGACTTAATCCATTAACATTAGCTGCCATCACAATCTTTTTATTCCCTACTTATAAAATCCAACAAATTGCACACCCTTGGCATGATGTCTAATGCTACGATCTGTTTTGGGTGATGCTTTGATGCACCACACTGAACGTTGACGGAAATCAGCAGGTCAGGCAGCAGCTATGGAGTGTAATGGACAATCTACATTTTAGTTTGAATTACACCACCTGAACCCATACTTTCCTACCATAACCTTAGATGCCAGCTACCCGCATTACTTGACTTCAACTTCCGTCAACTTCCCTTAACTCCTGTTGCTGCTATCCTTAATTTAGCCATTGTTATATCTATACTTGACTATTCCAATGCAGTTGTATTTACATTCCCAAGTCTGACTCTCTGAAAACTGGAAGTTACTGTATAGTTCCCCATTATCAGCAATTACATTTCTTAATCACTTATTGTTCTTTATAGATCCATACAGAGTTTCAGCTCCCTCTTGCTACGCTTAATTTCCCTAAACCACTCATCTTCTTAGATTCTATTCTCCTGTGATGTTTGTGTATCTCTAATTGTAATTGATCCATTACTGTAAGCTTCTGCCAAGGCTTTCCGGTCTAGAATTTGTACTTGCATTTTTATTTTCTTTAATCTTCCTCTCAAGAACCTGTTTCTTTTGGTTTTTTGCTTTTATGGCTACTTAGGAACAATGGGAAAAGATGTTTCCTCATGGGAAAAGCTGGCACTGACTTCTCTGGAACAAGGGAGGTTGCAGGGAGACTTTAGTAGAGGGCTTCAAAATTTTGAGGGGCCTAGCAAATAGGTCTATTTTTTTTCCTTTCAGGGGAGTCATAAACTCTAGGACATGTCTTTAGAATAATTGATATGGCAATTGAAGTGGATAAGAAAAAAATAAAGATCACACAACAAACAGTAAATAAAATTCACACAGCAAGTCCTCAGGTGGGGTGCTGTCTATAACATATTTGCTGAAATAGCAGTAGAAGCAAGAAATCTTGTTACTCTTAAGCACTGCTTGGATGGATTCTTGAAAAGGTATAACTTGGAAGCCTTAGATTTAGTGTTGGAATTTGGCTTAAGATTACTTAATTCATTTCTGACTCATGCAGACACAATGGACCTCTTCTAGTAATGTAAATTTTCATATAATTAAATGAAGTTTTACAATTTTTAATTATTATGTAACTTGAATACAGTTTTATAATATTCATGTTAAGCATCTTGTTTTGATACTATGCTAAATAGATAATATACTTTATTGCAGAAATAAAAGATGTGTCTATATTTTAAAATAACGTTAAAACTGATTAATGGAAACAAAGCACTCTGCCATCATTTAATTGGATGCAGAGCATGTAATTATTACAGCATTTAAATAAGTAATGTCAGCTGTCATCAACATTGTAATATATTGAACAATCTGATAATTACTTTTATAGGCAGCAGTTGAAATCTTATTGAATAGAAAGTTATGAACAAAATTATTTCTGTTGACTGACTTCTGAACATTTAAATATTTGTCCCTGTTGTTTCTTATGCCTTTCCCTTACATTTACAAACCTACATTATTAATCGTTGACCTCATAAGTCAATAATTAATCTGTAACTGTTATGTAAGACTCAGCATATTAGTTGCACAATTCATTTTACTGAGTGTAATTCTGGGAGTATTATTAAAAGGACATTGACCCATTTCCACATTGACACTTCATGCACACTATGACATTTGGGAATATCTGAAATTCAATAGGCTTTTAATACACACGATTTCCTTGGTTCAGCAATTGAAAGCCCCATCTGTTTCCAAAAAAAAATTTACAACTGAAACATATATTTTAACAATGGAATGATTGGTATTTTACCTCAAGATAATCCAGTGTTACAATGTTTCAATTAAAAAATAATCAGAAAGGTTGTATAATATTAAAGTTTAATTTTCTTGTAGCAATTAAGAAATAAAAGGTAAAAATTAATTTTAAATGAAGTAGTGAAAGATGACTGCATTTGGAAACATATTTCTGCTCAATTTATGTGCATTTTTGTATGTCCTGCAGATAATAAGGAATTATGAAGAAGAAATCAATGAATATGTAAGATTTAATAACAGTTATTTAAAAGTTAAACATATCATTAAAGAGAAACAAGATACCAACAACTCCCCAAATAATCTGTGCTCTTTACTGATTAATTAATCAACTAAAATCTAATTAGAAGAAAAACTTTATTACAAATGTCAATGTTAATTGTGTTCCTCCAAAAATGAAGTACTAAAAAAAATAAATGAGATCAGGCTGATTTGAAGTATAATTAGCTAAGTACCAGATACTTTAAAAGCTGAGAGAAATAAATTTGGAAGAACATGCCTATATTTTGTATGGTTCAAGGATCTAGCTATGAACAAATCAAACGTAAGTGGCTATAGCAGTTGGAGCAGTATTTCGCATATAAGTACTATGCTGACAATTAGAAGAGTTGGTTCTAACATCTCTGAATTCAGTTACAGGCACCTGCTGTGCCAAATGCCATTTACATTTAGCAGGTCGTCATTTACTTGCTCAGAGAAGTACTGTATAGGATGTAGGGTGTAAATGACTATTAGTCTAACTGAAACACCTTGATTGGAGCCACGTCTGCAGCAGGAAATGTGAAAGCTGTACCTACGTTAGCAGAGCTGGGTGGTTGAATAGTAAAGGCAGTTAGTGGCAGTTTGTACACATCTCTATTTTAAAACACTTTAAATGTGTCCCATCACTTAATTATAGTTTTGTCTGCAAAGTTTTGATTGCAATATATTTAGTTTATTGTTCTTATCCCTTTCAAATTGAGCTTTCTGCAGTGACTGTTTTTGCCCGGGGCTATATATATCTGTTCATAGCTATTTCAAACATCTGATATTTTGATTGCTGTTTTCTAGATGTTCCCTCATTGATCTTTGCACCATTGGTTCATTTCCCAGATTCACATCATTTCCATGGATCAGCGCCTCCTGGAGAATCCTCTGCAATTTAATTGGATTTTAGTTCAATAGTCTTCCCACTAATTGGCTGTGCATAGATTTGTCCCAGTCGTACAATCATATATTTGTTGTTTCTTAATTCGGAACAGATACATTCCGTTTTTAATTGTGTATTTCACTTTTGCTTTACTGTAACTTGATCTAACTCTTCATGTAAAACCTGATGCAGATATGCATGGCATCTTTTACGCAGTTTAAAAATATGTCTGCAGGAACACAGTTGCTGATCATTGATGAAGAAATAGAGGAACTCCGTTTATCACTACATATAAATCATGGGGCATTTAAAGGCTCAAGTTTGTGACCCATAAATGCAAACAAGTTATTACAATGATATGCAATGTAATTCCTGATGTATCTAGTTGGCATATTTAGCTGAATATAAAATAATGCATGTTTTGCTTTGCCTCTGATACTGATGAGAGAGACGAATAACAGTAGAAATTAAAATAGAGTTTGTGCTTTTACTTATAACATCTAGCCCTATACCTAACAATATTTGGAATATATCTAGTTATTGCATTATCTGAAGTGCATCCTATTATCTCCATGGCAATAAACTTTTGTTCAATAAAAATGGCCATGTGAACTATTCTCATTGTTCAGAATTAAAATATATAAGTAATGAGAATGCCATATTTTCCTTTCAGAATGTCGTGTATATAATCTTACTTGTTTTGAAATCTCATTGAAAGTTACCATTTTTATCTCCTTCTAATATAGCAATGTAATAACATATGCACTATAACAAGAACAAAATTTCTGAACTTCATTCCGTTCTCTACAATGCTATCACATTCATGGGAAGCTTGAATTATATTTTTTTTTAATTTAAAATGTTCACTGCATAAATTGTTTGGTGTTGCTTAGATTTATACTGCACATCTATGCTCAGTGGCCACTTTATTTGGTAGCATCTAATATTTAATAAAGTGGCCACTGAGTGTATGTTTGCAGTCTTCGGCTGCTGCAGGATGATGATATTGGATTTGCTGATGATAATGTTCTCAACTCAAAGAAATACTTTATGTCCTATCCAATATACGTGCATAGCTACGGGTAGTCAATATAGGGAGGTTATAGTAGTATAACAACTTGCTCTTCGAAAACATGTTCACTTCCCTGTTTATCCTCCATAGTGAGTTTAGCTGCCAGCACCAACTATTTGAAAGATGCCCCCCCCCGACAAAGGAGGAGGTACTTCCAGCTAACAAAGTAATTTAAAAATAGTTCTTTAGAAATACATGTCTAAATCCAGACAAAACCCTTAAACTTTTAAAACTCAGATCTTAAAAAACACAGGTGCAATTCCTATAAGCTAAAATGACATAATAACAATAGAGACAAATGAATCGTCTGTCGCAGAAATCCAATGCAGAGGAGTAGACTCTTGTCACCCTGTCTTTCTATCATTCTTCTTGCTGCTCTTTAACCATTCCTACATATATACTATTTTTCTGCTTCTTGGGTGATTTCACAAAATGAAGAAATATGATATTTCTACAGATATCCTTCATGCACATTCCAAAAGCCTCTTGGAGACAGAGTTCCTAGGTACCAATAATTAATGTTGTGATGCTGACTCTGTGAGCATAAAAACCTTCCAACTATTAACAGACCAGCTGTTTGATGTGCTAAGTGATAGTGTCAGTCTGATCTACAAGCTTCCTTGAACTAAATAACTTCGCCAACTTTGTCTGGTTTGAAACAAGCAAAATCAAATAACTCATTGCCTTACACCGCAACTTTTGAGATGTCAGTTCAGATGCTGTGACCCAACATCCTGCATTCTATAGACAGTGCACCTGTTTGCAAAGCCATTCTTTCAAATTGAAACTGACTATTAATTGCTATTCACATTAAAAACTGAAGACTGGCTCCCATTTATTGGAAGAACCTACACAAATTATAATAATTTGAAGTTTATTTTGTTCAAAAGCAAACCTTTGATCTCTAGACATCAGCTGCTGTGTTTAGAAAGCTAAGCTTGGCAAAAAGAAAGAGCCCACCTGCCTTAGAAAGTAACTATCTATCACAGTAGCCCAGCACATGGAAGGTCAACATGTTGCACATTCAGAGATGCTTTTCTGTCCAACACTTTTGTAACACATGATTATTTCAGTTATTGCTGTTTTCCTGTCAGCTTGAAATAGACTGGCCATTCTCCATTGATGTCTTCCATCAACAATGCATCTTTGCCCACAGAAATGCTACTTGCTGGATGTTTTTCTTTCATTTTTCACACTATTTTCTGTAAAGCTCTAGAAACTGGTGTATCTGAAAATCCCAGGAGATCAGCAGTTACTAGGGTACTCAAACCAGTGTCTGACACCGACAATCACTCTACGGTCAAAATCACTTAGAACACATTTCTTTCCCATTTTGATGTTTCGTCTGAACAACAACCAAACCTCTTGACCATGTCTACGTGTTTTTGTGCATTGAGTTGCTGCTACATGATTAGCTGATTAGATATTTGCATTACCATGCAGGTGTACAGATGTACTAAGAAAGTGGCCAGGGAGTGTATACTATATTGTAAAATGTCATGACTTGCTAATTCTTGGTGGGATTGAATCTATACAACTTCTTCTGTTGCAAATAGGAACAAAGATGACGAAATGCACTAAGCTGAGGAAAGAAGAGCAGCAACGAAAACAACTATAACTAAACAAAATTGACTAAATTGATTACTCAAATCTCTTAATACAGCTTTAGTAAGAATACCTGACAGTAAGAGATGATTGTCAAAAATGAATGTGTAGGAATAGCCATTTTATCTGAAGAGATAAGGTGTTCATAGTATGCCCCTGTATTCAGATACCCAAATTTTAATCGGAAATGTTACCACTTGGTTAAATCAAATTATGTCTGTACTTTGTCATGATTCATTTTAGAATAAGCAGTGTAGGAAGGACCTACTGCTAGAGCATCAAGAATTTGTTTACAAATTAAAATAAAGCAGAATTTTGAGGGTAATAATCTCTGAACTATTGTCCAAGACATATGCATGTTATCATGGAAGTAGGCACAGCAGTTAGAAAAAGCGCTAGTGTGAGAAAGAATACTTTCTATTAATTCAGTACCAGCACCTGGATTTGGAAGAGAAAGAGTTTTTATTAATGGAATGGGTTCCACGCGGACTGGGAAATGACTAGATGTCTGAGAGGAAAGATTAAGTAAGGAGTTAAATGGGAATCTGCAAAATATGTAACTAGCCTATGTATACACTAAGTAGGAACGTTTGTATTGGAAATATTGGAATAAAAGAATAAAATTAGAGGAAATAAGGTTATAGAACAGGAATCTAAAATGATTAAGATATATTATTTAAAATAAATTAAGATAGCTCACTTGAAATAAACTAAACTGCCTCTATAGCAAAGCATACATTGCCCATAATAAAGCTGGAGACCTGGAAGCAGAAATAGTTGGAAGGAGTCAGACATGGCCAGACTTGTTAATCTAGGTTAGTGATTGTAGCTGAGTACAATTGCTCCAATATTAAATAGACTGAAGAGGTAAATAAAGAGAAAACATAGACAGAATAGAATTCCTCTTTAATTGAAAAGAAAGAATCCCATATTAGATCTGAAAATGGGGAATAAAGCAAAGCAGGGACAAACCTCTGACCTTAATAAACTCTAAAATTACAATAGTACAATTGTTCCATCACTCAGAGCCATAAAACCATTGATAAATACAGCATATAAATAGGCTCTTGACCCTATTCATTCATGTTGACTAGGATGCCTATCTATGTAAGTCCCATTTGCTGAGTTTGGCCCACATCCCTCTAAATCTTTTCTATCCATATACTTATCAAATATCTTTTCAATATCTTTACTGTAAGTGTCTCACATTCTTTTCCGGCAGCTCATTCCATGTACACACTCCCATCTGTGTGAAAATTCTGCCCGTGGTCACATTAAAATCTTTCCCCTCTCACCTTAACTTATATCCATTAGAATTTGGTTTCTTTTCACAGGGAAAAAGATTGTGTGCATTCATCCTATCTATGCCCTTCAAAAATTATCCACATGTATAAGGTTACCCCTCATTGTCCACATTATCAGGAATAAAGTCTTACCCTCCTCAACCTCTCCCTGAATCTTGCCAACATCCCCATAAATCTTCTTTGCACTACATCCAACTGATGACATCTTTCCTATAACAACATGACCAGAAATATAAATAATACTCCATATAATATTATAAGCCCACCAACAGTTTGTACAACCGTAACATAGTGGAGTGACTCAATATTATGAGGTGATTATGGTACTTCCTATCCCCAAAAATTTTGCCCGGTCACTTCTCTCAAAGATAATCATGAAATCCACAGTTGAATTCAAGTAACACACATCAAAGTTGCTGGTGAACGCAGCAGGCCAGGCAACATCTCTAGGAAGAGATACAGTCGATGTTTCAGGCCGAGACCCTTCGTCAGGACTAACTGAAAGAAGAGATAGAAAGATAATGTTCTACTCATGCTAGTGTCTTTCCTGTCACACCATGAGTTCTTATCTTGTTAAAAAGGCTCATGTGTAATGCCTTATCAAAGGTCTTCTGATAATCCAAATAAGCAGCATCTACTGACTCATCATTTTCCATCCTTCTTGTTATTTCCTCGAAGAATTCCAACAGATTAGTCAGGTAAGATTTCCCCTTGAGGAAACCATACTGACTTTGGCCTATTTTATCATGTTCCTCCAAGTACCCCAAAACCTCATCCTTAATGAAAGACTCCAACATCATTCCTAGCCACTGAAATTAGGCTAAATGGCCTACAATTTCCTTTCTTCTGCCTCCCTTCCTTCTTAAAGAGTCGAGTCACATTTGCGGTTTTCCAGTTTTCCAGACCCATTCCATAATCTAGTGATTCTTGAAAGATTACTACTCCTGCCTCCACAAACTCTTCAGTTACCTCTTTCAGACACTGGGTGTAGTCCATTTGGTCCAGTGTCATATTTACCTTCAGATCTTTCAGCTTCACAAGCACCACCTCCTCAGTAATACCAATTACATTCACTTCTGCCCCCTAACACTCTCAAAATTCTAGGCATACTGCTTGTGTCTTCCACTTATTAAGTTTTAAGTCCTTAAGTACTTAACTTAGTAAGTACTTATTAAGTGTGTCCACCATTTTTTTGTCCCACATTACTACCACGTCAGCATCATTTTCCAGTGGTCCAATATCCACGCTTGCCTTTCTTTTAATCGTTATATATCTGAAAAAAATCTTATGGTATCTCGTTTTATATAATTGGCTAACTTAAGTTCACATTTCATCTTTTGTCTCCTTATGGCTTTTTTAGTTATGTTCTGCTGGTTTTTAAAAGCTTCCCAGTCCTTGAATTTACCACAAATTTTTGCCAGATTATGTAGCCTCTCTTTTGCTTTTTTGCTGTCTTTGACTTTCCTTGACAGCCACAGTTGCCTCATCCTCCCTTTAGATTACTTCTTCATTTTTGGGATTTATCAATCCTGCACCTTCTGAACTGCCCCCAGAAACTCCAGTTATTGTTGCTCTGTCTTATCCCTGATAATGTCCCCTTCCAATCAACTTTGGCAAGCTCCATTCTTGAGCCACTGTAATTTCCTTTACTCCACTGTAATGCTGATTTATCTGGCTTTATAATAGCCCTCTCAAACTGCAGAGTGAATTCTATCATATTATGATTACTGCATCATAACCTTAAGCTCCCTCATGACATGTGCTTCATTGTACAACAACCAATCCAAAATTGCCTTTCTCCTAGAGGGCTCAACCACTAGCTGCTCTAAAAAGTCATCTTGCAGGTGTTCTACAAATTCACTCTCCTTGGATCCAGCACCACCCAGATTTCCCTTAGTCTACCTGCATATTGAAATTCCCCATGATTATTGTAACATTGCCCTTAATACATGCTTTTTCTTTTCCCCATTGTAATTTCTCCTCCGCATATTAGCTACTGTTCAGAGGCCTGTCTCTAAATCCCATCAGGGTCTTTTTATCCTTTCAGTTTTGTAACACTAACCACATCTTCCAAGCCTATGTTACTTCTTTCTGAGGAGTTGATTTCATTGTTTTGCAACAGAGCCACCCCATCCCCTCTACAAACCAGACTATCCTTCTGATACAATGTGTGCCCTTAGATGTTAAGCTCCCAGCAGTGATCTTTTTTTCAGCTATGACTCAGTTATGTCCACAATGTCATCCCTGCCAATCTCTAAACGTGGTACAAGATCATCTACCTTATTCCATATACTGCATGAATTCAAATATAACATCTTCAGTCCTGTATTCATCACCCTTTTCAATGTTCCTCCATGCTGCACTTCACCTTATCCAACTGACAGCAATTTTGCTGTTATCTACCTGTCCTTCCTCGCAATCTATTTTCCTATCCTCAACTCAAGCACTACTTACGTAACATATTAACAATCTACTTTAGAATTAAGAACACAATTTCTAAGTGTGTGGATAATAATGCCAAATTTGAAATGGCAGGGTGGAAAGGAGTGCAGATTATTTTATACTGAGTGAGGTTGCAATGAATTTCAAGAGGACATTGACAAGAGTATGCAGCTATCTGGGAGATGAGGTTTAATACAAACAAATGTGAGATAGCATGTACTGAAGGGAAGAATATGAAGGATACTTACAACATGAAGTTGTGAGGTTAGGGAGACTAAAGAAGTAAATAAATACACCAAATACAAAAGGCTGTGGCATGTGATAGCACGATCATCAAGAAAGCAAACTGGGCACCAGGTCTTACTTTTAGATAGTCGAAGCTGAAAAATGGTGTAATCCTCAGGTTCACTGATGGCATTAGTCCAGCCCTTACATACTGTTCAGGTCAAATTTGACCCATTTTGACATTTGACAGCAGTAAAAACACTCTAAATGCCATTTTTTAGCCAAAATTTGTTAACTTTTATTAAAGTGACCCAAAATGTGCAAAAATAAAAATATTCTAAAATTTGATATTTTTGTACAGGTGCTACACATTTTTGTACACTGAGGCTGTTCCGGGTCAAATTTGACCTGTATCTATTGAAATGGATTTTAGATCTCTGAAATATTAATTAAGGATTAATCACTCATTTATTAATGCCGGATAGGCTATTTATACATTCTAAATAGATCTGTGGTTCAAAATATGGTATAGACACTGTTACAAATCAGTACCATAAAATAACAAACAGTACACCATAGGCAATTAAATGATTGAGTTTTATAATTCTTAATTTGACTATACAGTTAGCAAAGAAAAAAAAAGAAGCAGGGTCCATTTTACTGAAACAGTCTAATGTGCACATTGAATCTCATGGTTTTCCCGTCAGTTTGTTCTCCATCGATTTCGGCCGGGTATCATCCACTCCTGACCCCATGCCAAGTCCACTCTGTCCTGCAGTCTACAACCTCTCCATTCTGGCATCTTCTCTCTCCATCTTCTGCCAAACAAAAGCCTGTGAATACCTGGCTCTCAGGCACACAAGAAAAAAAAACACTCCCCTCATTGGATGCTGCAAATTCCAAAGCCCCCATCATCTCTAGTCATAACCCAAACGCAGCTGCTACAGAGAAATCATTACATTAGCAGTGAAATCTTCCCAGAGCATTACACTCTCCCCCCACCAAATTTACTGATGTCCTCATGACTTTGAGATAATTTGCCAACCCTTCCTGCAAAACACAAAGTCCAACTCAGGTGTAAAAAAAACAGTGACATAGCTACCCAAAACAGTAGGAACCACTCGGTTACCCCAGTGCTACATATTGCAGCCTATCCAGTGGTTCCAGTGGTCTGCTGATTCCATGAGACCTCCCTACCCCCTCATCTACCTCTTCATGTTCCGACACTATTGGGGAAACTTCTGGTTTACCTGGCAAGGCTCCCCCCGGCCTATCATTCCTGCCCACCGGCAACTCAGACACCTTACTCCTCCGAAACAATAAAACCCTGTCTTTGAAGTCTCCGCCCCCAGCTACAGGAAACTCAACTTGTGATTTGGCCCACTCTGCTGCCGTTACATCAGTGCTCGTCTGCAGTAAAAAGGGGGCTGCATCCGCCATTTTATCAATCCTCCATCCTGCAATCCTAACTTAGCTGACAACTTTAACAGTACTTAACAGGCAAATTAACAATTCACCCAGAGTACGAATATCTACCACACTCAACACACACACATTAGTTACCAGTAACCCCCCTGGATGAACACCACCACTCCACCCTGGCAACATCCATACTAACACAAACTTAAAGCACACAACCCACCAATTCAAAGCTCAGGGCAATCACGCAGTATGCAACGAACTCAATCCTGTCCGAGCCCCCACAGTTGTAACCCTCAGGTTTGCCCGGTGGCATTAGTCTAGGGGAAGACAGTCTTTGGCCCTGCCAAACTTGCGAAATCTCATTTGCATGGATGCTGTGTGATGTTTTCCCCTGTTACAAATCAGTACCATGGAATAACAAACAGTATACCACAAGCAATTAAACGATTGAGCTTTATAATTCTTAATTTGACTACAGGGTTAGTAAAGAAAACAAAAAGAAAAAGGGCCCTTTTTTTTTAATGAAACAGTCTAATGTGCACATTGGAGCTCACAGATTTCTGTCCATTAGTTTCCCATCGATTTCCTCCGAGCATCATCAACTCTCAACCCCATTCCAAGTAGCACTCCATCCTGCAGTCTATGACCTCTTCATTCTGGCATTTTCTCTCTCCATCTTCTGCCAAACAAAAGCCTGTGAATACCTCACTCTCAGGCACACAAGGAGGAAAAACACTCCCCTCATTGGATGTCACACATTCCAAAACCCCCATTATCTCTAGTCATAACCCAAACACTGCTGCTACAGAGGAAACCATTACATTAGCAGTGAAACCTTTCCCTGGGCGTTACATATAGAATTAAACCAACTGTGTACTAAAACTTGGTAAGACTGCACTTGGAGTATCATATAGGGGCTTGGTCACCATCAAGCTCTGGAGAGGTTGCAGACATTTACAAGGAGAAAAAGATTTGCTTATCATGGAAAGAAAGGAAAGCTGTGCAGTGACCTTAGCAGGTCTATAAATGTTTTAATTGAGCAAAGCGGGAGAGATGGAGGGGGTTAAATGAAATTGCAGGCCATCAACATGAAAGACCACAAATAAACCTATTAGGGAATTCAGAAGAAATGTGCTATCTGAAGAGAACTAGAATGCAGAAATTGCTCTCAAGGGGAACGGATAATCTAGGTTCATTTAAGTCACAGCTAGGAAATCTGCTATCCTTATTTATTCTGGTATACAGTACATACAGCTCATGACCCATAAATGTTGTCAACTCTTAACTGAATTCCTATTTCAGGCACAATTAAAGCTCTTAATTGGCTGGCAATAGCAGGACAATATAGTCTGTCATTGCCAGCTATGCCCATGTCCACACTGAATGCATTAAAAAAAAACATCAACTCCCAAAGCAGAATGATTTCCTGAAGGTTTGACATTGGTGCCCCTTTAGTCATGATCTCATTGACTGGCAACAACTCAGTCAGAGAAATATCAGATACGGTGATCTGCTTGTAAGGCATTACAATGAGACTATGTGATCTGAATGAATATTCAGTAATGAGTAATGTCTCTCTGTCCGCTATAAAATGCAGGATCTTCCAGTGGTTACAAATTTCATTAATCTTCCCATTCCCCTTTGGACTTTTGTGCCCTTGTCCTCTTCTGCCATGATGAGGCTAAATTCAGGTTCAAGGAGCAACACCTTATATTCTGTCCGGGTAGCCTCCAATCTGATAGCATGAACATCAATTTCTCGACTTCTGGTGATTGCTTCTCCACCCCCACCCCCCATCCTCTCTTTTCCTATTCCCAATTCTGGTTACTTTCTCACGCCTGATATTCTCCTCACCTGCCCATCACCTCCCCCTAGTTGCTCACCTCATTTCCTCATGGTCATCTTATCAGATTCCTTTTTATTCAGCCCTTTACCATTTCCATCTATCCCCTCCCTACTTCTTACTTCATCCCTTCTCCCATACATGTCCACCTTCCACCTCATCTCACCCATCACCTGACAGATTGTGCACCTCCCCACCCCCACCTCCTTATTCTGGCTTTTACCATCATCAATTTTCAATCCTGATAAAGGATATCAGTCCGAAACATCGACTGTTTATTCTGTTTACAGACGCTGCTGAGTTTCTCCAGTATTTTCTGTGTATGGCTTAGGAATTCCAGCATATGCAGAATTGTTTGTTTTCCTTAAGGTAATATGTCTTTCAGCATATACCTGCTACATGTAGCTTGCTGTGACTTCTGTTATTCTGGCAGCTATTGGAAGAATTCCAGCAAACCTCTCAATATGAAGACACACGAAAGGCTGCAGATACTGGGAACCTGGACAAAACACAAAATGCTGGAGGAAATCAGACATTCAGGAAGCATTCACAGAGGGAAAAGCACAGTTAAGATTTCAGGTTGACACCCTTCATCAGGGCTGGAAAGAAAGAGGAGAGATTATGGTCTAGAAGTGTTGGGGGGAATGGGTGAAGCTAGAGCTGGTGGGAGATAGGTGAATTGAGGTGAGTGGGAGGGGAAGATGTGGAGGACAGGGGAGAGTGAGAATGATGTAAGAAGCTGGGAGGTGATGGGTGGAATTGACAAAGGGCTGAAGAAGTTGGAATCTGATGGAAAAGTGAGTGGATCATGGAATAAAGGGAAAGGGATCAGGAGGGAGGAAAGTATGTGTGATGCATAAATTGAGAGGGTACGAGAGGGGAAAGAGAAAGGGTGATGGACCAATGTGATAAGGGGAAACAAGAGGGGGAGGGGAGAGGGGAGTAGTTACCACAAGTCAAGGAAATTAATGACCTTCACAAAACAAATTATCTTTTGTTACATACTTTGTTTCAGTAAAAGTCAAAATTAGATAGAAGGAAGACAATCCACAGTGTATTTTGTGTGTCTTTCAGTGTCAGCTCAGGAAGTGAAATAAATTAATCCAAACATTTTTAATCCACGTCTCTTGTACAAAATTGATTGAGCTAACAGGAATTTGCTGCATTCATCATCTAACTCCTGCTGCCTGTGATTATTATTTTATGGTCCCAATCTGTCTCGTTTAACCTTTATCATGATCCTTATATACACAGATATATGTAACCTCAGACTGTGCACTCATCATTGTCAAAGTGACAGGGATAAATAAAACATGAATTAAGTTATTTCTGACCAAAAAAAATGATTTCAGTGAACAAGTGGCGACTCATTTTCTTGCATGCTTGATTTTCTGTTGAAAGGAAAACATTGAAAATTGGTGCACAGCTGGCTAACAAACCCTTGGTTAGCTGTGAAACTGTTCCTCCAAGGTAGACGGGTTAATTAATATTGCTGTGAATGAAGTACCTGCACTGAACCAGATGAACACCATTGCACCCAGCAGCTTCCTCTGTAGTGCTCTCAAATTGTCTGTGATCTCTCACTTGGTTCTACAACTACATAATCCAAAAGAACATCTGTTCCATGTGACCTGAGAACCAGAATCCAGAGAGACACTTCAAATACTTTTCTCACAAACCTTTGACTTACAAGCTGTCAGTAAAAGTGTGCTGCTGTCAACAGAGTGCTGAAAGTCAGGGAAATAAGCTATCTCTTTGGTTATTATGTGGCAAATAGTTAAGGTCTAACCTGCCTCTAAGATTTAAACTGGGAAAGCATTGATGGTAAGATAATAAAATAGGAAATCAAAATAACTTGAAGTTACAAGTTATTATAGAGTAATACAGGAGGGAAACAGTACCTTTGCTCCAACTAGCCAAGTAAATCAAGGTTCCTTTCTGAGTTTGTTTGCATTTGGCCCATAGCTCTTTAAACCTTAACTAACTATACAGCTGTTTTAATCTTAATTATTGCAATTGCATTCACCTATATCACTTCCTCTGGCAGTTAATTCCTTATTCACACAATCCTCTGTTTAAAAGGGTTAGCCCTCTTTAATTATTTTCCCTCACACTTATTTCCTCTGATTTTAGATTCAGTTACTCTGGGAGAACTATTGTGACCAACTACCTTATTTATGTCCCTCATAGTTTTATGACATCTATAAGGTCACTCCTCAGTTTCCATCTGTCCCGGAAAAACATCTAATGTCTCCTTATGACTCAAACCATCCAGTCCTGTTAACATATTTGTGTGTTTTTTTTTCTACAGCCTCTCTAGCATAATCAAACCCTGCCCTAGGGTATGGTGAGCAGAACTGCAGACAATATGCCATAGGTACAGAATTAGGCCACCCAGCCCATCGAGTCTCCTCCAGCATTCCAGCATAGCTGATATATTATCTCTCTCAAAACCATTATCCTACCTTCTCCCTGTAACCTTTGATATCCTGACTAATAAAGAACCTATCAACCTCAGCTTTAAATGTATTCAATGACTTGGCCTCCATAGTCATCTGTGGCACTAAATTCCACAGGTTCATCACATTTTGGCTAAGAAAATTCCTCTTCATCTCTGGTCTAAATGGATGTCTTTCCATTCTGAGGCTGTGACATCTGGTCCTAAACTCACCCACTATTGGAAACATCCTCTCCACATCCACTCTATATAGGTCTTTCAATATTTAATAACTTTCAAAGGGATCTCCCCTCTTGCTTCTGAACACCACCAAATGCTCCTTATATGTTAACCCTTTAATTCCTGGAATCATTCTTGTGAAAATTCTCTGGACCTTCTTCAATGCCTGCACATCTTTTCTTAGAAAAGAGGTCCCAACTGCTCACAACACTTCAGGTGGTCTGACCAATGCCTTATAAAGCTTTAGAATCACATCCTTGTTCCTATATTCTAGTACAAGCAAAATGAATGCTAACCTTGCACTTGCCTTCCTTACCACCGCCTCAACTAACAAATTAACCTTTAGGGAATACTGCACAAGGAGTCCCAATACCCTTTACACTTCAGATTTTTGAATTTTATCCCCATTTAGAAAAAAAGTGTATGCCTTTATTCCTTCTCCCAAAGTGCATGAACATACACTTCCCTACAGTATATTCCATTTGCCACTTCTTTACTTATTCTGCCAATCCGTTCTGCAGACTCCCTGCTTCCTCAGCACTAGCTGCCCCTCCACCTATCTTTGCATCATCTGCAAATTTGGTCACAACGCTATCAATTCTGTCATCCAAATCATTGACATATAATGTGAAAAGAAACAATCCCAATACCAGCCACTGCAGAAAACCACCAGTCACCAGCAGCCAACCAGAATAGGCTCTCTTTGTTCCCACACTTTTCCTCTTGCCATTCAGCCAATCTTCTATCCATGCTAATATCTTTCCTGTAATATCATGGGCTCTTATCTTGTTAAGCAGCTTCATGCATGGTACCTTGTCAAAGGTCGTCAGAAAACCCAAGTAAACAATATCCACCAACTCTCCTTTGTCTATCCTACCTGTAATTGCCTCAAAAAATTCCAACAAATTTGACAGGAAAGATTTCTCCTGGAGGAAACCACACTGACTTTGATTTATTTTATCATGTGCCTCAAGTATCCTGAAACCTCATCCTTAATAATGGAGTCCAACATCTTCCTACCAACTGAAATCAGGATTACTGGCTTATATTTTCCTTTCTTTTGCCTCCCTCCCTTCTTAAACAGTGGTGTGACAGATGTAATTTTCCAGTTCACCAGAACCATTACAGAATTTAGTGATTCTTGAATGAACACTACTAATGCTACTACAATCTCTTCAGCTAGCTGTTTCAGAACCCTGAAGTGTAGCCCATTTCATCCAGGTGACTTATCTACCTACATACCTTTCTCCTTCTCCTTAGTAATAGCAACTGCACTCACTTCTTCCCCCTGATACTCTTGAATTTCTGGCATACTGCTAGTATCTTCCACAGTGAAGACTGATGCAAATGTGTACTAAGTTTGTCTGCCATTTTTTCTCCCCCATCAATACGTCTCCAGTGTCATTTTTCAGTGACCCAATAAGCACAATTGCATCTCTTTTTCTCTTTATATATCTGGGAAAAGTTCTTTAGATATCCTTTGTTATATGATTGGCATATTTCATCTTTTCTCTCTTTATGGTTTTAAGTTTGCCTGTTGGTTTTTAAAAAAATTCCCAATCCTGTAACTTCCCAGTAATATTTGCCATATTATATGCCTTCTATTTGCTTTCATGCTCTCTTTGACTTCCCTTGAGAGTCACAGTTGCTTCATCCTCCCTTTGGAATACTTCTTCATCTTTGGGATGTATTAATCCTGCATCTTCCAAATTTCCCCCAGAAACTCCAGCCATTGCTGCTCTGCCATCATCCCTGCTAGTGTTCCCTTCCAGTCCGTTTTGGCCAGCTCCTCTCTTATGCCTCTGTAATTATCTTTACTCCTCTGTAATATTCATAGATTTAACTTTATCTTCTCCCTCTCAACCTGCAGGCTGAATTCTATCATATTATGATCAGTGCCTCCCTAAAGGACACTTTGCCTTAAGCACCCTAATCAAATCCGGTTCATTACACAACAGCCAATCCAGAATTGCTTTTCTTCTATTGGACTCAAACAAAAGCTGCTCTAAAAAGCCATCTTGTAATCATTCTACAAATTCCCTCTCTTGGGATCCCGCACAAATCTAATTTTTTCCAATCTACCTGAATATTGAAATCTCCCATGACCCTCATAGCATTACATGCCTTAACTATCTCCCATTATACTTTACATTCCACATCCTGGCTACTGTTTGGTTCAATGGCTCAATTGTTCAATTCAATATCAGAAAATCTGCATATTTTACAACTTGGAATTCTTACTCTTCGCAGACATCCATGAATCAGAAGAAAAACCCCAAAGAACGAATGACAGAAAACATTAGAACTTCACAGTCCCAACTCCTCACTGCCATGTAGATGCAGCAGCAAAAGCTGCAAACCTCTTCCATCCATCATGCAAATAATAGCAAATCCCCCCCGCAGAGTCCATCAAAAAAACTACTGTCCACCCCAAGACTATGACATCTCACAGGTCCTTCCTCTCACTAATGAAGGAGAGAGCGATATCACTCCTGCGACAGGAAGAGGGGAGAGCAACAGCTCAGTGTTTCGATGTTACAATCTGTAAATTTGTTTATTTGAGTTTGGGGGCCTGTATATAACTCCCATTAGTGTCTCTTTATCCTTGCAGATTCTTAACTCTACCTGCAAGGATTCTACATCTGTTGATCCTCTAGCTTATTCCATGTACTGCGTGCATTCAAATATAACACTTTCAGTCCTGTATTCATCACCCTTTTTGATTTTGCCCCCTATGTTACACTTCAACTCATCCCACCGACTGCAATTTTGCCCCATTATCTGCCTGTCCTTCCTCACAGTTTCACTACACAATGCATCAAGCTGTACACCAATTGCCCCCTACTCAGCCCTATCACTCTGGTCCCCATCCGCCTGCCAAATTAGTTTAAACCCTCTGGACGGCAATTTTCCAGATGTTCTCTTACTTGAGTGATCAATCTGAAAACCAGCACTCGACTACTGCCCTCTGATTCCTACCACTGATATAACTGCACTTATGCCCAAGAAAAAGACATGACAATGTCTCATGTTTGAGTTAAATTTTTAAATCTTCATATAGAAAATAGAACATAGAGCATTACTTCACAGGAAGAGGCCTTTTGGCCAATGATGTCTGTGCTAATCGTGATACCATCCTATCTGCCTTCACAGTCTATATTTCTCTAATCGCTTCCAGTATATGAGTTCATTTGAATGGTTCTATCATATTTGCTACTTCCACCACCCTTGAGAGTGTACTTCAGGCACCTAACTTCTATTGTGTTAAAAAAAAACTTGTCCTGCACATCTCCATTGAACTTCTTACCTCTTACCTTGATGCTATGCCCTATAGTATTGGCCATGTTCACCGTGGTTAAAGGACTATCTATCCTATGTCTGTCTCTCAAAATTTTATAAACTCCTATCCTGTTTCCCCTCAGCATCTGATGTACCAGAGAAAACATGTTTATCTGACCTCTCCTTAGTGCTTATACAGTACATCCCAGTGAACTTATTCTACATCTGTTCCAAAGTCTCCATATTCTACCTGTAGTGTGACCACTAGAGCTGTACACAGTATGCCACAGAGAGCTTCATCAAAGTTTTATACCAAACTTTCATGCTGAATTCCCCAGCTGATGAAGATAATCAATTCATATGATTTCTTGCCATCCTAACTGTGTTTCTAATTTCAGAACCTATAGATTTGAACCCCAAGATTGGTCTGCATTTCAATACTTCTAAATGCTCTGGAATTTACTGTTAATTTGCATTTGACCTCCCAAAATTATCAGCTCACACATATCCGGATTAAAATTTATCTGCCATTTCTCCACCCAAATTCCAGCTGATCTATATCTTACTATATCCTTTGACAACCTTCCCCAATATCCACAGCTTCACCAACGCTCATGTGGTCTCCAACTTACTAATCAAGATCACCTGCATATTCATTCACATAATTTATATATATATTACTAATAACTGAGATAATATCAATGATTCTGTAGGAAACATTGGTCACCGTCCTCCATGCATAAAATGAACTTCTTTTTTGACCAGGCTAACTTTGCTTCCAAATTACCAACTAACTGAGGATGCCAATGGACATGAATGTCTTAAATCTGTGAAGATAGTTTCCTTTAATCCTCTTTCAAACTCTTTAATTACCTGTCATTCTTCTATTCACTGTGATTGTTTTTTGAACCAGAGCCCAGACAAATAAAAGGAGCATAGTTGATTCAGATAGAATGCATAATCTCTTTCCCACTAGAGATCCTTTTCTGCCTTTGATCTGTGCTTAAAGAGGATGATGACTAGAAGGTGGGGTAGTGCAGGTGCCTCCTAGGTAACATCAGAGCATGAAGATGGTCTTCCTTTCTTCATTTTTGTGCCAAGTGTACAGCAACCTTCCCTCCCCACTTGCCAAGCATATTCATGTCTTGCTGGTGGAGGCTACTTCCAGACTTTCTGTCTACTGATTTGAGATTAGTTTATGTGAATTTTTGAAACAGTTGCAACTTTATTTTGCATTTAGTACATGTGACTGGGGACAAATTTCTAACATCTTTTCCCTTCTCTTTAACATCATGCCATCAATCTTGGAACTTTTCTCTTTTTATGTATATTAATTTTGTGTTGGTGATGCACAGACAGCCCTCTTCCTGACTTCTGCTTTAAATATTTGATGGATGGATGCTGAAATTTCTGTCAAATAGAAGTGCCTTTCCAACCTGTAATGACAAGCATAATTCAGATTAAGCAGGCAAATCATTTTAGTAATATCCACTTTCGATGAGTTTAAGTCCTTTCCACTTTGCTTCCTTGAGATGATAATTTGTGATGAATCTTAATCTTAATCTTTTTCTTTCCAGTATCAATAGAGGTAAGTTATAGGGAAAATCTTTGAAGCTAACAATGAAGATGATATTGCAAGAAACTTGGAAATATTCAAAATAAACTCAACATGGCTTTAAGACAGAGGAAGCTTATTTGACCAAGTTTTTGGAGGTCTTTGAAGAACTAAAATGTGGTTTCTAAATTCAAATTACATTTATTATCAATGCATATATATACAGATTACATCTCTGAGATTTATTTTTCTGTAGGCAGCCACGAAAAAACATGGAACCTGTTCAAAGAAAACGTCAAACACCAAATGCACGAAAAAAAGAACAAATTCTGCAAATGGCAAAAAGTGAGTGAACAGCACATAGGATGTTAAACATCAATCCGGGAGTCTGGGAATCTTCCATTTAGTTCAGTTCAGTACCACACCACGAGACCAGTACAGTCTTCACCAGAGCACCCCAGTCTTCACCGATCGCCCTGACCAAACCGATCAAAAACAGCAAAAAAGAGTAACCAGAATCCAGAAACGCATGCAACACACATCAAAGTTGCTGGTGAACGCAGCAGGCCAGGCAGCATCTCTAGGAAGTGATACAGTCGATGTTTCAGACCGAGACCCTTCGTCAGGACTAACTGAAGGAAGAGCTAGTAAGAGTAAAATCAAGTCTCTTACTCGCTCTTCCTTCAGTTAGTCCTGACGAAGGGTCTCGGCCTGAAACGCCGACTGTACATCTTCCTAGAGATGCTGCCTAGCCTGCTGCGTTCACCAGCAACTTTGATGTGTGTTGCTTGAATTTCCAGCATCTGCAGAATTCCTCGTGTTTGCGATCCAGAAACACATGCAACCTTAAGCTCGAAGTCCCCCAAAACAAGTCCATAGCCACAAGCCAATCAATCCTTGCAATGAGGAACCCAAGACTCGCTGAAGGGGAACCAGTGTACACTCTATACTTGAAGCTTCTTTAAATGTTATTGAAGGTATTGATGTAAAAGCTCTTTGTGTAGGAGGTAACATACAAGTAACAAAGAATGGGCATAAAGGAAATCTTTCTGATTTAAAAGATATCTTGAAAGGTCTGCCACTGCAATCAGAGCTGGACCTTAAACTTTTATAATTTTCTGTATATAAATTACATAAATGAAAGCAAGACATTTACTGATGACTGAGAAATACATAGGAATGTAGGTAACTTAGAAGGGTACAAAGTCATAGGAGTCCATAAGACCATAAGACATAGGAGCAGAATTAGGCCATTTTGCCCATCAAGTCTGCTCCCCATTTCATCATGGCTGATCTTATTTTCCTCTCAGCCTTAATCTCCTGCTTTCTCCTCATATCCCTTCATGCCCTGATCAGTCAAGGACCTATCTACCTCTACTTTAAATATACATAAAGACTTGGCCGCCACAGCTCCCTGTGGCAAAGAATACCACAGATGCATCACTCTTTGGCTAAAGTTCCTCCTCACCTCTGTTCTAAAAGGAGACCCCTCTTTTCTGAGCCTGTGTTCTCTGACTCTCCCACCATAAGGATTCCCAAGTCCCTTTGCAATTCAGCTTCTCTGTTTTCTCTCCATTTGGAAAATAGTCAATCCTTTCATTTCTTCTATCAAAGTGCATGACCATACAATTCCCATTACAGTATTCCATCTGCCATTTCTTTGCCCAGTCTCCTAATCTGCCTAAGACCTTCAGAAGCCCCTCTACATTCTCTAAACTACTTGCCCCTCCATCTATCTTCAGATCGTCTGCAAACCTTGCAACAAAATTAATTCTATCTTTCAAATCATTGACATATAACTTTAAAAATACTGGTCCCAACACAGACCCCTTTGGAACACCAGTAGACTCCAGCAACCAGCTAGAAAAACCTCCCTTTATTTCCACTCTTTGCATCCTGCCAGTCAGCCAGTGCTTTATCTATTTTTGAATCTTTCATGTAACACCATGGCCTCATAGCTTGTAAAGCAGGCTCATGTGTGGAACCTTCTGAAAATCCAAGTACACATCATCAACCAACTCTCCTTTGTCTATCTGCTTGTTATTTCTCCAAATAATTCCAAACAATATGTCAGACAAGATTTTTCCTTGAGGAAACTATGCTGACTGCAGCATACTTGATCATGTGCCTCCAAGTACCCTGAGACCTCATCCTTAATAATCGACTCCAACATCTTCCCAACCACTGAGGTCAGACTAACTAGCCTATAGTTTCCTTCCTTCTGCCTCCTTTCCTTCTTGAAGAGTGAAGTGATATTTGAAATTTTCCAGTCTTCCAGAACCATTGAAGAAACTAGTAGTTCTTGAAGGATCATTACTAATGTCTCCATGATCTCTTCAGTCACCTCTTTCATAACTCAGGGATGTACACCATCTGGTCCAGTGACTTCTCTACCTTCAGAACTTTCTGTTTCTCAAGAACTTTCTCTCTAGTTATGGTAACTTCACACACTTCATGACCCTGACACCTGGAACTTCCACCATACTATTTGTGTCTTTCACAATGAAGACTGATGCAAAATGCTTATTCAGTTTATCCGCCATTTTGTTGTTCCCCATTACTACCTCTCCAGCATTGTTTTCCAGCAGTCCGGTATCCAGTTTCTCCTCGCTTTTACACTTCATGTACCTGAAGAAACTTTTGGTATCTAATCTAACTTAATCTATGTGGATAGATTAGATCAGTGGGAAAAGATATAGCAAATGTAATATAATGCAACCAAAAAGACAAAAGTGTCTATTTTGGCAGGAAAATAAAATGCACATGTTATCAGAAATTTTAAGAGCTCTGAGATGCAGATGGGTCTGGGTGTCCTTGTATTGATTTGCAAAAGAAAGTATGTGTGGACAACCAATAATTTAGCATGGGTAAATTGTTTTATGTGCAACAAATAGACATAATAGACTTTTATCTGTTGAAGTTTAAAGGAACAAGAACGTATTGGATTAAAATATTGCATATAAGACCTTGATGGTTTTAAAGATAAGAGGTAAATACTTAAAAATAAGGGATCGTTTAGAGAAAACTATTTTGGTTTTCTCTCTGATAAAGGGTTATGTGTGGTCCGTGCCATTACTTTCCGTAAAAGGCAGTGAAAACTGAGGTTTTGAATATTATTCCTGACGAAGGGTCTCGGCCCGAAACGTCAACTGTACCTCTTCCTAGAGATGCTGCCTGGCCTGCTGCGTTCACCAGCAACTTTGATGTGTGTTGTTTTGAATATTATAATGGTTGAAGTAGATACTAGTTTAATTAGCAAGTGGGATAAAAGGTTAGCATTGCAGAGTTAAGGTTACAATTAGATTAATCATTTCACTAAATGGCAGAGCAGCCAAGTAGTCTCATCGTAAGACACATATTTGTGTGAGCTTGCATGCCGCAGCTCTTATTGGCTTGTTGTGGAATAAACGTCTATCTTTGCTCCCAGGTCAAAGGAAGCACTGCTGCCTGGAGTCCGAACTTTGTTGATGCCAAGACCTTTCCTCAGCAACGTTGTTATTTCTTGTGGAACTTTGTGAAGGTTTGTGGTTTTGGTGTATCATCAAAATGCCTTTTATTATGCTTATTATGTTGTTGATGATGAGAAGTTATCTTTACTGTCTGAAGCTTCTTATGTGACTCTTTTCCCAGTTGCTCCTCAGTACATATATGTAGTTCTTCTCAAGATGGGAGAGGAAGAGAACAGTAGCTTTTGAAGGGATGAATGAGAGAGTTGTGTTTCAGCCACCTGCTTCTCTTTCTTTGAATTCAGGCGTTCAATGCATGTTGTTGAAGTGATGCTTGCTTATGAACAAAATCGTTGAAGCTTTTGTAAGATTTTGACTTTGTTCATCACCATGATCATAGCCCATAACTTGTGATGAATATGCATGAGGTTTGGAAAAACTAGTGATTGTACAAAAATTAAATTAATGAAGTTATTTTCTGACTATTTGACAATTAGCCATACTGCAATGCCACTTGCATTTAACAGCTGCCATACAGCAGAATGGTGTTAATGTTCGAAATATTACCGGGGCTATTAGAAAAGTTTTATATGAAAGCTGTGCAAGTGGAATAAAGTATTGCCAAATAGCACAGGCTAGGAAACCAAGACCATGTTGTTAATGCTTTCAGGCTCGGATCTGTAAATACAACTACAACTGAAGTGGTGGTTCTGTTTTGGGTGTAAAATTGCATTTGTCTGAGAAATGTTCTCATTCACATACATCTGTACAATGCTGTAAATGGAAGTTCAAAAACATGCCATCACAATTAGGAAGTATTTCAACAGATAGCTGTATTAAAATGCTGGGAATTTGCTGCAGTCATTTAGCTCTAACCTCAGTGCTAAGACAATTGAAGCAAGAATTTTCTATTTGTCAGCCACATCATGGAGCAGGTGATCAGCTTTGATGTCACACAGCTCCCAGGACCTAGGATTTTTCCTGACCTATGCTGCTGTCATGTTTATATTTCTCTCTATGACTGTCTGCCTTCCTCTCATACCCAAAAATGTGCTGATTCTTAGGTTAATTTTCTACTCCAGTACGGCCTTAGAGTAGATGGGAGAAGGGAGAGGCAGAAGAGATTTGAAATGAGAGAGAAGAGGTTACCCAGAAATAAATGGGGGAATAGGACTGATAGAAATACTTTGATTGCCAGCATAGATTTGATGGCCCAAATAACTTTTACCATGGCCTAAAAATGAAAAAATACAAAAATAATATAATATTAAGCAATCAAAACATTCCATATTTATTAAAATCAATATAAAACAACACATAACAAAAATAACGCAACACTCAAATATTCAAAATATAGTAATCTTAAATACCTCAATTGGGAGTCCTCAATTATATAGCGACAATTAATCTCAGAACTTCTTACAGACATGCAGACATGGACAGACAAATCTCAAACTCACTGAAACTTCTCCAACATGATGTTTCATGAAAGTACCTTTAAGATGAACAATTTCATCAATGACTTAAGCTACCTGCACTTTTTTTAATCATAAGTGTCTTTCCTATTGGCACTTGAAAATAGAAAATGCATTAAACTGTCTAGAGACATTTACATCTCCAGTGGGAGCAATTTTAACCCAGACAATTACATGCAGTTATATCCCTTACCTGCATCCATGAAGTAAAATACAGTGAAATGATCCCTGGCTTAGAATTATTAAATGCATGTAAACTTGCAGAAGCCTGGGAGACTTGTGATCAAGTTATAATTGATAAAGGGGATTGACATCAAATATAATTTTCATGATTGAAGTCATATGAAGCCAAAGAACAGAAGTCACAATGATCAGTTAGGATCAATGCTAGACTATATCTAGAAAACATTTTGTCTCTAACTATTGGAGTCATAAAGTCATACAGCAATACAACATGAGTTAAGGTCTTTTGGCCCAACAAGTCAACGCTGACCACAGTGCTCACCCAGCCAGTCCCAATTTCACCTCCAAGCTTCAATCCTTCATGTACCTATCCAATAATGCTTAAATGATACTATTGTACCTGTCTCAACCACTTCCTCTGGTAGATCATTCCATATGCCCATTCCCCTCTGCATAAGAAAACTCCTTCTCACCCTAAACCTATTCCCCTTCATTTTGGATGCCCCTACCCTGGGCAAATGGTTGTTAACCATGAACCTTATCAATGCCTCTTAAGATTTCAATCACTTCTATAAAGTCATCTCTCATTATCATGTTCCAAAGAACAAAGACCCAGTATGTCCAATATTTCTATATAAATCAAGTCCTGGCAACATCCTTGTAAATCTCTTCTGCACTCTTTCCAGTTTAATGGCATCTTTCCTATAACGGGGTGAACAAAACAGCATACAGTCCTCTAACTGCAGCCTTACAAATGGTTGTAGAACTGCAAAATAATACTCCAACTCCTATACTCTCAGTGTCCTGACTGATGAAGTCCAGCATCTACCTTTTTCATCATCCTGTCTACTTGCGACACTATTTTCAACAAACAGTACACTTGTACTCCCTGGTCGCTCTTGTGTGTGCATTAACAACTGTTCAACTTACTTTGATTTAGTGTACATCATTGTACTTTCATGTAAAATAGAAACAGGTTCTTGTTCTTTTTGATCCATGGGAGTAGACTTCCTTTTGGAAAAGGTTCATTTATAGAACCTATGTGTTTGTAGTTTAGCAAACCTTTCACGTCCATTTTGATAAGTAAACAGTTTGAATATCTTATATGTACTTTTGTGATTGTATAGTAAATCTACTGTATGTATTTCAGTACCTTTCCCTTTGTTTGGTCGTTTCACCATTAGCATGACCCAGTTCTTGCATTGTCTACTTGGTGGCACATTTTTCATGAAAATGGATAGTCATGAACTAATTGAATTATGAAAAAGGATCTAGCCCTTTCCCAGCGTATATGATGACTAAAATCTTCTCGGGCTACCAGCCAGGTATAGGTATCAATTTTAACTGATGTTTCAATCACAAACTCTGCCATCTTCATCAGGGTTGATGCCAAGGCACATCTACTCCGGTGGTATAAAAAACAAGGGGTTTTTGGGATTGCCTGGTGAAAGAAGCCATTGGAATAAAACTAGAGGAAAATAATGTGAACCAAGATGAAGGTCTCGCTCTAAGTAGGAACTGGAATTTATTGCAAACAAGGTGGGACAGCATAAACCTGATTGGTTGAGGATCAATGGGGGTAGATATACCAATAGACTAGATGTGTCTAGGCAGCATCCCTGATGAAGATGGCAGCTGTTGTCATCAAAACGTCAGTTAAAATCTGAAAAGAGTTTATTCATAATTGAATTATATTTATCTCCTTTGCCACAGCATGTAAAAATGTGCATATGTCATAGAGAGATAAGTGCACCTTTTCCATCAAAAGAGTGGCATTGTTTTTAAGTTTTTAGTAATCCCCAGGGCATTTGTAGATTTAATAATACTGGTAACAGTTGGTTAATCATAATCCATCCAGACTGAGATATTAGCTATTTTTATTCTTATCTCAGAGAATTCCAACAAATTCTTTTTGCAATTAAAGTAAACTTTAATTTAGCTAATTAAGAGGCTATTTGCCATTGCACATTTTTCAAATTATCATAGTAAATTCAGTCAAAGATATATGTGCTTGCAAGGAAGGTAATAAACTCAACAATTTTAAGGTTATTGGAATGTTTCTGCTACATTAAACTCAAAATAGAGAAAAAAATAAAATATTATTTACAAAGAGCATTTGTGGTTCCATGTAGGATGATCTTGCTTAAAGTAAGAAGAGTAAATTTGCATTTTATAACTTGCACATCTGTTCACAGATGTTCCAATACATACTATTACATAATGAACTATTTAAAATGGATAGATTTTTATGTAGCTAACACACAACTATTTCATCTCATTAAATCCTCAAAATGTCAATGAATGGTCAGTCAATGTGGTTAGTTCTACTTACTGCTGTTTTGCTATTGTATTGAAAAGCCAACTGCAAAGTTTAAAAATGAGATTAATTGAGGCTGAGGTCAATCTCCTATCTTCATTCTTCTTTAATTGTTCGAAGCATTTGATACACTTGGGCACATCATCCAGCCCATTGTCACTCTGTCCATATCCAGCTGGATGAATTTTTGTTCACCAATCCAGTTGCAGCTAGAGTATACCAGTTAATGGAGTCCATTCTCATTGTTACCTTAGGTCTTTCTCAAGGCTCTGTATCACTTACTGCATACATACATTACATCTTCTGTAAGTGCGGCAACTTGAAGATGTCATCCAAAACACTCAGTGAATTTCTGTGTATACAGTATGTTAATGACCCTGGCTCTAATTACCAGCCTTGGTGTGAAGCTTGCAGCAGCATGGTACAAATGAAATTTCAATGGTAAGGATTAACATGTGCAAGTAGGTTTAGTTGCTACAAAAAGACTACAGGATTGGCGAGAACACATCTAGAGTAAGTCAGACAATGTTGCTTACTTATTTAAATGATAAAATATATACTTGCCTTGCAGGGATTTCAGAGGACATTCACTAGGTCAATTTCTGGAATGAAGAGTTGGGTCTCACTGAAGTTTAGAAAAATGAGATCAGAGTTTATTGAAAGTTAGTGGTATTTGCTAAGAGGATATTTCCCTTTATTGGAAAATGTAGAATTATAGGGCTTATTTTTGGAGTAAGGTTTTTTTTGTGTGCTATACTCTGCCAGAGCCTCGGCGACCATTTTTTCAAGTGGTTGTCTTGGAGGAAAGATTCCGTGAGTGGTCCCCCACATCCTTCTCACAGCACAGTCTTTTTTTTTATGAAGCCGAGTTGCGAGGTCGACGCTCAACCCGGCACGGAGAGCAAGCGTGCCCGGGAGAGGCCCGACTGGGTTCGAACTCGGGAAACTTCACTCTGGAGTCCGGCTCTGATGTCACTGTGCCACCACCCGGCTAGTAAGGGGTTACATGTAGCAAAAAAGGATGCTGTGGATTTCTCTATTCTCCAAATTGTGGAGGGTGAGTCTTTGAATATATTCAAGGCTGAGACACACGGATATTTAGACTTCAGAAGTAAGTTTTGTGAAGTTAGACAGGTAGGCAGAGTATGGTTGAAGATATTGATGAACGGCTGAGGAGATACCATAAGGCAGGGGTCCCCAACCTTTTTTGCACCGTGAACCGGTTTGATATTGACAATATTCTTGCAGACCGGCAGACCGGTGGGGCGGGGGGGTGCGGTGTTAATCATGATCGGAATATAGGTGATAAGTCAACTAAGTCACTTATAAGTGGCTAATACACTCAATTTTGTTTCTAAAAGGGTTATCTAACGAATTTAATATTAAACACACAGCGCATAGTTTCCCAGTATGAACATATAAAATTATTTCAACACACCAATATCACTGAATCAGTGGGAGCCCTGGGCTTGTTTCCCTGCAACAAGATGGTTCCATCGAGGGGTGATGGGGGACAGCTATACTCGAAGGGGGTTCCTTATATCCAGTCTATTCTGCAATTTAGTTTTCATTGCATTCATTGCAGAAAACACCGCTTCGCAGAGACATGTTGGAAATGGAAGCAATGTTTTCAGTGCTTTCATGGCTATCTCAGCATATTCAGCCTTGACTTTGATCCAGAATGCCGGCAGAGATGTTATGTCAAACATACTTTTCAGCCCACCATCATTTGCAAGCTCAAGAAGTTGATCTTCTTCCCGTGCTGACTTGGATGACGCGTGCATCATGACTTCGTGGGCGTAATGACCTCGGGTGCGTTCAAGTTCCAACAGTGGGCATGACAGGGAATGAGGAAAGGTTGTTTGAGGAAAGGTCATATTGTTTCATATCGCCAAATCATATCGTTTCCTCACGGCCCAGTAGCACATGCTTTGCGGCCCGGTACCGGTCCGCGGCCCAGTGGTTGGGGGCCGCTGCCATAAGGTACTCTGATTCCTGATGCTTTATCTCACTTTTTCTAATCCTTCTAACCTCAGAGCTGTTGAAGGCCATGCTTTATTTGTTTACTGAAAGGAAGCAATCATTCTCCACCAATGCTGCCATCACTGAGATGGTCTTCTATACTGGGAGTAGTAACCCCACTGTTGCTCCATCGATACTCTCAATAAAGTGAAACAGCTCTACAGGCACCAAGGCAGAGGATCAGCAGAAAAACCAAGACCTAAAAAGCAGCTGGAGGGTGGAAAGAGCACAAAAAGTACATAATCTCAGTGACAACTATGACATTCGTGGGTTCTTCAACACTATTAAGCCCATCAATGACAAAAATACCCAAGCTCTGAACCAGAAACAGAAGCTAAAGCATAAGTATATCCCACTGTTAAGTCCAGTTTCTCCAAAGGTACTGACCTTTTCAAGCCCCTATCCAAATGAATACAAAACAAGGACTTGGGAAAAGTGGTACCTCCTCTGAGATTCTAGCATTTGGCTGTGAAGATCTTCCATCAAATATCCATAACTTCAGTGTTCACATCAGGAAAGATGATGATCATAACTATCTTCAAAATGAGATCTCACTAAAGCCTGAATTCCATCAACCAGGAGGGACAGTGGAGCTCTCTCCTCAAAGTCATGTTTATAAAGGTATGCATGCAATCATTCTAAAAGACAACCAGCAACAAATCCAAAATAGCCTATGTCAGAGAATACAAGTATGAAACAAAGCTGCTTCCTTTTTCCCTAATAGATTTTGGTTGCAAAATCACAAATCACCTCAAACAAATATCTTTCTGGAGTGAGCCTCATCTTCAGCAAATATTAGAAACTATTCAATCTATGGCAACTATATTCAGAATTCAATCCTCAGAAAAAGGCGGATATCAATGATGAAATTCACCATTGCTTTCAATAGCCTCAAGTTGAGCAGAGTTTGAAAATTACGTTAGAATGGGGAGACGAGCTATGAGGTGTTGCATTCTTTCTCCAACTTATCGAGGACTTTGTGTGCTGCTGTTCCATGGCCTCTTGTTTTATTATAACACCACAATTGCTCTATTTCCGCTTTTTGTGGTCATGAGTCAGTGTTCCCAGAAGACAACAAGATGATGTGCATCTTTTAGAAAGATTGGAAGAGATCCCTGAAAGTTCCGCTCTGTCTGCATGAAATAGAGTCAGAAAGATATGACGTGATTTACATTCTATTCTTGCATTAAGATGGAGGACACTGTGGGAATGGTATCCAGTTCAATTCCAATGCAAAGCAAAATTAATGGGTAGTGCCTTCAAAGTAATATGCATAAAGTCAGTGACATAGAAAAGTAAAACAAATTCTTCACTCAGCTATATGTTCTCCCAGTCTGTTTTTCTCAACAAGACAGAATTACATATCGCATCAGCTACTACCCCAAAGCAAAGAGGATGTAGACTGTGAGATCTGATGTATCTCTGATTCCAGCCTGGAAGGAGCTAAAACTATATAAGTTCACTGATGCAGCACCTTGAAATTTGATCCTTGACCTGATCTGTGCTGCAGCTATGACAATTGCAAGCAACACACATCAAAGTTGCTGGTGAACGCAGCAGGCCAGGCAGGCAGAAATTGCAATCAGCAAGTTTCAGGAATGATATCCTTGCCAAAGTGAAGACACTCTATATTTCAGATTTAGGAATGAGAACTGTTAAATCAATGAACGTGTGATTGTTGTGCCCTTAGCTAAGAGCACTTCTCTCATTGTCCATCTCTTAGCAGTTAGCCTCCTATGTTTGAAGACAAAGGAGACTGCAGACGCTGTAATCTCCAAAAAAAAACAAAATATTCAGTCAACCAGCATGTGTGAAGGTCAAAGCTGTACATTAATGCTTCAGATCAAGATGTCAACATACCTAATGCAAGCTCCTGACTTAAAATATTGCCATGCACTTTTTGCCTCTGTAGATGCTGCTCCATTCATTGAATTCTTCAGTTTGTTATCTTGTCCTCTGCTCAATCACATAAACACAAGAGATACTGCAGAAGCTCAGAAATGTTTATTTACAATGTCTGCAGAATCTCTTGTGTTTATCCCAGCATCTACAGAATCTCCTGTGTTTATTCCTGCATCTGCAGCGTCTCTTGTGTTTGTTCCAGTATCTGCATAATCTCTTGTACTTATGATTTGCTGCACCATTGTGAAATATCTTTCAGTACAGTTTACCTACACTGAAAAAGTTTAAATCTTCTCTTTGACAGAATTCAGTGAAACCCTCTCTCACCGCTCCTCCTCTGTGGTCTCATTCCAGACTCTGTTCAGTCACGCTTTTGAAGTAAAATGGCTGCTGGTGCACTTATACTGTGAGTGGCCAGTCCCCTACCACTTGTGTCTCTTGTGTCAGTGGCCACTGAGTGTATGTTTGTAGTCCTCTGGTGCTGCAGCCCATCCACTACTTGATCCGATGTGTTGTGCGTTCACAACTGCTCTTCGGCACACTGCTGTTGAAATGCATGGTTATTTGAGTTACTGTCACCTTCCTTGTTAATGAGCGAGGTCAGAGCAGACTGGCCAGATTGGATCAGGATGACTATTGAACCAATCTGGCCATTCATATAACATAGAACATAGAATAGTACAGCACAGTACAGGCCCTTCGGCCCACAATGTTGTGCCGACCCTCAAACCCTGCCTCCCATATAATCCCCCACCTTAAATTCCTCCACATACCTGTCTAGTAGTCTCTTAAATTTCACTAGTTCACCTCTGACCCTTCTAATTAACAAGGCACTTTCACCCTTAGATTGTCACTCACTGATTTTTTTGTTTATCACATCATTCTCTATAACCTCCAGAGACTGTTGTGTATAAAATTCACAAGAGATCTGCAGTTTCCGCGAAACTGTAACCACCCATCTGGCACCAATGTTCCATGGTCAACGTCACTGAGACCAAGTGCTGATGTTTGGTCTGATCAAAAAATCAACCTCAAACTTCTCTCTTGTTCTTGTCTGCATGCTTTTATGCGTTGAGTTACTGCCACATGAATGGCTGATTAGTAATTTGCATTAATAAGCAGGTGGCCAGCTGTACCTAATACAATGGCCATTGATTGCCTATCTGGAAGTAATTGTTTTCTGCAGAGTCATAAAACATGACTGCCCAAAGGACAGGCATAGCAGTCAAGACAAATTCTAACTCAAAGAACTGTTGCACTGGTCTCCATTGTAGATGTTTGCAACTCAAAACATCTTCAGAAAGCAGAACTCACAACACGCTGGAGGAACTCAGCAGGTCGGGCAGCATCTGTGGATCAGTCAACGTTTTGGGCCGGAACCCTTCGTCAGGACTGAAGAGGGAAGGGGCAGAGGCCCTATAGTATTGCTTTGACCCTGGCATCTGCAGAGTATTTTGTGTTTAGAAAGCAGAAAACATCTGTAGAAGTTCAAAGTTCAAAATTTTAAGTACATTTATTATCAAAGTATGTATAATGTGTCAAAATGGTTGTTGTGATGTGTCTAGCATGGTAGTGTTTGCTGCTCTCACTTTCAGCTTCCACTGCTGGCTAGCAGTCTCGGGAAAATGAGAGGTGAATCTGTAAGTCTCTCCCTGTCAGTACATAGCCTCTTCAACAGCAAGCCTCATGTAGTGCCTCTTCGCTGGTGACACACGGAAACTGAACTCCATTCAGAATCAGGCTGAACTATAGAGGGTGGGGAGGAGATCTGGCCCCTGCACACATAGCACATAGTCCTACCAGTGTGTGGACACGCCCCGGTGCTCGTGAACCAGATTCCCAGTTATGGATAAATTATAGGTGTCCGTTAGTCCCGTGAGACCATGGATTTGCACCTTGGAAGGTTTCCAGGGCGCAGGCCTGGGCAACGTTGTATGGAAGACCAGCAGTTGCCTATGTTGCAAGTCTCCCCTCTCCACACCACCGTTGTTGTCCAAGGGAAGGGCATTAGGACCCATACATCTTGGCACCGGTGTCGTTGCAGAGCAATGTGTAGTTAAGTGCCTTGCTCAAGGACACTCACACTGCCTCAGCCAAGGCTTGAACTAGCGACCTTCAAATCACTAGACGAATGCCTTAACCACTTGGCCACGCGCCAACACTATGGATAAATAGTCTCACCAATTTGTGCGCAGCCCTGGGAGAGATGAAAGCTACGGGAGTAAACCCAGACAGCAAATCCAGAGTGAGCCCCTAAGGCGTCCGGACGTAATTCTTCCAGCAGCTCCTGCAGCCAAGCTGGTGCCAAACGTATTGCTTCACAAGCTTTCCTTTGGACTACACTGGTGAGGCCGAAGAGGAATCTTGACAACCGGGCATCTCAGGATCTCCATACCTTCCGTCCAGGCTTGTGATAATGATCTTCAACACCCATTGTCCTTCAAGAAAGACAGATGCCAACCATGTATACTTTATACAAACTTGAGGTTCATTTTCCTGCAGGCAGCTACAAGACAAAGAAACCCAATAGAACCCATTAAAAAGGAAGTCAGTTGAACACCCAAATGTGCAGAAAGGAAACCAAAAACATACAAATAATAAAAATAAGCAAACAGCATTTAGGACTGAAGTTGACAAAGTCAGTCCGCACTTTGATAGTTGCAGGCCACAGCCGCAGTTTGTTGCAGAGATGAATAAACCTTGCGTAGCAGCGAGCTGAAGTTCAGTGCAGAGTCGAGTAAAATGAGCAAAGCAGCGGTTGAACCAGCCCATCCTTTCTTCTGGCCCGGTCACCTTGACCTCTTTCAATCTGGTTAGACACCTAAATCGTTCAAACCTCAGGTCATTCCCTGCTCTCGGACCTGGGCTCTACCACTTTGATGTGATCTCAGGCCAGTACCCTGCCACCTCAATTTGGCCTGTACCCAGCTTTTCCAATTCAGCTCAGTACTTAATTCAGTCAAACCTGGGGGCTTTCCTCACTCTCAGGCCCAGATCCAGAGCCACCGTCTTGACTCCGCGCCACCTCAGTTCTGCTGAATCAAGTCTGCAACAACAATTCCCTTCTCTCCAGTCTGGACCCTGCCACCTCGATTCAGCCCATACACACCACCCCACAATTGTTCTGCACCTTTGAGCCTTCAGTTCCCACTGCAAAAATGTCAGGTCGTAAAGGCAGTTCAAAAGCTCGACACCCACAGGAATCAGATTATCCCAAATGGAATAATACAGTCCATAGTATGCAGTAATCATCTACCAGTAAAAAATGTAATTCATGAAGTATTTAGTTGTTTTCCTTGATTTATTTGCCACCGAGAAGCAGTCTCTGACCTTCAGGAGCACCAGTTTACACTGGAGGTGTTGCAGCAACCAGGAGTATCAACCAGGAACTAAAAAGTCCAGCAGATGATAACCAAATAAGAGCTGGTGGGAATTTTTTCACCTGAAATGTGTGCTAGGTTGAACCTGTGTGTGAGAGATTATAGACTAGAGCATCATGCTTCAAGATCATGGTTCATCATCAATTTAGCATGATGAATTTTCTACCGTGCCACTCCCAGTGGGCAGCATATGTAGGAACTAATGTCCTGAACAAAAAGAAGTTCATATCACTTTTCCAACACACCCACAAATGCCTTTTTGGAATTCAAAGGGCAATTTTAGCACCGCAAGATTTTAATAATCCTTCGTTTTGTAATGCATACGTGTCTAAAATATTTTTTGGAAATGTTTCATATGTAGTCTGAAAGAGATTAACCACACTATCCAGCTACTGCTATTCAGTTGAGAGCTACTGCTTTTGATAGAGAATGTTCTGTATTTATCTCTGCGCTGCTTTTATTGCTGAAGTTTGCAGAATTATAAAAGAAGCCTACAGTGCACAATTTACACTAGTCTGGTGATTTGTACTTTGTAATTCTACCCTTCTCGAATCAAGAAGATGCACCATCACTTGCCTTGATCTGTTATTCTGAACACTGGCAGTGGAATATATCCCAGCTGGAATAATTAATAACTGGCCCTAATGTGGATTTGAAGACCATAGATTACTTCTTGGCTGAAGGTACACCAGTAAATTTCTACACTTTCCTCACCATTGCCAGACAAGATTGGAGTAGAGGGTTAACTAAGAGAAGAGAAGAACTCACTATTTCAAGAGCTGGAGAAGAAAGAATCTGATAGGAGAGGAGAGTGGACTATAGGAGAGAGGGTACTCTGGGAGCGGTGAAAGGCAGGTGAGAAAATATAGGAGGACAGAGTGGGAAATAGAAGAAGAGAGGAGGGGAGAGGGAAGATATTTTTTAACTGGAGGGACAAATCGACATTCATGCCATCAGGTTGGAAACTACCCAAACAGAATACACAATGCTGCTCCTCCACTGTGAAGGAAACCTCATCATAAGACGAGAGGAGACCATAGACTGACATGTTGGAAAGGGAATGGGAATCGGAGTTCAAGTATTTGCCCATTGGGAAGTTTCACATTTGGCAGATAGAATGGAGGTGCTTGATGAAGCGGTCCCTCAATTTATGACGGGCCTTGCTAATGTAGAGGAGTCCAGATCAGGATCACCAGATACAATATTCAAAGGTAAGTATTACCTCACCTGGAAGGACTTTGGGGCCCTGAATAGGAGATGAACAGACAGGTGTAGCACTTTGGCCACTTGCAGAGATGAGTGCTGGGAGGGAGATTCCTGGGGAGGATCAAACGGACAAGGGAATCATGGAGAGAGCGATCCTTGGTGGGGGGGGGGGCGGGGATGGGTGCGATAAAGATATGTTTGGCGGTCGTATCCCTTTGGACGTGATGGAAGCTGAGGAAAATGTGTTGCTGAAGTCTCTTTTACTGTATTCATGAAGGCAGGTAAACCATATTTTTTTAAATTGAAGTATTATTATTAAAGCAAATTATTGATACAGTATTTTAAAATTACATCTATTATTTGAACATAAAATATTTGAATAGTAACTTACAATGCAGATGTAAATTTAAACCCAATATTTGCTAATCTACCCTGAAATACATGAATAAATATTAACACGTCTCACTTGACATCACCGTAAATTTAAAAAAAAACCTTCTAAGTTCATATTACCAATGGACAATCTAGCTTACTGACACATACTCTACAAATTGTTATATTGCCTGATTTATCATCTTGTGTTTCTCTCTCCCCTCCCCGCACCTTTTAAATCAGTTTTCTTTCTCCAGTCCTGCCGCAGGGTTTTGGCCCAAAATGTCAACCGCACTCTTTTCCCAGATACTGCCTGGCCTGCCAAGTTCCTCCAGAATTTTGTGTGTGTTGCTTGGATTTCCGGCATCTGCAGATTTTCTCATGTTTGTGTAGGGAATCTCAGCTATTTTCTCAATATATAGTTTTTATGTTTGGCTTAATAAAAACTTGAAAAAAAATACAAGTTATATAATTCCATGAGGAAAGATATAACCCACATATAACCATATAACAATTACAGCACGGAAACAGGCCATCTCGGCCCTTCTAGTCCGTGCTGAACTCTTACTCTCACCTAGTCCCGCCAACCCTCCATTCCTTTCCTGTCTATATAGCTATCCAATTTAACTTAAAATGACAACATCGAACCTGCCTCAACCACTTCTGCTGGAAGCTTGTTCCACACAGCTACCACTCTCTGAGTAAAGAACTTCTCCCTCATGATACCCCTAAACTTTTGCCCTTTAACTCTCAACTCATATCCTCTTGTTTGAATCTCCCCTACTCTCAATGGAAAAAGCCTATCCATGTCAACTCTATCTATCTCCCTCATAATTTTAAATACCTCTATAAAGTCCCCCCTCAACCTTCTATGCTCCAAAGAATAAAGACCCAACTTGTTCAACCTTTCTCTATAACTTAGGTGATGAAACCCAGGTAACATTCTAGTAAATCTTCTCTGTACTTTCTCTATTTTGTTGACATCTTTCCTATAATTTGGTGACCAGAACTGTACACAATCCTCCAAATTTGGCCTTATCAATGCCTTGTACAATTTCAACATTACATCCCAACTCCTATACTCAATGCTCTGATTTATAAAGGCCAGCATACCGAAAGCTTTCTTCACCGCCCTATCCACATGAGATTCCACCTTCAGGGAACTATACACCATTATTCCTAGATCCCACAGTTCTACTGCATTCTTCAATGCGTTACCATTTACCATGTATGTCCTATTTTAATTAGTCCTACCAAAATGTAGCACCTCACATTTATCAGCATTAAACTCCATCTGCCATCTTTCAGCCCACTCTTCTAACTGGCTTAAATCTCTCTGCAAGCTTTGAAAACCTACTTCATTATCCACAACTTCACCTATCTTAGTATCATCTGCATACTTACTAATCCAATTTACCACCCCATCATCCAGATCGTTAATGTATATGACAAACAACATTGGACCCAGTACAAATCCTTGAGGCAAACCACTAGTCACCGGCCTCCAATCTGACAAACAGTTATCCACCACTACTCTCTGTTGTCTTCCATCCAGCCACTGCTGAATCCATTCATTTTACTACTTCAATATTAATACCTAACGATTGAACCTTCCTAACTAACCTTTTGTGTGGAACCTTGTCAAAGGCCTTACTGAAGTCCATATAGACAACATCCACCGCTTTACCCTTGTCAACTTTCCTAGTAACCTCTTCAAAAAATTCAATAAGATTTGTCAAACATGATCTTCCACGCACAAATCCATGTTGACTGTTTCTAATCAGACCGTGTCTATCCAGATCATTATATATACCATCTCTAAGAATACTTTCCATCAATTTACCCACCACTGACGTCAAACTGACAGGCTGATAATTGCTAGGTTTACTCTTAGAACCCTTTTTAAATAATGGAACAACATAAGCAATACACCAATCCTCCAGCACCATCCCTGTTTCTAATGACATTTGAAATATTTCTGTCAGAGCCCCTGCTATTTCCACACTAACTTCCCTCAAGGTCCTAGGGAATATCCTGTCAGGACCTGGAGACTTATCCACTTTTGCATTCCTTAAAAGTGCCAGTACTTCCTGTTCTTTAATCATCATAGTTTCCATAACATCCCTACCTGTTTTCCTTACCTTACACAATTCAATATCCTTCTCCTTAGTGAATACCGAAGAAAAGAAATTGATCAGAATCTCCCCCATCTCTTTTGGCTCCACACATATCTATCCACTCTGATTCGCTAAGGGACTAATTTTATCCCTCACTATCCTTTTGCTATTAATATAACTGTAGAAACCCTTTGGATTTATTTTCACCTTACTTGCCAAAGCAACCTCATATCTTCTTTTAGCTTTTCTAATTTCTTTCTTAAGATTCTTTTTACATTCTTTATATTCCTCAAGCACCTTATTTACTCCATGCTACCTATATTTATCGTAGATATGTCTCTTTTTCTGAACCGTTTCCAATATCCCTTGAAAACCATGGCTCTCTCAAACTTTTAACGTTTCCTTTCAACCTAACAGGAACATAAAGATTCTGTATCCTCAAGATTTCAACTTTAAATGACCTCCATTTCTCTATTACATTCTTCCCATAAAACAAATTGTCCCAATCCACTCCTTCTAAATCCTTTCGTATCTCCTTAAAGTTGGCCTTTCTCCAATCAAAAATATCAACCCTGGGTCTAGACCTATCCTTCTCCATAATTATATTGAAACTAATGGCATTGTGATCACTGGACCTGAAGTGCTCCCCAACACATACCTCCGTCACCTGACCTATCTCATTCCCTAACAGGAGATCCAACACTGCCACTTCTCTAGTTGGTACCTCTATGTATTGCTGCAAAAACTACCCTCCACACATTTTACAAACTCCAAACCATCCAGCCCTTTTACAGTATGGGCTTCTCAGTCTATGTGTGGAAATTTAAAATCTCCCACAATCACAACCTTGTGCTTATTACAAATATCTGCTATCTCCTTACAAATTTGCTCCTCCAATTCTTGCTCTCCATTAGGTGGTCTATAATACACCCCTATAAGTGTTACTACACCTTTCCCAATCCTCAATTCCAACCAAATATCCTCCCTAGACGAGCCCTCTAATCTATCCTGCCAGAGCAGCACTGTAATATTTTCTCTGATAAGAAATGCAACACCTCCCCCTCTTGTCCCTCCAATTCTATCACACCTGAAGCAATGAAATCCAGGAATATTTAGTTGCCAATCACACCCCTCCTGTAACCATGCTTCACTAATAGCGACCACATCATACTTTCAGGTATCAATCCATGTCTTAAGCTCATCCACCTTTCTTATAATACTCCTATCATTAAAATATACGCATTTAAGAAATTTTCCACCTCTTACTCTCTGTTTATCACTGATGGTGCAAACAACTTTACTATTTTCTTTTTCTCCCTTCTCCCCTACTTCTGTTCCTACACTCTGGTTCCTCTCCCCGCTTGTATCTAGTTTAAATCCACTGGAGCCTCTCTAGCAAACCTACCTGCAAGAATATTTGTCCCCCTCCAGTTCAAATGTAAACCATCCCACTGGAGCAGGTCTCACCTTCCCTAGAAAACTGCCCAATTATCTACAAATCCGTAGCCCTCCCTCCTGCACCATGTCTTCAGCCATGTGTTGATGTGCGCTATCTTACTATTTCTAAACCCGCCTGCACGTGGCTGTGGTAGCAATCCTGAGATTGCTGTCCTAGAGATCCTGTCCTTTAACTTGGCGCCTAACTCCCTAACTCACCTTTCAGGACCTTCTCACTCTTCATAGCCACATCATTAATCCCTACATGGACCACGACATCCGGCTGCTCACCCTCCCTCTTGCGAATACTGAGAACTCAATCTGAGATATCACAGACCTTGGCACCAGGGAGGCAACAGACCATCCAGGATTCTCAATCTCTTCCACAGAACCTCTTATCTGTCCTCTTAATTATCAAATCCCCTATCACCACTGCTCTCCTCTTTTCCCTCCTTCCCTTCTGAGCTGAGGGTCCCATCTCGGTGCCAGAGACGCAACCACTGCAACTTGTCCCTGGTAGGTCATCCCCTTCAACAGTGTCCAAAACCATGTACTTATTATTGGTGGGAACGGCCACAGGGGTGCTCTGCTCATTCTGTCTATTCCCCTTCCCTCTCCTGACAGTCATCTAGCTATCTGTCTCCTGACTCTTAGGGGTGACTCTCTCCCTGTAACGCCTGTTTATTTCTGCCTCTGCCTCCCAAATGATCTGAAGTTCATCCAGCTCCAGCTCCAGTTCCCTAACTTGGTTTGTCAGGAGCTTCAGATGGATGCACCTTTTACAGGTGTAGTCATCAGGGACGATTGTGCTCACCCTGACTTCCCACATACTGCAAACGGAGCACTCAACTGCCCTAGCTGCTGCCTCCATTACCTACTCTTAAGGTAATTAGATTTATTAAAGGAACTTACCCGGCCTTACCTCACTTGGAGTGAAGCTCTTCCTCAGCCTCTGCTCGTCGAAGCCTCAGGAGCCAAAGCCTTCCTACTCTGTCTCCCACTACTCCGTCGCCCGCTCTGTTAATCTGGCTTTTAAACACTCCTGCTGCCTCATGGTCCGACTTACACGTGCTTGCACAGTCATGCCCTGTTCAACTGCCGAAGAAATGACCAACCTTCACAACCTTCTCGCTTTTAAACACTCCCGCTGCCTCACAGTCCGACTTACATGCACTTGTGCAGTCGTGCCCCATTCAACTGCCGAAGAAGCTTCATCTCCACATACTGAAATTAGGTTTCTTCGATATTCCGTAGATTTTTGTTCAACAAGAAACAGCTTACTACTTATTTACTGTGCAAAGACCATAAAGGGAGAATATTGCTGGAAAATCCTGCAATGATCTGATTCTGCACTGATCAGCTTGAATTTATTCCTGTAAGTTTCAGGAAATTTGGTCGTGCCTTGTTGGAGATTCTCTACCAATCCTGAGATGTTAGATTCCTCATGATATCAAGTGGCAAAGGATACATTTTTGGAATTCCTGTGGAGTTTCTGCTAGGGAATTTGCTTTCTGGACCAATGAACAGGAACACTGGGGAGAAATGTCTGCAAATGAGAAGCTTGAACATTAATTAAATTACATGCTCTGAACTAATTTAATGAAATGTATTGAAAAGTTAAGTGTAACGTTGTGTTAAAAGTTCAAAGGTACGTCTTGTGTACTTTATTTATATTTGTTCAACATAATATATTTAATTCCTAATTTATTCATCAACTCCTCCATTGGACGGTCAGACACCCTGAGCCAATAGGCTGGTCCTGGACTTAATTCCTGGCACAATTTACATATTACTATTTAATTATTTATTGTTTTATTACTATTTAATTATTTATGGTGCAACTGTAATGAAAACCAATTTCCCTCAGGATCAATAAAGTATGACTATGACTATCAAGGTCTCATTCAGCCATTTTGTGTGCATTTGTATGGCTTCTGCTGCCCTCAAGCTATTAACCATTTGAAATTGTAATGATAGATCCGGAAAAGTTCAAAATTGACTTGTTACTGACAGCTAGCCTATGGGCAGTTTAGATACTATCAACACATTTTAGCCCATAATTATTCTCTAGGTTTATTGGAAACAGTGTTTTGATTGTATTTTTGTGTTCTTACTTTCACACTTACATAATAACTCCAAGATGCATGGTTAACAGTTATCTGTTAGACATGTTTATTGCAGACCTGGACAACTTCAATATCACTTAAAAAATGCCATGCTGTCCCAGCTTCAGTCACTTTAATCACTCCCACTGCTTCAAAGAGAATAAATGAAGCAAAGTATTACTGATGCCTGGAACATGTTCTTCAGCTCAGTTTTGTTTTTGAAGGTTCACACATTATTTATATTGCATTTTAATCTTCACTTAGAGGATAGAAAACTGGCCATTGTACAAATTTGCAGAAAAGGGCATTTTAAAGGAGTTAAGTGAAAAAGATTATGAAGTGATTTTACATTAAAAAATGATTATTATCCTGACAACTGTTAGGCTGTGAATTTTGGCTCCACTGTGCTACAGTGTTGGTTTATTTTAAATTGGCTCCCTTTGGGTGTGCTTGCATGGTTCATGCAGTCTGACATATTGTGCAGAATAGTGGTGAAGCTTATGTGTACTACAAGTTTGCAAGAAAGACACTATTTCTAAATTGGATCCCCAAAATGTAACTAACACCACGGATCCCCAAAATGTAACTAACACCACGGCTTCAACTCACAGGGAATACTCAGAATCAACTCACATCGAGTACCCAGCATTCAGACACTTTAATATGAGCCTGGAGGACATCTGGGCATTGTTTGAGTAGAGAACTTCCCTCCCCTTTCCACATCATATTTCCGTGGGTGTCCGCACTACTTCAGAAAATCTGTCTCTGCTCCAAACTACTAGCCGAATGACCTCCATCATCAGTTCACATCACAGTATACCTCTATATGCTCCCTCTAATCATCATTAGCTACCCTGAACTGGTGCTAGCCTCTCATTAAATTGGTCCCCATGATGATGTATGCAGCACAGTTGGTGTCAACTGTTAGCAAATCATCATAGTGCACAGGTGAGATAATATTTTTATACCTCCACAGGAGCAATGTGATGACTAACAATAACAGCAATTAAATTTTAAAGGTAGAGCTCAATGCACATGAAATACTGTATCATTTACACTCAGTGGCCATGTTTTTAGGTACAGGAGTGCACCTAATAAAGTGTCCACAGAAGTGGAACCTGGTGCAGTCTTCTGCTGCTACAGCCCACCCATTTCAAGTTTCGACATGTTGTGCATTCATTGATGCCCTTCTGTATGACACGATTGTAATGCGTGGATATTTGAGTTAATGTTGCCTTCCTGTCAGCCTGAAGCAGTCTGTCCATTCTCCTCCGACCTCACGCATTAACAAGGCATTTTCTTCCATAGAACTGTCGCACACTGGATGTTTCTGTTTTTTTTGCACTATTCTCTGTAAACTCTAGAGACGGCTGTGTATGAAAATCCCAGGAGGTCAGCAATTTACTGAGGTACTCAAACAACCCCATACAGCAGCAACAATCATTCCACAGCCAAAGTCACTTAGGTCACATTCCTTCCCTATCATGATGTTTGATCTGAATAACAACTGAAACCTTTGACCACGTCTACATGCTTTTATGCATTGAGCTGCTGCCACAGCAGAATCAGAATCAGAATCCGAATCAAGTTTAATATCACTGGAACATGTCATGAAATTTGCTGTTTTGCGGCGGCAGTGCAATGCAATACATAATAATAAACCAGCACAAATTACAATAAGGAATATATATTTTAAAAATTAAATTGAATAATTAGTTCAAAAAGAGAGAAATGAAGAAAAAATATATTGAGGTAGCATCCATGGGTTCAGTGGCAAAGGAGAAGATGCTGTTCCTAAAATCTTGAGTGTGTGTCGTTAGGCTCCTGTACCTCATCCTTGAGAAGAGGGCATGCCCTAGGTGTGATGGGTGTCCTGAATCACAAATGTCACCTTTTTGAAGCATTGCCTTTTGAAGAGATGTCCTCAGTGCTGGGAAGATAGTGCCCAAAATGGAGCTGGCTGAATTTTGAACTTTTTTGCAGCTTTCCTGATCTTGTGCAGTTGCTGCTCCATACCGGACGCTGATGCAACAAGTTAGAACACTCTCCGTGGTGCATCTGTAGACATATGCAAGCGTCTTTGGCCTCATACCAAATCTCCCCAAACTTCTAATGAAATATAGCCACTGCCTTGCCTTCTTTCTAATTGCATCCAAATGTTGGGCCCAGGATAGATCTTCAGAGATGTTGACACCCTGGAGCTTGAAACTGTTCACCTTTTCCACTGCCGATCCCTCAATGAAGATTGGTGTCAACTTCCCATTCCTGAAATCCACAATCAATCCTTTGGTCTTACTAATGTTGAGTGCAAGGTTGTTGTGACGCCTCTCAACCAGCTGACTTATCTTGCTGCTGTACACCTCCTTGTCAACATCTGAAAATCTACTAATAGAAGTTGTTTATTATTTCCTTATTGAGATACAGCATGGAATAGGCCATTCCAGACTTTGAGCTGTGCCACCCAGCAATGGTCCGAATTAACCCTAGGCTAATCACGTGACAATTTAGAATGACCAATCAACCTACCAACTGGTACTTCTTTGGACTGTTGGAGGAAAGCTGAGCACACAGAGGAAACTCACACAGTTATGGCGAAAATGTACAAGCGCCTTACAGGCAGTGGCAGGAAATGGACCTGTATCACCTGTACTGTAAAGCAGTGGTTCCCAAACTCTGGGCTGCGGACCGAAACCAGGCCACGAAGCATGCAGGGGTGCAGTAGTAGCCGGGACACACCCAGCACATCTTTAAGGAAAAAGCCAAAATAAACAAGCTAATTAATTAGGTGCCGCATGGCACGTAAATGTCAGCACAGATCAGAAGCGATTGCCGATTTCACTTGCTCTACGCAATCTGCAATTGCCTCTGATCTGGGCCGACATTTACGTGCCGAGTGGCACCTAATTAATTAGCTTGTTTATTTCGGCTTTTTTCTTAAAGATGTGCTGGGTGCATCCCAGCTACCACTGCATCCCTGCATGCTTTGCTGCCCTGTATCGGTCCACGGTCCGGAGGTTGGGGACCACTGCTGTAAAGCACTGTGCTAACCGTTACACTACCATGTATCATTGGCAAATTAATAAATGACATTTGACATGTGCCTAGCCACACAATTGTGGGTGCAGAGAGAGTAGAGCAGTGAGCTAAGCATATATCCTTGAGATGAGGCAGAGTTGATTGGCAGTGAGGAGGACATGTTTCTGACCTGAACTGACTGGTCTTCCAATAAGGAGGTCAAGGATCCCATTGCAGATGGAGGTACAGAGGCCCAGATTTTGAAGCTTGTTGATTAGTACTAAGGGCATGATGACATTGAACGATGAGCTATAATCAACAAACAGCAGCTTGATGTAGGTCTTGCTATTCAATCTCTGAAGAAAGTTCATCTACTGATCTTTATAAACTCACTGATTCTCACAGCTACCTGAACTATACATCTTCCCAGTCTCTTGTAAAAATGCCATCCTCTTCTCTCAGTTCCTCCATCCCCACCGTATCTGCTCTCAGGATGAAGCATTTCATTTCAGAACTAATGAGATGACTTCCTTCTTCAAGGAAAGGGGTTTTCCTTCCTCCACAATCAATGTTTTCCTCACATGCATTACTTCCATTTCACACTCATCTGCTCTCACCCCATCCTCCCACCATCCCATCAGGGACAGGATTTGTCTTGTCCTCACCCACACCCCACTAACCTCCGTGTCCAGCAAATAATTCTTTATAACTTACACCATCTCCAGCAGGATTCCACCACCAAGCACATCTTTCTCTCCCCCCACCATGTTCTTCTTACGTGACTCCCTCATCCATTTATCTCTCTCCACTTATATCCCTCCTGGTACTTATCCTTGCAAGTGGAACAAGTGCCACATTGTCCCCTACACCTCCTTCCTCACCACCATTCAGTCCTTCCAGGTGAGGTGACACTTCACCTGTGAGTCTGTTGGAGTCATCTACTATAACCGGTGCTCCCAGTGTGGCCTCCTGTATGTCGCTGAGACTCGATGTAGATTGGGAGACTGTTTTGTCGAGCATCTATGCTCCATCCGCCACAAAAAGCAGGATCTCCTGGTAGCCACTCATTTCATTTCTACTTTACATCCCGCTTCCAACATGTCAACTCACGGCCTCCTCTACTGTCACAATGAGACCACACTCAGGCTGGAGAAGCAACACCTTATATTCCATTTGGGTAGCCTCCAACCTGAAGGCATGAACCTCGATTTCTTAAACTTCTGGTATTTGCCTCCCCCACTCTCCTTCACCATTCCCCATTCCCATTTCCCCCTCTCACATTACCACGTTACCTGCACATCACCTCCTTCTTCTGCTCCTCCATGGCTTTCCGTCCTCTCCAATCAGATTCCTCCTTCTTCAGCCTTTATCTCTTCCAACAATCCCCCTGCTCTTTATTTCACCACTACCCCTCTCCAGGCATCTTCACCTATCAGCTACCACCTTGTACTTCTTCCTCCCCTTCTCCTACCTTCTTACTCTAACTTTTCATCTTTTGTTCCATTCCTGATGAACGGTCTCAGCCCGAAACATTGATTATTTACTCTGTTCCATGGTTGCTGCCATGCCTGCTGAGTTCCTCCAACATTTTGTGTGTGGTGCTTTGCTTTCCAGCATCCGCAGATTTTCTCATGTTGGGCATTGCTATTGTCCAGGTGATTCGAGGAAGAGTGGAGAGCCAGTGAAACTGCATCTACTATAGTCCTATTGTACCAAGAGGCACATAGCAGCGGGTTCAAGTCTTTGATTAGAGACAAGTTGATTCTGGCCATGACCAACCTCTGAAGGCACTTCATCAATGTAGATGTGTGCAACTGGATGAGCATCACTGAGGCAGCTCACCCTGCTCTTCTTGAACACTGGTACGATTGGCACCCTTTTCAAGCAGTAGGAACCTCTGACTACAGCAGTGAGAGATTGAAGATGTCCGTAGATGTTCCTACCGGTTGGTTGGCACAGGCTTTCAGTGCCCTATCAAGTACACTATCAGGGCTTGATGCCTTGCGAGGGTTCCCTTTTCCAAAAGATGTTCTGACGTCAACTTCTGAGACAAAGATAACATGGTCACCATATACAAGGAATTCTGCAGATGCTGGAAATTCAAGCAACACACATCAAAGTTGCTGGTGAACACAGCAGGCCAGGCAGCATCTCTAGGAAGAGGTACAGTCGACGTTTCAGGCCGAGACCCTTCGTCAGGACTAACTGAAGGAAGAGCTAGTAAGAGATTTGAAAGTAGGAGTGGGAGGGGGAGATCTGAAATGATAGGAGAAGACAGGAAGGGGAGGGATGGAGCCAAGAGCTGGACAGGTGATTGGCAAAAGGGATATGAGAGGATCATAGGACAGGAGGACCAGGGAGAAGGAAAAGGCGGGGTGGGGGGGGGGAACCCAGAGGATGAGCAAGGGGTATAGTCAGAGGGAAGAGGGAGAAAAAGGAGAGTGAGAGAAAGAACGTGTGTATATAAATAACGGATGGGGTACGAGGGGAAGGTGGGGCATTAGCGGAAGTTAGAAAAGTCAATGTTCATGCCATCAGGTTGGAGGTTACCCAAATGGAATATAAGGTGTTGTTCCTCCAACCTGAATGTGGCTTCATCTTTACAGTAGAGGAGGCCGTGGATAGACATGTCAGAATGGGAATGGGATGTGGAATTAAAATGTGTGGCCACTGGGAGATCCTGCTTTCTCTTGCGGCCAGAGCGTCCATCAGATGCTGCAGAGATTCACACAGGTGTAGTTTTATTCTCCCTTTCAAAGCATACATAACTGGTGTTGAGCACATCTGGGAGTACATCATCGCAGCCATTCATGATGTTAGGTTTTGCCTTGTAGGAAGTAATGGCCTGTAAATTCTGCCAGAGCTGACCTGCATCCAATTCCATCTCTTACTTCAACTGGAATTATTTTTTTTTCACTTTCAAAATAGCCTTCCATAGGTTGCATCTGGACTTCGTATCTAGTTCTGGATCACTGGTCTTGTATGGCACAAATCTAGCCCTCAGCAGACCATGAATCTCCTGGTTCATACATGGGTTTTGGTTTGAGTCTGTGCCTTCATCAAGACACAGGTCTTAATAAATCAGTGACGAATGTGGCATATTCATTCAGATATACAGATGAATTCCTGAATATTGCCCTGTGCACCGACTCAAAGCAGTCCTGTAACCTCTCTTCCACCGTCCTTAACTGTATAATTGGCTGACTAGATATTTACAGTAACAAGCCGGTGTGCAAGTAGACCTAATGAAATAACCAGTTCATGTATTTACTTTAAGTTACCTAAAGTTGGATTTTCCTCTTTACATTTCCTAGTTCACTGCATTAGAATGAAAGCAATCTGTATGACATGGCAGGAGGCCATTTTGTCCATCAGTTCACCCTGGCCTTTTGTAGTGCATTCCTGAGAATGCCATTCTCCTGTCCTTTCACTATAACACTTCACATTGAATGGAGAACATCCTTCTTAAGTATGGGTTGAAAATCAGAATTTTGAGAATTTTGTGGTGATCATAAATATTGTTGATATAGTTTTGGCCCTTTATTTGTTTTCTTACCCAGATTAATTTATCTATTGTATCTGGGAATCCTCTTGAAACATCGAAACATAGAAACATAGAAAATAGGTGCAGGAGTAGGCCATTCAGCCCTTCGAGCCTGCACCGCCATTCAGTATGATCATGGCTGATCATCCAACTCAGAACCCTGTATCTGCCTTCTCTCCATACCTTCTGATCCCTTGACCAGGTACTAAGTACTATCCTAAAGTACTAAGTAATTATGATACCATTGGGCAGAAATTTGACAGCATATTGGGAACAGATATATTCAGGGAAATGTGGAAGTACTAACTCCTTAGAATAATAAGAACAGATATTCTTAGCTAGCTTGATAAGTAAAAACAAAGAAAACATATGTAGCATCTTTATGGTCTCAAGATGTTGACAGCCAACATTATTATTCTCTATTGTTGCTACAATAGTGACATGTTGGGAAAGAATGAGTTATAACGTAAAATGAAAATTGAAAGGTAAATCTTGCCTGATAACTGCTACAGAAATCAAACATTTCTTTTTCATCATACCTAAAAGCTGGAAAATCATAATATCATATCAGATTTTGGTTAAAGATTAAAATTAATTTATTTTACAAATTCATACAGAAGCACATTAATTTACAGTCTAATATAAAAACTATATCTTCAGTAACATTAGGAAGTCTGCAGATGCTGGAAATCCGAAGAAACACACATAGCATGCTGGAGGAACTCAGCAGGTTAGTCAGCATCTATGGAAATAGATAGTCGATGTTTCATGCTGAGACCCTGCTTCAGGACTGAGAAGGAAGGGGGATGATGCCAAAATCAAAAGGTGGGTGGAGGGGAAGGAGATTAGCTGAAAGTTGGTAGCTGAAGCCATGTGGGTTGTAAGGGTCAAGGGCTGGAGAAGAAGGAATCTGATAGGAGAAGAGACTGGACCACAGGAGAAAGGGAAGGATTAGGGGACCCAGGGGAAGTAATAGGCAGATGAGAAACGTAAACGGCCAGAGTGAGGTATAGAGCAAGTGGGGGGGGGGGGGCGTGGAATATTTGTTTAGTGGAAGGAGAAATCAATATTCATGCCATAAGTTTCGATGCTGCCCTGACGGTGTTGTTCCTCCATCCTAAGGGTGACCTCAATCTGGCATAAGAGGAGGCCATGGATCAACACGTCAAAATGGGAATGGGCATCTGAATTAAAGTGTTTGGCCACCAGGAATTCCCGCTTGTGGTGATGGTGTAGGGGTGCTCGACGAGGTGGTCTCCAAATTTAGAAGAAGCTGCATCGGGAACACCATACACAATAGATGACCACAGCAAATTCACAGGGGAAGTTTTGCCTCACCTAGAAGGACATCTCGGAGCCCTGAATGGAGGTGAGGGAGGATGTGTACGGATAGGTGTAGCACTTAGGCTGCCTGTAGGGATAAGTGCCAGGAGGGAGATTAGTGGGGTGGGACAAATAAACAAGGGAATCGTGGAGGGAGTGATTGCTGTGGAAAGTGGAGGGGGTTGGTAAAGATATGTTAAGTGGTAGGATTCCTTTGGAGGTGGTGGAAGTTGTAGAGGATAACGTGTTGGATGCAGAGGCTTTTGGGTTGATAGGTAAGTACCAGAGGACCTCTACCACTGTTAAGGTGGCGGGAAGATGGTGTGAATGCGGATGTATGGGAAATGGAGGGAATGAGAGTGTGGGCAAGATCAATAGTGGAGGGGGGATAACCCTGTTCTTTAAAGAAGGAGGACATCTCTGATGTCCTGTACTGGAAAGCTGTGTCCTGGGAACTGATGTGGTGGATGCAAAGTAACATAGAAAAGGGAATAGCATCATTTCAGGAGATAGAGAGGGAAGAGGTAAAGTTGCGATAACCATGGGGATCAGTAGGTTTATAAAGGATGTCAGTTGACAGCTTGACTCCAGAGTTGGAGCCAGAGAGATCGAGAAAGGGGAGGGAGATGGACTAAATGAATTTAAGAGCAAGGAGGCAAAGCTGATAAAATTGACAAGCTTAGCATGGATGCATGAAGCAGTGCCAATGTGTTCGTTAATGAAGTGGAGGAAAATTTGAATGTAACCAGGAAGACTTCAGAAATGGAATGTTCAGTATTTTCAATAGGCAGCTCTTCATGTTCATAACATAATTAAAAGCTCCCAGAACTTGAAAATGAATTTAAAATATATTTAATTTAGCATAATTTAGTCATCTTCCAAGTAACCAATTTATTTTTAATGCACTAATTTTGTATTTTAATTATCTAGTTTAAAGCTTACTTCTCATCCTCCAAGTTTGCCTCATTGTATTTTAAACACTTGAATTTAAAATGCCAATGTTGTAGCCGTTACAGAAATGTGGCTGTCACAAGGGCAGGATTGGCTACTCGATGACCTGGGGTTTATGTGTTTCAAAAAAGAAGGGAGAATATTTCAGCTGCTGAAAGGGAGGACATTGTGGAAGTTTTGTCTACTGAGTCAGTGTTGGAATGCAGAAAAAGGAAGAGAGCAATCACTTTATCGGGAGTACTCTCTCGGCCCCTCACCCTCCCCTAATAGGGGCAGAGACACTGAGGAGCAAATTGGGAAGCAACTATTAGAGAGGTACAGAAACAAAGGTTCTTGTCACAGGTTTCTTCAAATTCCCTAATATTGATTGGTACCTCCTTCAGTTTAGGTGGAGCAGAATTTGTTAAGTGTGTCCAGGAAGTATTTCTGACAGGCTGACGAGAGGAGAGGCAATACTGGATCAGTACTAGGCAATGAACCTGGTCAGTAGACAGATCTCCCATTGGCAAAGCATTTTGGAGATTGTGTCCACAACTCCTTAAGCTTTACCATAGTCTTGGAGAGAGACATGAGCAAAAGGTAGGAAAAGTATTTAATTGGGGAAGGGCGAATTATGATACCATTGGGCAGAAATTTGACAGCATATTGGGAACAAATGTATTCAGGGAAATGTGGAAGTTCTTTCGGAAACAATTGCATGAGGTTCTGTATAGGTTTGTCTCGCTGAGGCAGGGAAATGATGGTAAGGTGAAGAACCATGAACAAGAGACATAGGACACCTTGTTAGGATGAAAAAGGAGCAAGGTCTTTAAAGTTTAGGAAGCAATGATCAGATATGGTGGTTAGGAATAATTAGGTGGCCAGAAAGGAACATAGGAAGTGTCATAGGAGAGTTAGAAAGGCACATGAGAAGGCTTTGATGAGTAAGGTTACGGAAAACCTTAAGGTGTTCTTAAGGTGAAGAACAGCAGGATGACTAGAGTGAGATTAAGACCAACCAGGCATAATAGAGGAAACATGTACCTAGAGTCAAAGGAGGTAGGGGAGGTTCTTACTGAAAGCTTTGCTTCAATATTCATTAGTGAGATGGATCTTGATGGAAGTGGCAACAGCATAGAATATGTCAACATTAAGAAAGAGGATGTGCTGGAACTTTTCAAAAACATTAGAGTAGTTAAATCCCCAGGACTGGGCAGGGTATACCCCGCGTTATTATGGGAAGTGGGGGAAGAGATTGCCGCATATTTGGCAACGATCTTTGCATCCTCTGTGGCCACATGAGTCGCACAAGATTATTGAAGGGCGGCAAATGTTATTCATTTGTTCAAGAAAGATAATAATGATGATCCTGGGAATTATAGATCAGCGAGACCAACATCAGTGATTGCCAAAATATTGAAGAGGATTTTTCGAGACCAAATTTAAGAGCATTTGGAGAAGCATACTCTGATTAAAAAGATATTTGTGAAGGGTAGGTTGTGCCTCATAAGCCTGATTAAATTCTTCTCAGAAGTGACAGAAAAACTGATGAAAGTAGAGTAATACATGAGGAGTATATGGATCTTAGTAAGGCATTTTGAAAGGTTCCCAATGGTAGGCGCATTGAGAAAGTCAGAAGGCGGAGATCCAGAGAAACATGGTGAGATGGATTCAGAATTGGCTTGCCCACAGGTGGAAGAGGGTGGTAGTAGTTTTAGCATATTCTATACGGAGGTAGATGATCAGTGGTGTTCCATGGGAATCATTTCTGGGACCCCATACTCTGTGAGTTTTAAATAACTTGGATGAGGAAGTGGAATGGCAGGTTAGTAATTTTGCAAATGACATCAAGATTGGTGGTATTGTGGACAGTGTAGAAGGTTGACGTAGGACATTAATCAGATGCAGAGCTGTGCTGAGGTGTGGCAGGTGAAGTTCAATCCGAAAAAGTGTGAAGGGATACACTTTGGAAGGTTAAGACGGAAGGTAGAATGCGGGGTTATTGTTGGGGCCCTTAGCAGTGTGTAGGAACAGAGGGATCTTGGGGTGCACATCAGTAGAACCCTCAAAGTTGCCATGCAAGTTGATAGAGTAGTGTGTTGGCCTTCATAAGTTGGAGGATTGAGTTCAAGAGCCACAAGGTAATGTTGCAGCTCTATAAAACTCTAGTTAGACTATTCTTGGAGTATTGTGTTAAGTTTGGCCTCCTCACTTTAGGAATGAAGTGTAAGCTTTAGAGAGGCTGCAGAGGAAATTTACCAGGGTGCTCCCAGGAGTAGAGTGTACAGTATGTCTTAAGTGACATGTTTTAGTATTAGTCAGAGAATGCTTTATAGAGGTGTATTGATTGCTTGACATACTGTATATTGATTCCTACTTGAGACTTACACTGCTGTGTATGATTATGCATTGATCTTAAGTGACAGATATTATTCTTCCTACTGTTTTCACTCTAGTCATAGCAAACTTTGATAATGCTCTGTGATTAACTTTTGCAATCTGGATTTTACACATGAAAACACAAACATATGAATTAGGAGCGGGAACAGACCATTCATCTCCTCTGTTCATTTAATCAGATCATGGATAATCTGATTGCAACCAAAAGCTGTGCCTCCAGCCTTATTATATATCTAACTATCTCTGCAGTGAAATTTTTCAAAGCCTCTGCTTTCACCACCGTTTGAGTTCCAAAGATCCAAAACTGCCTGAGAGAAAAAAAAATAGAGAACTTTGTCTCTGGGCAGTGCTGAATTTCTAAACAATGAACTCTAGGTTGAGATTATCCACAAGAGGAAAGATCCTCTCCACATTTATCCTGTGAATATCTCTAATGATATTATGTGCTTCATTTAAGATCCAACCTATTCTTCAATATTCCAATGAAAGCCAATTAAATCTTCTTTTGAAAGACAACCCAATGCTACCAAGTATTATTTGAGTAAACCTTTTCAATTCTACTAGCAATAACCAATAATATTCTCAATGTCAAAATCCCTTTGCCTCTACAGAAACTGCTTGACCCATTGAGTTTTTCCAACAGTTTATTTTTCTCTCCAGATTCCTTCCAGTTTCTATAACCTCTTGTGTAACCAATAATATATTTTTTTAATTTGTCTAATTGGAAGACCTCAATTTCTTTGCAACTCAGAGGTCTACAATCTCTTACCATGTAGATAGCATGGTTTTTTTTTTCTGCTGAAGTGGAATATCTCATATACACCACATTCTACTCTACAATATTTTTTTTCCTTATAACTTAATTTACCTACACCCTATCCTGGTTATATCTAGGGAAATTGACGCATAATGTGAAAATGCATAATGTGAATAATTATTTAAATACAGAAAGTAGGGATGTGCTCTGGAGGCTTCCTAAATATGTTTAATCAGTAATTTATTCACATTTTCATAACAATACAACACAAATGCAATACCACAAGGCAACATTTGTATTATATTTCATCAATGTAAGGAAATATTCAATGTAATAAATCACAGAAGGTTAACATGCTAGGATGTACAGTACAGTATGCACCAACAGTGGCAGGTGTGTTCGCTTCGGGAGATGAGTGGTTGTTGTGGTGTTAAACAGCTTTACATTGATGAGATGGATGGCTGTGGGTCATCAGGATCATCAAGGACAGCAAGGGGTGAAGGAAGACTCACAGAAATCTCAGTACTGCCAGCAGCAGGAGATGACACCGGTTTGAAGAAAGTGTTGAGGGTTGTTTGCTTGGTAGCATTTTGTTTTTCAGCATAAATTTGCTTATAGGGAAGAAGGCTTGACTGCAGGGAACGACTGAAATGCTGACTCCGTTCCATGGTCCATGTCCATCACCATTTGTGCTAAGTCTTCTGCAACTTTAAAAAATTCTGTCAGTTGCTTCACCGTAAAATCCTTCTCCTGCAGCTCGACACTTTCTTCTTCATCGTTATCACCTTCAGTCTGAGTTAAATGCAGAAAGTCATCCACACTTAATTCTTCATCATGAGAATCCAGGAGTTCTACCACATCATCAATCTCGAAATCTGAGAATCCTTCCCCACCAATTTTATGGCTCAGGGCCACACAATTCTGGACAGCTGCAGTAAAGGCAGGAAACCCCTTGAGAGTGCGCACACACTCCGCCCAAATTGATTTCCACGCTCCATTGAGAGGCTTCAAATCCTTAAGAGCACAGGGGTTTAGTGAATGGAAAACTAAGAGAGGCTTCATCTTACAGTCTCCTTCAGCATTGGAACACATATCAAAGTCAATCTATCCTTTGCTGCCTTGAAACCTGAAGCAGTTTTTTCATCGTTACTTATATAAGTGTGTTTCGGCATACGCTTCCTTAAAAGCCCGGTCTCGACTGCATTAAACACTTGCTTTGGTGTGATGCCTAACTTAGTTATCATAGCCCGCAACTGCACAGGGTAGCGTCCCAGAGATGTGTTACCTTCACCTGATACCACCCTGTATATAATTTCCAACTTTTTTTCAAGTGTTAATGCAATTCTCTGCCGCTTGGCTGATTGCCCAGGACTTGACATCGGACACTTAGGAGCCATAGTTAAATATTTCAAGCACAAAATCACTGCACCGTAGGTAATAGCAACAAAAGTTTAAGAGTGCAAGATCTCATATCCATACTTTGCCAAAACCAATGCGAGACTGGCGGGGGTGAGACTGTGAGGCGTGCTCACGTGACTTGTATTGGTGGGAAAGTGGTGCTTCTCGTCCCAACAGTGAGACTGTGAGGTATGCGCACGTGACCTGCATTGGCAGGAAAGCAGTGCTCCTCGCATAACTGTGAGTTTTGGACGCATATAAGGAGAAGCTGGTAGAAATAGATTCCTCGCATAACTGTGAATCCGCATTGTCTGAAGATGCATATAGCGAGGATAGGGTGTGTATCCTTTCTTATTGTTATCTTCACAATTTACTGCATCCTGCCTGTACCTTTGTGTTATTAACAAAGTTAGCATCTTATCATTTAGGGCTTTTGTCCGAATCTGTTATAGAAAGTACAAAAGGAGGAGGACCCAGAATATTGATCCATGTGGCATGCTACTCAGTGCATCTTTCCTACCAGAAAAAGACTCATTTTTCCTGCTCACTGTGTTAGTTCCTACACTAGGAGCTTTCTTTTTCTGTAATAAACTTTTGATGTGGCATCCTATCAAATGTTTCATGAGTTTGTTTAGAGTATGCCCACCATTTCCCTATTATCCGCAACAGTAATTTGTTCAACTTGTACAGACATAACTTCATTTGCACATTAACTTTGCTTGTTTACCTTGAAATTCACTAAGTACCTTATATAATACATTTAGTAATATCTCCCAACATTTTACTAATGACAGATGTTGAGCTAAATATCAAACAAGAGAAAATCTGCAGATGATGGAAATCCAAGCAACATACACAAAATGCTGGAAGAACTCAGCAGGCCAGGCGCATCTCAGAAAAGAGTACAGTTGACGCTACGGGCCGAAACTCTTTGGCATGACTGTCATTCCTAGCAATCCACAATGCTTGTGATATTTAAATTGTTTTCCACTAAATGACATTATCTGCATGCATAGTTTTCCAGATACTTTTGCTTGGACAAAGTAAAACACACAGATGGGTATAAAACCAACCGGTGATAGAAATTCCAAATGTCCACAATTGATAATATGAGGGCTGACCCTTTGAGTACACAAACATTCCAACAAGTTAACAATATTTGATGTGATAAGTGACCTAACCCCATTGTCTTTTGTTTGACTAATGAAGACCAGAAGAATCTTGGTCACGGCACTTGCAATTCAGACCTCCTCGTACTAGTGGGCTAGCAGCCTGTATTCTTTAATACTGCAAAGCTGTGAATCCAACTTTAAATGATTGCTGCTTACAATTTACATTAAGTATAGGAGACTGGTTCTTGTTTACAACAAAAAGCTTAACAAAGAATTTTAACTTCAACACTAACAACTCTGATTACTCTGCTAGGAAGCTGAGTTTAGCAATAAACCTCTCGGATCCTGGAAAGTGAATACCCATCAAAAATTCATCAGGTGCTGTCTTGACTTTAATTGATAATTAATAATTCCCCAGTTAACTATCTGTAGAATTAAGGATTACTTGGCTAAACTTTTTTTATTTATTAGATATCTTTGGAAATTCTTAAAACCTGCAGTTTAGTTTTATCTTCGTAACAAATATTTTAGACATTTGTTAATTTTTTAATAATTGTCAAGTCTTCTGATATGCAACCCACCTTTTGATAATTATATGTTTTTATCATATGTTTTATACTACCTTTAGCTGTTTTAACTATCTATTTTAGGTAATTTATGCATGCTTCAAAACTTCAAGATTGTTTAATGTCATTTCCTGTACACAAGTGTAAAGGAGAATGAAATAATTATTACTTTAGATGTGATACAGCACAAAAACAAAAAATATAAAGAGCACAGTAATAAATAAAAAGCGGTTAATATAAATACATAAGATAGATTATATGTCCTACTGCATAATGGACTTGTTGGGCACAGGAGCACATTCAGCCAGAGACTCATTCTGATGCAACACTAAGCATCATGGGAAGTCATTCCTGCCTGTGGCCATCAAACCTTACAACTCCTCCCTTGGAGGGTCAGACACCCTGAGCCAAAAGGCTGGTCCTGGACTTATTTCCATCTGTCAAACTATTTACAAACTATTATTTAATTATTTATGGTTTTATATTGGTATATTTATACTCTATTCTTAATTGGTGCAACTGTAACGAAACCCAGTTTCTCTCGGGGTCAATAAAGAATGTCTGTCTATCTATCTATCTATATCCATAAAGTGACACTGAGCTGTACATGAAGTGACTGACAGGAAATAGTAAGGCAGGGTTGGAGTTAGTGGGTGGAAGTGTTGATTAGCCTTACTATTTGTGGGAAGGAACTGTTTGTGAGTCTGGTGGTCCTGGCATTGATGCTACATAGCCTCCAACCTGATGGGAATGGGACAAACAATCCATGAGCGGGGTGGCTGGAATCCTTCATGATGTTAGTGACTGAAAAACCCCCAATGACAAGTATTTGTCATTGCTTCTCATCAGATTGATTCCTGAGCCAAATTTGCTAATTTATTTTAGCAAGCTCTACACTCATGCTTTCATAGTTACACTAATTAAATTTTAAAGTACCGGTATTAGACAATTCTTCTTGTCCTCAGAAATAAAATTCCAAATATGATCACAGCAATGATCATTGTCTTCATGCTGGGATCATTAATTAATCCTATCTTGTAGTACAGCACTAGTTTTATTGTGGTCTTCTCTTGAGTTGACTTCACAATGTGCTAATAAAATGGAGGCAGATACACTAGTGAAGTTTAAGAGACTACTAGACAGGTATTTGGAGGAATCTGAGGTGGGGGCTTATATGGGAGGCAGGGTTTGAGGGTCGGCACAACATTGTGGGCCGAAGGGCCTGTACTGTGCTGTACTATTCTATGTTCTATGTAATAAACAATTTCTGAAGTTTTACGAACTCCCCATCTAGGCTACATTTGCTCATCAAATATTTCCAATCTATATATAGATTAAAATCCCACATGATTATTTTTTGTTGATTCTGACAAAGTTCAATTAATTCTTTGATTCTACTCTGTTCTAACATGTGAATATTGTTCACAGGCCTGTACTTTGCCTCCTCTTCTTCCCTTTACTCTTTCTCATCTCCATCCAAATCACATCCTGCTTTCCTGAACGATACTCATTCTCTCCATTGTGTGAAGACCATTATTAATTCACATGTCAACTTTCCACCTTTTCCTAACTTCCCATTCTGCTTAAAAGCTACATACTGACAGTATTCAGGTCAGAATCCATCATCTTGCAATCATGTCACTGTAGCAAGTTCCACCTGTGTTTACTTAAAACAAGCATTTGTCTTTGTAAAAATGCATGCTTTTTCAAACTACGTAATGAAAATGGCAATAGGTAAGCTAAATCATGATGTAAAATTGCATCTTTTATATTATTTGCTTATCCCAATATTAAAGCAGGATAAATTTTAATCTGCAACTAGCTTATCTAGGTAACCTCATTTGTATATAAGGATAGGCAATACATTGTTCATTTTTAATTTGCAAATCACCATTTTGTTAGTGTTTGGTACACATTCCTATAGGGTTTGCTTCACTGTTGTGGAAACATGGTCCTGTTGTTCTTCATAAAAGTCCAACCGCAAATCTCACTGTTTCCCTTAGCTCTACTGGATGTTCATTTGGAGCAGAAATATTTCTTTATGGATCAGAACTCAGAATAATAATAACTCTCTTGCTCCAACAGAATGAGTGCTCATTCAAGTTCCAAAGAGACAGTCAATCAAGATACATTGTTTGGGCTTTAAACAATCCATTTCAGCTATTGATCACCCTCTATACAAAAGAAGTGTTTCTGCCATGGTGTTCTTATAAGGATGGGGGAAGTACAGTTGGGCAGCAATTAATACCTCACGTTTCAGAGATATAGTCTTTATCCTGACTCAACTGCGGCCTATATAGAGTCTGCATATACTTCTACAACCACATGAATTTTCCTCTGGTTCTCCATCTTTCTCCTGTAGCTGAAGATATGCAGGTTGAATTTTTAGCAACTGGGACTTCCCCTTAGAGTAGGCAAATGGAAAATAAGTGAACCAAACCAGAACTGATCAGTATATGAAAAAAATACTACCGATGAGATTACTCTGTTGGGAATTTGCACTGATACAATGGATTGAATTGGTATCGACATGATGGACTGAATGGCCTCTTTCTTTGCTGTAGTAAATAGATAACCTTGATCCTCTGTTTCTTTGCCCTCCTGCCTAGCTCCTCAGAAGTTTCAAAATTTCAAGTGCAAGTTATCTTGAGATTAGAAAACTGCAGATTATTTCCCTTAAATATGAGATAATTTCAGTCAAGAGGTGAAAGAAACCCTCTGTTAACTCACTTGAAATTAACTGACAGTAGTGATGTGTACAGGTTTCTGAATGTAATTCCCTGAGTTAGATTAAAGTCCTCTTCAAACTTAACCACACCCAGATTTATTGTGCAGCCTCAAACTTGTCAGTTTAGTCAGGAGGAGAGAAAAAAAATCATCTAATCTGTTCAATGTTCAGAAACAAGGCCAACATGTTTGCAATGTTGAAATAACTTGTGTTGTGAGCATTGCTGGCATTTGATAGGAAGCAATGGTAGTGTAGGGGTTATCACAACACTATTACAGCTCTGGGTGTCAGAGTTTGGAGTTCAGTTCTGGTGTCCTGAAAAAGAAGTTTGTACGACTCTCCAGGTGCAGGTTTCTCCCGGGTGCTCCAGTCTTCTTCCACTGTCCAAAGATGTACCAGTTATTAGGATAATTGATCATAGTAAATTATCCTGTGATTAGTCTAGGGTTAACTGGGTGGATCGCTGGCTGATGCAACTGGTTGGACTGGAGGGACTGCTCCATGCTGTATTTCTAAATAAAATAAAATGAAGCTTTTACTTTGAAGAACACGCAGTCAATGCAGTTTTACCATTGCAGCCTTCAGTTATGACTTGCGATTTGTTCCATTTAAGATTTTGAAGGGAAAGAAAAAGAAAGCAGAACAGAATAAATTACTGAATCATTCACTTTGAGTGTTGGGAGGTGGTAAATGGTGTCATTTAGGTTTGGCTTGTTATGGTATTTTGATCTGGTAATCTAGTGTTGTACCATTCAACTGTATTCCCCTTTTACATTTGAATAAATTGCATTAAAATATAAGAAATATTTTTGAGAGTCCTTGAATACTTAGTTTATATTCCTGCTTCTCTATATGAGATATGTGTAGTCACCCATTCTAAACACTTCTCCCACAAAAAAGCAGAAAAAATGTGATGGTCTGTGCATCATGAAGAGATATTTTACCTGGATAGTCCAAGGTAGTAATTATCTTTTTTTTGATCCAAGAAAGGAAAGCAGGGCTTTTTAAGCATTAATTATGTTCTTTTTTAAATTATGCTGTTATAATTTACATTTCCCACTCTCAGGCATCTTGTGGCTATACATGACACTTTTTAAATCTAATAATAATCTAAATGCAACTTTAAACCTTCTCTTTGAAGGAAAATGGGCAAAGAATTGAACAAGATTCAAAAGGATATCTTTAGGTTGCTTATTGTTTATATTTTCAACATGACGATGCTTGTGATTAAAATGTGGAAGCTATTTAAAGTTTGGGGAAAAGCTATAATCATTAAAAACATGGACCAGTGCTTCTGGGTTTATAACACTTACAGTAAGTACTTAATGTTACAATCAGTGATATTAGTGACTGTTAAAAAGCAGAGCAGATGCTTCAATTTCAATCACAAAGGCTTCACTGCAGATAAAACCATTTCTATGGCATGTGAAAGATAGCTTAGGTTGTTGCAGAAGTTGTTCAAGTGTTCTCCCATTTTCTGATTCTTTCCAAGGCAAAAGGTCCTACTAGCCAATAGCACTTCAAGTCCAGATGCATCGTATTCACCAGAAATTCAATATTACAATTCTGAAATCAGCTGTGGTAAATCTTGTGACCACTTCAGTGACAAAATTATCTTTATAAGTTTATATTTGGGGATATTATGACTGCATGGATTGACAGAGATTCAGAGATTATGACTATCAATGGACAATGTTTCTGCAGTTTCCCAAAGTGCATTATGAAATACAGCAGTTTTACACTGAATACGTGTACTTATATCAATTTGCCAGTGGTCTCTTTTTTTTTGGAATTTGGTAAGCCCAAAATTTAACTGTTTCCAACTTGTATTATATTCAACTTGTTGTTGAAACATGTTTTAGTTAATGATATTTGATTTTATAATTATGTTTCAATAGGTTTCATTGCAATCAATTTATATGTGCCAAGTGCAAGTATTTATTAAATCCTGTACAGACAATGACTGACTTCTGTATATGTTCCACATAAAAACAGACATAATCCAAGTAATCATATTTATTAATGAGTTTTATAATCAAAATATCGGTTTCATTTCTAATGATGCACAAGTTCATGAAACTGGTTAATTATGTATTATTTTACACATTGATGCAATACGGAATCTCATAACTATCCAACATTAAAGATGTAACCAATATCAGGAAAGTCATTATTTGCACATATCCACAAAAGAATGGCCATATTATTTGAATAGTATTTGAAAACTTATAAAATAGTTCCTAACCTGTTTAGTAATAGGTTTGACTATGCTGAACCAGTCCAGAATGTTCTCTCTCAACATTTTCAAGGCTTTGCTGTTAAGGCCATTGCAAGAGGCAGAATAGTGTGCCAGGTGAGACTGGGCCTAAGGCAGAGTAGACTAAGGCATTGCTCGCAATCTGCCCTGATGGATTTCTGACACCTCACTCAGATCAGCAGAGGCATTTAGAAACCATTGACATGAATGTAAATAAAAAATAATTCAGTCATGTTTTGAAAATTTATCCAAAAAAATTCAACAATCGTAAATTTATTTTAAACAAAGTACAAAACAAATACAGGTAATTGAATTCTTCATTATATTTTAGTAAATTCATTTCCCTTTCCACACCGGCTGAATATCTTGCATTCTATTACCACAAGATTCTTTTTTCACTTTCTAGATATTGAGCAAGAAAGGTCAACTGAATCCTTTGACTTATAAAGAGCTATAAAAACACACATATACAGTATCTCACACAATCGTTTCATGTCCCATTCAGTGCTATTCAATCTCACTTGTATATACTATTCATCATGCCTCCATTATACTGGATAGAAAGATGTAAAGGACAAATCTGTAGGTAGGATAATAATAAATACCTGAAAATCAATTGAACTCGATCTATAAACCAACAAACAAGAGAAAATCTGCAGATGCTGGAAATCCGAGCAACACAACAGTTAATTTCAAACTGAAAGTTGAAATGTTGCTGGTTATATACAATGTTAACACAGAGATAAAAAATGTAATTCAGTCTTTTTGGTAGAAACAGGCATTGCAAACTCTAGTGAATACTATTTTGCACACATCTGGGAGACCTTTTTTCATATTTTAAATCATTTGAAAGCTCAAATTTTCATGTCCTTAAGTCTTTAAAAGAATATTATCTTCATGATGTGAGATATCATTGTATTAAACAATTCCTCTTTTAATGATCAAACATGTTTCTTTCCATTCTTAAGCAAATTGCTGCACAATTATCCTAAAATAAAACCTCATGGGGACTAACCTAAATAGAGATCTCAATCATCACACAGGTTCAATTGAAAATACCAAAAGAAATTGCACAAATAGAGAAGTGGTTCTGTTTTCATCAGGTCAATAAGTTGAAAACAGAGGGGATGTGGGTCAGGAAGGGGGAGGTGGGGGAACTCTTTTGACAAAATGATCAAAACCCAATATTTTGCCTGTTAATGATTTATAAAGGCCTATCCTCTTATCAACACTTCATGCATGAACAATATTTATGCAGTGTCTTCGAAGTTGATGTCAAAATTACAATTATTCTAAGAAATCTGCGACGAACCACACATAATGTTTTGTTGCTTGCTGCTGCATTGCAGAAGTCATTTTAAGCTCAAGCATCATAGTGGTAAATGCAGCTTTGGCACTTAGAGACAGAGAGAAGAATTGGCTCTTATATTCAATGTGTAAGCTGTCATGACATTACAGACAGCTCCCTGGCAGCATCCTACCAAAAGTGACTTTGATCAACGAGGTTGCTTCTCTTCTGTATTGACCCTCAACAGCCTTTATAGGTCCCGCTGTATGAGAAGACCACATCACTGCTTATTATTAATGTGTTATTGATATAATGTGTTCCATACTCTCCATTCCATATCATAAGCTTGTACATTTTATTCCAGTTCTGCCTCCCACAGGCATTTACAAATGTTCTTACTCAAATCCCTTCTGGTGGCCTTGGGACAGTTGGTGTTGGTTTTCTGTCAGTGGGTGGCTACATATAGACAGCATCTTCTTGAAGCTTTGTATTCTGAAGAACTCCCTTCACGTGATATTGCTTTCAAGTTGTAGCAAGCTGACAGCCAGTAGCAGGAAAAGGTAATGATGATTCAGCATCATCATAAATCTGAAAAATAGAAAGTGAATTTTGAGTTCCAGGGAAAAAAAAAACTACAGACCCTTCTTTCAGATGGCACTTCAGCAATATTAGGAATCCAATGGAGGAGAGGATGCACCCACCATCCTTTGCATCTTGGAATCTGCAGCTGAATTGGCCGCAGTGTGAACTATTCAGATTCTGCTTGTGCTGTGAAGGAAATTGAAATATTGACCAACAGACACTGCCCGGTAATTGGGGCTGCAGGTTTAGAAATAAGTTTCCCAACTCCATGAGGAGCCTGAAGTTTGATTCTCCGTATTCCAAAACATGGCGTACTTGCAAACCTGCCAATGTTTAAGAAATGTGTATGGCTAACAATGCTCTTTATGCTGCCCATGTTGAAACCCTTATCTAAATCCTTTGGAGAAAAAAAATCTGCAATCTCCTCTCTAATGAGTTGACACCCTGTTTGCCCTTTTACCTCTTTGTTTCCAGACAATCAGTAACTAAGGGTTTATTGGTTGCTGATTTCATTTCTAAGCCACCCTTCTATCAGTGTCCAAGGTGTTAGTCTACAAGCATCAGATTGAGAGCAGTTCTGCCTTCATTTTCCCTCTCTTATTCTACAACTGCTGCTCAGCTAGAAGGCAGATCTTGACTTTCTGAAAAGAGCAAAGCACAATGAGTGGCAGGTTATGAGAGCAGGATGAAAGTAATACTTGCCAGCAAGGCCTTATGGATAGAAATCAGAAAAAAAAATCACTTTGGTGGGTTTACACTATGGACATCTCAATAGCCAACAAAAGCTGAAGAAACATCTGCAAGCAGATGATTGAAAGATGTTTAAAAAATAAACAGGGTTATTGTAGCGGGTTATTTTATCTTTAAAAATATTGAATGGACTCTTTCAATGCCAATAGCTTACATGGAACAAAATTTGTCTGATGCATCCAGAGAGGCTTAAGAAACATATGTAGACAGTTTAATTAAGGAGATGGCTGCTGTAGACTATATGTTGGTGGAATGACTCTGGCCTGGTGATCCATGGGAGACCATTTGAGAATAGCTGCCATTAGTCGGTAAGTCTTTAACTAGTTAAGGATAAGGATAAGACTGGGCCTCAGGAAAAAGTACTGAATTTGGGAAATCACTTTAGGAAGAAACTAGAGAAAGTAGTTGGGGAGTGATTGCTTAAGTGTACTGCACATTTGGCATGTGGGAGTCTTTTAATTGGAGCTTAGGACCAGCATTTTTCTGTGAGATGAATGATAAGGATGGCAAGGTTTGGGAAACTTGGATGATCAAAGATATTGTAAGTTAAGTCAAAAAGGAAAATGAAGCAAATGTAAGGATTTGGTAGCTGAAATCTGCAAGGATCTTGGGGAATATAAAGGGAACAGGAAAGGATTTAAGAAATAATTTGGGAGAATTCAAAGATGCTTGAAATGTCCTTGATATGTAGGATAATGGAGAAGTTCATGGCATTTTATAGATATATTAGGAGCAAAAGAGTAGTTATTCAAATGATACATCCACTCAAGATCAAAGGATGGAGGTTATACATAGAGCCAGAAGAAATGGATAAGGCCTTTGTATTGATATTCAACAAGAAGGGCATGGATGATGGTGAGATTGGGGAGGGGTAAATTGTTATTCTAAAGCATATCAAAATTAAAGAAGAATATTAAGGTGGTTAAGTCCCCAGGTTCTGAAGGATCTATCCCAGAATAATGATGGAAGCAAAGAAAGAGAATTTTGCTTTGTGTCCTTGTTATTCATGGACAACATGCTTGAAGAATGGAGAATAAACAATATTATTTTCCTTTGTTTAAAATGGGCAAAGGAACTAGCCAGAAAGTTATAGACCAGTGAGCCTTAGATCAAAGGCAGGGAAATTATGAAGAAGATTTGAAGGGACAGGATTTATTTGCATTTGGAAAAGATTAGACTTAACAGTGATAGTAGGCATGGCTAAATTCAGGGCAGGTCCTATTTTACAACAACACACGCAAAATGCTGGAGGAACTCAGCAGGTCAGACAGCATCTATGGAGAAGAATAAAGACTCAACATTTCAGGGTGAGGCGCTGAAAAGAATGATAGCGAAAGACTGTGAGTCAAAGCCCAAATGCCTGATGGGTCTTGGTCTGAAATGTTGAATCTTTATTCCTTTCTCTAGATGCTATCTGACCTGTTGAGCTCATCCAACATTTTGCATGTGTTACTGTACTCTGTATTTCCAGCATCTGCAGAATTTCTTGTGTTCCTGTCTCACAAATTTGATTATTTTTTAAGGAAGTGACAAAGATGATTGATGAGAGTAGGGCAGTGGATATTGTCCATAATGTTGCTTGGATTGCAGTTTGTCTGTCATAAGAAGAGGCTGGAGAATCTTGAATGGTTTTCCTCTGACAATCAGAGGTTTCAAAAACACCTGTTAGAAATATATAAAATTATGAGAGCCATAAGCAGGATATATAGTCGGTGTCCTTTTCCCAGAGTGGAAATGTCAATTAGAGGGCATACTTTTAAGGCTAGAGGGGAAAGTTTAAAGGAGATTTGCAAAGCAAGATTTTTTTTTACACTGTGGGTGGTTTATGACTGGAACAGAAGGAACAAGGTAGAAGTAGATACAATAGCAATGTTTAAGCAGTATTTGGAGAGACACATAAATATGAAGGAAGTAAGGAAAAATGACTAAGTGCAGGCACGTGGGATTAGTTTAAACTGTGATTACGGATGGTTCAAATCTGTATCGTACTATTGCGTGTTGGAAGCTATAGGTAGATCAGGGAAGAGATGGGTGGAGAATGGAATGTTACATGCAGGAAGAGTAATACATTTTAAATAATTTTAAGTGTTTTCAGTGTCACTGCTGACAAAGAAATCTGTTATTTTCAATGCATGGGGGAGATGCTGGTGAAAATCAATGTAACCATGCCTGTTCCCTCTGGCTTGTTGCTATTGACAATTAATGCATGTCATGTTGTCCTGTATGAGGAAGGGCAGTGTATTAATGAGCAATATGCATTTCTCATACATTTATTTCAAATGAATGATTAGTTGGTTGTGTGTATGAACTGTGAGATTGGGTGGAAGATTCTGAATGATTGTAAGAAATGAACCTTGGTTTTAATCAAGATTAGGTTGACATAAGATAGAGATAGTTACTTTGTATTTGTACCACCCACTTACAAAATTGAGCCTTGCAGATGTGCAGCATGTCAATGTATAACAGTGACTTGTTATGAAATCTAGCTAGCAAGGCTGGAACTTGCAGCCAGTGGGGAGCTGACAAAACTAGCTTCTGACTTTGACAAAACTGAATACTTGCTCTCAGTCATCTCCCCATCTGTGAACATTTGCTTTGCCATGTCATTCAGTACAGTGCTTCATGTAGACTGAATTAAAATCAAATTGATAGGAAGCTAAGACATCACCTTTCCTTTCACCACACCAGTCCTCTACCCCAACCACAAATGACCTGAACTATAAAGAGTTTATGCTTTTATAGACATCCAATAACTTCTGATATCCTTTAACATGCAAAAAAAGACAATCAAACTTAACAAACTATTGGAAGTTCAGAAAGTCTTGAAAAAAATTAAAGCTCTCTTTTTTTTCTGTTAACAAGCCATGAGATATATTTTAAATTGACAGAAAGATTTGCAGATCTTTTTAATTTTTAATTTAAAAAATTATTTCAAGTGTGCTTCCCAAGTCTTTCATAATCTTTCTCTATCATATTTTTTTCCATCCAGAAAGGGAAAATGTTCCTGGTTCTACTTTAGACCAGATGAATCTTTGTATTTAATACAATTTCTATTAATACGATTTCAGGATTCCTCATTGATCTCTGTATTAGTGTTAAAAATGGTGACACCATCAGTGCAGTTTACAAGATGGCCTTAAACTAGTGGCAGTTGCCTATAGGTTCTGCAATAAACCAAGACTCCAAAGATATTATAGAAGTAGGAATTCAGAGCTGTGTGGCGTAGAAACAGACACATTTGCCAATCATATCCATGCCAACAGTCTTGTCCAGCTACACCGATCCCATATGTCTGCATTAGGAGGAAATCTTTCTATGCTTTACCTTTAAGTGTCTATCTAAATACCCCTTAAACATAGTATTTTTTTCTGGTCCAGATATCATTAAAAAAAAAATTACCCCTTAGATCCCCTTTCAAACATTTACATAAAGCTTGTAACCCTGTCATTAGAAAAAAAAGGTTTTAATTAACTACCCTGATCACACATCTCATAATCTTATATACTTCTCTCAGCTTTGTTCAATCTGAGGAAAACATGCCTAGCTTATCAAACTTCTCCCGTAACTAAAATCCTCCAATCCAAATGACACCCTGTCAAATCTTTGCATTCTCTTCAGCACAATCTTCCTTCTTCTTGTGTGGCAAGCAGAACCGCAAATAACAATCCAAGTGCAGCCTAATCAGTATGTCATAAAGTTGTAATGCAACATTCCAGTTCTTACATTCTGTGCTCCAGCTTATGAAGGCTAGTATTGCCATCCTCTCAACATGCATTGATACTTTTAGGGAGCTATGAACTTGAATCCCAAGGCTTCTTAGATTATCAATATTCTGTTGTGCACCATCATTCATTGTGTAATTCCTAACCCTTTTTGACCCTACCACAATGCATTACCTTGCGCTTGTCGGTGTTGACTTCCATGTGCCAAAGCTCTCATGTACTTTTCATGCAGTCTATGCCCTTCTGTAAATCTAGACAATCATTCTCACTTTCCACAATTTCTATGCCATCCACAAACTAACCCCAACATTCCTAAATTGTCGTCAGTTTTACAGATTATTGTTGGCTAATGCTTCCAGTACTGTTGTCAATGCAGTGTATTATCTGGACAAATGGAGCATTATGTGTATAACATACCCTGTTAAATAGGTAGAAGTAATGTCATTACATGTCTTTGGTCATCAAGGAAGATCAGTTTAGCTTTCAATAAACAGTGGATCTATTTTAAAGCATTTCATCTACATACCTTTATCCTGTATTGCAAATGAGCAATGTGATTTACCTCCATTTATCCAGCAAAGAAATTCATGAGTATTATGAAATACAGTATTTTTAAGATTGTATTGTACTTGTTAGAGCATCTTACAGACATCTTCACATCATTCTTTGCAATACTTTCTTTTCCTTTCTTCAAAGTGTTGATATCTTGTGGAATTTGTTTCCTCAGGAGGATCATATGTTTCCATTAATGGTATTATCACTTTGATTCTTTTGTTTGATTTGATGTCCTATGAAGGAACTTGTTCTTTAGATATAAATATGCCAGTTATCACTAAAGAGTCTGTCATCTGCGAGTCCATATGTTTAGCATACTCTTGCAACTAATTTGCTGCTAGATATCAAAACAATAATCAAATGTGTAAATTGGTTAACTAGGTTCAATTTACACACTTTGCAAAGAGCCAGTTCTGATGCACGGTCTTGAACTGATATGTTGACCAGTTTGATTTTCACTGCAGATTCCAGCATGGCATCTCCTTTTTCTCATCACTGTCGGAGCATGCCAGTGTGGAGTGGGAAGGCTTTGATTTAACAGGCATTGGTGAGGACAGGCAGAGGCACAGTTAAGAAGAGGTAAACTTTATTTTAGTACAGAACAGCATGGAATCTTCCTCGAGTCAGTTGTGGGAATTCAGGACACCTGATGGTTTCCCTGATGACTACATCTGCAGGAAGTGCACCCAAATTTAGCTCCTGACTGACCGGGTCAAGGAATTGGAATTGGAGCTGGATGCCCTCAGGACATTATAGATGAGACTTTTGAAGAGCGTGTCACACCCTGACTACAGGCTTCAGACAGTAGATGGATGACCACCAGGAGAGGTAAGCATATTAAGGAGTCAGTGCAGGGCTCCCCTGTGGCCATTCCCCCATCAGCAAGTATATTTCTTTATATCCTGCTGGGGAGAATGACACAACAGAGCACAGCAGCAGCAGCTAGGCTGGTGGCACTGTGGCTGGCTCTGTGGCTCAGCAGGGAAGGATAAAGTCAGGCAGTGTGGTAGTGATAGAGAACGTGATAGTTAGGAGATTCTGTGGCTGCAAAAGAGACACCAGGATAGTGTGTTGCCTCCCAAGTGCTAGGGTCCAGGATGTATTGGAACGGCTGCAAGATATTCTCAAGGGGGAGAGTTGTGGTGCATATTGGCACAATTGACATAGGCAAAAAAGGGGAAGTGGTCCATTGCAAGAGTCTATTGAGTTAGGAAAGTGGCTGAAGAGAAGGACCTCCAAAGTAGTAATCTTCGGATTACTTCTAGTGGCACAGGCTATTGCAGGCAGGAATGGGGTGATAACACAAATAAATGAGTGGCTGAGAAGATGGTACAGGGGGCAGAGTTTCATGTTCTTGGATCATTGGAGAAGGGGTGACCTGTCCAAGAGGGACGGGCTGCACCTAAAATGGAGGGGAACCAATATCATAGCCGTGAAAGTTAAATTAGTTTTGCAGAGGTCTGGAAACCATAGCACCAGGTCAGTAAGTGAAGGATTGGACAGGAAGATAGATGTCAGGGAAAGTATTGAAAGGCAAAATTGGAATAACAGGTATGATGGGTCAGATAGTTTGAAGTGTGTGTATTTTAATGCTAGGAGTATTAAAGGTAATGGTGAACAATTTAGAGCATGGATTAGTACATGGATTTATGATGTGGTAGCTATTACAGAGACATGGTTGAGAGGTGGAGAGGAGTGGGTGATTAATGTACCAGGTTTTTGAAGGTCTAGAGAAGATTGAGAAGGAGGTAAAAGATAGGGTGGGGGGGGTAGCACCATTAATGGAGGGGTCAAACACTGAGTCCACCTGAGTGGAACTCAGAAACAGGAGGGGTGAAATCACACTGATGGGAATATGGTATAGACACCCAATTGCCACTGAGACATTGATGAACAGATACATAAAAAGATTAAGGAAATGTTTAAAAATAATAGGGTTGTTGTCATGGGGGATTTCAACTTCCCTAACATAAACTGGGACTTTCTTGGTGCAAAGACTTTAGATAGTGCAGAATTTGTTAAGTGTATCCAAAATGATATCTTAAATCAATATGTAGATGGTTGAACAAGAGGAGTGGCTGTATTGTTTCTGGTGTTGGGTAAAGAGCCTGGCCAGGTGACTAACCCTTCAGTGGGTGAACAGTTACAGAACAATGACCACAACTCCTTAACTTTCAGGATAGCTATAGATATGATAAGTATAGTCCTTGCGGGAGTGTCTTAAATTGGAGTAGGGCAAATTACAAGGTCATTAGTCAGGAACTAAGAAGAAATAATTGGGAACACTTTTTTTTTTGTCTGGCAAGTCCACATCAGACATTTGGAGTGTGTTTAAAGAACAGTTGTACAGAGTACAGAAAAGGAATGTTCCTGTTAGAAGAAAGGACAGAGATGGAAAGATAAGAGAACCTTGGATGTCCAGAGATGTTATGAACTTAGGCAAGAAGAAAAAAGAAAAGTATGTAAAGCTTTGGAAGTTAGGATCAAACCGAGCACATGAGGATTATAAAGAAGCCAGAAAAGAATTTGAGAAGGGAATTAGAAAAGCCAGAAGGGGCCATGAAAAGTCCTTGGCAAGCAGGATTAAGATGAATCCCTAGGCATTCTATATATACATCAAGAGCAAGAGGATATCTAGGGTGAGGGTTAAAGAAAGGAACATTTGCTTGGATCCGAAGAATGTGTGCAGTATTTAATGAGTAATTCGTTTCAGTATTTACCAAGGAAAAGGACATGAGGACCAAGAGATCAGTGCTGAGTGTATAAATATATTAGGACATTTAGAGATCAAGGAGTGGGAAGTGTTGGGTTTCCTAATGAGTATTAAGGTGGTTAAGTCCTCAGGTGCTCATGGGTTTGACCTCAGGTTATTGAAGGAGGCAAGAGACGAGATTGTTGGGGCCTTGACGAGTATTTTCCTGTCCTCTCTAGGCACAGGCAAGGTCCCAGAGGAATGGAGAGTGGCTAATTTTGTACCTCTATACAAGAAGGGAACAGGTAAAATCCTGGAAAATAAAGATCAGTGAGTCTCACGTCGGTTTAGGGAAATTGTTGGAGAAAATTTTTAGGGATAGGCTATATGAGCATTTGGAAACCCATTGCCTAACTAAAAAGAGCTGGCATGACTTTGTGTGGGGCAATCCATGTGTTACCAACTTGAATGAGTTTTTTGACAAGATGATGTGAGAAATTGATGAAGGTAGAGCAGTGGATTTTGCCTACATGGATTAGTAGGGCGTTTAACAAAGCCCTTCATGGGAGGCTGATCTGGAAGATTAAAATATACAGGGTCCTCAATGAATTTGTGTTTGGATTCGGAACTGGCTTGCATATAGAAGACAGTGGATAGTGGTCAAAGGGAACTATTCGAGCTCGAGGTCTGTAATTAGTGGTGTTTCACAGGGATTTGTACTAGGACCTCTACTGTTTGCGATGTAAATATAGAAGAGTTAACTAGTGAGTTAACTAGTAAGTTTGCAGATGAATCCAATATTTGTGGAATTGTGGATTATGTAGAAGACTGGCAAAGAAAACAGTGCAATATAGATCAATTGTAGTTATGGGTAGAGAAATGGCAGATTGAGGTTATCCCAGATAAATGTGAGGTGTTGCACCTTGGTAGAACAAATGCAAGGAGACAAAACACGGCTCAGGGCAAGACCTTTAACAGTGTTGTTGAGCAGAGAGATTTTGAGGTCCAAGTTCATAGCTCCTTGAAAGTGGCCGCCCAGGTCAATAGGGTGGTTAAGAAGGCTTATGGAATGCTTGCTTTTATTAGTTATGGTATTGAGTTCAATAGTCAAGAGGTTATGTCACAACTCGTCACAACTCAATAGAACTCGGGTTAGGCTGCATCTGGAGTATTTATACAATTATGACTACTCCACTATAGGAAGGATAATAATGCTTTGGAGAGAGTACAGCAGAGGTTTACCAGGATGCTGCCTGGTTTAGAGTACATGTCCTATCATGACAGGCTGGACAAACTTTCAATGATTTCTTTGGAATGGCAAAGGCTGAAGGGAGATCTGATAGAGTTTATAAGATTATGAGAAGTATAGATACAGAGAGTATCTTTCTCCCAGGGTAGAAATATCTAACACCTGAGGGCATGCATTGAAGGTGCAAAGGAGTAGGTTCAAAGGGGATATGATGGGTGATTTTCTTACTCAGAGAGTGGTGGATGCCTGGAATGCGCTGTTTAGTATGGTGGTAGAGGCAAATACATTAGAGGCTTTTTAGAGATGTTTAGATAGGTACATGAATATGAGGAAGATGGAGGGACATGGACATGGTGTAGGTAGGAGGGATTACTTTTTGCAGTGTTTTTTATTTCCTTTTCAGCTTGTTCAGCACAACATTGTGGTCCAAGTGGCTTGTTCCTGTGTTGTACTGTTCTATGTTCTATATCCTATCTCTTACATGTCTGTGAGAGGAAGTGGGCAGCATGTGGTTGTTGGGGAGTTCTGGATATGGAACAGCTGCACGAACATACGTATTAAAATGCCACAGAGAGAGGAAAGAACAGCTAAGACACCTGCTGAATGAATGACTTTCAAGCAGTAGAGTATATACCATGTCCATACAAAGTGGTGCTCACGCTTATAAAAGAATTCAGTTTGTCTTGGAGTGAGATTAGAACTTGTAGAATCATACTAGGATTCCAAGGATTAAATTACAGGGTTTAGAGTAGCATGGTTTAGTATTCAGGAGGTTACATTGATTAAGGTTTTCAAAGTATTAAGGGGAAATAATGACTATGAGGTATGGTTAAAAAATTAAAGTCAGGATATTTTGAATTCAAATTCAAATATTCCTATCCTATGGCCTTCAAACTTAGGGAGTTCCTCCATGCTCTGCATAATAGCAGGACAAGTGAAGGAAACTCCTTTATTACTGTTAGACATGAGATGACTATTTTAAGGGCATAGTAAAATTATGAACCGCCATCCCCTTGCACAATCAAATGCGTTGGTTTTGCACATATCAGCCATTTACTGTGTCATTGTTGCCTTGAGAGAAATTCTGAATTCATATATTAATACCCACATATTTTTGTTTTGCTTGCTTCTATCGTCAAATACTAAATTCAATTTGATTTAGGATTTTAATCTAGAAACCTCCATCCATAAAACTTTGTGAATTGGAAGCAACACCAACTACTTCTGTTTCCTCAATTTATTGTTGAATAGATGTGCTTTCCTGTCAGTTAAAGTGCACAAACTAGTTAGGAAATAGGTGTTCATTTATACATAGAATATGTGCATGTATGTGATCTATGAAGATTATATTGGGTCTCCAAGAAAACAAGGATTCTGTAGTATGTATTTGTCATTGAATTTATTCTATAATTAATGTAAAAAAAACCTGTGTGAATGACATGGCTTGAAATTACTTCATTCCTGAATACATTATACTGAACATAATACCATGGCACAGTTGTGTATATCTGTGGTATAAGGTTCGAAAATAATCGAGAGTAAATGAATAGTTGTTTCCTGCAGAATAATGATTTTTCAACAAATTTATCTATGAAGACCTGGATAAATTTTTGAAGACATACCTAGGATTATTTCTGTTTTTTACGATTGCCTGTGAAATGTTAAAGAAATAGATAAAAAAAATAAAAAAGTGATTTGTTTTTACTCATGCTGACACAAAAAGAGCAATTTTTTTTCACTAGATAAGCTTAAGTAATTGGAACAAAGTAAACTCTTATTTCTGAGAGACAATCGATTTTTTGACAAACACTTGAACTAGATAGGATGTACATTTAAACAGGCCAAGACAAAAAACAAAATGTTTTTCATATATATAAACAACTGCTCTACATAAATTTCATGGAGCATTGGCAATCTGAAGATATATTAACTAGATAATATCTTGCACCAAAGGAGATGGTATTGCCACCAATTCGGGTACAGAAAGGGGCAAGAAAGAACTGGAAGCTTGAATTTGGGAATGCTGAGCCCTTAACAATAATAATATTTCATTCAACCAGAATCTGTAGATGCATGTATTTCCATATACATTATCATTACACTCAAGCTAGGTGGCCAGTCCAAAATTAAAGAGCAGTCCAGAGGCACATAAAAAAATGAGGAGTCAATCTGTAAAGGCGAGAGAGTAAAACTAAAACTCTAAGTCACTTGCAAATAGATATAGTTTTTTTTAAAAATCCTGTGAAGAAAACCAGGTTCAGATAAAAACTCTGCACCATGGCACCACTGGTCTTTAAATGGGTATTGTAGGGAGACTTCAACAACACTCCCACCCATAAAAATGATAAAGTCTACTTTACGAGCATCAAAAATGAGCTGAAGTAATTTCATCATCTTGAGCCTGAAATATCAAAAACCTTTCAACATTGACTTCCGATTAGAGTCTCTCTCATCACAGAAGCCAGAATTTATAAAAGCATGTAAAAGACAAGTAGGAATGTGACATTTAATCTTTTGTTGCTTAATAATATCATGGATGATCTTTTACCTCAGCACCACTTTCTTGTGTTAACCACATCTCCTATAATTCCCTTAAGAACAAAAAATCTATTATCTCTTTCTTTAATATAACGAGGCTGCTTTAGAGCAGGTCTTGGGTAGAGAATTCCAAAGGATCACTGCACCGTATTAAAAATATTTTTCCTCAATTAGATGGACTGGACAATTCCTTTTCTTAATATGGTCTTCCAGTCACATCATCTGCTTATGCCTGAAGTTCTGACAAACACTCCTTGATCTTAATCAATTATTCTGTTCTCTTTTTTTTATTCATTCAAGGGATGTGTTATCCCAAATCGCCCTGCATTGCCTTCTTAACTTGTTGCAGTCCTTGAAGTGTGGGTACAACCTCAATACTGTTAGGGAGGGAGTTCCAGGCTTTTGAATAAGGAACACTGATATATTGCATAGTCAGAATGATATGCAGCTTGGAGGACAACTTCCATTTTACTACATGCCTGGCCTGCTTAATGTTTCCAGGATTGTTCATTTTATTTTAAATTCAGATTTTCATTATCTGCAGTTTTTCAATTCTAATTTTCCATAAGAATATTTTACAGTATGCTTCCCTGAAATCATCCCTCGCTTTTTAAAACTTAGACCACATTACTTTATATTTACAATCAATACAGTCCACGTGTAAAAGTAGATGTATGAGAGGTTTGATTTAGAGGAGTCTATTGGATCAAACAGCTTTCTGGTTGTTGTCAAGTCAAGTCAAGTCACTTTTTATTGTCATTTCGACCATAACTGCTGGTACAGTACACAGTAAAAACGAGACAACGTTCTTCAGGACCATGGTGCTACATGAAACAATACAAAAACTACATTGAACTATGTAAAAACAACACAAAAACTACACTAGACTACAGACCTACGCAGGACTGGATAAAGTGCACAAAACAGTGCAGGCATCACAATAACTAATAAACAAGACAATAGTCACAGTAGAGGGCAGTAGGTTGATGTCAGTTCAGGTTCTGGATGTTGAGGAGTCTGATGGCTTGGAGAAAGAAACTGTTACATAGTCTGATCGTGAGAGCCTGAATGCTTTGGTGCCTTTTGCCAGATGGCAGGAAAGAGTTTGTATGACGGCTGTGTGAGGTCCTTCATAATTCTGTTTGCTTTACCGATGCAGTGTGTGGTGTAAATGTCTGTAACAGTGGGAAGAGAGACCCCGATGATCTTCTCAGCTGACCCCACTATCTGTCGCAGGGTCTTGCGATCCAAGATGGTGCAATTTCCGAACCAGGCAGTGATGCAGCTACTCAGGATGCTCTCAATACAACCTCTATAGAATATGGTGAGGTTGGGGGGTGGGAGATGGACTTTTCTCAGCCTTCGCAGAAAGTAGAGACACCGCTGGGCTTTCTTTGCTATGGAGCTGGTGTTGAGGGATCAGGTGAGATTCTCCGCCAGGTGAACACCAAGAAATTTGGTGCTCTTAACGATCTCTACAGAGGAGTCGTCGATGTTCAGCGGAGAGCGGTCACTCCGTGTTCTCCTGAAGTCAACAACCATCACTTTTGTTTTGGTCACATTCAGAGACAGGTTGTTGGCTCTGCACCAGTCTGTTAGCCACTGCACCTCCTCTCTGTATGCTGACTCGTCGTTCTTTCTGATGAGACCCACCACGGTCATGTCATCGTCAAACTTGATGTGAATTGAGCTGTGTATTGCTGCACAGTCGTGGGTCAGCAGAGTGAACAGCAATGGACTGAGCACACAGCCCTAGGGAGCCCCCGTGCTCAGTGCAATCCAATCCAATCCAATGATGCTTCCAATCCAGACTGACTGAGGTTTCCCAGTCAGGAAGTCTAGGATCCAGTTGCAGAGGGAGGTGTTCAGGCCCAGTAGGCTCAGCTCTCCAATCAGTTTCTGAGGAACGATTGTGTTGAATGCTGAACTGAACTGAACTAGAAGTGGTCTCGAAGCGGTTATGTACAGAGCTGACGTTCAAGTATTGATCTCCCATCCTTTGATTTGCAAACAACTAAGCCACCACAACACTCTAGGATAGAGAATTCTAGGGATTAACCACGTTATTGTGAAGATATTCTCATCTCAGACCAGAATAGCAAGCTTATATATCTTAATACTGTGTTCTAGTCATCTCATTCATTGGACATTGGTATCTACAGGAAGATTATAGAAAATTATCTTTGTACATCCTGTTCACAGAAAAAGAAAGACATTTCTAGTCTAGCTAAACAACAGGAATTCTGCAGATGCTGGAAATTCAAGCAACACACATCAAAGTTGCTGGTGAACGCAGCAGGCCAGCCAGTATCTCTAGGAGGAGGTACAGTCGACGTTTCAGGCCGAGACCCTTCGTCAGGACTAACTGAAGGAAGAGTTAGTAAGAGATTTGAAAGAGATCTAATCTAGCTAAGTCCTGTTGAATTTGACTTCTCTTGCACTTCATTGATATCATTGTCACATGACAACCACTCACCAATAACAAACACACGTTCACCAGCAGAGCCGTTTCTCTTTAGATCTTATTAAACCATTTGTTCATAAATGGATAAAAGAGTTGAATTCAAGACCCATGATCCTTAATATCAAGACAACATCAAGGAAGGTTCTTGTAGTTGCTGAAAACAAGTTATTTCAGCCTGAGGCATCACTACAGATGTGTTTCAGGCATTACCAATTTTCGTTCCTAAATCTTTTTTTGATAAAGTTGACTCTAAAATTTCTTCATTTATTTGGCAGAATAAGAATCCGAGACTGGGTAAAATACATTTACAGAAAGCTAAGAGAGATGGAGGTTTAGCATTACCTAACTTTAGATTTTATTATTGGGCTATTAATATTCGACATATGAAATTTTGGTTACTTGACCGGGACATACTATCTATTCCTAAATGGGTAGCTTTGGAATTAAAATCTGTTCAGGGTTATACACTTGGTTCTATTTTAGGTTCCTCTCTTCCTTTTGATTCGAAACGCCTTAAGCAGGTCTCTAACCCGATAGTTAAATATGCTTTGCGCATTTGGTTTCAATTCAGAAAATTTTTTGATCTTAATCAATTCGGGTTAGCGATTCCTATTTTAGGTAACATATTTTTTCCTCCCTCTTTTACGGATCGCGCTTTTCAAACTTGGAAGACTAAGGGTATTTTACGGTTTTTGGATTTATTTTTAGATGGTTCCCTTATGTCTTTTGAACAATTATCTAATAAATATAACTTATCAAGAATACATTTTTTTTTAGATATTTACAAGTTAGAAATTTCCTAAGTACTATACTTTCTTCCTTTCCAATGCTTCCTCCTATATATATTTTAGATTCGATAATTAACCTTAATCCATGTCAGAAAGGTGCATCGGCTATGATTTATAATATTATTATGAAACTTAGGAAAGCTCCATTTGATAAGATTAGGGTAGATTGGGAACAGGAATTGGGGCTTACCATTTCTGTGGATGATTGGGGGCAGATTTTACAATTAGTTAATACTTCCTCTATTTGTGCTAAACATTCCCTAATTCAATTTAAAGTGGTTCATAGAGCACATATGTCCAAAGATAAGTTAGCGCGTTTTTACTCGCATATTAATCCTTTCTGTGATAGATGTTCGGGGCAGATAGCCTCTTTAACTCATATGTTTTGGTCTTGCCCTACTTTGGAAACTTTTTGGAGAGATATTTTCAATATTATTTCTAAGGTATTAAATATAGATATCTCTCCTCACCCTATTACTGCTATCTTTGGACTACCTAAAATTTCTAGTAATCTTTCCCCTTCAGCCCGTAGAATGATTGCATTTCTTACTTTAATGGCGAAAAGATGTATTTTACAACATTGGAAAGAGCTTAATGCTCCAACTACCTTTTTTTGGTTTTCTCAGACGATTTTATGTTTGAATCTGGAGAAAATTAGAAGTAACCTTTATGATTCTTCATTTAAATTTGAACAGATTTGGGGACCTTTTATTCGATATTTTCATTTAATGTAATATTTACCCTTCTTGTTTTTTCTTCACTGTTTTAATGGAGGTCGGGATTGAGGACGTGATTTTAAGTTTAACTCTGTTTGGTTTCAAGTTAGCCCATTGCTTTGCTTTGCTTTTAGTTAGTTGCACGGTGGGTTTTTTTTGGGGTTTTTTTTTTTCTTTTTTTTCCATTGATATATATAAAATCTAGTATACTATTATGTTATCTTGGTTTCTTATGCTTAAATTACATTGTTTGTAGTATTTTCTTTTTGGTATTGTTATCTTTTGGAATTTTATTATACTTTAACATTGTATTAATGTTTATATGGCTTACCTTTTTTATATACTTACTCAATAAAAAGATTTAAAAAGAAAGAGAGGCATCACTACAGGAGTTCCTCAGAGCAGTGACCGAGAATTAAGCATCTTCCTTTGATCACAAAATAAAAAGTGGGCTTGTTCACTGATACTTGTAGTTATTGTTTCCAAAGAAAAAATCCATTCCTGAGTGTGGCATAAAGCACTTGCTATGATCATCAGTAATACAGAATCCATGTACTTGCCCTGAAGTCATCAGAATTACCACAACTGTATCTCCCACCTTCAACATCCAAGGGTTCACCACTGCCCGAAACCCTTGATGGGACCAATTATATAAATACTGTGGCTGTAATAAGAGGTTAGAAGCTGAGAATGCTGCAGGAATTTGCCTTCTGAAATCCCAAAAGTCAACAAGGTACTTTTTACTAACATTCACCACATACCTAAATAAGTCTTTATGCAGTGTTTTGATACAAAATATTGACATTTCCTTGCCATCCACAATCTGCTAAGTTTGTCTAGAATATTGCAGATATTGGAACTTGGAGCAACAGTCTCTTATGTCTTCCTAAATCATTGCTTCTCCAGTGATACTTAAGAAGTGTGACACCTTCCAGGAGAAAGTTGCTCATTTCAATAAAGGTTCAAAGATTAACTTGTTATCGTATTATGCATGTAATGTACAACACTGAGATTCTTCTTCTCCAGATAGTCACAAAACGAAGAAAATTATGGAAGTAAGCTCAAAGAGAAAATGCAAACCCAACCATCCGCACAAAAAAAATTCAGCACAATCACCAACACTCCAAATCCTGCTCCCCTGCACATAAAAACTAATGACAATGCAACAGAACACCCTATCTTTGCACAAAAAAAGTGATGAGAAAGAACGGGCAACAACACAGAATATAAAAACCATAAGACAGAAGAAGTCCCTAGTCCATGGTTCAAATCCATAAAAAAAGGACTTTGGTAACATCATCCAACATCATGGAAAGAGAGAGAGAGAAGGGCCGAGCATAGAGGCCTACTCTCTAGGCACATCAATAGACTACACAGGCTCCTTCCTTGGCAGCAGAAGCAGTACTGCATCGTCGCTCACCTTCTGCATCTACCTTGATGTTTCAGCCTTCCTTGTCACTTTTATCGGTGAATAACGGAAGCTTTAATTGGTGAAATGAAGCTTGCATCCTGTCTCGAAGCTTCTTTAACTCGAGGCCTTGAGGCAGAGCTCATTTCCTGAAATCTTCTTGCAGACAACAAAATGCTGGATCACTCAATTGATCTCCAAACTAGCATCCTATCCACCACTATAGATGTTCAATCCCTTCACCATTGGTGCCACATATAAGGTGCCATTCAGTTAGTCATCAAGTCAACTTCAATTCCATTTCTCAAACCTGCAACCTTTCTCATAAAGACAGTTAACACATGAGAACAGCACCACCTGCAAATTCAACAGACTTGGAAAATTTCTTAGCATTCCTTCATCATTGCTGGCTTAATATTTTGGAATTCCTAATCCATTGAGAGAGTGGGGACAGCTTCAGCGGCATGATGCTTCTCTGGTGATGAAGGTAGGTAATCTTCTGAAAGTCAATGAGGTATTGTCTATAAATGTTTGATTTGTTGGTGGTGCTCTCATCATAAGTATCCGGGAAAAAAAAAATAAAAGTTGTTTCTAAAACTTAGCTCTTATCTTGGCTCTATGTAAAATAATTTATCCAATTCTGAAGGATCATGCTATATCTTTCACAGTACCATGAAGGTTAAAAATACATAGAAAAAATAAAGGAGTTAATCTGAAAGGTACAAGGTACAAGGATGGAGCAGTAGTGTAGCTTGCCTCAAGGAATAGTCCAGGTGCAATACTGACTGAAGATCCTCTCTGTGTGGTGTTTGCTTGCTGTTTCCTGTGGGTTTCAGTTGGGTGTTCTGGTATCTTCTCACATCGCAAGAATGTGTAGATTAGTAGGTTATTTGTTTACTATAAATTGTCCCAAGAATTTAGGTGAGTGATAGGATTTTGGGAGGGCTGATGAGAATTATAAAATGGGATGTATGTAGAAATAGTGTAATTGGGTGGTTGAATATGGACTGAAAGACCTGTTTCCATTGTATGACTGACTCTTTGACTCTAAAGAAATTTGAAGTCTTGGGGAAATCAAAGTAAAATAAGTAGTTTTGTTTTGTAATTCTAGGCCATCTGAGAGAGAGAGAGAGAGTCCCTCATTTAATTGCCCCATGAAGTCTTTCTCACTTTGCCAATAATGGGGTATAACCTACTAAGAGTGATGTAAATGGAATATTCAGTCACGTCTCATATGAAAATTGTCATAAAAGCAATGAATCAATCAGCTATTTCCTTCAATGATTAATGTCTTATATCAGCTGAAGATTGAAAATTTAGCATCTTATTTAACATTCAATAGAAATAGGTTTGTATTTCAGTTAAACCAGAAACAATGCTGAAACATCTTCATACATTTAATTTAGGTGTTGGCATGCAGTTTCTGGAAAACCAAAGTGCTACTATATGTTTTATTTACTGTGAGGGAAATATATTCAGACCGGAATTCAATTTAAAATAAAATTGTGTTCAAATGATCAAACTTCATTTCTGCTTCTTCCAAATAATGAAAGGTTCTTCAAACAAAGTTTCACATAAATTATCATTGCCTGCTATCATTATAATAGAATTAAGAATGCATACGTTGAACTGAAGAATTACTTAGAGTCTCAACTCAGTCAAATTACATTGACTCTGAATCAATGAATAGCTATCAACGGCGTTATGGCAATTTTTACAATTCTATCTGAACTTGCTAGAAGGATTTATTACCACACAGAGAAAAAGATCAATGAAAATATATATTCCCAGTCAGTACCAGGTGAAAAAGCTAGAACTGATTACTTGAGCAGTTGAACAGTAGGCTGGCATGAACTCTTAAAACATGGTTAAAAATGCACAAGCAGAATATTGAAAATACAACTGAAGACAGCTCAGCAAGCCAATACACCACAAAACTGCCACATAAATCTATCATAAATTCTGTGCAAAGGACCTGAACTGAAGCCTGATTATTCCCTCTAACAATTGAAGTAAGGTAGAAGAGCTAGTCTCCTATCTCATGGCAGCAGCCACCAACAATCAGGATTCAACTCCTGTTGATCTCTGTGAGGAACCTATACATTCTCCAAGTGACAGTGCGGCTTTCCTCTGGATGCTCCAGTTTCCTCCCACGTTCCAAAGGCACATGGTTAGTAACACCTGGGCATGCTATGTAGGCACCAGAAGCATGGTGGCACTTGCAACCTGCCCAGTACAATCTTCACTGATCTGATTTGATGCAAAACAATGCATTTCACTGTATATTTTGATGTACTCGTGACAAATAAAACTAAACTTAAAATTTTATCCTATGTTATGAATTATGTGCACAAGAAATAAATTCATTAGCAATCCCTTATAGTGGAGGATTAGTGTCTCCCAAGCAGAAAAATATCTGTGGCTGGTGAAGCTGGTGTGGGATTTGCTAATTCTGATACCAACTAGACATACATCTATGGGTGGGACCATCTATACCTGGTCCATTTCCGACACCTCCCTCCCCTTTCTAGATCTTTCTGTCTCTGTCTCTGGAGACAGCTTATCCACTGATGTCTACTATAAGCCTCCTGACTCTCACAGCTATCTGGACTATTCCTCTTCTCACCCTGTCTCTTGCAAAAATGCCATCCCCTTCTCGCAATTCCTCCGTCTCCGTCACATCTGCTCTCAGGATGAGGCTTTTCATTCTAGGACGAGGGAGATGTCCTCCTTTTTTAAAGAAAGGGGCTTCCCTTCCTCCACTATCAACTCTGCTCTTAAACGCATCTCCCCCATTTCACGTGCATCTGCTCTCACTCCATCCTCCCGCCACCCCACGAGGAATAGGGTTCCCCTGGTCCTCACCTACCACCCTACCAGCCGCCGGGTCCAACATATTATGCTCCGTAACTTCCGCCACCTCCAACGGGATCCCACCACTAAGCACATCTTTCCCTCCCCCCCCTCTGCTTTCCGCAGGGATCGCTCCCTACACGACTCCCTTGTCCATTCGTCCCCCCATCCCTCCCCACTGATCTCCCTCCTGACACTTATCCGTGTAAGCGGAACAAGTGCTACACATGCCCTTACACTTCCTCCCTTACCACCCTTCAGGGCCCCAAACAGTCCTTCCAGGTGAGGTGACACTTCACCTGTGAGTCGGCTGGGGTGATATACTGCGTCTGGTGCTCCCGATGTGGCCTTTTATATATTGGCGAGACCCAACGCAGACTGGGAGACCGCTTTGCTGAACACCTATGCTCTGTCCGCCAGAGAAAGCAGGATCTCCCAGTGGCCACACAGTTTAATTCCACCTCCCATTCCCATTCTGACATGTCTATCCACGGCCTACTCTACTCTAAAGATGAAGCCACACTCAGGTTGGAGGAACAACACCTTATATTCCATCTTGGTAGCCTCCAACCTGATGGCATGAACGTCGACTTCTCTAACTTCCGCTGATGCCCCACCTCCCCCTCGTACCCCATCTGTTACTTACTTTTATATACACACATTCTTTCTCTCACTCTCCTTTTTCTCCTTCTGTCCCTCTGAATATACCCCTTGCCCATCCTCTGGGATCCCCCCCTCCTTGTCTTTCTTCCCGGACCCCCTGTCCCATGATCCTCTCATATCCCTTTTGCCAATCACCTGTCCAGCTCTCGGCTCTATCCCTCCCCCTCCTGTCTTCTCCTATCATTTTGGATCTCCCCCTCCCCCTCCAACTTTCAAATCTCTTACTCACTCTTCTTTCAGTTAGTCCTGACGAAGGGTCTCGGCCTGAAACGTCGACTGCACCTCTTCCTAGAGATGCTGCCTGGCCTGCTGCGTTCACCAGCAACTTTGATGTGTGTTGCTTGAATTTCCAGCATCTGCAGAATTCCTGTTGTATGGGTGGGATATGTAGGTTTGGATAATTAATCTGGTCTAAAATGCATCTTGTCTGCTGTTACTTCTCTTTCATTTCCATGTTTTAGAAGTGCAGTGATCCCTGTAGCAAGTTCTCAATCTCAATCAGTTAATGCGACCACAGCAATTACTTAGCACAAGCTGGTGTCAGTGTTACACTTCTTCATGTTTGTCCTTAGGCTGTCCTTGAAAACCTTTCACCAGTCTCTTCCTAAACACGTGATATGATTGAATCTGGCCAAGTGCTGTTGTTGGCAAATGATTATCATTTCAATGCTTGCTGTGTTTCATTGATAGAGATGCTGATGTTCTTCCAACCAAATTTTGAGCCTCTACATATGATTTTTTGTTGTCAATATGATTTCCAACTTCTGCAATACCTCCAGCTGTCAGCTACACATTGTCCATAGTTCAGAGTCATACTGTAGAGGAAGTATTAAGATTATCTGATAAAACAAGAAAATTTAAATAAATTTAATACCAGAGGTACTCAATCAAATGCGAACAATCAAATAGGTAATTGTTTGACTATCTGATTAATGCAGCCTTCCTCCACGATTCATACTTTCTGCTCATGTCTGTATATAGCTCTTGCTACATGGTCAGACTGTGCTGTGGTCCAACTTTCTACCACGCTTGCCGTTAGTTCGGTCAATGACTGATATATCAGGGTTCTGGTATATCAATTGAGATCAATTCAAATGCATTATTCTGAAGATGAAGCCTATTAGGTCGTCTTAAAGATACAAAAGGCACTTCAGTAATGACTATCCCTTTACATACACTTTCGACAGAAGACTCATAGAATATATCAAGGCTTGATATAAAGGTAATGATCCTAAGACTTTAGCCATCTTTGTGGGTGGTAGAGTAAACTGAAAACATGTATCTTGTTAAGCAACACAACTATCACATGCCCTGGGGTCCCCAATCAACATTTAGCCAGCAAAGTATTTAAAGTCTTTGAGTCCCAGAGGAATACAGCATAGAAACAGGCCTTCCACCCTTTGAGTCCATGTTCATCATCATGCTTTTCTTCTTGCACTAATCCCACCCTAATTCTCCTCCATTTCCCATGAAGTCACCCAGATTCCACAATTCATCTAGGATGAATAAACACTAGGAGAAATAAACAGTGCCCAATTAACTGACTACCCCAAATATGTTTGAGATGTGGGAAGAAACCAGAGCATCGCAAGGAAAGCACCTGGTCAGAAGACAAACGCGCAAACTACAGGCAGAAAGCAATGGATGTCAGGATTGAACATGAATCACTGGGAATTGTGAGGAGGCAGCTTCACAGTCGAGCTTCTACTGAGTTGCCTTATTTAGTTAAAAATGGTTTAATTTTCATCCCTTATCCAATAGAAGTAAATTTACAGATAATTATAAATACCAAGGCAAATTTTGGAATTTGCATTTGGGCATAGGTATATGGCAGTGAAAGGTTTTACATTGTATTTGATTACTCTATAGCTAGTGGTTGATATAGTTGGATGCTGTGCTGGAGCTAACCATTATAGTCCCTTGACAGTGGTTTTGGTTTGTTGTGAACAACATTTTCATTAAATGGAAAACAGACCTTATGAAAGTTAACATGTTCAACAGTAATAGAACGCATGTTGTCTCTAAAATGTAATTGTAACAACCAGAATTTGGTCAGCACAAGCAGCTAATTGCTTAAGTACAATTAGAGATAAAAATAAGATAATGAAAATCGTTCTTCTCTAAAAAAACGTAGCCCTAAATTACTTTTAGTTCAAGTTCAAGCTTAATTATCTTTCAATCATACATGAAAACAGTTAAAGTCAAACAAAACAGCATTACTTTGAGGCCAAGGTATATAATACCCTACGTCATACACAGCACAAGGCACATATAGCATATATAAGATAGCAGTAAGACACAGTCACACAAGAAAAAAATATAGTCCAAGTCCCTGAATCCATGACTATGCCAGCAGTCTATAATCGAACATAATACAGCTTGTCTTCTGCCGAGCAAACACAGCAGGTATAACGTGGCATCTTCCCATTGGCTGGATTTTGCACTACGGCACTGGCTTCTGGTTCCAAATCTCAGATATCAATGAAAACTAATTTCATTTTTAGTTTGAATCAGTGAGATTCATTAGAATAACCTTTATTACTCCAGTTTCTCTAATTAATTAGATCTAGTGTTATTCCCTATTTAAAGGTTTACAGACTAACATTTGCCTATTTATTTATCTCTAGTTAGATAAGAAAGCAATTGAGTTCCTATTAAAGTATTACGGTTAGCCTCAGTTTCTGTTTCTAGTCAGTATGTCTACAAATTCAAATTCAAACCCTCCCCCCAAACCAATACAGCTCAATTCCTTTCAACTCCTTTCATGACAAATTCTACAATATCACAACTTTTAAACAAAGAAAATTTCATTCAGTCACTTATCAGAGTGACTGATAAAAATAATCAGTTCAACAGAACTAATTCACAGATACAAAGTCGAGGTCTTAAACACTATTCTCTGCTGTTATTGTCTCGCTATAGCTGGTGCTCATTATAGCTGTAACTTCAATAAGTCTTTTATTGATATCGTCTCTGCTCCAGGGATGTCACCCTGAGGATTTCCGGTAAGTAGGGTGGAGATACTAACTAATAATTCCATTTTTAACTGTTTATATCTTTGTTAGCTTCTATAGTTTGCTGCATTTTTGTCACTTGTCCACGCCTGTGTCAGCCATGCCTTGGTCTCACATAGCTATTTTGTTCAAGCTCTCTTTGCAATACTGTAAGTCTTGTGGTCATCCCTCCACTAAATCAAGCTGTAACATTACATCTTTAGTTTTCATTAACCTGGGTTACACAAACAAAACTGGGAGGTGCGAGGACTACCTTTCAGGGGCGCCACTATTGGAAACCGATCTGGAGGGTTGCACATCAGTGGCAGATTATGCTTCACCGTGTAGATTCCACACCTCTCAGGACACTGAGGAGGCCATACATAATGCTTCTGTGGATAGAGAGTGGAGATCAGTGTGTTAAGAGAGGAGGACCGCGGTTTGTCTGGTGGACTGGGCATGCCAGAACAGTGGGCACTCGGGGAGGTGGATGGGTCAAGGATATGGGTGGAGGCTTGAGGGCTGGCATTAACTTACGCAGGGCCAAAATGGCTGCCAAAACCTGTCCAAGCTGAAACATGTTAACACCAGGGGATGGCCAGCAGGAGCCTCAGGACATATTTGGAGGGGTACGGGAGACAGTCAGATCTGGAATATAGATTATATTGGGTCTCTGCTGCAACAAGTTAAAAAGCAGAAAGCAGTACGTGCTCACCATGGTGATATATATTCCGGAGTCCTAGTGGCAGTGCCCTGTACCCTAGATAACAAGGAAAACACAATAAAAGGTAAAAGAAAGAGACATGAGAACAGGAGATTTAAACTGTTTCACAGATGATCTGGAAGATGTAGCCCAGGTCTGCAAAAACCTCTGGCACCATCATATTTCAATGCCTTTTAATTGAATTTTACTCTAAGTGGGAACAGATGTCTTCCAAATAATTCTTCTACAATTTTAATGCCTAGTTCAATATCCTAAATAATTCTTTGTTATGTTCTAAATGTAGGAATAATTAAATATTTTCAATTAGCTAGAAACAGTGCTCCAGCAGTGAATAATGGGAATCTTCTCAACTTGATATCTGTCATAGATCAGTGCTGGATGTTTCTCATTAGACATTTAGGTACTTAAACTAAAAGTGTGCATTCGTTTGTAATTTGTGTCAAATCGTACCTCACAACATATCTTTTTGGAATGAATTACTGGCAGATTTTCAGTGAGTTGATTAAACCTGATGTTATTTTTCCAGAATGCCTAAGTCAATATCTTCTGGTATGTAGATAAAAGTTAACTTGCTTGAGAAGTTGTCGTGGTCTGGTCTGTGAAGTCTGCATTCCGGTTCTCGGTCCTTATTCCGGGTTTTCCTGTTCTCCCTTGTTCCATTGGGTGCTTTAATTGAGGCACCTTTTTCTCGTTTTGGGCTGGCACATAAATACCTCTCAAACCAAGGATTCCTTGCTGGACTATTCCATTCCCCTTCCTTCTGAAGCCTTGCCTGTAATCCCCATTAAGTTCAACCACTGGAGTGAGACCAGAGCCTTGCCACACCAAGATAAGGAGCTATCTATTGTTGAGTTTGGAACTAGCTCCTTGTGTCCCCGTGTTTAGTGTCTGTGTCAAAGTAGCGTCCCAGCCCCAAGTCCTGTTCCCAGCGAGGGGTCCCAGCTCTGTGTTCTGTGTCCCTCTGTTCCAAGTTCCAGGCGCCATATTCCAGTCCTAAGTCAAGGCTTCGTGTTCTCGTCCAGTCCAGGAGTCCCTCGGCAGTTCCCTTGGCAAACGTCCTTGGCAGTTTTCCTGGCCCTGCGTCCTAGAAAGGGTCTCAACCCTGCGTCTTAGAAAGAGTCCCAGCCCTGCGCTCCAAGGAGGAGACCCGGCTCCGTACGCAAGAGCCAAACCAAGCCGAGTCCAAGAGCCGAACCAAACCTATTCCAAGAGCCACGTCCTGCCTTAGAGTTCCTTATCCGGTCCACATCCAAGGCTCTGAGTGTCCAGTCCAAGTCCAAGGCTCTGTGTTCCTGTGTTCCAAGACCAAGTCCAGGCGCCGTGTTCCAGCCCTGTCCAAATCTGAGCTTCGTGTCCTTAACTAGCTCCGTTGCCTCGCCCAGCCCAGGAGTTCCTCTCCTGTGCAGGGGTACCTCATCCTATACTGTAGCTATGTCCTGTCTTTCCCAAGATCCAAGTCCCGAGTCCTAGCCTAGACCCAGGTTCCGGTTCCGAGTCAAGACCCAGGTTCCGGGTCCTTGTCCAGGCTCTAGTTCCGGAGTTCCATGTTCCCAGTCCAGGCTCCTCATTCCTAGTTCCCTGTCCGGGTCCCGTGTTTCTAGTCCAAGTCCTACCCCAGGCCCTGAATCCTAGTCTCATCCAGGACCTGTGTCAATGTCCAGCGTCGTTTCTTCCTTACTCACCTTGCTATCGCGATAAACCTAGTCCTGTTCCGAGCACTTTCGTGTCTGTGTCTTTCATTTGGGTCCGCTCCCAATGCCCCCTTATGACAGAAGTTTACAGATGTATTTCCTTCTACAAGAAGGTAATAACTGGATTAGATTTTGTGGATTTTCTTCATATACAATCCCAAATAATCCTGTATTTACTAGCTCTCTCTTAAGAATCCATTAAGTAGTGTAGGCATCGAAAATAAGTGGAAGGGGCAAGTGGTGTTCTTTCCAGCTGCAAAATAATAGATCTCGAATTAACCAATCTGTCTACTCTGGAGAGTGTTGGCACAGGTGTTTCTACTTTTTCCAATATGGAAACTAACCCTAGTCTCCCTACAAAAATGTATGACCATCACAGAACAATTTTATGGATACGGCATCCAAATGCTGCTGCCCTCTTTCCTTTTCTTTTAATTAGAGACACTTCAACTGCCTGCCACCAAAATATAGTCTCACATCATACCCATTATCTCCAATGCAATTGAAGCACCTTCAATAACTCCAAAAGACTGAAGTAGGGTAAATGCTGAAAGGCTTTTATTCACTGTACAATACGACTTCCATGCTGAATGTCTGCCCCCAGAATGAGGAGGAGGAGCAAAGCAAAATCACCTTTATTCAGGGGTCTTTGGGAGGAGCCACAGGGGCAGTCAGCAGAGGGGCGTGTCCAGACAGTTAACCCAGTTACAACACATATATGGTTTACCACAGCAATATACCCAGCAAAGTTGGTTATTTTTTTCCCACCCTGAATAGATGGAAAGCAAGGCATGTTACAGAGGTGACACTTAGCACTTATGCATTCTCTTTGCCTTAATGTTTTGAGATTTATCATGATGTAAGTATCTCAATCGTTTCTTATTTCAATTAGTACATTGTACCAGGATAAAACAGTGCGATATATGATTGAAATGTACAGTTCATTTCCAGTTTTAATAACCTTTCTAGTCTCTTTGATCTGAATGCTAACACAAAATATATCATGATTCCATCACATTTACTTTTGTGCAAATTGAAATGCTTAATTCTGAAGTGTAAAGAAAGGGACACAGTGCTAAAAAAATTAACTGTTAATAATAATCATATTTTCTAAACTAAGTTGACCTGATTTAGGACTGCTGAACTCTATTGATGAAAAATATAGATTTGGTTTTGTTGGTTCATCTCAAACCAAATTTTTTTTTGTGGCTAAACAGCAACATAGTGCTTACGTGTCATAAATGCAAACATTTCAGAATATATTCCCCATCTTAGATTTTAATTTAAAGGAAGTCAATATCTGAAGAAATTCAAGCTGTTACTTTGTCCATTCCATTTTGCACAGGACTATTCTGAAAACTGTCAATGACACAAACAGACAATACCTCCCAGATTTTATTTCTAGACAATGACAAAACACGTTGCATGTAGTTGTTGAAGTGGACAGCATTTTACCTCTAAAATTCAATTCCATTGGCATTAGAGTACAGATTGCTACTATTACAATTTGATACATTCTAAATTAATTTCTAGACATTTGTCTTTTTCATGCATAGTGTCTGAAAACACCTTGGTGTTGCTATTAAAAGAATACAAATAACAAGGACAGTGTTAGCCACAAAATCTCCTTTATTCCAGGCTACAAACTCGTAGTGTTCTTGGGAAAGTATATCAGATATCATGACCAAACCTCTTTTAGATTTGAGGCTATTATGGAGAAGGACAAGGATGAACTGGAAATTAGGTTCCTACATTGGGGAATTTTCATAACATAGAACCAGGCAACAGTGCTCTGGGACTAACTACTTGCAGATAAGCTAACATGGAACCATGGGAAGACATTCAAATATGATATGCTGAGGGCTTGATGTCTAGCTGTTTCCTTACGGGTGAAGGGTAAGACCAACAAATCCAAAGAGCCCTGCATATCAAGGGATATCGTGGTTTGGATAAAAAAAAATTGAAATTATGGCAGGTTTTAAGAACCAAAAGAAATAGAGCATCTGCAGGAGTATAGGGCTGAACTTAAAAATGTAAATAAGAAAGCAAAGAATGGACACAAAAAAAAAGCGCTGCTCTGTTAGACTAAGGAAAGCATCAAAAGCATTTTAAGGGCAAAATGGCAACCACAGAAAGAAAAGGTCTAATGAGTGATGCAATTGACAATTTATCTCTAGAGCCAGGAATACTTAAGGGAATAATCTGTATCAATAGATGTACATTATAATTGGATAATTCAGAAAAGGAATCTTGAAATTCTAAATTAAATTACAATTGATGGGAAATATTAGTTACTTTAGCAAACCTAAAGCTATATAAATCCACAGATATTCAGATATATCCCAGGTTGTTTTGGCAGGCAAAGGAACAGATAGTTGGGGCTCTTCTCAGACCACAGAAGAGATGTTGAATGACTAGACCATGGCAAATGTGGTATCTTTATTTAAAAAGGTCAGTAGGAACAAGCTATGCAATTACAGACTGTTTAGTCTATCATCAGTTGTTGGAAAATTACTGAAAAAAATTCTGAGGTTCCTGATTATAGACAATAATAGACAATAGGCAATAGGTGCAGGAGTAGGCCATTTGGCCCTTGGAGCCAGCACCGCCATTCACTGTGATCATGGCTGATCATCCACTATCAGTATCCAGTTCCTGCCTTATCCCCATAACCTTTGATTCCACTATCTTTAAGAGCTCTATCCATCTCTTTCTTGAAAGCATCCAGAGACTTGGCCTCCACAGCCTTCTAGGGCAGAGCATTCCATATATCCACCACTCTCTGGGTGAAAAAGTTTTTCCTTAACTCCGTTCTAAATGGCCTACCCCTTATTCTTAAACCGTGGCCTCTGGTTCTGGACTCACCCATCAGTGAGAACATGCTTCCTGCCTCCAGCATGTCTAATCCCTTAATAATCTTATATGTTTTAATAAGATCCCCTCTCAGCTTTCTAAATTCCAGAGTATACAAGCCCAGTCACTCCAATCTTTCAACATATGACAGTCCCGCCATCCTGGGAATTAACCTTGTGAACCTACGCAGCACTCCTTCAATAGCAAGAATGCCCTTCCTCAAATTTGGAGACCAAAACTGCGCACAGTACTCCAGGTGTGGTCTCACCAGGGTCCTGTACAGCTGCAGAAGGACCTCTTTGCTCTTATACTCAATTCCCCTTGTTATGAAGGCCAGCATGCCATTAGCTTTCTTCACTGCCTGCTGTACTTGCATGCTTGCTTTCAGTGACTGATGTACAATAACACCTAGATCTCGTTGTGCTTCCCCTTTTCCTAACTTGACTCCATTTAAAAAGGAGGAGAAGATAGCAGCGCTATCCGTTATTGTATCCGTTAAATAGGGGCTGTGGACAATTCTGATTTGATGGAGACGGACATGAAAGCACAGAGGAACATCTGGAAAAATTCCTGAAACACTCGTTCACTGCTGTCGTTACTGCGCCGTCAGGAATCTTTCAGAGGGAAGGCCTCAAAATCCCCAGCTTTGCCTGCTGTTGGCCACCGAGATGGAGGTCCATAGAAACCATAGAAACCATAGAAACTACAGCACAGAAACAGGTCTTTTGGCCCTTCTTGGCTGTGCTGAACCATTTTCTGCCTAGTCCCACTGACCTGCACACGGACCATATCCCTCCATACACATCCCATCCATGTATCTGTCCAATTTATTCTTAAATGTTAAAAAAGAACCCGCATTTACCACCTCGTCTGGCAGCTCATTCCACACTCCCACCACTCTCTGTGTGAAGAAGCCCCCGCTAATGTTCCCTTTAAACTTTTCCCCCCTCACACTTAACCCATGTCCTCTGGTTTTTTTCTCCCCTTGCCTCAGTGGAAAAAGCCTGCTTGCATTCACTCTATCTATACCCATTATAATTTTATATACCTCTATCAAATCTCCCCTCATTCTTCTACACTCCAGGGAATAAAGTCCTAACCTATTCAACCTTTCTCTGTAACTGAGTTTCTCAAGTCCTGGCAACGTCCTTGTAAACCTTCTCTACCTTCTTTCAACCTTATTTATATCCTTCCTGTAATTTGGTGACCAAAACTGAACACAATACTCCAGATTCGGCCTCACCAATGCCTTGTACAACCTCATCATAACAATCCAGCTCTTATACTCAATACTTTGATTAATGAAGGCCAATGTACCAAAAGCTCTCTTTATGACCCTATCTACTTGTGACGCCACTTTTAGGGAATTTTGTATCTGTATTCCCAGATCTCTCTGTTCTACTGCACTCCTCAGTGCCTTACCATTAACCCTGTATGTTCTACCTTGGATTGTCCTTCCAACGTGCAATACCTCACACTTGTCTGTATTAAACTCCATCTGCCATTTTTCAGCCCATTTTTCCAGCTGGTCCAAGTCCCTCTGCAGGCTCTGAAAACCTTCTTCATGGTCTACTACACCTCCAATCTTTGTATCATCAGCAAATTTGCTGATCCAATTTACCACATTATCATCCAGATCATTGATATAGATGACAAGTAACAATGGACCCAGCACTGATCCCTGTGGAGCACCACTAGTCACAGGCCTCCACTCAGAGAAGCAATTCTCTACCACCACTCTTTAGCTTCTTCCATTGAGCCAATGTCTAATCCAATTTACCACCTCTCCATGTACACCTAGCGACTGAATTTTCCTAACTAACCTCCCATGCGGGACCTTGTCAAAGGCCTTACTGAAATCCATATAGACAATATCCACTGCCTTCCCTTCATCCACTTTCCTGGTAACCTCCAAATCGTTCGGATAGAGATGGCACTCATTACTCGGTGTCGGAGAACTGATCAGAGCTCGAAGTTTTCGGATGACTCAGAGTCGGACCGTGGTCGGGTATGGCAGGGAGAGTTTTTCTTCCTTCTCCCGTCTACGTGAGATGTGGGACATTTGAGAGCCTTAGAACTTTTACTATGCTCATGGACTTCTTCATCAAGTTATGGTATTGTTGCACTGTTGTAACTATATGTTATAATTATGTGGTTCTGTTAGTTTTTTTTTCAGTCTTGGTCTGTCCTGTGTTTTGTGATATCACACCGGAGGAAATATTGTATCATTTCTTAATGCGTGCATTACTAAATGACAATAAAAGAGGACTGCATGTCTTCATAATCTAAATCTAAATTTAGATAATAATCGGCCTTCCTGTTCTTATCACCGAAGTGGATAACCTCTCATTTATCCACATTAAACTGCATCTGTCATGCATCTGCCCACTCACCCAGCCTATCCAATTAATCTGAACCAAGAGAAGCAGGGATTATCTAATGATAGTCAGCTTGTCTTTGTTAAAGGGAGATCATACCTGACTAATATGACTGAAAATTACGAAAGATTGACTTGACTGTTAATGACGATAGTACAGGTAATGTACATGGACTTTAGCATGGCCTTTGACAGTCTCACCTATGGACTGGCCTAAAAGATTCATGGGATCCCTGACAATATTTGAACATTGGATTTGAAATTGGCTTGGTAATAGGAGGCAGAGAGTAATGAAAGGTTGCTTTTGTTATTGGAGGCTTGCGATATTTTTTGTACTGCAAGGATTGCTGCTAGAACCTTTTTCTATTTGTCATATGGATCAAAGATTTTGATGTGAACATAAGAACTATGATTAGTCAGTTTGTAGATGAAATGAAAATTGGTTGTATGTTAATATGGAAAGGAGTATTCAAATAGAGATCATTATTGATGCTGATCCTTAAAAGTGTGAGAAGATACATGTTAGAAGGATTAATAAGGCTAGGATAAACATGGTGTGTGATGGGATCATAGGAAGAACTGAAGAAGATAAGGACCTTGGCGTACATATCCAAGGATTCCTGAAACCATTACACAGCCAGAAAAGCAAGTACGAAGCCGGGCAGGATACTAGCCTTCATTAAATATAACACAGGAAATGAATGGTAGGTTGTACTAAAACTAGATAAAACATTAGTTAGGTTGCAGCTGCAACTCCACCATGAACAGTCCCAAGCCTGGCTGTAAAAAGAGGAGCACTGAGCATTGGACATGGGGCTAGCAACCCCATCCCGTAAAATCCAGAGCTACAAAAATGACAACAGAAGCTCAAAGAGCTCATCCCTGAGCGAAGAAAGATCTTCAAAGATGGATTACATCTGGGGACAACTTGAAAGACTGGCCCAGAACAGGTGAACTACTGTTGGTGGCTTATGCCCGAGTAGTGGTGGTGGGCCCAGAGGAAGAGAAGGAAGTTGCTGTTACAGTCGAATTCTCACTGTTACACTGCAGGAAGGATATGATTACACTGATGGGGTTTGAAGTGAAGGTAAAGCAGGATGTTCACTAAAATGGAGGCTTTTAACTACGAGGAGTGACTGGAAAACGGAGTCATGAAATCATAGAGTCATACAGCACTCCAGTACAGCATCAGGCCTTTTGGCCCATCTAGTCTGTGTGGAACAGTTATTCTGCATAATCCCATCAACCTGTTCCTGGGCCGCAGCCCTCTATACCTCTTCTAACCAGTGGAGAAGGGTGCAAAACTTGACTGAGATACAGTATATAAAATTGTGAGGAGCACAGAGAAGATAGTGATGCTTATCATTCGAAGAAGTGCCCTGGACAAGAAGGTATAGTTTTAAGTCAATGGAATGGGCAATCTCCAGGATATTTGAGAAAGATATTTATCACTCAGATATGCTGAAATTAGAAATTCATTATCTGAGGAGGTGATGGAGGCAGATACTATCACAAAACTTAAGAACTTTAGGTAAATGCTTTACATGCCAAGGTGATGAAGGCTATGGGCTGGAAAATAGGTTGGTGTAGATATGTTCTCAATGGCTGGCACAAACACAAGGGGTCAAAGGGTTTCTTTTCCTTTTGTGTGGCTCTTCATATATGATAGCAGAGGTGTCTCAGAAGTGTAACGTTCCGTTATATTGGCTCATGTATGTCTAGGGGAAATCCCACCCAGCACCTGCTTCAACACTCCCCTCAGGGTCAGTCGCAGCCCGAATCAATCCCAAACATCAATCATCAGCCAGCACACCTAGTCAATTTTAACAAGTGCACTTTATAGATATTACTAATTCTATGACATTAATATGAATTTGATACAGAGAGGAAAGTAATAAAAAAAAAGGCGCCAACAGTTATCAAAGTCCAAGTTCTTCGCGTGCTACCGTTGGAGCTCAATCGATTCCTGACGACTACCCGAATCCTGTCGACTCACGGCTCGGGATCACCCAGAGTGATAGACCGGAGCCTTTCCACACGTCCGCCGTCCTCCCCGTCTCTCCTCCGGCTCCCCGCCAAAAACCCCATCCACCGTCCTCCCCGTCTCTCTGCCGTCCTCCTCGTCTCTCCTCCGACTCCCCACAAAAATTGAATCCACAGTCATATCATACAGCATGGTATCCGAAAACAAAACGATACATAACCACCCATTGGCTAATAGAACCCTGCTATCTCACTCTAAAATAAACCAAGCTGCTAGCGCAAACTCTCTTCAACGTTTAACACAACAAAGCCGCATTCCCCGATTAACATAACAAAGATGCCATTTTAAATCTAACAAAAAGAAAGACCCTGTACACTCTCCCCCCACCACAAAAAGTCATGCCCTCATGACGTTAACGTAGTTTACCAGTGCTCTTTGTAAAACACAAAACCCAACCCAGGTGCATAAAGCAGTGACATAACTTTCCAGGGCAGTAGAGATCACACCCTGCTCTCCCGGCGCTGTATAAGTTAGTCTTTCTGGGGGATGCCTACTCCTCTGAGGCCTCTGTACTTCCTCTGCTGACTCTCCCTGTTCAGACACCCCAGTTGACCCCTCGGGCCTATCTGTCGGACCATCCCCCTCACCGGGATCCCTCAGCCCCTGTGAGCCCTCTGGCTCAGGTTCTGGCTCCACCCTCTCCTCCCCCAATCCCGGCTGTAATACAGGCGGCTCTGCAACACCCTCCCCCAATCCCGGCTGGAATACAGGCGGCTCTGCAACACCCTCCCCCAATCCCGGCTGTAATACTGGCGGCTCTGCAACACCCTCCCCCAATCCCGGCTGTAATACAGGCGGCTCTGCAACACCCTCCCCCAACCCCGGCTGTAATACAGGCGGCTCTGCAACACCCTCCCCCAACCCCGGCTGTAATACAGGCGGCTCTGCAACACCCTCCCCCAATCCCGGCTGTAATACAGGCGGCTCTGCAACACCCTCCCCCAATCCCGGCTGTAATACAGGCGGCTCTGCAACACCCTCCCTCGGTTCCCCTGACCCAGTGATGGAAGGGCCAGGAGTCTCTTCTCCCGGCACCAGGGAATCAGCGAACGGAAGCAGGTACCACACGTCCGAATCATCATCTTCCGAAGACGTATCCCTTCTCGAGGTGGGGGCCGGCCCTGTCTTCTTCGCAGCGGGTTCTTCCTTCGCCCCGCCCCTTCGCAGAGTCCTCGTACTTGGCGTAAACTCCCATTCAGGCTCTGGGTCTACCTTCACCTCTTGACCCAGAGGCAACAGGTGGTTCCGATGGAGTACCTTGACAGGCCCCTGCCCGTCCTCGGGTCTCACCCGGTAAACAGGGAGATTCAGCATCTGACTCTCCACCACATAGGGGGTGGGCTGCCCAACGGTCCGCCAACTTGTGCTTACCAGGTGGTCCTAAATTCTGGATAAGGACTCGATCTCCCGGTAATAGCTGGATGAACTTTACTTTCTGATCATACCTCTTCTTATTCTGCTGGTTCTGCTTGGTGGCTGCCGCCTCAGCCAACTCGTACGCCCTTTTCAACTCTCTCCTCATATCGGACACATACTTCAGACATGGCTTCGAAGGTGTTTCCCCCGCTTTAGTCCCAAAACACAGATCAATGGGCAACCTCGCTTCTCGTCCGAACATCAGATAGTAGGGCAAGTACCCCGTAGCAACATTGCGAGTACAGTTGTAACAATGAACCAAATGGGCAATGTGCTGACTCCACTTACTCTTCTGTCCAATCTCCAAGGTGCCGAGCATGTCCAGCAGGGTCCTCTCGGGCTGAGGATCACCCTGCGGGTGATAGGGGGTGGTTCTGGACTTTTCAACCCCAAGCATACCCAGTAATTCATGGATAAGCCTGCTCTCGAAGTCCCGTCCCTGATCACTGTGGATCCACTGGGGAAGGCCATAATGAACAAAGTACTTCTCCCATAACACCTATGCCACTGTAGTCGCTTTCTGATCCTTAGTAGGAAAAGCCTGCGCATATCTAGTGTAGTGATCTGTGAGGACCAAGACATTCGCGGTGTTGCTGGTGTCTGGCTCAATAGACAGGAAATCCATACACACCAGGTCCATGGGTCCCGCACTCTGCAGGTGGGATAACGGAGCCGCCTGCGCAGGCAAGGTCTTCCTCCTGTCGCAACGGCAACAGGTCTTACAGTATTCTTCCACCTCCCCCCTCATCCGGGGCCAGTAAAACCGGTCCTTGACTAATCCATAGGTCTTCTCTACCCCTAAGTGCCCGGAATCATCATGTAGAGCCTGGAGCGCAGTCTTTTGATACTTCTCAGGCGTGACCAGCTGCCAGCGCTGGGGGTGGTTCGGAGGCGACGTGACCCGGTACAAGACATGGTTCTTCAGCTTCAACCGGGGCCACTCCTTCAGTAGTAGGGGAACGGAGGCATGTTTCGCCTTCTCTGCCTGCCCCATATCACCCAGCTAACCGCGTACCAGATAGTGCCAATGCTTGGGTCATCACGCTGAGCCGTCTCTACTTCCTGGGGGTTCAACTCCGGCAGCTGCCTGTTCCTCAGAGCAGTCACATTACAGTAAACAGTGGGCAGCGCGTCATCGTCAGCCCCCAGTTGATCTACTGCACGATCCGTTCCCATCTGTGCTCCTACTTCCCCGTCGCTCCCAACTTGACACATGGCCTTTACTCCCTGGGCAGGGACACTCTTCCACTCCTCGGCTGTGCCCGACTCGTCGTGCGCCCGACGAGACAGGGCATCTGCATCGATGTTCCGACTCCTGGGGCGGTACTTCAGGCTGAACTCATAGGCAGACAAGACTGCTAACCGCTGGTGCCCAGTAGCGTCCAGCTTCGCCGAGGTCAGGGTATAAGTGAGGGGGTTGTTGTCAGTTCTCATCTCAAACTGGGCCCCGTATTGGTAGTCACTCAACTTGTCCACCACCGCCCATTTCAACGCCAAGAACTCCAGCTTGTGAGTGGGATAGTTTCTCTCAGATGGCGACAAGCTCCGACTGACAAACGCCACCAGCTTCAATCCGTTGCCCTGTTCCTGGTACAGAACAGCCCCCAGACCCTCGTGACTGGCATCAGTGTGTAGAACATACGGCTTCCGGGGATCAGCAAAAGCCAACACTGGGGCCTCCGTCAGCGCCCTTTTTAGAGATTTGAACGCCTCCTCACATTGAGCATCCCACCTCAATCCAAAAGGCTCCCCCGGGTTCAAGTATCTTCCTACCTCCGGCCATTGGTCTCCCTTCCTCTTCCTCCCCACAGGTGGATAACCACACAACAGCTGGTTCAATGGATGACTCATTTTCGCATATCCTTTCACGAATTGCCAGTAATATCCGCAAAACCCCAAAAACGAGCGTAAGGCGCTTACCTTCTGAGGTCTCGGCCAGGTGGTGACTGCAGCTATCTTACCCGGATCAGTGGCCACTCCGTTTCTCGAGATTATGTGCCCGACATAACTGACAGACGTCTTGCAGAACTGGCATTTATCCAGGGAAAGTTTTAACCCTTCCTCCTTCAGCCGACTCAGCACCTTCAGCAGTCGCTCCTCATGCTCCTCCAATGTAGATCCAAACACTATCAGGTCGTCCAGGTACACCAATACCTCCAACAGGTTCATGTCCCCCACTGTCCTCTCCATGAGCCGCTGGAAGGTGGCTGGGGCCCCCGAGATGCCCTGGGGCATTCGTTCGAACTGGAAAAACCCAAGGGGGCAGATAAAGGCTGTCTTCTCTTTATCAGCAAACAACAGGAATTCTGCAGATGCTGGAAATTCAAGCAACATACATCAAAGTTGCTGGTGAACGCAGCAGGCCAGGCAGCATCTATAATAGATGCTGCCTGGCCTGCTGCGTTCACCAGCAACTTTGATGTATGTTGCTTCTCTTTATCAGTCTCACTCATCGGAATCTGGTAATACCCACTCCGCAAATCCAATACACTGAACCACTGTGCACCACTCAGACAGGCCAAGGCATCTTCCACCCTCGGGACCGTATATTGGTCCGGAACAGTGCGGCGGTTCAGGGTCCTATAGTCCACGCACATGCGTACCTTCCCATTTTTCTTCCTTGCCACCACTATGGGGGACGCATAGGGGCTTCGGGACTCCGTAATAATCCCTGCGTCTTTCAACTGCCACAAGGCTACCGCACATCTTCCACATCTGCTGGGGCCAACCGCCGCGACCTCTCCCTAAACGGGGTGTCATTAGTCACCCGGATAGTGTGCCGAGTGATCTTGGAACATCAAACTCGTCCTGAGAAAAGACATCCCCTAGCTTCAGCATCTTCTCCACCAGCCTGCTCTTATACGCCGGCGGTACAGGGGAGTTTTCAAAATTAAAGGCCTCCTCGGTCAGCCGCCCTCCTTTCCCAATAGTTCTCTTCCAGTGGGCTTCACGGGGGCGCTGGACATCACCGTCACCGAGAACAAGTGCGCAAGGGGCATCCCGCGCTTAAAAGTGATCTCCCTCTCCGTTATGTTCCTTACCATCACCCCCATCCACTGTGCCTGTACAGCTGAGGACCTCTGCAATTCAGGTCTCACCAGCGCCCCAGCCGGGAACCGGGACTCACTTTCCAGGTCGTCGGGGGTGTCTACTAGCAGGGCCTCGCCCGCCGGTAGTCCAGGGAATCTGGGGGTCCCCATCATTAATGCCGCCTCCCCTGGCCGTATCACGTTAGGCCTCACCTGAGTGCACCACATCGTCCCTCGTTTGCACTCAGGATCCAGCCCCTGGGGGTCACTCACTCCTTCGTACACTGCTCGGAACACGGGATGTACCGAGAGGGTCTCCAGAAAGTTCTCCCCCCCCCCCTTCTACTTACAGGCTCCCAAGAGCTGTCGCACCAGAGGGGAGTTAGTCCCCACCAGCAGGGCAGCACCACTGGTTTCTGCCGGGTCCGGACAGACCAACACCAGCGTCTCAAAGGCTTCCGACACTCCCACATCTCCCTCCGAAAATTCCAATCTCACTGACAAGTATCCATCGTACGGGTAATCACCATCACTTATGCCCCAAATCTCCAATGCGTTAAACGGAGTTACTGCCAAATGCTTCAGATATTTGTTGTAGAACGACCGGTACAGTAAGGTAACCTGCGACCCGGTGTCAAGGATGGCTTTCATAAAGATTCCCTCTATCTGTAGGGACACGCTGGAAAGGGGTCCCACCAGTCCATCAGGAATTTGGGCTTGTTCTTTCTGGGGTTCCATAGCTGATTTCTGGGAACATGTTCCTCCCGAGACTCCAGTCCGTTCCCTCACTGAGCCTCTCCTAAGTTTCCTGACACCTCTCCCTTCTTGGTGGCCCGGGGGCCCTCCACCCTCGGCGCATCTCGTCTCTCACAATCCTTCCGCAAGTGGCCAGCTTCCCCACAGTGGTAGCACGCCCCCGGCCACTCACATTCCCGCCGGAAATGCCCCTCTCTCCCGCAGTTATAGCACCCGCTACCCACCGCCTCTCTCCTCCCGGTACGCCCCCCCGGGGACCCCTTGGATTTCTCTGATCTCACCCCGGCTGCCACCTCCTGAACCGCTGAAGACCGTCCCTGGGGGTCCGAGCCCCCTAGTCGGCCCGAAGCACTCTCCTCGGCCCGTACCTCTCTAATCAGCTGTCCAAATGATGGAGGGGGGCTCCACTTAAATGACTGTCGTACACTCCAAGCCACCTTGTCATCCTCCCGGGAACCGCTACATATCTGGCTCATTCTTAACTTCGCCACTTCGTCCTCCCAAACTATCCCTCGTCGCAGCAACCCCGTAAGCTTTCCTTCCAGCCTGAAAGCATAGACTGAGAGCTTTTCCCCTCTTCTCTGCCCCATCCGTTGAAACTCCGTTAAATGTTTCCAGGGATCTCCTGACAGTTCAAACACTTCCTCCAAAGCGTCCCCGATAGGGAAGCCGAAAGGCGTTCCCCTCTCAGATCGCGGACCACACGGGCCGCCCTGCCCCTTAAACTTTCCACCAATCGCTGTCTCTTTTCCTCATCCGAAACTGGCCACACCTCTAACAATTGGGATGTATCTTCAACCCAGGTATCATAGTCATCCTCCCCTTCCAGGGTGGGCCTGGCTCCTGAGAAAATTCTCAGCTTTGGGCGGGGCCCCTCAACCCTTCTCGCCAGGGAAGTAATGGCAGCCGTTAACACGGCAGTCTCATCCCGCCCATGGGGGCCGGGCCTGGCCAAACCTTCCCACTCCACACCTCCACCCCTGGCTACTGGCAACGCCCCCCCGGGGGCCTCATTTAGCTCCTCCTCTGGCACCTCCTCACTTGCACACACACACATGATTCACCGGTACCTCCTCCAATTCACACCAACTGACAATCTTATCTCGATCCATCTTCACACCACTTAACGTGACGACTATTACAGCTTTACCAAAAATCCAAATCCCGGACGGTAGCCCCCACTTGTAACGATCCGTTATATTGACTCGTGTATGCCTAGGGGAAATCCCACCCAGCACCTGCTTCAACACTCCCCACAGGGTTGGTCGCAGCCCGAATCAATCCCAAACATCAATCATCAGCCAGCACACCCAGTAAATTTTAACAAGTACACTTTATAGATATTACTAATTCTATGACATTAATATGAATTTGATACAGAGAGGAAAGTAATGAAAAAAAAAGGCGCCAACACTTATCAAAGTCCAAGTTCTACGCGCACAACCATTGGAGCTCAAATCGACTTCAGACGGCCACCCGGATCCTGTCGACTCATGGCTCGGGATCACCCGAAGTGATCGACCGGAGCCTCTCCGCATGTCTGCCGTCCTCCCCGTCTCTCCTCCAGCTCCCCGTCTCTCCACCGTCCTTTCCATCTCTCCTCTGACTCCCCATCTCTCCTCCGACTCCCCCCCGCCAAAAACCCCCGTCCACCGTCCTCCCCGTCTCTCCACAGTCCTCCCCGTCTCTCCTCTGACTCCCTGTCTCTCCACCGTACTCCCCGTCTCTCCTCCGACTCCCCGTCTCTCCTCCGACTCCTCCCCCGCAAAAACCCCGTCCACAGTCCTCCTCATCTCTCCTCCGACTCCCCCCCACCAAAAACCCCGTCCACAGTCCTCCTCATCTCTCCTCCGACTCCCCGTCTCTCCTCCGACTCCTCGTCAAAACCCCGTCCACTGTCCTCTCCGTCTCTCCTCTGACTCCCCGTCTCTCCTCCGACTCCCCGTCTCTCTGTCGTCCTCCCCATCTCTCCAGCGACTCCCCGTCTCTCCACCGACTCCCCGTCTCTCCACCGACCTCCTTGTCTCTCCTGCGACTCCCCGTCTCTCCTCCGACTCCTCGTCTCTCCTCCGACTCCTCGTCAAAACCCCGTCCACTGCCCTCTCCGTCTCTCCTCCGACTCCCCGTCTCTCCTCCGTCCTCCCCGTCTCTCCTCCGACTCCTCGTCAAAAACCCCCGCACGTCCGCCGTCCTCCTCGTCTCTCCTCCGACTCCCTGTCTCTCCGCCGTCCTCCCCGTCTCTCCTCCAACTCCCCGCCAAAACCCCGTCCATAGTCATATCATACAGCATGGTATCCGAAAACAAAATGATACATAACCACCCGATGGCTAATAGATACCTACTATCACACTCTAAACAAAACAAGCTGCTAGCGCAAACTCTCTTCAGCGTTTAACACAACAAAGCTGCATTCCCCAGATTAACATAACAAAGACGCCATTTAAAATCTAACAAAAAGAAAGACCCCGTACAGAAGATTATGCAAATATTATGAAAAATAGCTGTCATCTGGAGAATAAATTCAAAATTTGAGTGGCCACTCATTTTAATTCCACATCCCATTCCCATTCTGACATGTCTATCCACGGCCTCCTCTACTCGAAAGATGAAGCCATACTCAGGTTGGAGGAAGAACACCTTATATTCCGTCTGGGTAGCCTCCAACCTGATAACATGAACATCGACTTCTCTAACTTCCGCTAATGCCCCACCTCCCCCTCGTACTCCATCTGTTACTTATTTTTATACACACTTTCTTTCTCTCACTCTCCTTTTTCTCCCTCTGTCCCTCTGAATATACCCCTTGCCCATCCTCTGGGTTGCCCCCCCCCTTGTCTTTCTCCCTGGACCTCCTGTCCCATGATCCTCTCGTATCCCTTTTGCCTATCACCTGTCCAGCTCTCGGCTCCATCTCTCCCCCTCCTGTCTTCTCCTATCATTTTGGATCTCCCCCTGCCCCTCCAACTTTCAAATCCCTTACTCACTCTTCCTTCAGTTAGTCCTGACGAAGGGTCTCGGCCTGAAACGTCGACTGCACCTCTTCCTACAGATGCTGCCTGGCCTGCTGCGTTCACCAGCAACTTTGATGTGTGTTGCTTGAATTGCCAGCATCTGCAGAATTCCTGTTGTTTGCGTTCAAAATTTGAGGTTCAAAAGGACTTGGGAGTCCTCGTAGGATTCGCTAAAAGTTAATCTGCAGGTTGAGTTGGTCATGAGAAAGGCAAATGTAATGTTAGCATTCATTTCAAGAGGCCTAGAATATTAAAAGCAAGGATGTAATGTTGTGGCATTATAAAGCACGGGTGAGGCCTCACTTGGAGTATTGTGAGCAATTTTGGGCCCCTTATCTAGGAAGGAATGTGCTGATTTTGGAGAGGTTTCAAAAGAGGTTCACAAAAATTATTCCAGGATTGAAAGGCTTATCATGTAAGAATCATTTGATTGCACTGGGCCTGTAGTTAATAGAATTCAGAAGAATGAGAAAGGGGATGTCATTGAAACCTATTGAATGTTGAAAGGCCTCAGAGGAGTCGATATGGAGAGGATGTTTCCAATGGTGAGGCAAGGGGGACTAAGACCAGAGGACACAGCCTTAGAATAGTGGGATATTTGTTTAGAATGGATATGAGGAGGAATTTCTTTAGACAGAGAGTAGTAAATATGTGGAATTCATTGCTACAGGCCCAGTGAAGGCCAAGTGATTGGGTATATTTAAGGCAGAGTTTGGTAGGTTCTTGGTTGTTAAGGGCATGAAGGGATACGGGAAAAGGCAGGAGATCAGGGCTGAGTGGGAAATGGATCAACCATGATGAGATGATGGAGCAGATGCGATGGGCCAAATGGCTTAATTCTGCACCTACATCATAAAGCTGAAAACCTGTACAACATTAACAAATAATCTTAAAAAGTAATATTGAATATTTCATTCAGGAAATGCATTCAAAGTAATTTAGATACAGGTATATCACTGGCAATTTATATTTTTGAAGTTTATTAATTTTTGTAAAATATTTTTTCAGCCTATAGCTTAAAATGACAGTATCATTTTGCTTAACGTACATTCACATCAAAAGGTTATTGAGCAATAGTCTGTTAAGTAGTTGGATGCAGTATGCAAGGTCTATGAGCCACTTTGTAGTGTACTGTGTCTACTTTGTTGTGTATCTACAAAAGGACAGTTGTCAAGGTAACACACACACAAACTGCAGGAGGAACTCGACAAGACAGGCAGCATCTGTAGTAGGGAATAAACTGCTGACGTTTTGGGCCAAGACCCTTCATCGGGATTGGAAAGGAAGGGGGCAGAAGCCAGAATAAGAAGGATGAGGAGGGAAGGTTTACAAGCCAGCAGGTCACACATGAGACCAGGTGAAGGGATATACGTAGAGGAGTTGGGATGAATAAGAGCCTGGGGGGAGATAAGGAAGAATACAAAGAGCTGAAGATAGTCGTATATGTGTTAGCAAATGGAAGAAGAGAATCGTAAAGTTAAATTAAGAAAGGCAAAAAATAGTTGCATGACCTTTAATTAACCTAATATGTTTGGATACAAATTAGAAAACTTAATCTTCACAAGGTGATAATTAATTAAAAAACCTTGAAATATTTAATAAAAATAAAGCTCCCTTTCTGTTGCTTTGCTCAAGTTTAATTGATTATCACTTTTATCACTCATATTTTCTTAATTATTGTCAATGCCGAGAGCTTACTGCCCCCTTTTACACTAGAGGATTAAGTATTAAGTAAATCTACTTTCAGAACTTCAGAGATCCTGCAAATGTACAAACCAGTGGTAGCAAAAATGTGACTAGAAATGTCCTATCTACAGTTTTGTACTCTGGTATTTATGGAGGGTGAGGAATTGGAGGGTAGTTACAGCATTTTTCATTGTCAGCTCTGGTGGTTATTAATGGGGTTTCGGCATCAACCCAGGTGGGCAAAAGCAAATGAGAATAGTACTGTGGATATGGAATAAAGCAGTTTAACACAGCAGCTTAGGTGATTTTAATATTTAATTCAGGTTCATATGATTTTGTCCGTCCCTTATTGCCAAAAATATAGTGTTTTTAGTGTTTTCTTGAAACTACTAACAAAAAATTAACAGGTAAAGAACTATGATTCATTGATTATGAAGTGCCTATTACTCAGCTGACAAAATTTATAATTTATGCAACAAAAGCAAAAATACTGACTTCCATTCACATAACACTTTTAACAGAGCAGAACCTATCTCATCATGTTTTATATCAGTGTTATTAAATAAAGGATATACTTTATTGCTTCTGAGCAGGTTTTCAGTATACTTGACCAAAGAATTCATCAAAGAGGTTTAATTCTATAAGTTTTTTTTTAAAAAGTCAAGCTTTGGATGGAATTCCAGACTTTAGGGCCTTGATGCCAAGCTGGAGACCAGTCCAGAATGGAAGATGCTCAGGTATCTCGAGGGATTCTATTGCTTTGTGAGAATACATAGAATGTGAATAAATTTAAACATTGGAAAGAGGCATTGCTCAACCATGGGTCATAGAATTTTGTGTATGTGACGATACAGGCAGCTGATTTTTGGATCTTCTTAAGTTTATAGGTAGGAGGTGAAGAGAAGTCAATTGTCGTCGAGAGGAAAATTCAGGTCTAGTGGTAGTAAAAGTAAAAATAAATTTTCTAGTACCCCTAAGGCATGGGCAAAGGCTGAAAGCAAGCAGATATCATAACAATTAATATGAAACCACAGATCCTAGAAATCCAAAACAAAAATGCAAAATGGTGAAAAGCAACATCAGCAAGACAGGCATCATCTGTGGAAAAGAAGTATTGCACAAAATAGGCTACCATGTAAATTTATGAGCGAGGTAATTTTACAAACAGATTTGTGTCTTAAGGTCTGACTCCCAACATGCTGATTATAGTCAATAGTTACTACCTTTGACATATTATACTTATATGTTTGCAAAGGCTTGTCATGTTAGAAATAAGGGCATGAACCCAGGGGTTTAATATATTCAAGTAGCATGATTGCACAGATATAATCAAGAAGGGGGTGGCATAGTGGTATAGCAGTTAGTGTAATGCTATTACAGTGCCAGTGATCACCGAAAGAGGCTCAAATCCCGCTGCTGCCTGTAAGAATTTTGCAATTATAGCATTGAACATCACTTATTGTGGTACTTTTTGGTAGAAAAAAGGATCAGGTCTTTCTCAGGAAATTAATATCTAAATTGAATACAAGGAAAAGGGATGCAGAGATATATCATTATGCCAAAGATGTTGTGAGGTTTTCATACCAAGTGAACCAAGCACTAGGAATCCGAAAGATAATGAATTTAAGTAAAACTACGTAAAGCCCTGATCAGAAATAATTTGGAGTATAAGGAATACTTATAATTTCCTTACTACAAAATGGAAGTGCAAAAAGTGGAGAAAATTCCACAAGATTTATTAAATGTTATAAGAGTTAAAGTTTCTAACAGTAGCAAATGCAAAAAAAGTAAAATTGGGTCTCTTTTCTCCACAAAAGAAAACAGTGACAAGAATCAACCGTTTTTATTCTAAAAGTTAATATGGACGTAAAAATATTTTACGAATAATCGAGATCAGAACTAGGCTACTTCGATATAAGATAATCACTAATAAATTCAGTGGGGATTTTAAGGTTATTTTAACCAAAAGAGTGGTTTAAGTGCTGCATATGTTCTCCCTAATGATTAAATGAGTTGTGCTTTTGGATTTAAGGACTGATGAAAAGAGTGAATAAAATATTCCAAAGGATTAATGTACTGCTGTGGCTAAACAATAGAGATTTGTCCACACTAGCATTGATTTGTCGAGCAGAATAACATGTTTCCATGTAATGTTTTTCCTTCCAGTTTCTCCAGTGCTCTGATGTGCTATTTTATAGCTTACTAAGATCAAGAGGGCAGAATTTATCATGACAGTCAGATACAGGCCTGATACAACAGTGTTTCAATGGTAAATGGTGTGGCATCACCCTTTGGATGATTGTGACCTACCAATCTTACCCTTGTAGCTAGTGTTGTAAGCATCTGATATACAAACCATGCTCAGCACGCATGGTAACTGGTATAAGCATTCATGCTGATCAAAGGTGTTAGCATGAATCCTATTGTTACAATTGGGAATCGATTCTTATTCACATAACAAACATTTTAATATTGTCAAACTATAAGAATATCAAGTGGGAATTGAAACAGCAATTTAGCCAGAATACAAGCTATGTTTAAGGTGACCATACAGTTATTTTAAATTGGCCGATGGATGTTTGGCTCCTAAATCTTCTAAAAGCAGAATACACAATAACAGTATGGATGACTTACACTTTAAAAAGTTTATTCCTCTAATGACATTTGAATTTTAAGCATTTTCACTTCAAAAATGAAGGGAATTTGAATTCAAATTGCTTGCATCGTGATTGAAGACGGTGCAAGTTGATGCTATAGTGGCACGTCTGCAGAAAGGAAATAGAGATTGAAAATTCTGCACCAATGTTGTGACTCTTACTCAATTTATAGTTAATTTATGAGTTGGTTACTTATATGTGAAACACCTGCTCTCATAACCTAAAGTTCCGCTAGTGATTCAGTGATTTTATCCAAGTAAAAGGCAGGCACTAACATTACAAAAAAATTGTAAAAGATCATCTCACTCAGTTGCAGTTGTCATTTATCATTTCATTCCTCAGCTGGTGTTATTTGTGCACCGGTGAAAAATAAAGTTGCAACAGTGAAATGTTGAAGCTAAGTATCGGAGAAGTCTGAAGCAAAATTTTAAATTCGCATTGGGAGTTACTATTCCCAAATCATGCCTGATTTGATTCATTTGAAAGTTGATCTTGATCGTCACATTTCAAAGCTGACAAGCCACATTCACCAGAGCATACATAGCTTCTGTTAACTAAGGTGTGTCTGCTTCCTGATTACAGGATGTCATCATAATCATCCAAAAATAACCATTGTAACATGTGGTGATTGTGTTCGGAAGGAAAGTAATTTGGGAAATAATTAATTCATCGATAATTCAATGGAGAGAGCTAATTCGCTGCTGTTAATGTTAACAATAGTCCTTTTGTTTCTTGTAACCTGGGCCTGATGGTGTAGAGATAAATATTCATCTACTTCTATTGGTGATGAAAATGTATCTCAGCAAGTCACTCCTGGATTAGGATGGGTAGTAGATGCATAAGTGGATTTAATTCTATCTTTTACTTTGCAGAAACAACATGCCTTCCAAAAAGATAACATAATTGCATTCACTTCCTTTGATTTTAGCATGTTGTGGATAAGGCATTTGCCAGTGTGTGATTTTTTATACAAACTGTACAGATCTGTCACCATTCTTACCTTTTGACTGATAGCTCAGAACTCTGTGCTACAAAGGGCCTTTGAAAGACTTTGCCAAATCAATCACGGCAAAATAAAGTATTCTATCAGAGCTCAATCCATTTTTCAAAAAAAAAGCTTCAAACCTTACCTGGGAACTGTTATTCAGCACTGGTGCTTTGCTATCCCATACACAATCAGTTTAGGTGATTTAGGTCAGAGACATATTAGCAGCACCACGAATGATACCTGATGCAAAGAAAAAAAAACAATTAAGGTTAAAATAACAACTCACAGCCTCTCCTGTCTTTGTCTTCATCAAAGTGTAGGCAATGGCTTCCTAACTAAAACCTACACAATTAACAAGTAACCAATCAACCAGTCAGCCTTTGAATAAACAACTTAAAAGCTCAAATTGATAAAAATGCAGGACAAAATGCATGCTGTAAATCAACAAATCCTGTTACACCCACACACACAGCAGTAGGAAAACGATTTTAGTTTTTCAAACTTTCTTGTTTACAGTCAGATTCTTTTCACTATTCTTGATGGCTTTTAAGGGATTTGCTTACTGTGAGTTCTTCCCTGGGAAGTACTTGCAGCAGCAGGTGGTGTAAGTGATTATTCTTGATAAGCTTTGGTTGTCTGAAGATGAGTTTGAAAGGGCTTGTCTGAATGTTCTATCACAATTTTGGATGAATAATTACAGATTAGGAATTTAGGATCTGGACTAAATTATTTAGTGCCAACATTTTCTTCTGTCATTTCATGAGATTATTGTTAATCAATAATCCAAATCTATAATTATGAATTAGCCCCATATAGATTCCTAGTACTTTGCAGAAACATAGAAGGCCATTTTCCTAACAGAGTCTTCAGTGACTTCTATAGATCACTCCAATTAGTCTAATTCTTCTTCTCTTTCCAAAGTCTCAAACTATTCTCCCTTGTGTCGTTCCAATCTCCTTTTGACAACTCTGATTGCTTCTGTTTCTAGTACTTGTATTGATGTAAAACACAATCTGTACCCTAGTCTTTGAAACATCTCTAAATGGGGTCAGAAATAAAAGAGGAATTATTATTCATTTCTTGAATTTCTTCTCTCATTTCATCTTTTTAGCATCCATCAGCTGCTTTAAAAAATCCATTTAATATGATATTTTGCTTTTGGCCTAAAACCAATTTCCTACCTGTGCAGCCACTGACCCTTTAATTCCAGGAACTTCAATCTTGTCAACCAGCATTTTGTGAGGAGCTTCATCTTGTACTGTCCAAGAATTAACTTTGACAGCATCAGTTGCATTTCCTTAATTAAAATTTCCTTTTACCTCATCAAAAAAAAATCAATCAGTTAGTCAAACAAGATTTAACTTTAGCAAATCTGTGCTGGCTCTCTTTTGTCAATTCAAACTTTTGCAAGTGCCTATTAGTATTATTTTCTGCCTAATGTTTCTAAAAGCTTTAACACCATGAAGGTCAATGGTCCCCTAACTTTTTCAGTTAATAAAGAACTATATATATCTCAGAATTCAAATTAACTATTTACCAAACTGCAATCAACCTTTTGTGGAAGTGATTCTTAAAAAAATTTGTAACTTTCTGTCATGAAATTTAAAGATAAATTTGTAGATTCCACAATCAACAGAATAATCTATTTACCCCATCATCAATTCCCTTCAACAGTTTGAATAACCTTTCATGTCTCCCACTGCCAGGGTTCATCAACTGCATCATGAGGCACATCAGATTAACCACTTCTAGAGAACCAAGTACACTGCAAGCATTGATCTGCTCTGAGCTTCATGTAGGAAAATTGCCTCTGGAAAACAATTTGTGGTCTGAGCTTCTTACTGAGAGTGCTTCATAATCTATTTCTATCCCTTCTACATGAAGCTTGATTCACAGAGTAACAGCAAGTATTTAGGGATATAATGAATGCATACATTTGTGTACTGTAATATCTCTTTATCTTTCATTCTATATTTATTTTACAGTATTAAATTGCAGTAGAATATCACAGTTTTCTGACACTGTAAAATGCTTGTCATTGCAATTAGATGAAATATGATATATATAAAAATTGTTACTAATGTGCGGTAATTTTCACCTACTTTCTGAATAGAACACAAAAGCTGAATGATTTTCTCATAAACCTTTGCTTGAATACTTGAATGAACAATTCTTTGGAACATCTGAAATCAGAAATGTATTAATAAGCAATTAGCTGTTCAGACTACAAATTAATTGTGTTAAATTAACTATCAGACTCTTTTACCTTTTGCTATTTTCTGTTTATTGTTTTATTGTAATTTTGATTATAGAAGATTGAATAAATCAGCTTATGGTCTAAAAAATATATTACATAAAAATGCTTTAGCAAAGTGATGGATGCCAAGTTTGCAGAAAATTACCTGGCATCCAAATTTTTTGTGAACAGCAAATTGGATGTTTGTGCATAGACAGACCCTATTTCTACCAGGGTCTGTTTATGCACAAACACCCAATGCGCTTTTAGAAATGTTAGAAGAAAGAGGATTGGATGAAGGGGGTGTGAGAATGGCATACAGTACAGTTAAAGAATCAAGCTAATATCACATATTTTGAGCCAGGAAGGAGGGTGATTGAGTTCGTGGCTTGAGTTCGTAGAATGAGAGCAAATTGTGTGCAGGATATAAAGGATCAGACGAGTTAGGTAGAGATAAAGTCAGAGGTAAGAGAAAATTTGCAGATGCTGGAAATCCAAGCAACGCACATAAAATGCTGGAGGAATTCAGCAGGCCAGGCAGTAACTATTGGAAAAGATGAAACAGTCAATATTTTGAGCCAAGACCCTTCAACAGGAATGGAGAAAAAAGTTGAGGTCAGAGTAAAAAAAATAAGGGGAGGGGAGGAAGAAATACTAAGTAGTGGGTGATAGATGAAATCGGGAGAGAGGAAAGGGTAAAGTAAAAAGCTAGGAAATCAATTGGAGAAAGAAATAAAGGGCTGGAGAAGGGGGAATCTGATTGGAGAGGACAGAAGGCCATGGAATAAAGGGAAGGGGGAGGAGCACTAGGGGGAAGTGATGTGCAGGAAAGGAGTTAAAGGTGAGGGAGGGAAATGGGAATGGGGAATGTTGAGGGGGGCGGGATATAATACCGGAAATCAATATTCATGCCATCAGGTTGGAGGCTACCCAGATGGAATATAAGGTGTTGCCAACCTGAGTGTGGCCTCATTGCAGCAGTAAAGGAGGCTATGGACAGACACGTTGGAATGTGAATGGGAAGTAGAATTAAAATGGGTGGCCACTGGGAGATCCCACTTTTTCTGGTGGTTAGGGTGTTGATGCTTGGTGAAGAGGTCTTCCAGTCTACATCAGGTCTCACTCAAATACAGGAGGCCACACCAAGAAGCACCAGATACAGTAGATGACCCCAAGAGACTCACAGATGTAGTGTCGCCTTACTGGGGAGGATTGTTTGGGGCACTGAATGGCAATGATGGAGGAGTTGCAGGGGCAGGTGAAGCACTTGCTCCACTTGCAAAGATAAAGGTAAGTGCCAGGATGCAAATCAGTGAGGGGAGGGCAGGGGGGAAACAAATGTGGAGGGATTTGCATAGGGACCGATCCCCTGCGGAAAGCAGAAAGCAGGGAGCAGGACGAGAAAGAGTTGCTTGCTGGTGAGATCCTGTTGGAGATGACGGAAGTTACTCAAAATTATGTGCTGGATGTGGAGGCTGGTGGAGTGGTAGGTGAGGACAAGAGGAATCTTATCCCTGGTGGGGTGGCGGTAGGATGGGGTGTGTACAGAGATGTGTGAAATGGAACAGATGTGAGTGAGGGCAGCATTGTTTCTGGGGGAAGGGAATCCTCTTTCTCTGAAGCAGGAAGACATCTCCTTAGTACTAGAATGAAAAGAACCATCCTGGGAGCAGATGCAGTGGAGACAGAGGAATTGAGAGAAGGGGTGGCATTTTTACAAGTAACAGAGTAGGAAGAGGTATAGTCCAGGTAGCTGTGACGTAATGACATTTGTCATTCACATACTACTTACATATAATCCATTATGAATTGTATAAACAATGCTAAGTCAAATGAAATATTTAAAATATTATTCAAATATTACTGATATATTAAATACACTGCAGAACTTTTTCCACTACAGCAAATTCTGCAATTTATTACATATTTATTATGAAATTCATTGGCAATAGTGAAATGAGCTTAAGAAACATTTCTCAATAAATATTTCAGAAAAATTAGTTTGTTTTAAATAAGGAAACATTATATTTAGACTGTCTTGCGGGAAATGACAATACACCAGAATTTTAACACTTATCCCATGTGTGCTCACAGGACCAGGGCAGGCAGACTACGTGGGATAATTGTACATTTATCGTTTCATCCGTGACCTGCTTAAACAGAATTAAAAGTGGAGTACCGACCTTCGGGTGAAACTTTTATTTTAAAATTTCTTCATAATTTATTGAATTATTACATTATCTCCCTTGGAGGAGGGCTAGGAACAATATCTGCCAAGTCACTTAACTATCCATTTGTCTCATGAGGCTATGATGGCAACAGAGATGTTCCACACTTGAAAGAATACACATATTGTAAATATCAGTCCTTTGCTTCAGCTGAGTACACATATTTGTACTGAACCAATAGAAGAGAATCTCCAATGTGCATTGGGAGTCATGAAAGAGGCTTTTCCATCAATCAAGCCTGTGTCAGGAGAGTGATCAAAGATAGAAAGGTACAGACTGAGTACTGATAAATTGAATAGTCCAGGTTACTTGATGGTGGCATGGACCAGGAGGACCAAAAGCTTGTTTCTGTGCTGCATTACTCCGTGACGATGACTGTATGATTCATTTATAAGGCTGAATATTGTGGTCCTATTCCAATCCAGAATCCAGGTGGAACTTAGAAGATGATGGTGCCTAACAGCAATTACTTTGCTTCCATCTTCGGACACAACTCTATTTCTATCTTTAATATTTCTATCTTTAATATTTCTATTTTCCACTTTCAGGGTTCCTTTGAGGACCATGACATGGAGTTACACACTGACTTTGGTTCTTTGTGGGAATGGAATCTGCTCTCTGGGTCTCACGACTGGCCACTATTTGACATGCCAAGGACATGGCCTAGAAGGCTAGCACGCCTTCAGGGTTCCGGGATTTCGTGGCTCTGGAGACGGGCGGACTTAAAATCGGTGCCTCTGCAGGAAATTAGAGTGCCGTGGGAGATGGAAAATCAAAAGCAGCAAACTGGCTGCTAGCTGTGTGCCCAGAAACCGAGTTCTTTGGGTACACAGCTCGGAAAAAGCGATGCAGCAGACTTTTAACATTGTAAATCAATGATGTGAGTTGTCTGTTATGTCTCCCTTCTCACTGTGAAACAGGGCCATCTCTTTTTCCAATTATTAGGGATAGAGAGAGAGAGCCTGTCATATGTCGAATCACCAGGTGAATGAGTAGTCTTTGGGGTACTGCAAGTCTGTGTCTTTATTGATGCTTTGTTGCATGCTTGAGTGCTCAGTGGGGGCGCCAATGTTTTTTTTGCTGGATGGTGAGGGGGATCGTTGCTTTGCTGCTGCTTACACATGGGAAGGGGGAGACGGTGGGGGCTTTGGGGTTCTAACCTTCACTGTCATTCATTTTTTGGGGCACTCCTCCGTTTTCATGGATGACTGTGAAGAAAAAGAATTTCAGGATGTATATTGTATACATTTCCCTGAGCTGTGTACATACATCTATTGATGCTTCTGGACACATCTTCAGTGATGTTCCTGGAATCATCGGGTGTTTCGGATCTTTCAACATTATACAACCTCCTCCAGGTGACCCAGCCGGGGCTGATCAGACCCCAGCTTGTGTCCAGAAGGCTAGCTACTTATGACTCCATGGCTCCCCTCTTTTGAGCCACAGCCATCTCGAGGCCCTCTCTGCCGCATTGCTGGTACTGCGGATGGCTCTCCTCTTCCTCTCTCCCTTGATGCCCAAATGCTGAATGCTCTAACTAAAGAACGGGCTACGAATCCCCTACAACCAACCTCCACTGGGAGACACCTCGCTCTCCACCCAGCCTGCTGACAGTTGCTGACCAGTCCTGCGTACTTGGAGAGCTTCCTTTCAAAGGCCTCCTCCAACCTATCTTCCCATGGGACTGTCAGCTCCAGCAGCACCACTTGCTTAGTAGACTCAGACACTAGGACAATGTCTGGTCGCAGGGTGGTGGCTGCGATATGGTTGGGGAACTTCAGCTGCCAGTCCCTTGCAGAGGTCAGAATGCCTGCAGATGTTCTTTTGGCAGGTATTGGCTGCTCTCCAGCACTGACAAAGGCAATGGTCTGCTTGGAGTGTCGGGACCGCTTCGCCCACTCAACTCCTGCGCTGACGGCTTCAGCGATGGTCTTCAGGACCTGATCATGCCTCCACCTGTACCGTCCCTCACCAAGTGCCCTTGCACAGCCGCTGAGGATGTGCTCCAGGGTTCCTCACTTGGAGCACAGTGGGCACGCAGATGACTCTGCCTTGCCCGATGTGTGCAGGTTTGATGGGCTTGGAAGCACATCGTATACCGCCTGGATGAGAAATTGGATGCAGTGTGGTTCAGCTTTCCAAAGATCAGCCCAGGTCACTTTCCTCTCAACCGCATTCCCCCATCTTGTCCAAGCTCCTTGTTGCTTCACTCCTACCAACTTGCAGGTTCTTGTCTCCTCCACTACTGCTCTCACCTCCTCCTGAACTAGACGACGCCTTTCCTTCCCTCTGGTGTCCATTTATGGAGTTGGAAAGGATCCTAGCCCAGCTCGGTCTCGTGTGACCACTCCCACCAGCCTCCTGTGACGCAGCCTCGCCTCTTCCTCCTGAACAGCTTCCTCTGCCCTCCACTTCCTGCCAGTATTTACTTGGATCCCTGCTCTAGCCACCTTCGGGTCACTTGAGTCCCTATCCTGTAGCACCTCTCTGGCTCTTGTTACCTTGAATTCTTCCTCCAAGGATTTGAAGGGCAGATGCAGTTTGTTGTGGTGTCCATAGAGTGCGATGCTGCTCAGGCTCTTTGGCAGCCCCAGCCATCTCCTGAGGTGGTTGCTAACCATCCTCTCTAAGGTTTCGACTGTCGAGATCGGAACTGCATAGATGAGGAGGGGCCACAGGATTCTGGGAAGAATGCCATGCTGATACACCCAGGCTTTAAACTTCCCAGGTAGGCCAGACTTGTCCACAGATTTCAGCCAGCCATCCAACTCGGTGCAGGTTGCCTGAATGGATGTTGTGTCCCTTAAAGAGCTGTCAAAAACTTTGCCTAAGCTCTTGACTGGCTTTTCTGCGAAGGTTGGGATGGCTGTTCCTGCGATGCTGAACCGGAACTTGTTCTCCACCTTCCCTTTCCTCAGCACAATCGATTTTGATTTGGCAGGTTTCAAACGCATCCGGGCCCAGTCCACCAGCTTTTTGAGCCCTTACAGAATCCTCTGGCAGCCTGGGACTGATTCTGTGGTGACTGTGAGGTCATCCATGAATGCCCTGATAGGTGGTTGCCGTTGAGCGGAATTCATTCTGGGCCCTCTGCACTCTGGCTCAGCAAACTTAGTGAGCATGTTCATGGCTAGGGAGAACAGTGTCACTGAGATAGTGCACCCTGTGATGATGCCGATCTCCACCTTGTGCCAGCTTGATGTAATTGCTCCTGAAGAGACCCTCATCCTGAAGTTGCTGTAATAATCAGCGATAAGGTCTCTGATTCTGCTGGGGACGTGATATTTGGTCAGTGTGAGCTGCACCAGCTTGTGCGGAATGGAGCCATATGCATTTGCCAGGTCGAGCCACAACACTGACAGTTTGCCCTTGGCCTCCCTGATGAGCTGTGTCACCACACCAATGTGCTCCAGACAGCCCGGCATCCCTGAAATGCCACCCTTCTGGACTGATGTATCAATATAGGTGTTCTTTGCTAGGTAGGTGCACAGACAGTTAGAAACTGCACTGAAGAAGATGTTTGCCTCGACACACAGCAGGGAGATGATGTGAAACTGATCTATCTGGGTGGCATTTTCCTCCTTCGGGATCCACACCCCTTCAGCCACTCTCCATTGTTCTGGGATCTTCCCCCTTCTCCAGAAGGTTCTCAGGATCTTCCACAGACGCAGCAGGAGTTTGGGGCAGTTCTTGTACACTTTGTATGAGGTGTTGCTTGGTCCTGGAGCCGAGCTTGCCCTTGCTTTGCGGATGTCCTCTCTGACTTCCTTTAATTGCAGCTCTGACATGTCGAACTGCACATCCGGTTCAGGTGGGTCTATTAGGATGTCGCACTCTCCCAACTCCTGCTTTCTTTCAGGATCATTATATATCTTCTTCAGATGTTGGTCTATGTCTTCCTGCGAACAGGCCAGTTTCCCACTGTGCTTCTCCCCCAGCTACTCCTTGGTGAACTTGAAGGGGTTGGCGATAAAGGCAGCACGTTTTCGGGCCCTTTCATGACGCCGCCTCCGATGCCACTCTGCCCGGCGGAGGACCCTGATTTTCTTTCATAGTATGCACATCAGCTGGGCCAAGCCAATGCACTCCTCTTCTCCTGCCTCCTTGTATTGGGACTTCAGCGCTTTCATCTCCTGCCTGATGTTGTGGATCCTCAATGCTCTTTGGTTCTTCGAGTAAGATGTTTTGGAGCCTTCCTTCTCTTCTTCTCCGAACCGTTCAGCTGCGATACTAACAATAATTGTTGTCATGGCTTGCAGCTTCCTATCAACCCCTCCCTTCGCCGTTGCCTCCTGAATCTGGTTAACATCTTCATCAATCTGCTTCCACAGTGAAGTCATGTTAGCTGCAGGCCATTTGATCTGCCTCCTGTTAGACTTCATGTTCGAGGGATTAGTTTGCAACACTTGGAGGTTCCGGGCACTATGGGGTGACTCCGGGCCTGGCCCCTCATTCGTCTCACCAGGTTGGACACCTGCGCGTTGTGCTGCTCCTGCTCCCGCCAAACACTTCATTCTCGCTTGGTGGATCTTCAAGCCGCGATCGTTCTTGCAGATTTTGCCACATGCACACTGCTTCCTCATCGTCGTTTTTTGATTGCCTGGGTCTGATGTTGTTGTGTCCATCCGACTGGGGTGCTCATCCTCCCCCCCCTCTCAGGCACCCCTGTGGGTATCTTTTCCTTTGATTCTTTATAGTTTTTGTGGGGGTCCTCCTCTCAGAGGACGCAGATTGAGTTGCCAACCCGTTCTGCCCTGGTTGCCGTCTCTCCGGGCTGTCACTGACTCTCCAGTTGTCACCACTCTTTTCGCGGTTGTCACCCAGTCTTTCCTGGTTGTCACTGATTAACTCAGGGTGTAAGCTGTGTACATACATCTATTGATGCTTCTGGACACATCTTCCGTGATGTTCCTGGAATCATCGGGTGTTTCGGGCCTTTCAACATCACATTAAATGTGCATTTGAAACCTTTGACGTCCATTGGTTCAAATGCTGTTTTACCAAGGCTGGTTACTACAGTGCAAAACTAGATATTAGATTTCTCTGGATAAATTACCCAATATTGGAGAAAGATACTGTAGCTTCTGGCATCAATGCTATATTGTGCTTTCTTTAAATTGTCTTTGTTTATTATGGATGTGTTACTTGCCCTGAGCTGCCTGCATCTTTGGTTGATAGAGTTCTCAGTAAACACACCGTACTTATGATTAACACCAAGTTCTAAGCACTTCTTTGAACAAATGCCTTTTTAAATCAAATGTGCATCTGGAGGTACTTGAAAGAAATAGAAATACAATGTTCATTTGTTAAACTGTGTTACTGTCCTTAAAAAGTTTGTACATTCGCCCTGTAATCACATGGGTTTCTTCTGGGTGCTCCATTTCCCTCCCACATACCACAGACTTATCGGTGTAGGTTAGTAAGTTGTGGGCATGCTATGTTGGTGCTGGAAGCTTGACGATACTTGCAGGCTGATCCCAGCAGATCCTTGAACTGTTATGCTCACTGAAGCAAACAACAATTTTCACTGTATACTTCAAAATTCTAATGTACATATGACAGTTAATCTTTATATCCAATGTTTGCATCTCGGAATTATTGTATTTTGAGTTATTCCATAATTTGCTTGTGGATTCCTATTATGATATATTAATTGGAACAATGGAATGTAGCTTAACATAGAAGAAAATTGAAAACTGAATTCAATTCTCTTGCAGAATATTGAAAGATAAAAATAAAATATTTAACATAGATTTGGCAGCAGTTGTGGTTGCTATTTGTACTTCTACTGAAATAAAAATCTTGGTAAACTGGGCCTCCATTTCATCAGCTAAACTTGTAACTTATCAGAAGAAAACAATAAAAAGAAGCAGCATGACCCAAAAGACTGTGGAAGTGAATTTGTAAACAAGGGACTGGGATGGCAAGGTCACGGTGCTAATATTTCACCTCAGCCACATCAAGGCACAAAAGTGACGAGTCTGCACAATCTAGAAACTTGGGACGTTGGACAGAGTTCAAACCAGGTGACTGTGTCAGCAGGCTGTAATATGGAGAGAGAGGCCTTAGAAAACATGTATCAAGGTGGTTCAAGAGGTTAGGCAGATAGGTTAGTAGAAAGGAAAGCTGGGATGGAATATGTTAAGAGGCTGAGGCTGTGTATTGGAAGGTCAAATCTTTTGAGTCACTGAATGAAGAAGCAGAGATAGCTAAAAGTTTTCAGAAGTTTTGGAGAATAATGTGTAAAAGCAGTACATCATGGTGGAGATTTGAAAATGTTACATTTATAACACATAACAGAAGATGTTGAGGTCAAGAGATTAAGGCACTTTTAGGAAATAATGAGACATAGCTTGACAGAATACCATGATATAAGTAAGAGCCAGATTTTGAACTAGTTTTGTGGAATGTTCATATGGCATCATGGAATTGCAGTCCTTCATTGATATTTACAAGCATTGATCATCACTAAAATCACAAGGTACATTCATGAAACGAGGAACTTCAGGATGGATCACTTCAGAGTCGATCACAGAGTAAGCTGAAACTTGTCATATATGGTTCTGGGAAATAGCCATGGTACATTGACAATTATTGGTTCCTCAACATGTATATGTGTATGGATATGCTTTCTATCCATTCAAAATTGGAAAGAAGCAAAGGTGACATGACTATGAGGTTTTCTGGAGTGATTGACTAATATATGGGAAATACAATGGCTTATGTTGTCACAGATGAGGTAAGGCACTATGTTAGTATGAATCCAATTTAAAATTGGATTTTAACTCCAAGTCAACACACACTAATCAGATCAGAAGAAGGAGAACAATGGATAAATGTAGTGTAAATAGGTGAGAAATATATTAATTGACTATCTGCATGACAGGAAGCAGCCTTGAATTGAAACAAACAGACATAAGATATTGTGGTAAAATGAAGCTGAATTAAGGAATTCCCCTTTGCAATAGCTTCAAAATGGTCAAATGTGTTAACAGTACACCTGATCGAAGCTTTGTTTCTGGCTCTGGTTACACATGGGAGGATTTACTGGAAGCTATGTGGCGATTTCTAATTAATTGTGTTATCAGTGGTCTTGCCTTACATGGATTGTTATTCATTTTTCAGAGAAATAAGAGTAAGGTCTTTTCCAGGGATTTTTGGAACTTAGACCATCAGACATAGGAGCAATTTGGCCCATCAAGTCTGATCCACCATTCAATCATCGCTGGTCTTCTTTACCCCTCCTAAGTCCTACTTCGCGACCTTCTCCCCATAACCTTTGATGCTGTGTTCAATCAAGAACCTATTAAGCTCTGCCTTAAATACACCCAATGACCTGCCCTCCACAGATGCCTGTGGTAATAAATTACACAAATTCACCACCCACTGGCTAAAGAAATTTCTCAGCATCTTTGTTTTAAATGGGAGCCCCTCTATCCTGAGGCTGTGCTTTTTTGTTCTAGAATCTCCAGCTATCGGAAACATCCTTTCCACATCTACTCTGTCTAGGCCTATCAACATTCGAAATGTTTCAATGAGATCTCTCCTCATTCTTCTAAATCCAGTGAGTACAGACACAGAGCCATCAAATACTCCTCTAATGATAACCCTTTCATTTCTAGAATCATCCTTGTGAATCTCTTCCAATGCCGGGACATTTTTTCTAAGATGAGGAGATCAAAATTGTTACCTATTTGAAAAGTTTGCCCTATTTATTTTTATAAATGCCGTTTGTCCTGCTGAATATTTCTAGTGTTTTTTAGGTTTATTTTGAAATAAGTTCTTGAAATCAGAATACTTAGCTGTTGCAAAAAAACAGGTACTCTCTTCACGTTGTCAAAACTACACCTGAATGTGTTGTTTCATTTTGCTGCTGTTTTTACTGCATTAAACTGCAATTCTTATGTCTTTTTAGCATGACATAAAATTGCAAACTACTGATCATGGAACTAATTTTAAGTAACAATTGTTGAGGAGACAAGTATACTACAATGATTCATTTATTTAATTAAGCGACACTGAAAATTTCTTCAAATGAAATGGCAAAAATTAGCTGTTGTTAATAATTAATAACTGTCATTCAGTTTGATAACCAGCTATGTTTTATTCACCTTTATAAATGCACAGTGTTGAAATGAGTTGCTGCTGTGCTTATTATAGAAAGAAAATACCTCAAAGGATTTGACAGGGTGACAAAGGAAAGCGGACATTCACAGACCAGGAAGGGAAAATGAACAACTTGAGAGTAGAGCAAAAGAAAAGTTTTAAGTGACTTCAGTAAGTAGGTAATAAAGAAAGTGCCAAGCGAAGAGGTTTCAGGACAGTTCTGGCAGAAAGAATAATCGGTCTTGGAAACTGATTAATTGCAGAAAGATCAAGGATGTAGTCCTTTAATTCATTGACCTTGTTTGCTGTACATCGGAACAATCTTCTGCAATCTCATTTCTCACTTTCTTCCTTAGAAAGGATGTAGAGTGAAACTCTAGTAATCTAGCATGCTCGGAAATTTTGTAGTGCTCTATGTGTAGATTTTACAAACTTTTGTTGATCTGTAAATTCACTTTTTTTGTATGACACCAGGCATTATAATAAATAGAAACATAGAAACATAGAAAATAGGTGCAGGAGTAGGCCATTCAGCCCTTCGAGCCTGCACCGCCATTCAGTAGGATCATGGCTGATCATCCAACTCAGAACCCTGTACCAGCCTTCCCTCCATACCCCCGATCCCTTTAGCTACAAGGGCCATATCTAACTCCCTCTTAAATATAGCAAATGAACTGGCCTCAACTGTTTCCTGTGGCAGAGAATTCCACAGATTCACCACTCCCTGTGTGAAGAAGTTTTTCCTCATCTCGGTCCTAAAAGGCTTCCCCTTTATCCTCAAACTGTGACCCCTCGTTTTGGACTTCCCCAACATCGGGAACAATCTTCCTGCATCTAGCCTGTCCAATCCCTTTAGAATTCTATACGTTTCAATCAGATCCCCCCTCAATCTTCTAAATTCCAGAGAGTACAAGCCTAGTCGATCCAGTTTTTCATCATATGAAAGTCCTGCCATCCCAGGAATCAATCTGGTGAACCTTCTTTGTACTCCCTCTATGGCAAGAATGTCCTTCCTCAGATTAGGGGACCAAAACTGCACACAATACTCCAGGTATAGTCTTATCAAGGCCTTGTACAACTGCAGTTGTACCTCCCTGCTCATGTACTCGAATTCTCTTGCTATGAATGCCAGCATCCCATTCGCCTTTTTCACCGCCTGCTGTACCTGCATGCCCACTTTCAATGACTGGAATGTACACTGGAATGTGTAGAATGACACCCAGATCTCGTTGCACCTCCCCTTTTCCTAATCGGCCACCATTCAGATAATAATCTGTTTTCCTGTTCTTGCCACCAAAGTGGATAACTTCACATTTATCCACATTAAATTGCATCTGCCATGAATTTGCCCACTCACCTAACCTATCCAAGTCACCCTGCATCCTCTTAGCATCCTCCTCACAGCTAACACTGCTGCCCAGCTTCGTGTCATCCGCAAACTTGGAGATGCTGCATTTAATTCCCTTGTCTAAGTCATTAATATATATTGTAAACAACTGGGGTCCCAGCACTGAGCCTTGCGGTACCCCACTAGTCACTGCCTGCCATTCTGAAAAGGTCCCGTTTATTCCCACTCTTTGCTTCCTGTCTGCCAACCAATTCTCTATCCACATCAATACCATACCCCCAATACCGTGTGCTTTAATTTTGCACAGTAATCTCCTGTGTGGGACCTTGTCAAAAGCTTTTTGAAAATCCAAATATACCACATCCACTGGTTCTCCCCTATCCACTCTACTAGTTATATCCTCAAAAAATTCTGTGAGATTCGTCAGACATGATTTTCCTTTCACAAATCCATGCTGACTTTGTCCGATGATTTCACCGCTTTCCAAATGTGCTGTTATCACATCTTTGATAACTGACTCTAGCATTTTCCCCACCATCGATGTCAGGCTTACCGGTCTATAATTCCCCGGTTCCTCTCTCCCTCCTTTTTTAAATAGCGGGGTTACATTAACCACCCTCCAACCCTCATATCCCACTAAGCCCAGTAAGTTTAAAAGGACCACAATAAATGGGACAATCCATGCTCAAAGATGATATGGATGTCAGGCCCCTTGTGGGCAGAATGCTTGTGTAACAAAATGGGCCCGTTGAGTTAGGAGGAAGCATGAGAAGTCAGGCTCAATTGAATGGAAGGGAGAATGGGAAATGGTGATTCAATGGTTCAGAAAGGAGCTAAGAACCTGGCCTATGGTGAGAGGAAAAGCATTTCAGGAACCTGGGCTGGAGTGAGCATTTAAAAGAACATTGCAAGCATTAGACAAATGCTGAACCAAATGGTTGGATGGCAGAATATTGCAGATTTTTTTTTCCTGAAAGGAATGCTGCGCCACAAAAATGGTTCTGGGGATTGTGGGATTGCAGTATGAGGAGAGAATGAGGAAAGTAAGTAATATACTTGTACATTTTGAAGTTTGAAGAGATTGTCACATTGAAGCATACAGGATTCTTGATGAGCCCGATAGGCTGAATGATTTTTCTGACTGAGAGGTCTCTGTCCAGTATTGCAGAACCGTTAAATTGTTTAGGACTAAAGAGAGACGGAATTTCTGCATCAGAAGCTGGTGAAACTTTGGAATTCTCACACTGGAGGAGCTCACCTTCATTCAATACAGAAATCAATTGATTACTAGACACTATGGAAATCAAGGCGCATGAAGATAGTATGAAAAAAGGTAAACACCAGAAAATCTGAAGATGCTGGAAATTCAAGCAGCACACACAAAATGCTGGTGGAACACAGCAGGCCAGGCAGCATCTATAGGAAGGTCTATAAACATCTATAAACAGGCGATGTTTTGGGTCGAGACCCTTTGTCAGGGCTAATGGAAAAAAGAGATAGTAAGAGATTTGAAAGTGGGAGGGGGAGGGGGAGACCTGAAATGATAGGAAAAGACGGGGTGGGGGGCGGGGATGAAGCTAAGAGCTGGGAAGTTGATTGGCAAAAGGGATACAAGGCTGGAGAAGGGGAGTATCATAGGACGGAAGGCCTTGGAAGAAAGAAAGGGCGGGTGGGGGAGCACCAGAGGAAGATGGAGAACAGGCAAGGAGTTATTGTGAGAAGGAAGGAGAGAAAAAAAAATTAGGGATGGGGTAAGAAGGGGAAGAAGGGCATTAACGGAAGTTAGAGAAATCAATATTTATGCCATCAGGTTGGCGGCTACCCAGATGGAATATAGGGTGCTGTTCCTCCAACCTGAGTGCAGGTTCATCTGGACAATAGAGGAGGCCATGGATTGACATATTGGGATGGGAATGGGACGTGGAATTAAAATGTGTGGCCACTTACTGAATAATAAAAGATGGAGTAAGATTGCAAGTTTGATAATATACTCCTCCACCTGTTTCTTATGTTTTATTCTCTCTATTTGGTTGCTTAATTACTTCCTAAATACTTGAGAAAAGTTCAACAATCACTTCATAATCTTCCAGTCTTCATTTAAAGCAAAATCTTTGAGTCCTCTACTTTTCATTTTTCAATATTATTTCCTTTGCTTCACTTCCCTTAATAAGTGCCAGTACAACAAACTTGTACAGGTAGTGATTACACTGACAAGTGCAGGCTTAACCATCCCTCTAGATATAACAACAATAAGGGATTACCCAATTTCAATTTATAATCGGAGATTTAGAAGAAATACAACTATATTTACTCTTTAGTTGTTAAAAGCTACTTGGCAGTAAATAGGACACCATTGTTCTTTGCTTTCTTTTTCAGTCAATTGGTATCCGGAATAACACCTGACAGGGAGTATTCTGGAGTTATGTAAATATAGCATATTTTAATTTAACCGAGAACCAGACATCAGTTCTTATTGTAAATGTTAATAAGTTCAGGAATCTTGCAGGTAGACTTCATTTTTTTGTACATTGCAAGCAGTAAATAGGAGTTAAAAACACAGGCTGCTCCACAGACTGAGAGATTGCATATGCACAAGTCAAATGTCAAAACAATGAGATTGTGTTAATTGGCCTGGATCAAACTGGCTACATGGGCTAAGTTATTTGTACCATTGTGACTAAATTCAAACTGGCAGACCAGACGAATGTTGTCACTTAGCATATCAAACATAGTCACAGATATAAACATACGATAGTTTTTGTGTACTTACCATTCTGGTGTACTCAGAGGCAGCCCTGACAACATTCATTTTGGGTGTTTGGGATTTCTGCCCCCAGAAGCTTTTAGACTATTTGTGTGAATTACTTTGTGTCAAAGCATTTGAACATTCAGAGGCGTCTGTCACTGTAGATATGTAATCCAAAAAAGCACTGTCAACCCATAATATTGAAGGAAACAATGTCATTGAAATTGTATTGTACCAGAATGATTCCTGCTTATTGAGCTGAATAAAGACTTCTATATCACTAGTTTCAGTGTCTCTCTGGTGACTTTGATCACAGTCACAATAACATCTATTAATGTAGGAATTTTTGAATTTCTGTACATCTTGCAAATCTATATGCATTATGCAGGGCACTCATTGGTTTCTCTGATAAGTTCATCAAATCCGTCAACACCATATTTGATTGAGAAATCCATGCTATGTTTCATTAATGAGTGATCCTTTCTTAAACTTAAATTTTTCCTAAATTATTATTATTTTTTATTTTTTAAATATCATTGTTTTTAACCTGATTGGATTGTAGAATCTTTAAATGCTTTGAAAGTTAACCAGGTTAAAATAATTTGAGATCATACTACCATCCTTCAGCTGTCAATTCTAACTAAAACAATGCAGACTAAGAATGTATTGTTTATCAAAATACCATCAAGTGTAATTCAACTTTATATTTTAGTATTAAAGTTCATTAGATTAATAATATATATGCTAGTCTAACATGATTTAGTAAAGAAACTACTACTTAGACCAGGATTTATTTATTATTTGTAAGGGCAGTTTCAAAATCTGTTAATTGCAGAGACTTGGAAATCCAATAGAAAGGCTAAAATTAAAACAAAAGTTATTCTGACAATTATGTGCTGGTTTATGATTTGGGAGAATGGAAGTATGTAAGACCAATGACTCTGTGATATTTTGATTTCAAAGTTCAAAGTTATTTTATTATCGAAGTACGTAAGTGTCACCATGTATGTACTTCAATTCAACTTCTGGCAGGCATTCACAGTGGAACAAAGAAATAATATGAAATCAATGAAAACTGCATACAAACAAATAATGACAAACATCCAATTTGCTAACAAAATAGATCTGTCCAGATGCAAATAGCAATGATAGTAATATTAATAACAATAATAATACCACAATACTAAACACCACTAGAATATTCTGAAATTTCCTAGCAACTGGAAAAAAAAAGAGTATGGTGGCTATGCCTGTTCATCAGGTTTTCCCAGCTTGAGCTGAGAAAATAATAATAATAATCAGGTTTCAAAGGTACATTTAACGTCAGAGAAATGTAAACAATATACATGCTGAAATGATTTCTGTTCACAACCATCCACAAAAACAGAAGAATGCACCCAAAGAATGAATGAGAGTTAAATGTTAGAACTCTAAAGTTCCCCCAGGCTTTCCTCCCTCCTGTGCGTAAGCGGCAGCAAGCAACAGTCCCTCCTCCCCCCATCAGCAAAAATAAAGCATCGGCACCCACCACCGAGCTCTCAAGTGTGAGCAAAACAACAGCAAAGTCACAGACTTGCAGCATTCCTGAAACTGCATGGTTCACCTGTTATTCGACATAGCACAGGCTCTCCCTCTCTCTCCCTAGTAAGGGAGAAAGAGATGTCTCCATTTCACAGCAAGAGGGGAGACATAACAAACAACTCCCTGGTTTAAGATGTTAAAAGTCCGTTGTGTCGCTTTTTCCAAGCTCTGTGCCCAAAGATCTCTGGTCTTTGGGCACACAGCCATAGATCTTCCAACTCCCCTGATGAAACATTGATCTCCTGCCGTGACATCAACCTTTGACCTGCCTGTCTCCAGAGCCACAAGATCTCGGCCCTCCGACGGCAAGCTGAACTCTTCAGCCAAGTCCTTGACGCGCCGAACAACGACTAGTTGTGAAACCCTGAGAGCAGGTCCCATTTCCGCAAAGAACCGTAGTCAGCATGTAACTCCAGGTCAGCGACTTCAAAAGAACCCTGAAATGGAAAAATAAAAATATTAAAGATGGAAATAGAGTTTTTTCTAAAGATGCAAGCAAAGGAGACACCGTTAGGTGCCATTAACCCTCCTGAGCTCAGCCTTCTCTGCCCTCTAATAATAATAATTACTATGGAAATTATTAAAGATATACAAGTGCCATACAAGATAGGATCAACCTAACAGAAGTGAAATGTATGGATGTATTTCTTTTAGCGCAATGACTCTCCTCTCCTTAGTACTAGTTATTGACTGATAAATTACCCAGGCATGCTGTGCTGTTTTTCATTGTCTTGCTGCAAAGTGAATATACCAGTTAACCTCACCTTCATGTGCGTGCTTTTATTTAATTGATATGTAGTTGTACAGGCACAACAAACTGGTGATGAGTACAAACCTGAATATCAGAGAATATCAATAACTGCACCAACAGTTACGAGGTAACAGAAATGGAGGAAGGGTGAGAGATGGCGAGAAGAAAGAGTGAAACAGTATAGAGAAGGCAGTCATGAACGCTAACAAAGGGATGCATGAGTAATAGTGCACCGTACACAGTGAGAGGTGCACGACTAGGAAAGATAAAGTGAAAATAATGTTACAATGGCCTTAGTCAGGAAAGCTGACAAATTTGATAGTGCTAATGAAGTCTGGGAAGCATATATCAAGAGGGCTGAACTGTATTGTAACGTGAATAACGTGGATGAGGAAAAGAAAGCCTCCACACTCCTCAGCTTAATAAGTGCTAAAACGTACAGACTCTTCCACAACCTAGTAACCCCAGAATAGCCAGCAAGCAAGGTGCTAGGTGAAATTGTTGCAATTTTACAGAATGACTTGAACCCTAAACTTCTGGTAATAGCTGAGATGTACATTTCACAAAATAAAAGCATTTCTGAATACATTGCCTACACTGTGACATTGGAGATGGACTTTCTGATGCATTAAGGGACAGGCTTGTATTTGGCATGTATAGTCAAAGCACTCAAAATGTGCTATTGGCAGAAAGAGACCTAACCTTAGAATGGGTATTGACATTTCAAAATTGTTAGAGAATGCAGCAAAGGATGCCTCAGAACTGCAGGAAAAGAGTTTAGAATATGAAGTGCACAAAATATCCCTGAACTGTGCAAAAAGCCAAAAATGTTATTAATGTGGCAAATCCTCCCTTTTGCAAATAACTGCTGGTTCAACGAAAAAAATGCGCAGAACGTGTCACAGACGAGGTCACATAGAGTGTGCAAGTCAGACAACAGGGACACCAAAGAGAAAAAAAACACACACAGAATGAAAACTTTCAAACACAACACAAACCAAATGTAAAACGTGACTGAATGTGAAACTGAATCAGATAACACAGCATCTCACTAAAGTGAACTGTTATGCCTAGAACTGTGTAGCATTACTGAAGCAGATTGCAAAATCATATGGATCACAACAGAAGTGTCTTGTGTAAAACTGAAAATGGAGCTGGATACAGGGTTAGTTTTGTCAATAATTTCAGAGGCTGACTACAACAGACTGTTTTCTATGCTACCCTTAGAAAGAGCTTGGTGATACTTAAGAACTACACAAGCAATAAAGTGTCTCCAAAAGGGAAACTGAAAGTGAATGTAATGTACGAAGGTCAAACATAGAAGCTAGAGTTTTATGTGATGAAAAGTGAAGGGCCAGCACTTTTTTGTTAGATTATGAGAACACTCAGTCCTCATTTCTTGTCATTTAGAAATGCATACGTGCATTAAGAAATGATACAATGTTCCTCCGGAGTGATATCACAGAAAAACAGGACAAACCAAAGACTGACACTGACAGAACCACATAATTATAACATATAGTTACAGCAGTGCAAAGCAATACCATAATTTAATAAAGAACAGACCATGGGCACAGTAAAAAAAAGTCTCAAGTCCCGATTGACTCCCAAGTCCCCGACAGCAGGTGGCAAAAGGGAGAAAACCCCCTGCCATAAACCTCTAGGCACTGACAACCACTGATGCATTGGAAGCACTCGAACACAGCCGACACTGAGTCCGTCCATCCGAAAACTTCGAGCCTTCGACCAGCCCCTCCGATACAGCCTCCCGAGCGCCATCCTCTGCCGAGCACCTTTGACCTTTCCACGGCCGCCGAAACAAGCAAAGCGGAGAATATGGAGCCTTCTGTTCCGGCGATTCCAGATCACACAGTAACAACAGCAGCAAAGCAGTCATTTCAGAAGTTTCTCCAGGTGTTCCTCCGTACTCTTAGGTCTGTCTCCATCAAATCAGAATGTGAATGTTTCAAATGTGAATGTTTGAGAAAAATCCAACTAGACTGGCACATAGTCAAAGCTCTTAATGTGTCATCAACAGGCAACTGCAGCCCAAATGGTAAAACTAACCAGAGACTATCACAGCTGCTTAATGCCTATGAGAAGATGTTTGAGAAGTGTATAGGTAAACTCAAAGGCATGAAGGCCAGAACTGCAAACATCTGAAATTACAATGGATATGCTGAAAGAGGTTATAAAAAATACCCACAACTGGTAAAGCACTGCTAGTGATATTATTCATAACTATTGGTATAAAAATATGTACTTGCCTTTATCCGTACCTATTAATGAATAACAGCAATTTTCATAAAAATACTGAAAAAGGGCTTGAATTTTTGTCTGAAGTTAAAACATACCTTTTACCTGAAGGAGAAATCATCAAAGACATATCAAAATATCATCCTATTACTTGTTTACTAACTATATATAAAATTGTACCATTATGCATCTCACAGCTAACCACCACTCACTTAGATAACCACAATATTCTTACAGAGAGCAGAAAGGATGCCATAAGGATGTGAAGAACAACTGATGATAGATTTCTAAACCAAGCCCAGCAGGAAAGCAAAAATATTTCATGTTGCTATATTGACCACCAAAAGGCCTTCAGACCACAAGACCTAGGAGAAAAATTAGGCCATTCAGCCCATCGAGTTTCTCCGCCATTCCATCATGGCTGCTACCAAATCCCACTCCACCCCATACACCTGACTTCTCGTTGTATCCTTTGATGCCCTGACCAATCAGGAAACTATCAACTTCCACTTTAAATATAACTACGAACTTGGCCTCCACCACAGTCTGTGGCAGAGCATTCCACAGATTCACTACTCTTTGGCTAAAAAAATCCTCCTCAACTCTGATGTACAAGATTGCTCCTTAATGTTGAGGCTGTGACTTCTCGATCTGCATACTTCACCACAGGAAACATTCTGTCCACATCCATTTTATCAGGTCCTTTAAACATTTGTAGGTTTCAATGAGATCTCACGTGCCCCTAAAGAGGTCCCAATGATCCATAAATCTGAATCCCTGACCCCTGCTCCAATTCTTCAGCCACATATTTATTTGCTTCCTCAATCTATTCCTATCCTGACCGTCACATGGCTCAGGCAGCAGTCCTAAGATGACTATGCTTGAGGTCCTGCTTCTTGGCTTCCTTCCTCACTCCCTATATTCTCTTTTTCAGGACTTTGTCCCTTTTTCTATCATGACTCCTATCTGCTCACCTTCCTTTTCAGGATATTGTGGAAGCATTCAGAAGCATCGCGGTCCTTGACACCTGGGAGGCAAACTACCATCCGTGTTTTTTTCTCGCTTCCACAGAATCACCTATCTGTCCCCCCAACTATAGAGTCCACTACCACTGCTGCCATCCTCTTCAGTCCCAACATTTCTGAGCTACTGGCCCAGACTCAGTGCCAGAAGTGCCAGAGGCATGCCACTGTTGCTTCCCCCAGATCGGTGTACCCTCAACAGCACTCAAAATAGAGTACTTATTGTTAAGGAGGGTGGTGTGCTCTCCACTATCTGACATTCTCCCTTCCCTCTACTGACAGTCACCAATTTATCCGTCTCCTGTCACCTTGGGGTGACTAGCTCCCTGTAGCTTCAGTCTATCACCTCTTGACTTTCCCTAACAAGCCAAAGGTCGTTGAGCTGCAGCTCAAGTTCCTTAACGTGATTTCTAAGGAGCTGGATCTCGATGTACTTGGTGCAAATGTGGCCATCAGGGAATCTGGTCATCTCCTGGAAATCCCATATGTGACACCCAGAACTGTAATGGTCCGGTCCGAAGTCGACATTCCGTCTCACGGCCCGCGGACTCCGGACTCTGGCTCTTCCGGCTCTCCCTTGTTTTGGTTGGGTTAATCATAGGCACCTGATTCCCATCTTGGGGCTTGAAATATACGTAGCCTTGGGGTTGAGTGTGGGGTGCTGGTTTGTCTTGTCAAGATTCCCTGGGAGCAACCTGCCGGTGGAAGGCTAGAACAGCCACTTGCCATCTTTAGGCCACGTTGGAGAACCATCACTTCATGGAGCCTTGCTGTTGGTAGTCGGAGCTGTCTTTGTGATATGGATTCGAGCATCTCCCGGGTCAGCTGAGTGGCCATCAGTCATTCCGAACTAGGTAGGGATCTGGCTGTTTCTGTAGCCAGCTGAGGTTGCTGGCCGTAACTGCAACTCGGAGCAAACCCGATGCAGAAATGGAACTGTCTGTTGTTCTTTGGTGTTTGTCTCTTCTTGTCCTCGCCTCCATGGGTAAGTCAGGTCGTTCTGCCATTGCCCTGTGGGAGGACCTGTCTTGTCTTGTCTTTGCCTCTGCTGGGTAAGTCCGGCCTTTCTGCCGTTACCCAACGGATGGACCTGTCCCACCTTGGTGTGGAGATAAAGTTGAGTCCTGAGTTGTCTAAAGATAAGCCCTGGCTCTATGTCTATATACTGTCGAATCTCATGTTAGGGTCGTGTTAAAGATGAATCCCGGCTTTTTGAAGGATGTCCCGGCTCTATGTTGATGTACAGTTCCCAGTCTGTCTTCGAGTTCCAGCCTCCGAGTTATCAGCTTCCGCATTCCAAGACCCAGCTTCAAGCCTCAAGACCCAAGACCCCAGCCTCAAGCCTCAAGATCCAGGATCCCAGCCTCAAGCCTCAAGACCCAAGACCCCAGCCTCAAGACCCAAGCCTCAAGACCCCAGCCTCAAGCCTCAAGACCCAACCCCAGCGTCAAGCCTCAAGACCCAAGACACCAGCCTCAAGCCTCAAGACCCAAGACCACAGCCTCAAGCCTCAAGCCTCAAGATCCAAGACCCAAGCCTCAAGATCCAAGACCCCAGCCTCAAGCCTCAGGACCCAAGGAACCCAAGCCTCGCCACGTTTTCGCCTAGTCTCCAGTCCTGTAGCCAATGTCATGTCCTCACCTAGTTCTGGGGTCCAAGCCCGAGGCAAGACCCAGGTTCTGGGTCCTTGTGCAGACTCTGGCTCGGAGTCCAAGCCCAGGGTCCTAGTTCATAGTTCCTTGTCCGGGTTCCCTGTTTTTTGTCCATGTCCTAGCCCAGGTCCTGCATCCTAGTCCTGTCCCTAGTACTTCAGTGTCTGTGTCTTCATTTGGGTCCGTTCCCACAGTGCATTGTGACAAGAACAGAACACTGGCCCTGCAGATTAAAGATTATAGTCTGTCACAAGCCTTGTGGCCCATCAGGCCGGTGCTTATGCCGGTTTCCACTGGCCCTGCAGACATACCTACTATTCTCGCAAGAGTTAAATAAGAGTTTTAAAAAAGCACTAAGGAATTACCGTAGCTACTCAGCTTGCCTATGCCTGTTCTCACTGAAGCTCTGTTGCGCCAAAGCCTTATCACTTTGACTTAGACCACTCCCATGACAGCCGCTCCTACAATGACCACTCTGTTAGACATTGCCCATCTTTTATGGAGACTGGGTATTTCAAGCTCTTCACCGGACTTGCATGGAAAAACTTCCACTACATTGGTTCCGTTCTCCAATCATAGACTCCTTTTGAAAAAAACATCCTGCTTTTTAAATTTGTTCGCCAGACTTGCGTGGAAATGCTTCTACTGTGTTCGCGCCATACTCCAATCAAAGACTCCTGTTGAAAAACTTCCTGCTTTTTAAAGTTCCTCACTGGACTGACATGGGAACTCTTCTGCTGCATCTGCATAGCACTTCAATCAAAGACTCCAGTTGAAAAAAACTATCTGCTTTTTAAAGCTCTTCATCAGTCTTGTGTGGCAACACTCCTACTGCGTCTGTGCCGTATCCCAATCAAAGACTTCCTTTGAGGAACTTCCAGCTTTTTAAAGCTCTTCATCAGACTTGCATGGGAACTCTTCTACTGTGGTTGCACTGTACTCCAATCAAAGATTGGACTCTTTTGATATTAGACTCTGTCCCATACTCATGGTTAATAAAGTTTTTAATATACTTAAACTGCACCTAATCCTTGTGAATTCCATCAACATCTGATGAAGCATTGGCATACTATAATCACCCCATCTATTAACAACCAAAAAAACGAACAACCACTTTTATCAAAATAAACCAAGGCATTTTCCAAGGTGACTCCCTAAGTCCACTATGGTCCTGTCAAGCTTCAAACCACACTCTAGTTTACTGAATCGGATGAAAATTAGTTATCAAATTCGTATCAACAAAATGAGATATACTTTAATACACCTTCTGTACATGGATGATTTGAAATTATCAATAAAACTAAAATAATCAATTCAATTAGTAGAACTATTTTTGAAAGACATAAACGAACTTTGGACTGGATAAATACAGTACATTAAATATAAAGAAAGATGCAATGGAGCTAATAGAATACAAAATAGAGCAGCAGGGTGCAATACAACTGATGGATGAATATGAAACATATTAGTATCTGGGACATCAACAAACAAAGAGAATACTTAATCCAATAAAGGAAAAACGTTTGAAAGAATTTACTGCAAGGCTTAAGAAAATCTGCCAGCAATAAAAATATAACAAAGGCAATAAACAGTTTCACTATGTCTATATGAACGTATTCCCTTGGCATAATATCTTGGTCTTAAACCATTCTGGAAAATTTACAAATAAAAATAAGAACTGAAATAGCAAATTTCAAAAAACATTATGTACTTTGAAATATGCTTAGATTAACACTGCCCAGGACAAAAGGGGAAAGGGGAATGACATACATTAAAGATCTACACAACAGTCAGATAAGACTTCTGAGGATATATTTTCATCAACAAAAATAGATTCTGCACTCCATGTGAGTATATGCAATTCTGATAAGAAAAGTACACCACTAAACTTAAATGAGAGCACAACCCAGTAAAGTGAAGGCATTATTCCTATTGAAGAAAAAGTTAACCAATGGAAGACCATGATCCTCTATGGAAGACATCCCCAAAATCTGAACAGACAAGGTGTTGACAAGGAAGTGTCGAAAGCCTGGGTCAAATTTGGAGACCTCTTCCCAGAAATAGAAGGCAATACAGGACCAAGTGGATAACACAAAAATTATCAAAACTACATAATAAATGACCAACAAATTTACATGGGGCACAATCAAGTAGTAAACATCATTCATCAAAATCTTGCTTTAAGATACAAACTCATAAAAACAATCAATCCTTTACTATAAATATAAGCCTGATCAAGTGTTATGGTCAGAATACCACAAATTATATTATAACCGATCTGTTATTCCAGATAGGACAATCCATATTAACCATCTGGATATAATGATATAGGATAAACAACAAGAATAAGTTATTTAATATACAGTATATAGCTATTCCAAGCACACATAACTTGTATAAATCAATAAGTGAAAAATACCCCCAATTTGCTGAATTAAAAGAGGAAATTGAAAGATTTTGGAACACGAACAGGGTATACATTGTCCCAACAGTAATATCTACAACTGGTATCATCCCAAAGGCACTACACAGTAGCATTAAACAATTAAGGCTACACTGCAATATCTATGTAAAACTTCAGAAGTCCACAATACAAAATACCACTAGAATAGTTGGACAGTTCCTAGAAATTAAGAAATGAGTGTGCTTGGCTATGCCTACCTCAGGTTTTACCAGCTTGAGCTGAGAAGAAATAAATAAATAACAATAATAAAAAGAAGAAAGTAAATAAATGAATAAATGAATAAATAAATAAATAAATAAATAAATACTAAGAACATGAGTTGTAGAGTCCACACACTGTGGAATCCATTCAGAGTTGAGGTATGTGATGTTATTCTCATGTGCAGACAAAAAGATGTTTCCCATATTCTGAATTTCTTGTGATTATTAGACTGTACCTTACATTTGTCTCCTTCAGCTTTTCAGTGTTTTCTACCTGTGGCCGATTGGTGGGTGGGTAATCTGTTCATTTTTTGAGTGTAAGAGAGAGGGTTTGGGTTTTGATGCGACTGTCGCTGTTCTTTTCTGTGAGTGAGATGAACGGAGATTGTTATTGTTGTTGCATTTTTCTCTGGGGGAGATGGTGGGGGATTTGGGGGTCTACTAGTTTTCTTTTCTTTTTTGTGCAGGGATGGTTGATGTCTTTTCTTGCAGTAAAGTCCCATTGTCTTTCATGACTATCTGGAGAAGATAAATATCAGAGTTGTGTTGTACAGGCATACTTTGATAACAAAATGAACCTGTGAAACTTTGAACCTTTTTGGATCAGGAGCCTGATGTTTGTTCCTGAACCTAGTGGCTGCCCAATGGCAACAGCAAAAAGAGAGCATGGCATTGAAGGGTTGGATCCTTGATGATGGGTATTGTTTTCTTGTGGCAGTGTTCCTTATAGATGTGCTCAATAGTAGTGAGGGCCTGACTTGGTGATTGAGCTGTATCCTCTAATTTTTGTAGTTGATCCATTTGGTAATTTGTATTTCTTTACCAGGCTGTGATGCAACTAGTCAGGATATTTTCAATTATACAGCTATGGAAGTTTGTTACAATTTTAAATAATATGCTGATTCTGAAAAAAATGTCTATGAAAGTGTAGCAAGAAGGTAGAAAGTAGATTTTGGGTTATTGGATGATGAGACTTGGGTCTTCTTTAAGATATAGAGGCTCAAGCTGAGTGCATGATGCTAGGGTGTTAAAGGTGCATGGAATATAAAACAGAATTATACTTTGTAAGCTTTTCTTGTCGGAATATTTTCTTCAACATAAACTAAAACTTCTGACTTCTATCAAGTTGTGATCTGTATCAAAGTCTTTGACAGATGGTCCAAAGGGGTCTTAAATATATTAAAATGTGATGTTCCATGTGTAAAGCTATAAATATCAAGAAGTGACAGTTGGAATAGACAAATCATAGTAAACAACAGTTTCTTTGCTTTTCCGAGTGACATCAATAAAAAATAGGGTTACATTTTTAAACTCCGGTGTGTGATTTTGGTCTCCTATCACACGGCATTTTCCAGGTCTTTTAAATCTGTGTGTTTTATTCATTCTCTTGAATACATTAACAGCCTGAATCATATTTCAATCGCATGATATAGAGAAAGCATTAAGCATTGAGACAATATATGATCAACTGTTGTAAAATATATTCAGTATACTTAAGCAGAGCAAATTTATAATGTTACTAAATATAGATCTGCAATCTATGAAAGAATTAAGTTAACAGTTTCTCCCCCTACCTCATTTGGTGCATTGGGAGGCAACCTTACTATTTCTTTAGTATTTGTCTGTTTTACCAGTTGCTAGCTGGATGCTCAACCAAGCAGGGGTGGAACTTGTGCAAGGAGCCAACCGGATTCGAACCTGGGACTTCTTGCTCTGAAGTTGGGGTGCAGATGCCACTACAGCATTGGCACAGGCAATCCATGAAAAAAAAGAATGAAAAATCTTGTCCATTTTTAAGTTGTTAACTTATAATGTGCTCAAAAAGCTGATTCTGTTGATACCCACATTGCATTACTATGATAGGTGGAACAAAGTAAATATTTCATATTTTTTCTTGATTTTAATGCGAGCTTTCAAAGTGCAAAAATAGATTTCAAGTCGGTGTCATCAATATTGGAATTCATTCTGTTCATTACCTGGTGAAAAATAAACTATTTCAAGCCTTCATTTTAAAACCGTAACTAAATTATTTTTAACCACATTGAAAGCTCCAGTTCAAAGTTAATGTTTTTAATACACCCATAATTATCATGAAAATATTCAGGACTCTCACAAGAAACAATGACATGTATTGCTCATTTAGTCTGCAAATGCACTCTTCACACAACTGTCACTTTCGTTTAATTTATAACCCAATATGAGGGCACTTAATAATTTATGGTACTGAAAAGCAGACGGTGTAAAGTTGTAAAGGTCACATATTGCATCATGCTTTCATAGTATGCATTATCATAACTTGTCTACCACTCTTCTGCCATGACTCACTCTGAAGAGCAGCCTAGCTATTTTATTTTAGAGTTGGCATTAGAGGCTAATATTTTCACATGCTTCTCTTTGGAATACGTGTATTATATTCAAATAAACACTTCTACAGACTTGTTTCTCATTTCCTGAATCATAGTGCAAGAAGACAGCTCAAATCACATTACCCTTAAGGATGCCCACAGCAAGATAATATTTAATTTTTATAACTCCGTTGTGTATTAGAACAGCTGTCTAAAGAACACTGTAACAAGTAATGCAATAACTAACAGAAAGCATAAACGCTCAAAATGTGTGCATACACACACACACACACACACACACACACACACACACACACAAATACACTCACATACACACACACATAGTGATGAATACAGGAATGAAATCAAATCCTTCGGAAGAGATGACATAGGATCTGAAGATGTGGCAACATTATGGGTAGAGTTAAGAAACTGCAAGGGTAAAAAAGACCCCGATGGGAGTTACGTACAGGACTCTGAAGAGTATCCAGAATGAGGACTACCAATTACAACAGGAAATAGAAAAGGCTTGGCAAAAAGGAAATGTTACAATAGTCATGGGGGATTTCAATATACATGTAGATTAGGAAAATCAGGTTTGAGTTGGCTTTTTAGAATAGCTCATAGTTCTAGATTGAACTTTTTAGAACAGCTCATGGTTGAACCCACGAGGGGATTGGCTATTCTAGATTGGGTGTTGTACAATAGACGAGAATTGATTATAGAGCTTGAGGTAAAGGAACCATGAGGAAAAATTGGTCAAAATTTGATCAAATTCATCCTACCACTGGGGAAGAAGAAACTAAAGTTGGATGTATCAGTATTATAGTAGATTAAAGGAAATTACAGAGCCATGAGAGAGGAGCTGACCAAAATTGGTTGGAATAGGACATAAGCAGGAATAACAGCAAAACAGCAATTGCTGGAGTATCTGGGAAGACGCAGGATAGATACATCACAAGGAAGATAAAGTATTCATAAGGCAGGATGATATAGAAGTGGCTGACAAGGGAAGTGAAAGCCAACATAAAAGTTATATAATATAATAAAAATTAATGGAAAATTAGTAAAAATTAGTGGAATGTTTGAGAATTGGGAAGCTTTTAAAAACAAACAGATGGCAACTAAAAATGTCATAAAGAAGGACGAGATGGATTACAAAGATAAGCTAGCTAATAATATTGAAGAGGACACCAAAAGTTTCTTCAGTTACATCAAGAGGAAAAGAGATGCAAGAGTAGATTTCAGATCCATAGAAAATTATGCTGGACAGTTAGTAATGGGGACAAGGAAGTGGTGAATGAATTGACAAAGTATTTTACATCAGTCTTCACTGTGGGGACACTAGCTGTATGTCATAAGTTCAAGTGTGTTGGGAGCTGATGTGAGAAAATTTGCCATTACTAGGGAGAAGGTGCTTGGGAAACTGAAAGGTCTGAAGGTAGTTAAATCATCTGGATCATATGGTCTGCACCCCAGGATTCCGAAAGAGGAGACTGAAGAGATTGTGGACGCATTAGTAATAATCTGATAAGAATCAATAGATTCTGACATAGTCCTAGAAGAATGGAAAATTACAAATATCACTCCTCTCTTCAAGAAGGGAGGGAGGCAGAAGAAAGGAAATTATAGGCAAGTTAGCCTGACTTAAGTGGTTGGAAAGATGTTGGAGTCGATTGTTAAGGATGTGGCTTTGGGATACATGGAGGCACATGATAGAATAGGCTGAACTCAGCATGATTTCCTTCAGGGAAAATCTTGTCTTTCAAATCTATTAGAATTCTTTGAAGAAATAACAAAGCAAATGGACAAAGAAGAATGGCTAGATGTTGTGTACTTGGATTTTCAGAAGACATTTGACAAGATGCCACACATGAGGTTGTTTAATGAGTTAAGAGCCCAAAGTATTACAGGCAAGATACTAGCATGGATAAAGCATTGGCTGATTGGTGGGTGGAAAAGTGTGGGAATAAAGGGAGCTTTTTTTCTGCCTAGCTGCTAGTGTCTAGTGGTTCTCCACGGGGATCTCTGTTAAGAACTCTTCTTTTAACGTTATATGTCAGTGATTTGGTTGATGGAATTGATGGCTTTTTGGCTAAATTTGTGGATATTATGAAGATAGGTGGAGGGGCAGATAGTGCTGAGGAAGCAGAGAAGCTGCAGGAGGACAAACAGATTAGAAGAATGGACAAAGAAACAGCAGATGGAATATAGTGTTAGGAAGGATATGATTATGCACTTTGGTAAAAGGAAAAAAAGCATAGACTATTTTCTAAATGGGGAGAAAACTCAAAAATCTGAGGTGTAACGGGACTCGCAAGTTCTTATACAGGATTCCCATAAGGTTAAGTTGCAGGTTGAGCCAATGGTTTGAAAGGCAAATGTAATGTTAGTATTCATTTTAAGTAGACTAGCATATAAAAACAAGGATGTGATACTGAGACTTTATAAAGCACTGATGAAGCCTCACTTGGAGCATTGTGAGCAATTTTGGGCCCCTTGTCTAAGAAAGGATGTGCTGACATTGGAGAGAGTTCAAAGGAGGTTACATAGACATAGAATAGTACAGCACAGTATAGGCCCTTCGGCCCACATTGTTGTACCGACCCTCAATCCCTGCCTCCCATATAAACCCCCAACTTAAATTCTTCCATATACCCGTATAGTAGTCTCTTAAACTTCAATAGTGTATCTGCCTCCACCACTGACTCAGGCAGTGCATTCCACGCACCAACCACTCTCTGAGTAAAGAACATTCCTCTAATAGTCCCCTTGAACTTCCCATCCCTTACCTTAAAGCCATGTCTTCTTGTATTGAGCAGTGGTGCCCTGGGGAAGAGGCGCTGGCTATCCACTCTATCTATTCCTCTTAATATCTTGTATACCTCTATCATGTCTCCTCTCATCCTCCTTCTCTCCAAAGAGTAAAACCCGAGCTCCCTTAATCTCTGGTCATAATCCATACTCTCTAAACCAGGCAGCAGCCTGATAAATCTCCTCTGTACCCTTTCCAATGCTTCCACATCCTTCCTATAGTGAGGTGACCAGAACTGGACACAATACTCCAAGTGTGGCCAAACCAGAGTTCTATACAGCTGCATCATTACATCACGACTCTTAAACTCTATCCCTCGACTTATGAAAGCTAACACCCCATAAGCTTTCTTAACTACCCTATCTACCTGTGAGGCAACTTTCAGGGATCTGTGGACATGTATCCCCAGATCCCTCTGCTCCTCCACACTACCAAGTATCCTGCCATTTACTTTGTACTCTGCCTTGGAGTTTGTCCTTCCAAAGTGTACCACCTCACACTTCTCTGGGTTGAACTCAATCTGCCACTTCTCAGCCCACTTCTGCATCCTATCAATGTCTCTCTGCAATCTTCGACAATCCTCTAAACTATCTACAACACCACCAACCTTTGTGTTATCTGCCATCTTGACAACCCACCCTTCTACCCCCACATCCAGGTCGTTCATAAAATTCCGGGATTGGATGGCTTATCATATTAGGAGCATTTGATAGATATAGCACTGTACTCACTGCAATTCAGAAAATGAGGGGGGATCTCTTTGAAACCTATCAGACGTTGAATGGCCTTGATAGAGTGGATGTGGAGAAGATTTTTCCTATGGTGGGGCATCTAAGACCAGAAGACAAAGCCTCAAAATAGTTTGTTACGTAACCGGCAACAATGAATATTAATCGAGACAGGTTTTATAAACACAACCAAACATTTATTAAACACGTATAAACGATAAGGGAAAAAAAACAAAGGAAAACTTTTACCGGAGGTAAACAGGTACGCTGCTGTTCACCAACTCGCCACTTGGCTCTGGTTCTTAAAGCGTTAAATGTGAAAACAGTTCTTAAAGCGATACAGTCAGATATAGTTCTTAAAGCGATAACTTCGAAAGTTCAACAGTTTTGCACGCAATTGGGAGAGACTTCTCTGGAGAAGGACTTTTTCACAGACGCAACTTTACTGCTGGTTCTGTCCACAGGATTCCCGATGCCGAAAATAAACAGTTTAAATTGACTGACCTTAAATTCCTTTTAGAGAGAGAGCACATTTTTGCATGAACTCATTGCCCTATTGCAAGAGTTATCTCGATGCAGGTTCTCTCCAACGAAGACTCAATAAGGTCGATTCTTTATTAAACTGCCAAACGATGCCGACTTCTCTCGATCCTTCACTTCGATGAATTCTTCACTCTCCCTTCAAAACTGTCGGAATTGAGTAAATTGGTACTTCCAGCCACAAATTCCCAGTCCAATAATACAAATCCTGTAAGAGAACGCACCTTCAGTTTTAAAAATGAAACTGCGTCACAAAAGCAAACACGCAACAGAAACGGAGATACAACACATTCTACCTGGAAATCTACTAACTCAAAAACTAACTGCGTCACCTGGGTTGGCCCTTATATAGTCACGGGGCACATGTCATCAGGTGACCTCACATCGGCGGGAAAATCACATCAGGTGACCTCTAAAAGACAATTACATCATTCTCACAAAAAAAGCAGATCTCCTTGAGCATGTAACACCTCCCTCCAAAAAACAAAATTTTGGTCTCTTGAAGAGACTGTTGGAAGCAGGTCGTTGGGTGACAGTCAGAGGGGGGAACGCGAAGGTGAGCAGACAGGTTGTGCAGAGCACCCCTGTAGCCATTCCCCTGAATAATAAGTTTACCGTCCTGGATACTGTTGGTGGAGACGACTTACCAGGTGTGAGCCACGGTGGCAGGGCCTCCGGCATTGAGTCTGACCCTGTGGTGCAGAAGGGTGGGACGGAGAAGAGGAGAGCTGTCGTCATTGGGGACTCTATAGTCAGGGGAGCAGACAGGAGATTTTGTGGATGTGAGAAGGACACCCGCATGGTTTGTTGCCTCCCGGGTGCCAGGGTCCGGGATGTCTCTGACCGGGTGCACGACATCCTGGTACAAGAGGGAAAGCAACGAGAAATCGTGATACATGTTGGGACCAACGACATAGGCAGGAAGAGGGATGAGGTCCTGAAGTGTGAGTTTCGGGAACTAGGCAGAAGGCTGAAGAACAGGACCTCAAGGGTGGTTTTCTCAGGATCTCAGTTTTCTCAGTGCTACGTGACAGTGATGGTAAGAATTGGAGGAGATGGCAGTTGAATACGTGGCTGAGGAGTTGGTGCAGGGAGCAGGGTTTTAGATTTTTAGATCATTGAGATCTCTTCTAGGGGAGGTGGGACCTGTACAGATTGGATGGGTTGCACCTGAACTCGAGGGGGAGCAATATCCTTGCAGGTAAGTTTGCTAGCATGGTTCGGGAGGGTTTAAACTAATTTGCAAGGGGGATGGGACCCAGAGCAATAGAGCAGTGAAAGAAGTGCATGGAGTAAAGCCAGATCTAACATACTGAGGGGCTTTGAGGAAAGAGAAGCAGAATAAATGGTGTAAAGACAGTAAGGTAGAAGGGCTGAAATGTGTGTACCTCAATGCAAGAAGCATCAGGAACAAAGGTGATAAACTGAGAGCTTAGATACATACATGGAATGATGATGTAGTGGCCATTACAGAGACTTGGCTGGCACCAGGGCAGGAATGGATTCTCAATATTCCTGGATTTCAGTGCTTTAAAGAGATAGGGACGGCGGAAAAAGTGGAGGAGGGGTGGCATTACAGGTCAAGGATACTATTACAGCTACAGAAAGGGTGGGTAATGTAGCAGGATCCTCTTTTGAGTCAATATGGGTGGAAGTCAGGAACAGGAAGGAAGCAGTTACTCTATTGGGGGTATTCTATAGGCACCCTGCTAGCAGCAGAGATACAGAGGAGCAGATTGGGAGGCAGATTTTGGAAAGGTGCAAAAATAACAGGGTTGTTATCATGGGTGACTTTAACTTCCCCAATACTGATTGGCACCTGATTAGTTCCAAGGGTTTAGATGGGGCAGAGTTTGTTAAGTGCGTCCAGGATGGATTCCTGTCACAGTATGTGGACAGGCCGACCAGAGGGAATGCCATACTAGATCTAGTACTAGGTAATGAACCAGGTCAGGTCACAGATCTCTCAGTGGGTGTGCATTTGGGGGACAGTGACCACCGCTCCCTGGCCTTTAGCATTATCATGGAAAAGGATAGAATCCGAGAGGACAGGAAAACTTTTGACTGGGGAAGGGCAAATTATGAGGCTATAAGGCTAGAACTTGCAAATGTGAATTGGGATGATGTTTTTGCGGGGAAATGTACTATGGACATGTGGTCGATGTTCAGAGATCTCTTGCGGGATGTTGGGGATAAATTTGTCCCAGTGAGGAAGATAAAGAATGGTAGGGTGAAGGAACCATGAGTGACAAGTGAGAAGGAAAATCTAGTCAAGTGGAAGAAGGCAGCATACATGAGGTTTAGGAAGCAAGGATCTGATGGGTCTATTGAGGAATATAGGGAAGCAAGAAAGTGTCTTAAGAAGGGGCTGAGAAGAGCAAGAAGGGGGCATGAGAAGGCCTTGGCGAGTAGGGTATAAGAAAACCCCAAGGCGTTCTTCAATTATGTGAAGAAAAAAAGAATGACAGGAGTGAAGGTAGGACCGATTAGAGATAAAGGTGGGAAGATGTGCCTGGAGGCTGTGGAAGTGAGCAAGGTCCTCAATGAATACTTCTCTTCGGTATTCACCAATGAGAGGGAACTTGATGATGGTGAGGACAATATGAGTGAGGTTGATGTTCTGGAGCATGTTGATATTAAGGGAGAGGAGGTGTTGGAGTTGTTAAAATACATTAGGACAGATAAGTCCCCGAGGCCTGACGGAATATTCCCCAGGCTGCTCCATGACGCGAGAGAAGAGATTGCTGAGCCTCTGGCTAGGATCTTTATGTCCTCGGTGTCCATGGGAATGGTACCGGAGGTTTGGAGGGAGGCGAATGTTGTCCCCTTGTTCAAAAAAGGTAGGGATAGTCCGGGTAATTATCGACCAGTGAGCCTTACGTCTGTGGTGGGAAAGCTGTTGGAAAAGATTCTTAGAGATAGGATCTATATACATTTAGAGAATCATGGTCTGATCAGGGACAGTCAGCGTGGCTTTGTGAAGGGCAGATCATGTCTAACAAGCCTAATAGAGTTCTTTGAGGAGGTGACCAGGCATATAGATGAGGGTAGTGCAGTGGATGTGATCTATATGGATTTTAGTAAGGCATTTGACAAGGTTCCACATGGTAGGCTTATTCAGAAAGTTAGAAGGCATGGGATCCAGGGAAGTTTGGCCAGGTGGATTCAGAATTGGCTTGCCTGCAGAAGGCAGAGGGTGGTGGTGGAGGGAGTACATTCAGATTGGAGGATTGTGACTAGTGGTGTCCCACAAGGATCTGTTCTGGGACCTCTACTTTTCATGATTTTTAATAACGACCTGGATGTGGGGGTAGAAGGGTGGGTTGGCAAGTTTGCAGATGACACAAGGGTTGGTGGTGTTGTAGATAGTGTAGAGGATTGTCAAAGATTGCAGAGAGACATTGGTAGGATGCAGAAGTGGCAGTTGGAGTTCAACCTGGAGAAGTGTGAGGTGGTACACTTTGGAAGGACAAACTCCAAGGCAGAGTACAAAGTAAATGGCAGGATACTTGGTAGTGCGGAGGAGCAGAGGAATCCGGGGGTACATGTGCACAGACCCCTGAAAGTTGCCTCACAGGTGGATAGGGTAGTTAAGAAAGCTTATGGGGTGTTAGTTTTCATAAGTCGAGGGATAGAGTTTAAGAGTCACGATGTAATGATGCAGTTCTATAAAACTCTGGTTAGGCCACACTTGGAGTACTGTGTCCAGTTCTGGTCACCTCACTATAGGAAGGATGTGGAAGCATTGGAAAGGGTACAGAGTAGAATTACCAGGATGCTGCCTGGTTTAGAAAATATGCATTATGATCAGAGATTAAGAGAGCTAGGGCTTTACTCTTTGGAGAGAAGGAGGATGAGAGGAGACATGGTAGAGGTGTACAAGATAATAAGAGGAATAGATAGAGTGGATAGCCAGTGCCTCTTCTCCAAGGCACCACTGCTCAATACAAGAGGACATGGCTTTAAGGTAAGGGGTGAGAAGTTCAAGGGGGATGTTAGAGGAAGGTTTTTTACTCAGAGAGTAGTTGGTGCGTGGAATGCACTGCCTGAGTCAGTGGTGGAGGCAGGTACACTAGTGAAGTTTAAGAGATTACTAGACAGGTATATGGAGGAATTTAAAGTGGGGGCTTATATGGGAGGCAGGGTTTGAGGGTCAACACAACATTGTGGGCTGAAGGGCCTGTAATGTGCTGTACTCATCTATGTTCTATACAAAAAAAAACAAAGGTATAAAATTTAAAAAACAAACAATATATACAATCCTTTCTTTCAGCCCTTTACAAACTAATCTACAGTAGGAGTGTTATAAATGATAAAATATCACACAAAAAAATCAAATTTTCATTGTACATTTAACATCTAGACAGACAATCAGCAATCACCTTGTCTTTACCCTTAATATGAGTGATCAAAATATTGTACTCCTGTAACATTAACTGGATTATTAAATTGGAGTTTCATTTCCTTAACCCTTTTCCTTAACAGTCACAGTGGCAACTTCTCTGTCTTAATACAGTTTTATCATATTTATATGACACAGCTGTGTTGTCTTTCTTCGATCTGGGGTTTTTACCACATAATCCACCTCATTCACCTTAGATTTAACCTCATAAGGACCATGGAATTTTGCTTGTATTGGTTTCATTTGCACTGGGAAAAGAACGAACACCTTATCTCCAAGCTTAAATGACCTCATCCTAGCTTCCTTCTCATACCACATCTTCATCTTCTCTTGAGCTAACTTTAAATTTTCCTTGGCCAAACTACAAGCTTTGTACAATCTCTCTTTAAATTTCAAAACATAATCTAACAAACTAGTGTGTACTTCTTTATTAATCCACTGTTCCTCAACAAAGCCAAAGATCCTCGAACTCTATGTCCAAACACAAGTTCAAAAGGACTAAAACCTAATGATTCCTGTACTGCCTCCCTTACTGCAAAAAGTAGTAAATGTATACTTTCATCCCAATCCTTTTCATTTTCTACACAATATGTCCTAATCATAGTTTTTAGTGTAGAATGAAACCTCTCCAAGGCTCCTTGCGATTCTGGATGATAGGCTGAAGAAATAATCTGCTTTGCTCCCAGTTTATAAGCTATCTGCTGCAACAACCCAGACATAAAATTACTACCTTGATCTGATTGTATTTCCTTAGGCAGCCCAAAATAAGTGAAGAATTTTAGAAGAGCTTTTGTCACAGTTTGGCTGTTATATTCCTAAGAAGTGCTGCCTCTGGAAACCTTGCTGCTGTGCACATAATAGTTAATACATATTGATGTCCAGTTTTAGTTTTCGGCAAAGGACCTACACAGTCTACAATGATTTTTGAAAACGGCTCACCAAATACAGGAATTTGTTGCAGTGGAGCCACTGGAGTAACCTGATTAGGTTTATCAACAATTTGACATGTATGACATGTTCTACAAAATGTCGCCACATCTTGTCTTAAACTAGGCCAATAAAAATGTTTAAAAATTTTGTTCATAGTTTTCTTTACCCCTAAATGACCACCCAAAGGAATACTATGAGCCATAGTTAAAATCTCATTTCGGTAAATTTTTGGAAAACAACCTGATGATTAACTTCCCATTCCTCATTAGCGGGAATTGTAGGCAATCTCCACTTTCTCATTAATACCCCCTTTTCAAAATAATATCCAACTGGTACTTTTCCAATTTCACTATCTGGAAGAGCTTGTTCTTTTAATTTAACTATCTCAGGATCCCTATCCTGCTCTGCTATCATCTCCTTCCAAGATAGAGACAAATCTTCCTGATCAGACTTAGTACCAAAATTCTGATCAAATAAGGTAGGTAAGAAAGTTTCTGATACATCCTCAAGATTTGAATCTTGATTTGAATTGTCATGGGTAACAACCATATCCTTTACATCAGTCTTTTTAGCCATAGCTCTTGTTCCAACACAGGAAGAATCTGTGTTAGAATCTCTCTGTGGTTCCTCAGAATTTAAATTTATTGTCAAATGCACTTCAGGAAAAATTTGTCCACCTGCTAAATCATTCCCTAACAAAAGAGAAACATCATTCACAGGTAAACTGGATTGTAGTCCTACTTTAACAACCTCTGTATCTAATCCTGACCTTAAATTTACGCTATGTAAATGTACCAGCATAAGGGCACTCCCTACTCCTCTTTTATAATTTACCTCAGCATTGTCAGACTCATCACTAAACCTTAGCACACTATCTAATATTAGTGATTGTGAAGCTCCAGTATCTCTAAGTATCCTTATCGGTACTGCATTGGATCCTTCTTTCAAGGATACAAATCCTTCTGTTATAAAAGTCTCATATCCCTTCTTAACTTGGTCAAACTCTGACACAACTTCATTAATATTTTCTAAACCCTGTGGTTTTACAGGTTTTCCATATGCTGCACACAAGCATCTGGGACCACTTCTTTCTCTTTCCATTTCAATCGGAAGCAATTAGCTACTACATGTCCAGGTTTCTTACAATAATTACAAATAATACCAAAATGTCTTTCCTTCACATGTCTCCCCTCATCCTTACTTTTCTCACTAACTTCAGATTTAATGTCTGATTTACCTTGACTCTCTGTGCTAGTTTTCCTTTTAAAAATTTTACCTGGAGAAAATTTAATCTTGTGAATTAAAACATACTCATCAGCTAATTTAGCAATCTCCTGCAATGTAGCAGTGTCCCGTTCATTTAAGTATGTTCTCACTTCAACAGGAATGCTTCTTTTAAATTCCTCCTGCAAAATCAGCTCTTTCAATTTATTATACTCCCCATTCACATTTTTAGAGGAAACCCATCTCTCAAAACACACAGATTTCTCACAGGTAAATTCCACATAAGTTTTTTCCACCAATTTCTTTAAACTTCTAAATCTTTCTCAATACGCTTCCGGAACCATCTCGTATGCTTTTAATATATTCTCTTTAACAATATCATAATCGAGTGCTTGCTCAGCATTTAAAGCTGTATAAACTTGTTGTGCCTTGCCTTTAATTACACTTTGTAACATCACTGACCATTGGTCCTTCGGCCACTTTAAACTCAGAGCAACTATTTTCAAATGTTGGAAATATGCATCCACATCAGCTTCATTAAATGGAGGAGCCAAAACAACCTCACGACTAGCTATAAACTATTTCATAGAACCAGAAGACTGACTCCCGAACTTTAATTTCTGCATTTCTAGCTCGAACTTCCTCTGGTTTTCAGCTTCTCTTTCTGCAAACTCCCTTTTTCTAAGGGCTTCTCTTTCTTCAAATTCCCTTTTTTTAAGGGCTTCTCTTTCCTCAAATTCCCTTTTTTTATTAGCCTCTCTTTCGGCCATTTCCACTTTAAATGTTTCAAACTTTAACTGTTCAAGATGCAACTGCATTTCCAGATTACTCAGTGGAAACTTATCTAATACCTCCTGATCAAACGATTCCACATTAATATAATGTTCAACAATTTTTCTTTGTATGAAAGCCTTGGTGGAATTTCCCGTAATCCCTTTAATATCCAAACTCTTAGCAATTTCCAATATCACAGGTTTTCTCACAGTCTCTAAAAATCCCGAGTCAGGCGTCTTTAAAAACCCGTCAATATCCATTGTTGCCGAATACAACACACACACCAATCAAACCAAAAAAAAAATCGGATATTCCCCTTTTCCAAATCAAAATGGCAATTACCAGCACTTAAACTCAAAATCGGAACATTTCCTGGCCGAGCCCCCACAAAATTATGTTATGTAACCGGCAACAATGAATATTAATCGAGACAGGTTTTATGAACACAACCAAACATTTATTAAACACGTATAAATGATAGGAGAAAAATACAAAAGAAAACTTTAACCGGAGGTTAACAGGTACGCAGCCATTCATCAACTCGCCACTCGGCTGTCTGTCTGTCTGTCTGTATCTTGGTTTATGGCGGTTGGTATCCAGCTTAATGGTGCATTACCGCCACCCTCTGCTCCAGAATGTGCACTAGACATACATTCCAAATCCCTTCACCCAATCTCACACACACACACACACACACACACACACACACACACACACACACACACACATATATATACAAACCTACACTTCACCCTCCCATCTTTGACCATCCTAGTATCCTATTCCTGTTTATTCATCATATTCTATAAAAAAAACCCTGTACCCCTTAAAAATGCTAAAAATACCCGGATGTGCTTTCTCACCCATGCCCAGCAACCCTTTTAGTGTGAATTCCTGCATCCCCAACTCCCTTAATTTATTTCTCATCATCTCTCTCTGTATCCCATACTTCCTGCAACTCAGAACTACATGTTCTACTGACTCCTCTTCCTGACATTCCTCACACAATCCTGTCTGGTGTTTCCCTATCATTTTCAATGTTTTGTTTAACGCACAATGCCCCAGCCTTAACCTAGTCCACACAATTTCCTCTCTTCTGTTTCCATTACCTACTCTAGTAACTGCAACACTCTTTTGTATTTGATATAAATGCCTCCCTTTCCCCTCCCTGTCCCATCTTTCTTGCCACATTCGGTTGACTTTTTCCCAGATTACACACTTAACCTCTGCTTTACTGATACTAATGTGCATTTCCACATTTTCTTTCTTTAACGCCCTCTTTGTCAACTCATCCCCCTCTCATTCCCCTTCACCCCTACATGTGCTGGAACCCATAGAAATTTTACCTGACCTCCCTGATTTGCAATTCTTGTAACTAACTGAAGGACTTCATAAAGTACATCTTGCCGACTGTTTGTGTGAAAAAACCTTAAACTTGCTAGAACTGAGGATGAATCTGAACATATCAATGCTTTGGCTTGTCTGGCTTTTTGCACCCATTGCAACGCAACCAACACTGCCAGCATCTCCACTGTAAACACCCCTAACTTATTAGATGTTCTTCTGCTGATAGCAATTTCTTTTGCTGGTATTACCACCCCAAACCCTGTCACTCCTGTTTCAGGTTCCTTCGCACCATCCGTATAAATGTGAGTATAATCACTATACTTTTCCATCACATGACAGTTAAATGCATTTACCAAATCTGTTTTATATCTTTCTTTCCTTTTTACCTCTAACAAATGCCAGTCTATGTCAGGCCATACAAGCTTCCATGGAGCTACAACCAGATAAACTACTGAAGGACTTATCCTCAGATCAAACACTCCACATTCTTTCGCGATATCATTCCCTGCCCATCTAAAGGTATCCCTCTGAAACCTCCCATTTTCCCAGCACTCCTGCAACACTCCTTTAGTAGGGTGAGAATCATTGTGCCCCTGCAAGTTAGCACAGTAGTTTGCCATCAGTTGTATTCTTCTTAGTTCCAAAGGCATTATTCCCATTTCTACCTGTAGTGCTGACACTGGTGACGTTTTAAAAGCCCCACTGCACACTCTCAAGGCCTGAGCCTGAATCACATCCAGTTTCCTTATAAGAGACCTAGCTGCTGATCCATATACTATATTTCCATAATCCAATACAGATCTTACTAAAGCCACATACATTCTCTTCAAAGCTGAACAACTTGCTCCCCATTCCCTACCAGTCAAACATCTCATCACATTTATTACTTTTTTACATTTCTCCTCAACTTTCCTGATATGGTCTGCCCATGTTAATCGTGAATCAAATATAACTCCCAGAAATTTAAATGATGCAACCCTTTCTAATTCAACCCCATACATCCTTAACTTCTTCCCTACCTCAACCCTTTTCCTGGTAAAAAATACAGTTTGAGTTTTATCTACTGAAAATCTACATCTCCAATCATAACCCCACTCCACCACTTCATCAATTGCTTCTTGTAGTTTCCTGATTATATGGTCCATGTTCCTGCCTCTTTTCCACAAGGCCCCATCATTCGCAAACAGTGACCTACCTATATCCACTGGTACCTTTGTGAAGACATCATTGATCATAATGATGAAAAGTAACGGGCTAATCACACTACCTTGAGGTGTGCCATTTTCCACTATGTACTGTTTTGAGAATTTTGATCTAATCCGAACTTGAATTTTTCTACCAAACAAAAAATCTTTAATCCAATTAAAAACTCTCCCACCAACCCCCATCTTGTGCAGTTTAATTAATAATCCTTCCTTCCACATCATATCATAGGCTTTTTCAATGTCAAAGAACACTGCCACTACTGACTCTTTATTTGCCTGGGCCTTCCTTATTTCAGTCTCTAACATAATCACTGAGTCCATGGAATTCCTTCCCTTTCTAAAACCACTCTGATAACTTGCCAGCATTCCCCTTTTCTCAAGCTCATATGATAACCTTTCTGTTATCATCCTTTCCATTATCTTACATATACTTGATGTTAATGCAATTGGTCTGTAGCTAGTGGGTTTTGACAGATCCTTGCCAGGCTTCCTTATTGGAATTACTACTGCTTCTTTCCATGCACTTGGATTTTATCTTCCCTCCTCCCACACTCTGTTATAAAAATGCAGCAACTTCAAGAGCGCTCCTTCTCCTTCTCCTAGATTTTTTAGCATCACAGAGCATATCAGATCTTTCCCTGGAGAGGTTGGTCTCGATCTCTTTATTGCTCTCACCATTTCTGCTAATGTAAATGGATCACCAATTATATCATCTGTTCCTTCCCTCCTGCTTAACACACCTGGGTGTTGGCTCATTATTCTTTCCCTTCTTCTTCTCCCTTTCGCCATTCGGCTCTGGTTCTTAAAGTGTTAAATGCGAAAACAGTTCTTAAAGCGATACAGTCAGATATAGTTCTTAAAACGATAACTTCGAAAGTCTAACAGATTTACACATTCAATTGGGAGAGACTTCTCTGGAGAAGGATTTCTTCACAGTCGCAACTTTACTGCTGGTTCTGTCCACAGGATTCCCAATGCTGAAAATAAACAGCTTAAATCGACTGATCTTAAATTCCTTTTAGAGAGAAAGCACATTTTTGCATGACCTCATTGCCCTATTGCAAGAGTTATCTCAATGCAGGTTCTCTCCAACGAAGACTCAATAAGGTCGATTCTTTATTAAACTGCCAAACGATGCCGACTTCTCTCGATCCTTCACTTCGATGAATTCTTCACTCTCCCTTCAAAACTGTCGGAATTGAGTAAATTGGCACTTCCAGCCACAAATTCCCAGTCCAATAATACAAATCTTGTAAGAGAACGCACCTTCAGTTTTAAAAATGAAACTGCGTCACAAAAACAAACACGCAACAGAAACGGAGATACAACACTTTCTAACTGGAAATCTACAAACTGAAAAACTAACTGCGTCACCTAGGTCGACCCTTATATAGTCACGGGGCACATGTCATCACGTGACCTCACATCGGCGGGAAAATCACATCAGGTGACCTCCAAAAGACCGTTACATCATTCTCACAAAAAAAAAGATCTCCTTGAGCATGTAACAAGAGGAATGTCCATTTAGAACAGAGATAAGATGGAATTTCTTTAGCCAAAGAGTAGTGAATCTGTTGAATTTCTTGCCACAGGCAGCTGTGCAGGCTAAATTATTCGGTATATTTAAGGCAGAGGTTGATAGATTCTTGATTTGTTCAGGCATGAAGGTTATGAGGAGAATGCAGGAGACTGAGGCGGAAAGGAAAAATAGACTCTATAGGCTAAATGGTCTATTTCTGCTCCTAAATTTAATGTTCTCCTGATCTGATGGTCAAAAATGCTGTTAGAATTCAGCAAGTCAGGCAGCATCAGCCACTATGGAAATGAATAAACAGTCGCTGTTTCAGGCTGAGACATTTCATCGGGACTGGTAAGGAAGGGGGAATAAACCAGAATAAAAAGGTGGGCGGGGAGAAGAGGACAAGCTAGAAGGTGATGGGTGAAGCCAGGAGTGTTGGAGAGGGAGGATGAAGTAAGAAGCTGGGAATTGACAAAGGGAAAAAGCAAAAAGGCTGGAGAAGAAAGAATCTGATGGGAGAAGAGAGTGGAATGGGCCATGGGAGAAAGGAAAGGAGATTATTGTCAGCAAATGGGAAGAACTAAGAGACCAGAAAGGGGAATTGAAGAAGAGAGAAGAGAGAGGGGAAAAATAACTGTAATTTGGGAAAATCAATGTTCATGCCATCAGTTTGGATGCTAATTGGATGGAATATGAGTTGTTGCTGCTCTAAGTTGGTTATTATAAATTGTCCTTTGATTAAGTTAGGATCAGATTTGTTAGAGGTTGCTGAGCAGTGCAGCTCGAAGGGCCAGAAGGGCTTATTCAATGCTACAACTTTAAATAATTAAATTAGTTAACAAGAAAAATGAGATTGGTCTCATCTATGGCAGAAGAGGAGATAATGGGCCAACACATTGGAATGCTAATGTTGATAAATGGTTGACCACTGGGAAATTCTGTTTTTTGCAGATGAAGCTAAGGTGGTCGACAAAGCGGCCTCCCAATCTACGTCAGGTCTTAACAATGTGAAGGAGGCTGCACCAGGAGCATCAGATATAGTAGATAACCTCAAAAGATTCACATGTGAAGTGTTGCCTCATCTGGAAGGACTGTTTGGGGCCCTAAATGGTGATGAGAGAGGAGGTGAATAGACAGGTGTAGCAATTCTGCCACTGGCAGGCATAAGTAACAAGTGGGAGTTTAGAGGGGAGGGATGAATGGACAAAGGAACCATTGAGAGAGTGATCCCCGTGGAAGGGGGAGAAGTAAAGATGTATTTGGTGGTAGAGTCCCATTGAAGATGATGGAAGTTGTGGAGAATAATGTGTTGGATGCTGAAGTTCAGAAGGTGGAAAGTGAGGATAAGAGGAACTCTACTCCTGTTAAGGCAATGGAAAGATGGTGTGTGCATGGATGTCCAGTAAGCAGAGGAGATGCAGGTGAGATTAGCATCAATGGTGGAGGAAGGGAATCACTGTTCTTTAATGAAGGAGGACATCTCTGATGTCCTGGAAAATAAAGCCTCATCCTTAGAACAGATATAGTAGAGACAAAGTAATTTTACAGGAGACAGGGTGGGAAGAAGTATATTCAAGATAGCCATGGGAATATCAAAAGATATCGGTAAGCAGCTTGTCTCCAGTGATGGAGACAGAGAGATCAAGAAAGTGGAGAGAGTTTCAAAAATGAACCATGTGAATTTAAGGACAGGGTGGAAGTTGGAGACAAAACTGTTGAAGGTGTCAAGCTCAGCATGGGTGCATGAAGCAGCACCAATGCAATTGTCAAAGTAACTCAAAAAGAGTTGGGGATCATTACCAGGGAAGACTTGGAACATGGACTGTTCCACGTAGCGAACAAAAAGGCAGACATAGCTGGGGCATATGGGGGTGCCAATGTCATCAATTTGAGCTTGGAGAAAGTGGGAGGAACCAAAAGGAATATTGTTGAGGATGATGGTGCAGGGGAACTGGTCCTGTCTGTTGTCAGGAAAGAAGCAGAGACATCTAAAGTCTTCTTAATGAGGGATATTAGTGTATAGGGTCTGGACATCCATGGAAAAATCTAGGAGATCAAGGCCAGGGAATTGTAAGTTGTTAAGGAGATTAAAAGCATGTGAAGCGTTGCAGATGAGGTGGGAATGGAGTGAACCAAAGAGTATGAAATGGAGTAAAGTATGTGGACATGTGCCCAGTGAAGCAGCAGCAGCCAGAAACAATGGGCCTACCCAGGCAGTTAGGTATTTGCAGCTAGGAATGAGCAGTGCTGTGTAAGGGAACTATGAGGTTGGAGGCAGTGGATGGGAGACCTCCAGAGTTGATGCGGATGCTGATGGGGTCGGAGACTATCTTCTGATGGTCCCACGTAGGGTCTTTTTCAAGAGGTAAGTGAGAGGAAGTGACTGAGAGTTTCTGCCTGGCCTTGGCAAGGTAGAGGTCAGTCTGCCACACAACAGTATCTCCCCCCCCCACCCTGACTTTTTGTGGGTTTGATGGTGACTTTGGGATTGGCGTGGAGGACAGTATAATTAAAAGTTCTAAGCTTCTAAGAGGAGAGAGGCTGCTGCAGTTGAATAGTTGATGTCTCATTGGCAATTAGAGATGAAAAGATCCAGAACAGGCAGTCCAAGAAGAGGAGGAGGGCTGGAGACAAAAGGAATCATCAGTGTGGGAGGGGACTTCTCGCCAATGAAGCGGGCTCAGAGAAGGAGGCAACGGAAGAACTTAGCATCATGGCTAGCATGGAACTCACTGAGGTGCACATGAAGAGGGACAGAACATTCTACGGTAGAGAGGGGAAGGTCAGAAGAGAGAGTGAAGACAGCAGGGATTAGAGCTGGGATCAGAGGGGAGAAGAGAGTTGGTGATGTTAGAGGTGAAGGGAGGGTTTGAGTGTTCAACGGAGGTAGGGTGGAAGGAAGATGAAGGCTCTGAGGACCCAAGAGGTGACATGGGATACTGAGAGACCTGGGGTTGGAGAGTAGTGGTGGGGGAAGCGGAACCCAAGGGCCCGGCACCAGTGGGATATGTCTCAGCCTGGAGATGGACACGGCTGAGTTTGGAGCTGGTGCCAAAGCTGGAAGCCACATAATTAGCAGTCTGAAGGCATCCAAGTTCATTGGAATCGTAATGGGCAATGGTAGATTCCATAATCTGGAGCCATCCAGAGTTGTTGGAGCTGGATGTATCATGAATAACATTAATTTGGAGTACAGGAAATAGAAAAAGAACCTCATGACATGGTGTTCTTTTCTCCAATGTCAGCAAAATAATAGAGCTGGTCATTGACCTCAGGAAGTGTCCGTGTGTATGTGGGGGTGGGTGGGGGGGGGGAGCAGCTCACATACTTGAGAGCTTCAAGTTTCTCAGAGTTAGCATTACCAATTTCCTATCCAGGTCTAATCATGATGATTCCATGACCAAGAAAGTGCCTCAACATCTTTACTTCCTCAGGTGGCCAAAGCAATTTGGCATGTTCTCTTTGATCCTCACTAATTTTTCTCAATGCACTATAGAAAGCATCCTATTTCATGTTAGGGCAACTGTTCTGCCCATGACCAGAAGAAACTGCAGAGTTATTGACACAGCCTAGCACATCACAGAAAACAGCCTCCCCTCCACAGACTTTGCACTTCTCACTACTTCGCTAAAGCAGACAGCATAATCAAAGACCCCACCCACCCATAACCCATTGGGCTGAAAATTTATTATAGGCATCAGTTAGTCTCGTGAGACCATGGATTTGCGTCTTGGAAGGTTTCCAGGGCGCAGGCCTGGGAAAAGTTGTATGGAAGACCAGCAGTTGCCCATGCTGCAAGTCGCGCCTCTCTATGCCACCAATGTTGTCCAAGGGAAGGGCACTAGGGCCGATACAGCTTGGCACCGGTGTCGTCGCAGAGCAATGTGTGGTTAAGAGCCTTGCTCGAGGACGCACACGCCGCCTCAGCCAAGGCTCGAACTAGCGACCTTCAAATCATTAGACGAATGCCTTAACCACTTGGCCACTTGACCACGGGCTGAAGATATAAAAGCCTGAAAGCATGTACCAACAGGCTCAAGGGCAGCTTCTACCTTGCTGTTATAAGACTATTGGACAGTTTCCTAGTATGATAAGATGGATTCTTGATCTCATAATCTACCTTGTTATGACCTTGTACCTTATTGTTTACTTTCTCTGTATCTACTATATAGCACTGTTGTTATTTTACCTTGTGTTACATCAAAGCATTGTTGCAATGAATTGATCTGTATGAATGGTATACAAGGCAAGTTTTTCACTGTATCTCAGTACATATGACAGTAATAATCTATTTCCTAAGTTACTACATTACACAATAGAAACACACAGGGATTTCTCCTGGGAGAATAGTTTTCAGTATCACAGCTGAGTGTGAGGTTCTAGAATATCTTATCTCCTTTTGAACCATATTGCACAGTATTCCTTCCAGAATGAAATCAAATCTGCTCACTTGAAAGCAAAGAGTCAGCTACTTTTAATATATAGTGAATCTGTTCTCAAATTTTCTTATGCCATGGACCAAAACCAGTATGTAACGGGTCTGTGAATAATTAGGTTGGAAACCCCTGCTCCAGACAGCAATAATCAATAGATGGTGAAAATAATTATTTGCATGAAGGAAGATCCCTTTGTGCAACTAGTTATTTTTTTAAGAGAACTCATGGTATTTAAGTCCATAGCATAAGATTTCATGATCATGATGAAGCTTACATGATGAAACTTATGCACTGAATCTTAGAAAATCTCATTATTGAAATTGATGTAAAATGAACATGCAATGTTCTGCCTTCCTAACATATCACTTTTAAAATGCCTCTAGATTGGTCCAACTGGGAGTGCTATGTGTGACGAAGCTTTTAATTATAATTTTACACATTATTTCTTGCATATTATGAATGTTAATGAGCATTAGTTTTAATTTCCCTGATTGTTTGCATCTTCAATCATGTGTTTTTTTAATGTATTTGTTTTATTGGGATGACAAGGAAGTGGGGAAAAGTTGCTAAATACATCAGCAATAGCATTCCAGATAAAAAATTACAGGTGTAATGGTACTGATGCGCAGGACAGGGAGTATTGAAATGTATTTTTGCAGTTTAAAAAATTCCAATGTCAAAGATAGCAACTAAGATAAATCAAAAGGCAACAGAACTAGACTACTAACACTTAACACATCACCAATTATAGATTTAATCTCATCCATTGAAATTGATGAAGGGGAATTAATCTATATGCTTAGACATACTGCAAATTTTTTCCATCACTAAGTAAAAATGTACTACTGGGAACAAAGTGCAGTTTTTAAAAATATTTTAGTGAAATACTGTATGGCTTGGAGGTGGCGATAGGGTGTACGCAATGGAAATGTAATTAATTTGGATTGCTTCATCTCTACATGCATAGCATATTGTGTGTACTCATTATAATAAAGTAATTGGTATTTTCAGGAGTATTTGTGATAGCAATATGTCTTGCCAATGTTGCAACAGCCTAAATACATTTTATTATATTTGTGGTGAGTATATGTTTAAATTTCAAAAGCAGAGCATGACTCCTCTCATTTAAAAAGCCTATGAGCTCTACTTTGGGTGTAAGGTTGGTAACCAAGACCAGGCCTGGGCTCCTCACATTTGGTTCACAACCTGCACTCTCAAATTTAGAGCCTACTCAGAGGTACTCGGAAATCAGCAACTGTTCACTGTCCCAATGACATGAGAGAGCAGAATGATCATGTGACACACTGCTATTTCCGTCTGAGCAGTGTGTCTGGTTTCTCTGCTAAGAGCAAGAAATCCATTGAATACCCCAAACTCCTTTCAGCCAGAGACCTGCATGACGATAGTCTTCCAATACCAAAAGCAGCAGAGACCTGGAGTCCGAGGAAGCAGAAAAAGAGCCAGGAATGGAAAGTGACACTGATATTGAAACAGATTTTGAACACTTTATGTCGAGTGAGCCTCATCTGATAACTCAATCTGAGTTAAATGACCTGGCCAGATACTTGGATTTGTCAAAGTCAAAAGCAGAATTACTGAGTTCAAGTCTGCAAGGATGGAATATGCTGTCACCAGGCACAAAAATTTCCTTGAAGTATTTCAATATTTGAGGCAGTTTTTCCCCAGAATAACTGATGCCAGGATTAAGGAAAGCAACATACTTCAAGCATACAAAAAAAAACAAGAAGTACAACATGTCACTAACGATTCACTTTCTGCATTCCCATTTGGACTTTTTCCCTGCAAATCTTGGCACTGTCAGTGACGAGCACAGTAAAAGGTTTCACCAGGACATTATGGTCTTGGAGAAACAGTATCAGGGCAACTGGAATCCATCAGTGTTCACTGATTGTTGTTGGAAACTTAAGCAAGAAGCCTCAGGCATGGAGGTACAAATGAAAATAATCAACAAAACATTTTTAGCTTAGTTGAACTATCACAATGTATCAGCGTCATTATGCAATTAAACACATTATAATTCAATAAAATTTAATTTTTAATTTCTCCAAATTTCTATGTGATGTAAGTAGTATGAAATTATATTTGTGATCAAATTCAAGTGGTCTATCATAACCACATAGAATATCTGAGAAAGCAAAGTGTTCAAAATATTTGCTGTTCAGTGTTTGTTGTTCAGATTCTCATCTGAGAATGGTATTAAGTACTTGCATACATCTTAGTTTGCAGAAACAGAAGGTCATTTTTTTGAAGTTTTGATCCAAGTATATTAAATACATGAATTGTACTGAAAAAATATCTGGAGGCAAATTATATCAATTTGTTCACTGGCTGTAAATGCAGCTTTAAACACTGTGACAAAGACTCTAATACAATTCTTTAAGTTCTTCAATTTCTAAATAGTGAGGCAGAGCTAATTCCCATGCAGTACTACATTGACAGCTTTGATTATGGTAACATTTAAGGTTACAAATGCACTGCTAAAAGAGATTCAGCCCACTAAAGCAATTGGTCCAACAATTTTCCAAAAAGCAAATAAGAATTTCTTGCAAAATCTGTTTTCAAGAACATGCATCAAATTGGATTGAGCTTTGCCAGGTTTTTTTGTACTTTAGGTAATCAAGTTTCAATGAAAAAACAAAGCAATTGAAAAATAGGGACACTGAGTGGGCTACACAGAATCTAGAAGCCAGCGTGTTGATAATGGATCCAATGTGTGTCTAGCATGCTGATGCATAGAGTACGCTATAGCAACATCCAAGCAGAAAGCAACACTCTCCTTCCCCAATGCTGAAGTGGGATTCAGCTGAATTCAGCTCTCTTCATTCAGGCTTGGAGATGATGTGCTAAAATACTTCCTTCTGCTTTGTAAATTTTCTATAATTCTCTAAAACAGAAAACAGTGAATTTTAGAAGTTTAAAAATTGTCTAATTTCAAGGTTTTAGGAACCTAGTTAAAAGTGTCTTTCAAAATATCATGGGATAAAAACTCATGCGTCACCACTTGTGCGATTTGCGTAGTATTATATATCACAGGTTTCAATAATTCTCTCCTCTTCTGATCTTTCACAAATTGAGTTTGTAAGTCAGTTGATCAAAATTGTGCATCTGCTGCTACAGGTGCATGTGAATGGATTTCTTTACGATGTTTTTAAAATAATGTTAAAGCAAATGTTTATTCTCAAAAGTAGAGAAACTTTCAGTTCGAGATAACTACGTAGATATGAATAGCTTGTTCTGAAAACATAATGAAAACTTTGGATTCAAAACTCAAAACTTGGAGAGTAGTGCAAAAATGGGTGAAAATGAATGAAACATGTCTACTTTTATCTACTGTTGCCAAAGTTTAAAACAATCTAACTATTCCTAATTTCCTGTTTTGTGTTGTTGTCTAAATTTAATTTCTTCATCAAACATTTGCTCATTAATCTTCCTGCTGCAAAAGGTAAAAAGTATGCCTTCAAAATTTGTCCCTAGTCAAATAGCACTTTACACACTATCTGTTAGCATTAGTGTCATCTGTTCTGCTTTTGAATTTCAACGAGCATCTCTCAGCAACAAGTATACCTCTTTGGATACTGTGGGGGGTGGGGGTGGAAGGTGACCCCTCAGGGCACAACAACAGCAGCCAGGTTTGTGACACTGTGGCTGGCTCTGAGGCTCAGCAGAGGAGGGTTAAATCAGGCAGAGCAGAAGTGATAGTTAGGGAGTCAGACAGGAGATACTGAGGCCGCAAAAGAGGCTCCAGGGTGGTCTGTTGCTTCCTGTGCTCTAGGGTCCAGGATATATTGGAGCAGCTGCAGGATATTCTCAAGGGGGAAGAGGAACAGCCAGAGGTTGTAGTGCATATTTGCCCCAATTTCATAGGCAGAAAAGGGGTAAAGGTCCTATGTAGAGAGAATACAGAGCTAAGAAAGAGGCTGAGGAGAAGGACGGCCAAGATAATAATCTCCAGGTTACTCCCGGTGTCATGTGGTGGTCCAGCTAGGAATGTGACGATAGCACAGATGAATGAGTGGCTGAGGAGATGGTGCAAGAGTGGGGTTTTAAGTTCTTGGATCATTGGAATCTTTTCTGGGGAAGATGTAATCTGTATAAGAGGAATGGGTACCTGAACTGGAGGGGAATATCATGGCTGTGAGGTTTGCTAATGCTGTTCAGGAGGGTATAAATTAGTTCTGCAGTGGGCTGGAAACCATAGGACTAGAACAGTAAATGGAGGATTGAGTGGCAATGTAGATGTTAAGGGAAGCATTGAAATACAAAATCAAATAACAGCTATGGCGGTCGGATAGTTTGAAATGTGTGTATTTTAATGCTAGGAGTATTGTGGCTATGGGTGCTGAACTTAGAACATGGATCAGTACAGGAAACTACGACATTCCATTTACTGAAGCTACAATAACACTGAAACTTGACAGAGAGAGGAGAAGGAATGAGTGATTAATGAATTTAGTTTTTGAAGTTTCAGAAAAGATGAAGAAGGAAGTAAAAGGCGGGATGTTGCACTACTAATCAGGGACATTATCACAACTGCACTCAGGGGATACATAATGGATGGGTCAGACAATGAGTCCATTTGGGAAGAACTCAGGAATAGGAAGGGTGCAATCACATTGATGTGATTGTACTAAAGACCATGTCCCCCACAGCCATCAGGATATTGAAGAACAGATACAACATGCAAACAGATACAATATGCCGTACTATTCTATGTTCAAACAGATTAAGGAAATGTGAACAGATAATAGAATTGCTGTCATGGGGGATTTCAACTTCCCTAATATAAACTGGGCCCTTCTTACTGCAAGGGGTTTAGATGGGACAGAATTTGTTCAGTATATCCTGGAGGGTTACTTAAATCAATATGTGGACATTCCAATTAGAGGAGGGTCTGTACTGTACCTGGTATTGGCTAATGAGGCTGGCCAGGTGATTGACCTTTCAGTGGGTGAGCAGTTAGGGAATAGTGAGCACAACTCCTGAAATTTCAGGATAGCTAAAGATATGATAGGTATAATCCTTGTAGGAGAGCTTTAAATTGGAGTAGGGCAAATTATCAGGGCATTAGACAAGACCTAAGAAAAGTTCATTGGGAACACCTCAATCCTGGCAAATCCGCATTAGACATGTGGAGGCTATTTAAAGATCAATTGCATGGAGTACAGGAAAAGAGTGCTCCTGTTAGAAGGAAGGACAAGAATGGAAAGATGACAGAACCTTGAACATCCAGAGAGGTGATGAATTTAGTCAAGAAGAAATATGAAAAGTGTGTAAAGCTTCAGAAGTTAGGATCAAATGGAACACATTTATAAAGAAACCAGAAAAGAACTAAAAATGTTAACTAGGAAAGCCAGGAAGTGCCATGAAAGTTCCTTGTCAAGGAGTATTACGATGCATCCCAAGGCATTCTAAAAATACATCGAGACCAAGAGCATAACTCGGGAGAGGGTGGGACCACGCAAGGATGAAAGGGGGACCATTTGCTTAGATGCAGAGAATGTGACTGAGGTACTTAACGAGTACTTTGCTTCAGTATATACCAAGAAAAAGTATATGCAGGACCAGGAGATTAGAACTGAGTGTATAAATATGTTTGGGGAATTTAGAAGTCATGGAGGAGGAAGTGTTGGGTCTGCTAATGGTATTAACAAGTGGTTAATGTTGCATCTCTATTTAAGATGGGAAAAAGGAAAATCCTGGGAACTTTAGACCAGTGAGTCTCATGTCCATTATGGGGAAATTGCTAGAGAAAATTCTTAGTGATAGGATATATGAGCATTTGGAAATCCACGCCTTAATTAGGGAGAACCAGCATAGCTTTGTGCAAGACCGGTCATTTCTTAACAACTTGACTGAGTTATTTTATAAGGTGAAGAGAGAGGCTGATGAAGGTAGAGCAATGGATGTTGGCTGCATGGATTTTGGGAAGGTATTTGACAAAGTCCTTAACGGGCGGTTAATTCAGAAGATTAAAATAAATGAGGTCAGTGGCAAATTTATTGTTTGGATTCAGAACTGGCTTGCACATAGAAGACAGGGTAGTGGTCGAAGGGACTTATTCAAGCTGGAGGTCTGTACTTAGGGGCATTCCACGGGGTGACAGGGATGTGTGCTAGAACCTCTGCTGTTTGTGATATATGTAAATGACACGGATGAAAATGTAGAATACGGTGTGATAAGGATCACTTGCAGAAATAGGCAGAGAAATGGCAGATGCAGTTTCACCCAAATAAATGTGAGGTGTTGAACCTTGGGAGGGGAAATGAAAGGAGGCAGGTCACTACTAAGGGTGAGACCCTTAAGAGTGTTGCTGAAGAGTGTGACCTTGGGTTTCGAGTTCATATCACCATGAAAGTGGCTACACAGGTTGATAGGGTGGTTAATAAGGCTTATGGAAGGCTTGCTTTTATTAGGCATTGAGTTCAAAAATCAAGAGGTTATGTTGCAACTTTATGAAACTCTTCCTAGGCCAGATCTGAAGTATTGCATACAGTTCTGGTCACCCCCACTACAGGAAAGAAATGGAGGCTTTGGAAAGGGTGCAGAAAACCTTTACCAGGATGTTGCTATCATGAGAGCTGGAAAACTTGGGTTGTTTTCTTTGGAGCGGTGGGAGCTGGGACTATCTGATAGAGTTTTATAAGATTTTCTTTGGAGTGGTGGAGGCTGGGAACAATCTGATAAGAGTTCAATAAGATTATAAGAGACATAGATAGATTAGACAGGGAGTATCTTTTTCCCAGGGTAGAAATGTCTAACTGCTAAAGGAATGCATTGAAAGTGAAAGGGAATAGGTTCTAAGGAGATGTGAGGGGCAAGATTCTACTCAGGTATTGGTGAATCTGCCTGGTATGGTGGTAGAGGCAAATACATTAGACATTTTTAAGAAACGTTTAGGTAGACACATGAAAATGAGAAATAAGGAGGGATATGGACACTGTGTAGGTAGGAGGGATTAGTCTTTGGCGTCTTTTGATTTACTTTTTAGTTGGATCAGCAAACATTGTGGACCAAAGAGGTTGTTCCCATTCTGTGCTGTTCTATGTTCAGTTTTGTTTATTTCAATGGACCTGAATTCCATGTTATATGTGTATTTTTACTCAGCTGACAAATACTTCCCTTATAAGCAGATATCTGATTGAGTTACTTTTCCACCAATATTAAACTGTAAACCATCATATATAGGAGCAGAATTAGGCTGTTTCGCACATTGAGCCTGCTTCGCCCTTTTATCAAGGTTGGTCCAAATTTCCTCCCAGCCCCAATCTCCTGCTTTCTTCCTGTAACCCTTCATGCCATGACCAATCAAAAATCTACAACCTCTGCTTTAAAAATACAGAAAGGCTTGGTCTCCATAGCTGCCTTTGACAAAGAACTCCACAGACTCACCACTCTTTGGCTAAAGAAATTCCTCATTTTCATTCTAAAAGGATGTCCCTCGATTCTGAGGCTGTGTCCTCTGGTCTTAGACCCAAGCACCACAGGAACCATCCTCTCCACATCCACTTTATTAAGGCCTTTCAACTTTAGATTGGCTTCAATCAGGTCACCAGTTACTCTTCTAAATTCTAGTGAATACAGGCCCAAGCCCTCATATGCTTTTCATATGACAAGCTTTTCAATCCTGGAATCATTTCCATGAATCTCCTTTGAACCCTCTCCAGTTTCAACACGTCCTATCTAAGATTAGGGGTCCAGAACTGCTAACAATATTCCAAGTGAGGACTCACTACTGTTTTTTGAAGTCTCACCATTTCATCGTTGCTTTTATATCCTAGTCCTCTTGAAATGAATGCTAACATCATACTTGTTTTCCTCACCACAGGCTCAATCTGCAAATTAACCTTGAGGAAACCTTGCACACGGATACCCAGGTCCCTTTGCACCATTTAGAAAATACTGAGCCCTTTCATTTCTTCAACCAATGTGCATGACATGCATTTCCTGATATTGCATTCCATCTGCCACTTCGTTGACCATTCTCCATATCTCCATTCTCCTGAAAATCCCTCAGTAGCCCTTCTACTTCCACAAAGCTACCTGCCCCTCCACCTATCTTCATATCATCCACAAGCATTGCAACAAAGCCATCAATTCCATCATCCAAATCATTGGCATATAATGTAAAAAGAATCGGTCCCAACACAGACCCCTGTGGAACACTGCTAGTCACTGGCAACCAACCAGAAAAGGCTCCCTTTATTCCCACTCTTTGCCTTCAGCCAATCAGCCACTACTTTATCCATGCTAGACTCTTTCCTGTAATAGGGCTCATAGCTTGTTAAGCAGCCTCATGTGCAACACCTTGTCAAAGGCTTTCATAATCGAACTACGTCATATCAACCGATTCTCTTTTGTCTATCCTACTTGTTACTTCTTCAAAGAATTCCAACAGATTTGTCAGGCAAGATATTCCCTTGAGGAAACCATGCTCACTTTGGCCTACTCTATTATGTGCCTCCAAGTACCCTGAGTCCTCATCCTTAATAATCAACTCCAACACTTTCCGAACCACTGAAGTCAGACTAACTGTCCTATAGTTTCCTTTGCTCTGTCTTTCTCTCTTCTTGAAGAGGAGTGTGAATTTTTCAATTTTCCTGTCTTCCAGAAACATTCCAGAATCTAGTGATTCTTGAAAGATAATTAGTAATACTTCCACAAACTCTTCAGCCACCTCTTCCAGAATTCTCAGGTGTACACCATCTGGTCCAGGTGACTTATCTACCTTCTGTCCTTTCAATTTCCCAAGAACCTTCTCTACAGTTATAGTAACTTCACACACTTCATGAAACCTGACACCTGGAAATTCCACCATACTGCTAGAGTCTTCCACAGTGAAGGCTATTGCAAAATACTTTTTCATTTTGTCCACTATTTCCTTGTCCCCCATTACTACCTCTCCAGCATCGTTTTCCTGCAGTCTGATATCCACTCTTGCCTTTCTTTTAAGTTTTATGTATCTGAAGAAACTTTTGGTATCCCCTTTGATACTACTTTCATATTCCTTCTTGACTTTGTCTTGCTTAGTTGCCTTCTAATAGTTTTTAAAAGCCACCCATTCATCTAACTTCCCACTATATTTTGCTCTTTTTTGCCCTCTCTTTGGCTTTTATATTAGCTTTGACTTCTCTTGTTAACCACAGTCGTGTCATCTTGCTTTTAGAATACTTCTTCCTCAAAGGAAGAAAGGGTTCTTTTACCCTAAGCTTTCTAAACAATTCCAATTCATTGCACAATGCCCAGTCTAGAATAGCTGATCCCCTAATAGGGTCAAACATGAGGGGCTTTAAAAAGGTAACTTGTATGTGCTATAAAAATTTTCCTTCCTGGAATCCAGTACCAACCTAATTTTCTCAATCTACCTGCATATTGAAGTCCCCCATGACTATTGTTGCATTGCCCTTTTGGCATGAATTTTCTATCTCCCATTGTAATTTGTAGACTATGTACTGATTACTGTTTCAAGTTGTGTATATAACTCCCATCTGGGTATTATTACGTTTACAGATCATTAGCTCTATCCACAATGATTCAACACCTTCCGACACTATGTCACCTCTTTCTAATATTTTGATGTCATTTTTTACCATCAGAGCAATGTAGTCCTCTCTGCCTCCCCTTTCAGTACAATGTGTATTCTTGGACAAGAAGCTCCCAGCTATACTCTTCTTTCATCCATGATTCAGTGATGCCTACAACGTCATACATTCCAATCTGCAGAAGTGCTACAAGTTCATCTACCTTATTCCAGATACTGCGCGCATTCAAATATAACATCTTCAGTCCTGTATTCGCCCTAATCTATGTTGTCTGCCTTTTGCGTTGCAACACATCCTGTTGACTGCAATTTTGGGTCACAACACTAATTTATAGCATTATGACGTGATCAAAATTGCAATTATAACGACTTTTTTTTTACCATTTTATCAGTTGAGAAAAGGCATTTAATTCCATTTAATCTGGGGTATATACAGAAATGTTTTTTGTTCTTCATAGTGTATGGTAATTTTAGAATATATTACCTGCAAGTTATTTTTTGTAGAAAATTCAATGTCTTTGATTCCATATTTGGGCTAAATCCTAAATCTTGCATTGAATTTTAATATGCTTCATTCCTTTAATGCACCCTGAGACACTACATCTATTGTAACTTGACACAATTGTAACTTGAGCACAGCAACAGAGGCAATTTTATATAATTAAATAAATCTTGTTTCATTACTTAGCTTTTCAGCTCCCACTGCTTCTCATATTTGTGAAGCAAATGCTCTTTGTGAAGTTTAAGTTATTCATTGTTGTCCTTACTGTAGAAATATCTCTTTGAAATTTACTAAACTATCTTCAGGTAAAGCAGTGAATTCTTCTGACAGTACAGAGATCATGAGTCTCAGGAGCTATACTTTAGGTCAGCTGGTCATGAGTTCCTTACACTTGAGTTCAAAATCCATTTGGAAATTGAATGTAGTATTGAATCACTTTTAAAGGTGTCACCTTTTCAACAGACCTTTAAGCAAGGCCTATTGATAGAAATTAATGTTCATCTGGCAATGTTTTGAAGAAAGCCGGAGGAGTTCATCCTGGTGTTCTAGCCAATATTTATCTCTCAATCAACATCACTAAAACTGATAATCTAATCATTAATTCATTATTATGTGCATTCAAATTGCAGCATTTTCAACACTACAGCAGTAACTACAATGTTTAAAGTACATCATTGGTTGTTTACTTTTTCTGAACATCCTGAGGTCATAAATGGTGTTCCATAAATCTAAAATTTTTTTGCTTTAATATATCTAAGTTTCCCAATGCTACTCAGAGAAAAGCAAATTGCATGTGTGGAATAGCAGAAGGCAGAAGGCAGAAGAAAGACAATGGAATAACTAAGAATGTTTTCTAGCTGTTCTGTATTTTATGTCTCCTTTTATCTTCTGAGTTTAAAAATCCAGATATGGCAACTTTAATCCTTATAAAGATATGTATTTACATAGTATACTTTGTGTTTCTTTGTTGATATAATGACATATCAGTGCAAGTTCCATTTTAAATTAAACAACATTTTCAGAAAAATATATTTACTAAGAATGTGATCTGAAGATTTCTAATTCAAAATAAATCAATTTCAATTTTAAAAACTGCAGGTGCTGGAAACCCGAGCAACACACACAAAATGCTGGAGGAATTCAGCATGCCAGGCAGCATCTATGGAAAAAAGTACAGTCGACGTTTCCGGCTGAAACCCTTCGGTGGGAATGGAGAAAAAATGCTGGGGAGTAGATTTGAAAGGTAGGGGGAGGGGAGAGAGAATTGCCAGGCAATAGGTGAAACTTGGAGGAGTTGGGATGAAGCAAAAAGCAAGGAAGTTGATTGGAGAAAGATACAGAAGGCCGTGGAAGAAAACAAAAAGGGGTGGGGGAGGAACACCAGAGGGATACAATGGGCAGGCAAGAAAATAACTTGAGAGAAGGACAAGGTGATGGGAAATGGTGACGGGGCGGTGGAGGGATGGAGGCGTACTAGAAGTTTGAGAAATCGATGTTCATGTCTTCGAGTTGGAGGCTACCCTAATGGAATATAAGATGTTGTTCCTCCAACCTAAGTGTGCCCTTATCCCAACAGTGGAGGAGGCCATGGATGGACATATCAGAATGGAAATTAAAATAGGTGGCCACTGAGAGATCCCACTTGTTCTGGCTGACGGGGTGTAGATGCTGAACGAAGCTGCTTCCAAATCTACGTTGGGCCTCACTGATATATAAGAGGCCACAGCGGGAGCACCAAACACAGTATATGATCCAAACAGACGCACAGGTGAAGTGTCACCTCAACTGGAAGGATTGTTTAGGGCCCTGAGTGGTACTGAGGGAGGAGGTGTAGCACTTGTTCTGCTTGCAAGGATAAGTGCTAGGAGGGAGATCAGTGGGGAGGGACCAATGGACAAAGGAGTCATGTAGGGAGCAATCCCTGCGGAAAGCAGAAAGTGAGGTGGGGGTAGGGAAAGATGTGTTTGGTAGTGGGATCCTGTTGGAGATGACGGAAGTTTCGGAGAATTATGTGCGGGACGCAGAGGCTGGTGGGGTGGTGGGTGAGGCCTAGAGGAACCCTATCCCTGGTAGTGTGGCGGAGGATGGGGTAGAAGCAGATGAGTGTCAAATGGAAGAGATGTGGTTGAGGGCAATGTTGATGGTGAAGGAAGGGAAGCCCCTTTCTTTTCAAAAGTAGGACATCTCCTTCATTCTAGAATGAAAAGTCTCATCCTGACAGCATATGCAGCTAAGACGGAGGAATTGAGAGAAGGGATGGCATTATTGCAAGTAGCGGTGTGGGACGAGGTATAGTCCAGATTTCCAATTTGAGCTTCAGCTTTTCAATATGCTTGAACATCAGGCGTTTGCAAATAAGTAAAATTAATAAAAGTGTATGTTAACTCAGAATATCTTTCAAAGCTTCAAAATAAATAATTACTGTATCATCACCTTTTCTGAAGAAAAGAAGGAATATTATTGTTAATATTTAAATACCACAACAGATCCAGATTTGCAAATTATAGTTCTGCAATGGAGGACTGTTTGCAATAGAATTCTTTCAGCATAAGTAATACAAAATGAGATAGTGAAAAATGAAATTATAATTGACAGCTCAAGTATAGATAGAGCAGTTACAGAAGGCATAGTGGCATAGCCAGTAGAATGGTATATTGGTATAGCTAATAGAACTACTGATTGACAGATCCAGTGACCCTGGATCAATTCTGACCTCTGTTTCTGCCTTTCAATGCTCTGCCTGTAACCACATGGGTCACATGTCCTCCCTTATCCCAAGCATGTTCACATTAGTATATTAATTAGCTACTGCATATTTTTCCTACAGCATACAGTGGCATGCAGAAGTTTAGGCACCCCGGTCAAAATTTCTGTATTGTGAATAGCTATACAAGTAAAAGATGAACTGATTTCCAAAAGGCATAAAGTTAAAGATGACACATTTCTTCAATATTTTAAGCTAGAGTACTTTTTTTTATTTCCATCTTTTACAGTTTCAAAATAACAAAAAAGGAAAAGGGCCCGAAGCAACAGTTTGGGCCCCTGCATGGCAGTACTTAGTAACACCCCCTTTGGCAAGTATCACTGCTTGTAAACGCTTTTTGTAGCCAGCTAAGAGTCTTTCAATTCTTGTTTGGGAGATTTTCGGCCATTCTTCCTTGCAAAAAGCTTCTACTTCTGTGAGATTCTTGGGCCGTCTTGCATGCAACTTTTTTATTTACTGCTGTCGATCAGGTAATGAACCAATCAACTACTAATGTTTGAGAGAGGGAGATCGGTTTGCTTGTCATTCTTGATGCCGATGGCTGGGAAGATGTGAGAAAAGAGCAAGAGGTGTCTGCAGAGGTCTATCCACAGATTCTCGATGCTCATTGCGGCCAAAAAATTCTATTTTAACTTCATCTGTCCAAAGGACTTGTTTCCAAAATGCATCAGGCTCATTTAGATGTTCCTTTGAACCTTTTGAATGAATATTTTGTAAAAAAAAAAATCACTCCCTACTTGTACATAGTTTTCTCCTTTTGCCTGTTCTTTCTTTCCTCTCTTTTCTATAGGTGTATACCTCAGATAAATATTATGTGGAGATTTGTGGCAAATATGATTATATGATATATATGTACAATATCTGAAATACATCTTATGGAAATGTTTGTTTGATGATGAACTTCAATAAAAAATAAATTACCAAAAAAAGGAACTTTTTGGCCGCAATGAGCAAAGGTATGTTTGGAGAAAAAAGGGTGCAGAGTTTCATGAAAAGAACACCTCTCCAAGTGTTAAGCACGGGGGTGGATCGATCATTCTTTGGGTTTGTGTTGCAGCCAGTGGCACGGGGAACATTTACTGGTAGAAGGAAGAATTAATTCAATTAAACACCAGCAAATTCTGGAAGCAAACATCACACCATTTGTAAAAAAGCCAAAGATAAAAAGAAGGTGGCTTCTACAACAGGATAATGAACCCAAACACACCTCAGAATCCACAATGGATACCTCAAGAGGCGCATGCTGAAGGTTTTGCCATGGCCCTCATAGTCTCCTGACCTAAAATCATAGAGAATCTGTGGATAGACCTCAGAAGAGCAGTGCATGCAAGACGGCCCAAGAATCTCACAGAACTAGAAGCCTTTTGCAAGGAAGAATGAGCAAAAATTCTTAAACAAGAATTGAAAGACTCTTAGCTGGCTACAAAATCCCTTTACAAGCTGTGATACTTGTCAAAGGGGGTGTTACTAAGTACTGCCATACAGGGTGCCCAAACTTTTGCCTCAGGCCCTTTTCCTTTTTTGTTATTTTGAAACTGTAAAAGATGGATATAAAAAGTTTTCTTGCTTAAAATATGAAAGAAATGTGTCATCTTTAACTTTATGCCTTTTGGAAATCAATTCATCTTTTACTCGCTTAGCTATTCACAGAACAGAAATTTTGACCGGGGTGCCCAAACTCCTGCATGCCACTGTAAATGAGGGATAAATTCAGCTGGAAGAGGTTAAGATGAGGAGGATCATTGATAGAAAATGGAAAGAATAAAATGGGATTTTATTGCCTCGCCTGCAAGCCTTGCTTTGGCTGAAGCCTTGCTTGCAACCTTCGCCTGCACCACTGTCAATTTCAACTATCGGAGCAAGACCGGAGCCTTGCTGTGTCAGGATAAGAAACTGTCTATCATTGCTTGGAATTGTCTCTCTATGTCCACGCCTTCACTAGGTAGGTCCAGCGATTTGCCGCTACCTAGTGTTGGGAATTGCCTCTGTGTCCACGCCTTTGCTACGTAGGTCCAGCCGTTTGCCAATACCTTGTGTTGGAAAGCGTCTCTATGTCCACGTCTTCACTAGGTAGGTCCGGTCGTTTGCAGCAACCTTGTGTTGGGAACTGTCTCTCTGTGTTCTGTGTACAAGTCCCAGCCCTACGTCCTGCTCTCTAGGAGGGGTCCTGATTCTGTGTAGAGCCCCATTCCCAAGTTCTGTTCCCAAGGAGGAGTCCCGGCTCTGTGTTCCATGTTCCTGTTCTCTCACGACCAAGGCTCTGCGTTCCTTTCCTTCCTCGACCAAGACTCTGCGTTGCTGTCCTCCCTTGACCAAAGCTTTGCGTTCCTGTCTCCCTTCACAAAGTCAAAGCTTCGTGTTCTCGACCTGTCCATGTGCCTTGTCCTGTCCAGTCCAGGAGTTCCCTCATTCTGTCTCCCAAGTCTGAGCCCGAGTCAAGACCCAAGTTCTGGGTCCCTGTCCAGTCTCTGTAGACAAGGACCCAAGCCTCGTCATGTCTTCACCTCAAAGAACCCAAGCCTCGTAATGTCTTCGCCTCAAAGTACCCAAGCCTCGTCATGTCCTCGCCTCGAAGTAACCAATCCATGAACAACCCAAGCCATGTCCAGTCCTGTAGCCACATCATGTCCTCGCCTAGTTCCGGGGTCTGAGCCCGAGTCAAGACCCAGGTTCTGGGTCCTTGTCCAGTCTCCAGCTCAGAGTCCAAGCCCAGGCTCCTAGTTCCCTGTTCCTTGTCCTGATCCTGCTTGCCTCGCCGATGTCCTAGCCCAAATCTATGTTCTTGTCCCCACTCTCTAGTCAAGTCCTGTTCCTAGTACTTCAGTGTCTGTGTCTTGCATTTGGCTCCGCTCCCAATTCACCCCTTTTGACAGCCTGTTTGCAAAATGTACGCAGACAATTTCATGACTCAGGCAAGTTGAAAAATATACAACTTAAGATAACATTTAATTTGTTATTAAATTATGATTTGTCTCAGCAAAGAGCATTCCTTCAGGTACTGACCTACTGAACTAATTTGCTTTTAAAATTATCAAACATCTTCTTGAATGACATGTAAGTTAGACTGGGTTAATTGCCTGGCTTCCTCATACAAGGTATCAGAGAAGTGAATGGGTTTTGCAAATCCTTTCAAATATATTTCAAATACAGAGAAGTAGGAAGTCCAGCACTGGATGAAGAACCAGTTATGGTGGCCACCTTCCTATGCCTGAAATTGCCTCTCTGCTCCTTCCATGCCCCATGTACCTAGTCCAAGCATGGAGTGTTTATCTTGCTAGTTTTTCCTGTTCCACAGTTCCGCAATGACAGCACCTTCGGTAACACAGATAAGATACCTTCACTGCTTTGGATTGCTGACCAATAGCTAGCCAAAGTCTTGGTGGCTGTAAAATCTATAGGGCATGTTTAATTTTAAAGTCTCTGACACTCAGATTTGTTTTTATGTTCTTAAAACTGAAATAAATTATTTAAGAAATGTTTAAAGATAAAATAAAATAATAAATAATTGCAATATTAGATAAAATAAGATAATTTTTATAACCAGCTTGCCTTCCTCTTTGTCTTCTGATCTTTTGCTCAAAAATCTGCATTGAAATCATTGTGGTCTCAGATCCTACATCAAGTTAAATTGGTGCTGTTTCCAAGAGCTCCCTCCATTGTTCAATGCAACTTTTCCCAGCAACACCAATTTCTTTCCTGGCTTTTTACCAGCAAGATCTGACTGATGAAAACCTTGCTGAATGGAGGAATGAGATTTCCTTAATCATCACAAAACCTAACCTGAAGCAGAACAGATGGTCTGCCAGAGCAGGAGCAGAAGTAGACAACAGGAATGCTAGTCCTGGCATTCAGCATAATCAGCTGAAGAGTGATGAAAAGTTCACGGCTGTGAGAGAAGAGGAGTTTGCAAATCGGGGTCAAAATCATGAAAAAGGAATCTGAGGTGGTGCAGCTACAACTGGAAGTAAATGGTTAGTGATTAGAAAAATAATGCAGAGAGGAGGCTGAAATAGTTTAGTGAGTCATTTGTTTGTTTTGTCTCATGTGAATGTTAAAACAAGCTTTAGAACATATCTAGTTATTTAGATGGGCAATGTCCGGTGCTGCTTCCTCTGTGCCATTAATGTCATGGAGATGCGAATTTTATTTGTTACTTAGATCCACCTAATATTCAGCATGCCAGTTTTTTTAGGATCTGGTTCACCAGGAGACAGAATAGAAATACTTAACAGCTTGAAGACAATGGTGGCAGAGGAAGATATGGAGAGGGAGATCCATGTAATAAGAATATAGAATGTCTATTGAAATTGTAGAATTGTTCACCTGAATAATAAAAAGAAACCAACTCCATGACACATTTGAGCTGAGTCATTTTATGTCATCTACCGTAGACTCCCGTACAGAGATGCGTATGTGTCCCTTTGTGATGGGCAAGGCCCAGAGTCCTATTGCTAACATCAGCTTTCTGGCACAGCAGTATGACCTTTCCAAAGAATCAGATCTGTTTTCAGCAAAGTTAAAATTCTAACCAATATTCCATGCTCAGGATCTTATTGTAAACAAGTACACAATGCGTGTTTCTTTAGGCCCATATTTAAGCAGCATGCGTTGGCGCATGGCCAAGTGGTTAAGGCATCGGTCTAGAGATCTGTAGGTTGCTAGTTCGAGCCTCAGCTGAGGCAGCATGTTGTGTCCTTGGGCAAGGCACTTAATCACACATTGCTCTGCGACGACACTGGTGCCAAGCTGTATCGGCCCTAGTGCCCTTCCCTTGGACAACATCGGTGGCATGGAGAGGGGAGACTTGCAGCATGGGCAACTGCTGGTCTTCCATACAACCTTGCCCAGGCCTGTGCCCTGGAAACCTTCCAAGGCACAAAGCCATGGTCTCACGAGACTAACGGATGCCTATTTAAGCAGCGTAAGACACTGAGGTTATGTTAACTGGGCTGTAGCAAACCAGACACCACTGACTAAGTTGCTTACACCATTGTGACTGAGTTCAATGAAGCTTGCAACCGGACTCATTTTGTCACAAGCCCATCAAACATGCTCACAGGTATAGTTGATTAATCAATAGTTGTGATATAAGTATACTCAGAGGATCAGTTCTCACAGCATTAATTTTGGGTGTCTGAGATTTCAGTCCCATATGTGTGAATTTCTTTGCCCCAGCAAATATATTTGGAGAACACCACATGCAGTTAATATAAACTAGTAGCAAAACAGTTTAAATGTTAGAAAACATTAGGGATTGTTGGGAGTGACAAGGTGAATGACAGAAATGTGATAGAAAAAAGAACTAGAATTCCTTCCTCAACCTTTAGTTTCTATGGTGGATGACTCAGTCACCTAGAACTGATTGGTATGCTCTTTTAGTTCATAAGATTGTACTTATGCACAGAAATGCGTTGCATTTTGTGAATCATTTGTTGTTTAGAAATATTTTATAAATCAGAAATCTTCAGTAGGTTTAAACATGTGTTAAGAACTATTTATTTAAATTTTAAAATGTATCATTAAAACTACTTCATTAGCTGTAAGCATCTCCTTCTTGGTCGGTAAGAGGAACTCTACTACTCAAATAGTGGGTATTGACACCTAGATCTCGCTGCAGTGGCTAGACAAGGAGTGTAGGTTTGAAGAGTATTCTTTGAAGAGTAGGTTGATACAGTAGAAGCTCTCTATAGATACCTAGTGCTTTGTGGACTGTGAGCCTAATACCACCACACGTTTAAGCCCCACAGTGATAACAAACAGTGCATACTGTTTCATCATAGGACATCTATGATCTAGTAAGGCACCATCATAAATGTAATGCTAAATTAGCATTACACAATGAACTAATTTTACTGACGTGCCTTGAGTTTTTTATGCAGAGATGCATCACACAAACAGGACTGGGATAGAACATCTCATTGTATGCTATGTGACTTTTCAAGTATCAACTAGATTCAGCATTGGATTTTACTCCATAGTTAATAAATACATGGGACACACTTGAATGTCTAGAATCATCTCTCTATCAGTTATACTGAGGCACATTTCTAACTTTAACAATGCTGCATTGATTGTCTTAACTTGTTCACAAAAACAATGTGGCAAACACCAAGCAATATATAATATATACAGGAAAAATCCACCTTTCATTCTTTTTGTTTTCCTTTATGTGCTAAGGGCATAACTTTGTTTCATTGTTGCTGAAAGCTATTATTGCATAGATGTTTATGGGCTTTGATTGCTTATTTCTTACCCAGAATAGGCAACATATATGACATAATTAATGTAATAAATAACTTCATTTTCTATGCTATCCTCTACAGATGATCACAGATGATTACAGATGGTCCCATCTGTTCTTTTACTATGATAACCACCAAAGATGATGATGATTTTTTATGATGGTGCAGGCCGGTAGGTTTATCATTCAACTATGGCCTTCTCTGTTGTGTCTACAATAATATCATTTGGTATTTAACTAAGGTGACCTTGTGCAGAGATTTCTCCCACAGTTTCATGGATGATGGGAAGGAACATGTAAATACTCAAAGATAATATCAGGCAAGGGCTGCAAACTATTTTTGTGAATAACTGTAAAAGTTTTTGAAGAATAATTTTCAAACTTGTTATTTTTCTTCTTGCAAGTCTTTTCTGCACACCAGCTTGATTGACCAAACATCACAAATCTGGAAAAATCATTACAGTGATTAGCAGGTAAGTTGATATAATTTTACTGTTATCACTTTCAAACAGAAGACTCAAGCTACATCATTTGTATCCAAAAATGGCTGACCGTAATGATGTTAAATGTGAGTAGAATCAGAAAATCTTGGAAATAATCAGTGTGTCAAATATGTATGGAAACACAAATAGAGTTATCATTTTAGATTGAGAGAACGTTGTCATAACTGAGAGAGGGAAAAATGGTTATTTTCAGGTTGCAGAGAGTGTAACTAAAGTAAATATAGAACAAAGAGTGAGGACATTGTTACTGGAGGGTTAACTCTGAAAATTAGGTCATCAGGTTGATAAAAGCTGTCTTTGACTTCCATTGTCAGCCATGGTTGTCTCATCCTCCCTTCAGAATGTTTCTTCTTCTTTGGGATGTATCTATCCTACACCTTCTGAATTGCTCCCAGAAACTCAGGCCATTGATGTACAGCTGTCATCTCTTCTAGAGTCTCCTACTCATCAACTTTGGCCAGCTTCTATCTCACACCTCGTAATTCCCTATACTCCACTATAATACTGATACATCTGACTTTACCTCTTTCCCCTCAAACCACAAAGTGAATGTTATCATATGATGATCACTGCCTTATAAGGGTTCCTTTAGAGCTTAAGAGCTTGAGAAGAAGGAGATAGTGAACAAGATCATGAACAAAAGAATATAATTACTGTGAAATCTGGTGAGTGAACAGAGATCATAAGCACAGGAAATATAAAATTAGTGAAATGCAAAGCTGTAGAAAATGCACAGAAGAAGTTAACTAGTATTGTAGATGTGCAGAATTGCTTAGTTCTGATATAAACAGAGAAACAAAGTTCTCTAAAGTTTTGAAAACTTGAAACTGAGATTGCAAGCTGCAACAAGCTCAGAGAAAATGAGGTGCTGTTCCTTATGTTTATTTTCAGGAGGCTTCACAGATTAGAGAGGGAATGGGATGGAAAATTAAAGTCTTAAGCTATAAGAAGCCTGAGGCCACTACTGTTGACTAAATACAGATATTATGCAAAGTATCATCCAATACTTGTTGTAGAGGGAACCATTTTCTGAGCATCGAGTCAGTACACAAGACTGAAAGAAATGTAAGTGAATTGCTGACTCAACTGGGAAGACTGTTTGGGTCTCTGGATAATGGGAAGGAACAGGTAAAATGATGCATGTGTGCTATAATAAAGCAGCACTCCTGTCAAGTCAATGTAGCATCCTGCATTATCATGGCTATACACAGATAGTAAAAGCTGTGTTAGTGTCTCTGAAACAATTGCTACAGTCCCAGAAGGCAGTTGCGAGTAATTGAAAAATCTCTTAGTCTGTAAAGACATGCTGCAGTGCCTATTTTAATATTCTCATTTAATATTTGATATCTGTGAGGACATGAGGGGCCAGCAATTAGAAGCTTACTGAAGAAGAAATAAGTCAGAAATATACAGAAGTCTGAATATATTATCTACAAAATGTCAGGACAAAAATGATTGTACTTTTAAAATACATTTTTAATGCATTAACAGAACTGTAATGCTAATAAGTTGGTTGTATTTAAAAAATACAGTTGAAACAGTTTAAATTACCATTATGTTCTTTGCTAATTGTAAACTCATAATGATGTATCTTGAATCACAGTCCGATGAATCATGTCGATGAATCCCAAAGGTATACCGCAGAACTGGGCTGATGCATCAGGTGAAGATGGATCTGTACAAGAACATATGGTCATTAGTTCCTCCACCTCCCAGGTTCTACTGTGTATGCCTAAAATCTCTGCAAGCCTCCCATTAGTATTAGACACTTGGAGTGATAGTAAAGCAGATTAGGTAAATATTGACCTAATGGTCTACAGTGTATTTCTGGAGTGACTGCTGTGAACACAATGTGATCATGCATAGATAACTAACTTACAAGATTCCCAAGCATCACGATCACCAAAGAGGTTTTTTTTAAATCGGTTCAGCATGTGACCGAGTATGGACAATCATATGCTATTTCCAGGAGTAGTCTTGCTTCTCAGACTGCTGGAGGAGTTGCACCAGTCAGTAATGAAAGGTGGATCTGTAGAAACAAGCAAAGGAGGATATTGCAAGGATGAGGAGCATGTTGGTTGTCCATTACTTAGGGCAATAAAATTGTGTAATAATACTTGCCAGTTAAATTGCTGAGTGGCACCAAAATTGAGTTTATTGGCTATTCAGTTTCCATTTCCCAGCCAAGGAAAGCTGTAACCATAGTGATGGAAAAAGAATTAAAACACTACAAAATCAACTTGTGTTTTCTCTAAAAATACTGAAAAAATGAAATTGTTGCAGAAAACAAGAACTGTAAACCAAAATATTAGTCACTTACAAAAATTTTGTACTAATTTTGCAACTTCTTAGGTTCCTTCAGTGTGAAAGTGTAGTAAAATTAAACGTTTCTATATTCAATGCAATGCATTAAGATGAGTCAAATATTGCTGGATGTTGCACTTATCAACAGAAATAATAAGCTCAAAATTCAATTGGTATTATGCCTTTCACATGACAGGTGCTTCAGAGGAGTAAAGCTGAATGATGCTGAATCACATGATGCAGATGAAAAGAACCTCCAAAAATTAGAATGCTGAACAGCAGAAGCTTGGAGAATGAAGTAAATTTTTTAGCATTGCCCTAAAGGAAGAGAAAAGAAAAAGAAGATGTAGTTTTGGGCAAAGAATTCCAGAGATTCAGCCTTGACACCTGGAAGAATAGATACTAATGGTAAAAGAGTTATATACAAGGCCAACATTGGAGAAACACTGATACCCTGCAGAGTTGTTGAACTGTAGGAGATCATAATGACGGGTGGAATACAGTCAAAGTGGTAAATGAAAACAGATAATTTAAAAATTCTGCATGTTAAAATAACAATGGCTCTAAATAAGGGAAGACCTGAGAGAAGTGCATAAAATTATGAGAGGCATAGATAGATTAAGCAGTCATATTTTTTCTTCAAATACTAGGAAACATGCACTGAACGTCAAGTGGAAAGTTTAAATGAAATGTAGAGGAGAGCATGATTTATTTACACAGAAAGTGGGCCAAAGGTGCAGATTCATTGCTTTACTGTTCAATGTTATATGTAGTAAAGGCATGAATGAAGATATCAGCTGAAGTTGAGAGGTAGAGAAAATCAGTATAAAATTGGAAATAAGGTGAATTAGGTTATTGGATCAAAGAAAAATCTCAATCTAAGAGGATGAGCTTTTTCACAACCAATTAGTGAACACATGGATGCACACAATGTGAAGCCAAAGCATGTTTGGTTTCATGTTTTGCTTTCAGAGTGCAATTGCAATATTAAACATTTTAAATCTGACTATTATGTAAACCCTTTTCCTTGAATCGTGGACAATGCTGGCAAAACAGCATTCTGTCCCACCTCTACCTGCTCCATGTTTTGCTTTTTGTTAACAGAATAAGTATATATTTTTTTAATCACTGCAGATCTAATTTTGAAAGTACTGAATGGGATCTATTGAGCCTGAAAAAATGAATAAAATTACACATGTTGTGTTGCCATTTGTGCCTTTCATCATCATTTCCTCACTTTGCATGTTAGCTATTGGTTATGTAAGGGGTGGCAGAGCTAAACACTAAGGAACATCAACATTGGTGCTAACCATTCTGAAAAAAAATTCTGTTCTGTTGTTCTTTAGCACTTCTACTCTGTTGCTGTAACTTCAGAAAATGTTCAGAAAATTTCTATTTTCTGTGCAGAAGCCAACCTTTCATTGCAACAATGGTAGCAAAGAGAAGCAGTCCTTGAGAAAATTCCCTTGTTTCTTCGATTCAACATTTTCTATTCAGTTTGCAATCCTCCTCATAATTCCATTCTTGATCTCTGGTAACATACATATCAAAAAGTGTTCCAAACTTTTCCAGGCATTCCTACTTCCACTTGTTAGGTGTGGTCTGCACTGAGGTGACTGACCGGGCCCTGGACCAAGAAATCATTGCAGCGGCAGGCCCTGGGTCTGAGACCAAGAAACAGCATAAGATTTGGATGATTTAAACACTGGGTGAGGTTGAAAATATCTAGGTTTTGGGGCTGGAGGCGAGGAATGCATTGGTTCAGCCTGCTGCTCTGCCAGGTTTACTCATCTCTACGCAGAACGAGCACTGTAGTGATGACTGACTTTGTTGCTACGGACTGACTTTCGAAAACTTCAGTGGTCTGCTTGATTTTGTTTGCATGATTTGCCATTTTTTTCTGCACATTATGTGTTTGACAGTCTTCTTCTTTTAATGGATTCTATAGGTTTCTTTGTTTTGTGGCTGCCTGTAAAGAGACAAATCTCACGGTTGTATAATAAATGTACTTTTACTTTGACTGTGCTCTGTTTTATCCTAATTATGGCTATTTTGGCTTATCGGATATGAGCAATCTTGTTGAAATTTCATTTATTTTACTTTATCCTACTTTTAATGCTACTCTTTTCTCTGAGCATTTTTTCTCTTAAGATACGTCCATTTCTGAAATCCATCTACATCTTCACCTGCATGTTCCTCATTCTACCTTGTTTTGTTTTGTTTTGCTTAAATATTACTCTCGTCTGCTATCAGGTAGCTCATTACTTCAGTATATTTCCTGTTATTCAAATACCCTCCACTGAGATGCAGTGCTTTCCAGTTTTAATTGCCTCTTTCTGTAACCGTGCACACTTTAGGAGGTGTTCCATGTTCTCTCCTCTATAGGAAGCTCCTTATCTCCTATCAGTGTGACTGCCAAATTGTGTCAAATTATCTCCAGCTCCTGCTCGTGATCTGAAATCAGAACTTGAATATGTCAGTTGGTTGTGCTTCACATGGCTATGTTTCCCTGAAGCAACATCTGGTGTGTAAAACTCCTACATTTTGAAACATAGGCACACTGCCGTCCCTTCCTGTGTTGGATTATCTGGTTTCTTGAAAGTTTATGTTACCTTCATTTAACATCAACCTCTATTTAGCACCTCCTACTCCCTCTGCATCTAATTACCGCTGTCAAGTTCTCATTTTAGTATTTCTTATTCAGTAATGTGCTGTCACTGCTATTTGCCTTTCTATTCCTTTCAGACACAAACTAGCTTTATGCTCATCATCTCTACCGCGTTAATTAACACCTAGCCAGTGCCCTACTTTCAGTTTGCTGACAGCAAACTGCCGACTGACAAGTTAAAATTTAAGCTTGAACATCAGTTAAATAGAAGACATGAGCTTTGCACTCTTCACCTAGTGTTAAATTCACATTATAGAAATGGTTATTCTTATTCATTTTTCAATTTGCATTGGTAACAGCTTTTTTTTCTATAAGTGAACCTGAGTTGCTATGGTGTCTTCAAAATGTTAGGCTCTTGTTCAGAATCCCTTCCACCAACTCATTAGTTTTGCTATTTTATGCCCAGCCTTTATGTTTTGGAATACCTTTCTAGGATAATTCAACTGTCTTCTCTGTCACAGGCTTTTCCTACTTCGCTCACTGTGAATTTTTGATGAATTGTGTTCCCACAAAGCACCCTTATTGAATTATTGGGTGCTGCATTAATGCAAAGTAAAAAAAAGCTATTTGCTGGAGACCTTCAGCTGATCCAATAACATCCATAGAAAGAGGAATAGAGTTAACATTTCAGGTCAAATACTTTTTGTCAGAATTGGGAAGAGACAAAAGTAAATTGATTTAAGTTGCAGAGAGGGTGCAGTGGCTGTAGATGAGAAAGGAGATATCTCTGATAGGATGGGGTCAGCATTCCCATAGAAATAAGCTTTTGATGATGCAGTCTGGTTGAGAAATGGAAGAACTTAAAAATGAGAAAGCAAACAAATAAATACAGTAACTGCGGAACAAGTCAGAACTGTAAAAACTCTTTAGGGAATAAGGCAATATCTATGGAGATGGATAAACTAAAGTAACATTGCAGATGGGTGCCTGACAGCAGAATTGGCCAGTTCTAGCACAAACAAACAAAGTGAGTTGTCTTAAATCGTTGAATTTAATATTGAATGCAAAAGGCAGCAATGTGTCCAGATGGGAAATTAGATGTTATTCCTCATTATAACAGAGCAGAATGCCACATTTTAGATTAGAAAAAATGGGAGTGGGATGCAGAATTGAAGTACCTACATAAAAACAACTTCATTTTCTGTTAATATTATGATCATCTCTGTAATGGGAAGTATTCATTAAGCAGCTGACTGTGATTGACCAATGGACACTAACACTACACATTCCTGCAATACTATCCTTGAACTGTGATAAGTGACACCCAACAAGTACAGTAATTTTCCTTTTGATCAGTATGACCTATCTTTGTTGGGTTTCCCTCCATCACCAGTGTCTCCAGTTTTGCAGCTGTTGGTTTTAAATTTGGTCAAATGTTATGTCCTTAGTGAGGATTGCTGCTCTTGATGATGCTAGATGGGAGATTATGGAAGTGACAATGCCATCTGATTTGAATTACTCTATGTGTTGCAAGTAAGACTCACCAAAGCAGTTGTTGAAGTTACTGTCTTGGGATCATATCACAGTTCCCCTTGAGTAATTTTTATCTTTTCTTTATTTAGAGATACAGCATAGTTACAGACCTTTCCAGCCCAATGAGGCATTGCCACCAAATTACACGCATGTGACCAATTAATCTACAAACCCATCTGTCTTTGGAATGTGGGAGGAAACTGGAGCACCTGGAAGAAACCCACACCATCATGGAGAGAACACATAGAGCCCTCACAAAGCACAGCAGAACTGAACCAGGGTCACTGGCACTGTAATAGCCTTATGCTGACCGGTTGAAGGATATTTCATGTGTACAGACCCACATTCCTTCGTGTGAGATGTTTCCAGGACTCAAGATGAGTCTAGTATAATTGTTTTTTGTGCAAGGGTGATCCATCCATGTTCATTGCTGACACACAAATTTATCTTTTCTGAACCCTTGATATCAACTTGCACATTGGCATGCTTTGGCTTGCTAAAATTATCATCTTCAGTGTCATCTTCACAGTCGCTACATTAGAAAACCCAATAGAACATAATGGGCTGAATGACCTCTTATGCTGAAACATTCTCTGATGCTATCTAGGTGGAGCCAGAATAAGCCCCACACTCATAGCAATGGAGAGAAATCTTTAACAGCTGATAAAAGCAATCTTCCTTTTCCTTTTGTCAATAAAGCTGTCAAAGACATTGAATATATTCTAAACGATGAAAGACTATTAGAAGAAATTGTTTAAAAAGGTGAAATTATGTTGTAAATTGAAAAAAAATCACTTAAAATACATAAAATATTTTGAACGATTAGGAATATTACAGGTAACAATTAATTAGACAAATTTGTATTATGCCAACCCTTCTTATCAGTATCTGTTCCTTTCCATTTAGATAGAAACATAGAACCATAGAAAACATATAGCATAATACAGGCCCTTTGGCCCACAAAGCTCTGCCAAACATGTCCTTACCTGAGAAATTACCTAGGGTTACCCATAGCTGTCTATTTTTCTGAGCTCCATATACCTGTCCAGGAGTCACTTAAAAGACTCTATCATATCCACCTCCACCACCGTTGCTGGCACCCCATTCTGTGCACTCACCACTCTCTGCGTAAAAAAACTTACTCCTGATATCTCCTCTGTACCTACTTCCAAGCACCTTAAAACTGTGCCCTCTCGTGCTAGCCATTTCAGCCCTGGGAAAAAGCCTCTGACTATCCACAGGATCAATGCCTGTCATCACCCTATAAATTGGGAGTTTCAGGCAGCATCTGTAGACATAGAAACAAAGTTAAGGCTCTTAGTTGATGATCATTCATCAGAACTAGGAAAAATTAGAAAAGTGAGAAGGAGGGACTGAAATAATAAAGATGGTGATAGTGGGAGTACTCTCTTTCAACTGGAACCTTTAAAATCAAATTAAAATATGCTTATTTTCCAATTTGTTTAACTTGTATGTTTAACTCTGTTTCTTTCTCCATATTTTCTGCATGGCCTGTTAACTATTTTCATCACTCACTATTTTCATTTTAGATTTCAGCATCTGTGGTGTTACTATTCTTTGAGTGCAGATGGCTGAAAGCAGTGACCCTGATATGTCCCTACCTGAAATAGACTTAGTGTACGGTAGATTGTATGTCCACGTTCCATTGTTTAACTCAAAGAGGAGGCTTAACAGCTGCCAATAGCCAATGCAGAACTGATGGCAGTTTGCATTTTTCTCATTGTTATATGCAGAATGCAAACTGGATTGTTTTGAATTGGCTGCACATCTGTAAGTGGGGGCCATTGGGAAAACAGAGTAGAATAATGCATTTCATAACTTGTTGAAGATTGCCCTTGCCAATTAAACTTGCATGTTAGGGTGTATCATTCATATTATATTGAAGAGAAAAGGAGTGATTAACTATGGACCTCACATGAGTTTTAATTGGTATTTTAACCTTTGAAATTGTGATGAAGAAGATATCATAGTTATTGGAGGGACAGATCAAGTATAACGTATACATAATGAACAGGATATTGGCGGAAGAATGCAACATTATATTCCCTCTTCTTTCAGTGATAAATGTAAGGGAAATGACTTATTTATTTTGATAGCAGTGAAAAGCAACTTTGCCACATATAATTTATTTAGAATCAAAGTCAAGCAAACAGCTTGGATAAAGTCAGACAAGAAAGGTAAATCCTTTTACTAAATTGTTTTTGTCTTACAATTTTTGACAAGTGGTGATTCACAAGCATAAAGGTCACTGGTGGGTCAAATGCATTACATGGTGATAAAAAAGGCTTTCATTATCTCTAAATCTCTGAAAGATGTTGTGAATCAACTTTGAAAAAGGGCAGATAGACCATCTGGCGATATGTGCACTTACATGGCATCTGAATAATAACTATAGCTCATCTCCTGAAACCTGCAATGGCACTGCTAAATTGAGAGTGGTGGAAGGAGACTTTGACAGGGTGCTATATTACTGCAGAATGATGAATAAGTGTACTTGTGCCACCACAGGCAAAACACCATTTTGATAAATGAAAAATAGCTGAAACTGGAACATTGCCAATAGTTTATCTGCTTCTGTCCTTAATGACAGCTTTTAACTTCCAGCATCAAATTGCTTGATAATTTACATTTAAAAAATTGCTTATGCAAATCCACTCCTTCTTGCTTATCTGATTCTACAACAACTGTCTGTTGGGGGTTTGTTGAATAACTCACATCTTGTCATAAAGCAGCAAGATCCTGCCGAGTGATTTAAATCAATTTTTTGTTACCAGTGATTCTCAACTGAAAGTGAAGTACTTCTTTGAAACATAACTTAAAAATACTTTAAGTACTTTTTAATGTTTTGACATAACCATCATACTGTACATCCAATGTAAAGTGCATACCTTTAAAATGATTGACAAATTGTAGAAATGTCAGTGCAATTTACCACTATATAATGGTGTGTAAGAGACAAAAAGCAAAGGAAAATAGCTCTCATCATTTTACAACCTGAAACATCTTGAAACACAAACAATCCACCATTTTTTGCTATAAATATTCACTTTGCTTTGAAATCTGCAGAAGGTCTCTCATCATTAGTGTGTATTTAATCTTTTTTAATATAATGTTGTATTAAAAAGATGAGAATATGAGGGCAAACAACATGAATTCTGCAGATGCTGCAAATTCAAGCAATACATATCAAAGTTGCTGGTGAACACAGCAGGCCAGGCAGCATCTCTAGGAAGAGGTATAGACAACATTTCAGGCCGAGACCCTTCGTCAGGACTAACTGAATTTTAGAGCTAGTAAGAGATTTAAAAGTGGGAGGGGAAGGGGTAGATCCAAAATGATAGGAGAAGACAGGCGGGGGAGGGATGGAGCCAAGAGCTGGACAGGTGATTGGCAAAAGGGATATGAGAGGATCATGGGACAGGAGGCCCAGAGAGAAGGAAAAGGTGGGGGGGGAACCCAGGGGATGGGCAAGGGGTATAGTCAGAGGGACAGAGGGAGAAAAGGGAGAGTGAGAGAAAGAATGTGTGTATATAAATAACGGATGGGGTACAAGGGGGAGGTGGGACATTAGCAGAAGTTAGAGGAGTCAATGTTCATGCCACCAGGTTGGAGGCTACCCAGACGGAATGTAAAATGTTGTTCCTCCAACCTGAGTGTGGCTTCATCTTTACAGTAGAGGAGGCCGTGGATAGACTAACAGTAGAGGAGGCCATGGATAGACGTGAATTTGAGGGTATTTGCAGTCCATGTCTTATCAGGAGAAATGTGTAGTGTTACCTTTTCAATGCTTTTAATTGCAACATCTTGTGCATTTACTAAAAGAAGCAATTTCTAGCTAAGACTTTATTTTTATGATCTTAAGGACCAATATTTGCTATGCTTAGACATTCACGGCAACTGTTAACTCATATGTTTGTTGTGCTCATAAAGTTGAGAATGACGTAGGGTGGAGACATGAATGATCCCAGGAATGAAAGGGTTAATGTACGAGAAGTAATTGATACTTCTGAGCCTGTACTGATGGGAGTTTAGAAGAATTGGTGGGAGGAGTGGGAGATCTCAATGATTATTGGAAGGCTTGGATAGAGTAAACACTGCAAGGATGTTTCCTAGGACCAGAGCACACACCCTCAGAGTACAAGGATGTCCCTTTTGAACAGAGATGAGGAAGAATTTCCTTAGCTAGAGGGTGGTGAATCTGTAGAGTTAATTGCCACAGACAGCTGTGGAGGTCAAGTTATTTGGTTTATTTAAGGCAGAGGTTGATAGGTTCTCCATTAGTAAGGATGTCAAAGGTTATGGGGAGAAGCCAGGAGAGTGGAGTTGAGAGGGTTAATAAATCAGCCAAAATCAAATTGTGGGGTGACTCAATGGGCAAAATGGTTTAATTCTGCTCATATGTTTTATAGTCTCATGGACTCTAAGCCATTTCTGATACAAATGCACAGGATAAGCAACAAAACATCTCACTAATCAATGCACTTAATGATAAATATATAATATCTGGGAAATACTCAGCAGGTTAGGTAGTACCTATGGAGAAATAAGCAGTTAGCTTTTCAGGCTGATGATCATAAACTGAGAAAGGACTTAGAATAATGATGAATCTAAAAGCGCAGTTTTAATTTCCTTGTTGGAGGAAGAATATTCTTGATATTGAATGAATACATCAAAGGTTTACCAGAATTACTCCTGAGATAGTAAGACTAATAAATGAGGAATGATTGTATTAATTAGGTTTATATTCAAAAGAGCATAGAAGAATGAGAGGGGATCTTACAGAAACCTCTAAAATTCTAACAGTAACAGATTCATTATTTATCTGGAAGATGTTCCCAACTGTTGGAGTGTCCTGAGCCAGGAGTTACAGTCTCAGGATACATGAGACAGTCTGCTATTTAAAACCAAGATTTGGAGAAATGTTTTCATTGCAGCACTTGTGTGGAAGACAGAAGCCCACAGAAGACAGGTCTTTAAAAATATTCATGAAGGGGGTTGATATAATTCTTGTTTCCAAAAGGATCTTGGGATTTGGAGAAAGGGTGGGAAAAGGATGCTGAAGTGATTATTTTGGGTTCAGGGTAACTGACTACTCCTGCTTGTATTTTCCATTTTTTTTAATGTAAGCCAATGGATTCAAAAAGAGAAGGGAAAGAGGATTAGAATAAATGAGAACTGGAGAGGAAAGGGATAAGTAAGAAAACTACAGACATCTTTATTATCTGCCCAAAATACAGCATGGCAGAAAGCTAAATAAGCAATAATGTATGTGGTGACTGTATTTGCCCAAAATCCTAGGAATTATTATAGCACTATGATAGTTTATAATGAAACCGCAATATTAAAATAGTAAATTTTGAGTTCCAGAAAGCTAAATTAGCAGTTGTTATAATGTATGTGAGAACTGCATTTGCTTGGTCTGTAGACAGATGAGAAATAGTGAGTTCAAATGTGGGATGGTGTTCCTGGGCTGAGGACGGCATGGTGTGTCTCCAATAGCAGCCCTGCATCAGAAATTCACCTAAAGATCCTGCATCATTTACCTATAAGTAATAGTGAGCACCACTGCCCTTGCTGCTTTAGCAGTGAACTCTCACCCAATATCTCACAGTAGTCCTGGTAAAAATAAAACAATATATTAGTAGTAGAACATGAAAGATCAAGCAGTCAATTAATTGAATTTAATAATACCTAAACATGTTTACGCCACTATAGTTACTATATGGTCAATATGTCTGCAGCACCCACAGCATTACCTGTCTCATGTTAAATAGAGACTCTTTTTTTATTTGTGGGAAATGAATATCATTGGCAAGGCCAGCCAGCATGAATTGCCCAGCTCCCATTACCTTTGAAATAGTGGTAACCACATCAGTTTACAGCTGCAGTTCATATGTTGAAACTATGTTACTATAGTTAAGTGGGGAATTCTGGAATTTTAAATTTGCCATCATGAATGGATACTGATATGTTTTGAAATGCGGTTGATGTGTATCGTTCATCACTAGAGATTGTACAGAAATTTTGCTACAAGTGAAATGTTCCCATAGAAGTTTAGCTGCTCTGTTACAATTATTGACAAAATCAACTTTCCTGACAACTTTGAGTATCATATTTACAATAATGCAAAACAGAGTAATTACAGAGCAGTAAAATGGGTAGAAACAAATATAAATAAGAGAAAACAACAGGAATTCTGCAGATGCTGGAAATTCAAGCAACACACATCAAAGTTGCTGGTGAACGCAGCAGGCCAGGCAGCATCTATAGGAAGAGGCGCAGTCGACGTTTCAGGCCGAGACCCTTCGTCAGGACTAACTGAAGGAAGAGTGAGTAAGGGATTTGAAAGCTGGAGGGGGAGGGGGAGATGCAAAATGATAGGAGAAGACAGGAGGGGGAGGGATAGAGCCGAGAGCTGGACAGGTGATAGGCAAAAGGGGATACGAGAGGATCATGGGACAGGAGGTCCGGGAAGAAAGACGGGGGGGGGTGACCCAGAGGATGGGCAAGAGGTATATTCAGAGGGACAGAGGGAGAAAAAGGAGAGTGAGAGAAAGAATGTGTGCATAAAAAAGAGTAACAGATGGGGTACGAGGGGGAGGTGGGGCCTAGCGGAAGTTAGAGAAGTCAATACTCTTAATAATTTCTCCTTTTGCTCCTCCCATTTCCTCCAAACTAAAGGTGTAGCTATGGGCACCCGTATGGGTCCTAGCTATGCCTGCCTTTTTGTTGGGTTTGTGGAACAATCTATGTTCCGTACCTATTCTGGTATCTGTCCCCCACTTTTCCTTCGCTACATCGACGACTGCATTGGCGCTGCTTCCTGCACGCATGCAGAACTCGTTGACTTTATTAACTTTGCCTCCAACTTTCACCCTGCCCTCAAGTTTACCTGGTCCATTTCCGACACCTCCCTCCCCTTTCTAGATCTTTCTGCCTCTGTCTCTGGAGACAGCTTATCCACTGATGTCTACTATAAGCCGACTGACTCTCACAGCTATCTGGACTATTCCTCTTCTCACCCTGTCTCTTGCAAAAACACCATCCCCTTCTCGCAATTCCTCCGTCTCCGCCGCATCTGCTCTCAGGATGAGGCTTTTCATTCTAGGACGAGGGAGATGTCTTCATTTTTTAAAGAAAGGGGCTTCCCTTCCTGCACTATCAACTCTGCTCTTAAACGCATCTCCCCCATTTCACGTACATCTGCTCTCACTCCATCCTCCCACCACCCCACTAGGAATAGGGTTCCCCTGGTCCTCACCTACCACCCCACCAGCCTCCGGGTCCAACATATTATTCTCCGTAACTTCCGCCACCTCCAATGGGATCCCACCACTAAGCACATCTTTCCCTCCCCCACTCTCTCTGCATTCCGCAGGGATCGCTCCCTACACAACTCCCTTGTCCATTCGTCCCCCCCATCCCTCCCCACTGATCTCCCTCCTGGCACTTATCTGTGTAAGCGGAACAAGTGCTACACATGCCCTTACACTTCCTCCCTTACCACCATTCAGGGCCCCAAACAGTCCTTCCAGGTGAGGCATCACTTCACCTGTGAGTCGACTGGGGTGATATACTGCGTCCGGTGCTCCCGATGTGGCCTTTTATATATTGGTGAGACCCGACGCAGACTGGGAGACCACTTTGCTGAACATCTACGCTCTGTCCGCCAGAGAAAGCAGGATCTCCCAGTGCCCATTCCCATTCTGACTTGTCTATCCACGGCCTCCTCTACTGTAAAGATGAAGCCACACTCAGGTTGGAGGAACAACACCTTATATTCCGTATGGGTAGCCTCCAACCTGATGGCATGAACATTGACTTCTCTAACTTCCGCTAGGCCCCACCTCCCCCTCGTACCCCATCTGTTACTCTTTTTTATGCACACATTCTTTCTCTCACTCTCCTTTTTCTCCCTCTGTCCCTCTGAATATACCTCTTGCCCATCCTCTGGGTCACCCCCCCCCGTCTTTCTTCCCGGACCTCCTGTCCCATGATCCTCTCGTATCCCCTTTTGCCTATCACCTGTCCAGCTCTCGGCTCTATCCCTCCCCCTCCTGTCTTCTCCTATCATTTTGCATCCCCCCCTCCCCCTCCAGCTTTCAAATCCCTTACTCACTCTTCCTTCAGTTAGTCCTGACGAAGGGTCTCGGCCTGAAACGTCGACTGCGCCTCTTCCTATAGATGCTGCCTGGCCTGCTGCGTTCACCAGCAACTTTGATGTGTGTTTTATAAATAAGAGAAAATCGGTTGATGCTGAAATTCAGGCAAATCACACAAAATGCTGGAGGAACTCAGCAGGCCAGGCAGCATCTATGGATAAAAGTACAGTCAACGTTCCAGGCCGAAACCCTTCGGCAGGCCTGGAGAAAAAAAAGCTGAGTAGTAGATTTGAAAGGGGGCAGGAGAGAAGAGAGAATCACCAGGTGATAGGAAAAACCTGGATGGGGTGGGATGAAGAAGTCGATTGGTGAAAGAGACAGAAGGCCATGGAAGAAGGAAAAGGGAGAGGGGCGGAGGAGCACCAGAGAGAGGCTATGGGCAGGCAAGGAGATAAGATGAGGGAGGGAAATGGGTGGGGATGGGAAATAGTGAAGAGGGGCATTACTGGAAGTTTGAGAAATTAATGTTCATGCCATTAGGTTGGAGGCTACCCAAATGGAATATAAGGTGTTGCTCCTCCAACCTAAGTGTGGCCTGATCACGATAATGGAGGAGGACATGGATGGACATATTGGAATGGGAATGAGAAGTAGAATTAAAATGGGTGGCCACTGGGAGATCCTGCTTGTTTTGGCGGACGGAGCATAGATGCTCAGCGAAGCAGTCTCCCAATCTACATACACGTATATATACACATTCTAATACATAGTAGTTTTTTTTTGTCTATTTTTGTTCCTTTTCATTACATAGGCAGATGGAATTAGTTTATATTTCATTTCTAAATGTATAAGGGCATTCAAAGGAGTCTATGAGTAGAAATATTGTGAGAAGAAACTTCTCCCATGCTAAGAAGGTGAAAAAATAGCAACCTCAATAAAATCACACACAAAGATAATAAATTGCAGGTTTTCATGAAGCTTTCTAGAAAGGCAGGTTGACTCCAAAATAGATCTCAGGAAAGTTGTACCAATTTAGCTTCAAACCATGATGGATAACCAGGAAATAAAGCTGCTAAATTTTGATGAAGCTAAATTAAAACTCTGGAGGTTATGTCTTGTGCAAAAGTTCTGTTGTTTGCCAATGAGTTCAATGCTGTAAATTAATGTGACATACTGACACTGCAGCACATTCTTGCTCTGATCATAGCTCCAAATCAAGCTGGAAAAAAATGCAACAACCCTTTTGAGAAGGTCAGTGCATTTTGATGATGCCATATGGATTTTATTTCAATAGTTTTGACATGCCATTTGGATAACCAGAATAAATATCTGACAGTGAAATATTGTCTCATTGAATGTAAAATGGTTATCACATGTGACATAAAATACGTATTCATAAAAATGGTCATAGGTGTCATCTGGTGCCTACGTCTGGAAAAATATTATTATAATGCTACAACTATGATTTGAGACTAGTTCAAGACAATTGAGCAACACAATCAACATTAGTGTAAACCCCTCGAATCTGGTCAATCGTGTCTCATTTGATTGGAACCCCAATGCTACATTCCCATCTATCAGGCATAACCTTTCACCCTCTTCTTCAGACTCAACCTAACTTTGGTTTAAAAATATTCATTTTCTGCTTCCACTGTTCTTTGAGGCAGAGAACTCCAAAAGATCACTGAAAAACATTTTGTTTCATCTCTCGAGCAACACACACACACAAATGTTGGAGGAACTCAGCAAGTTAGGCAGCATTTGTAGAGGGGAATAAACAGGTGACATTTTGGATCAAGACACTTCATCATGACTGAAAAGAAAGCAGGCCGAAACCAGAATAAGACAATAAGGGAGAAGGGAGGGAGTACAAACTGGTAGATGATAGGTGAGACTAGGTGAATGGAAAGGTAGGTGGGGAATGGGGGATGAATTAAGAAACTGGAATGGGATAGGTGGAGGAAATAAAGGACTGAAGAAGAAAGAATCCGATAGGAGAGGAGAGTGGACCTTGGAAGCAAGGGAAGGAGATTGATAGATAGACAGATAAATAGATAGATAGATACTTTATTGATCCCAAAGGAAATTACAGTGTCACCGTAGATTTACAAGTGCACAGATATATAAATATTAGAGAAGTAGAAAGAATAAAAAATAAGTTACCTCAAACAGTCTAACAGGAGGTGCATCATCAATTCGCCAGCTATAGGTTGAGTCATTGTAGAGCCTAACGACCGAGGGTAAGAATGACCTCATATAGCGCTCTTTGGAGCAGCACAGTGATCTTAGTCTATTACTAAAAGCGCTTCTCTGTTCATCCAAGGTGGCATACAGAGAGTGTCCAGCATTGCCAAGATTTTTCGTAAGGTCCGTTGTTCTATCACAGTCTCCAGTCTGTCCAGTTTGACTCCAATAACAGAGCCAGCCTTTCTAAACAGTTTGTAGTGCCTGCTGGCATCACCCATGTTGATGCCATTGCCCCAGCACACTACCACATAGAAGATCGTACTGGCAACACAGACTGCTAGAACGTGTGAAGGAGATGCCTGCATAGCCCAAAGGACCTCAGACTCCTCAAGAAGTAGAGGTGTCTCTGGCCTTCTTGTGCATAGCCTCTGTGTTGAGCTCCACTCAAGTGGATCATCCAGATGTACCCCCAGGTATTTGCAGGTCCTCACCACTTCCACATCCTCACCATCAATAGTAACAGAGAGCAGTGCAACAGGGTGATAGGATAACTACAGCGGGGAAATAGAAAAAGAGATTAGAGGGAGCCGGGAGAGATTTCCAGAACATGGAAGCTATCCAGGGAAGATTTGAGTTGTTGCTCCTCCAACCTTAATTGGGTCTCATTACAGTTGTAAAGGAGGTTATCTATGGACAGACATGTCAAAATTGGAATGAAAAGTTGAATTGAATTAGGTTGCCTATTGCAGTGGATAGAGCAAAGATGCTTGACAAAGCGGCCCCCAATCACCATCGTATCACACTGATGTTAGAGAGGCTATATGGGAGCACCGGATACAATAAATTACCCAACAGACTCACAGGTAGAGTGTCGCCTCACTTGGAAATACATAAGCCGAATTGCTTGTCTATTGTTAATTTTCACACTTTAAATCTTAAGGCTACACAGTCCTATGTCACTCTCATCATTATCAGATTTTTCATCACCTTGCTCTTGCCTGCTCTTACTGGTCTCGACATCTATCTTCTTTCAATACCTCCATTTTCTGACCTGATGATATGGTTCATATCCATGTTCCAAACTAATTCAAACTCTCTTGAGTAGCACTACCAGATCTCCTGGCAAAGATATTTGTTCTCTTCCAGTTAAGGTGCAACCCATCAAACTGGTACAGATCACCCCAGCCCCAGAAAAGGTCCCAATGATCCAAGAACATGAAATCATGTCTGCTGCACGAGTTCCTTAGTTATTCATTCTTCTGTTGTATCTTACTATTCCTCCCCTGACTAGCACATGGCATCAGGATTAATCCAGTGATTATTAGCTTTGAAGTCCTGCTTTTCAGCATCCCCTTAACTCTTTATAGATACTGTTCAGGATCTCTTTCCGCTTCTACTTACGTCATTTGTGCCAATATGCACCACAACCTCTGGCTGCTCACCCTCCCCCTTGAGAATGTTCTGAGCCTCATTGAAATAACCTTGATCTGTACACACCATCCTAATATCTCTTCCACCGTTTCAGAAACTCCAATCTGTCCCTTAACTATTCAGTTCCTTATCACTATTTTTCTGACCAATTCAACCCTTCCCTGCTGAGTGTCAGAGCCAGCCACAATGCCATTGACCTGGCTGTTGAGGTTGTGCCCTGATAGTACATTCCCCACCCCCAGCACTATCCAAGGAGGTATACTTGTTGTTCAGTGAAGTACCGTAGGGGAACTCTGCAAAACTGCCTACTTCGCTTACTTCTTCTAGTTGTCACCAGTCCATATAAAGCCTGTACCTTAGATGTGATCATCTTTGTAAAAGTCTCATTTATGAAGCCCTTAGCTTCTGGATGATCCTGAGTGTCTCCAGATTCAGGTATAGTTCCATTTCCTTGACCTCGTCTGTCAGGAGCTGCACCTGGGTACTTTTCCCACAGATATAGTCATCAGGGAGTAACTTAGGATAATATGAATCACCAGCTAGCCACCAACCCATAAACACTGTGATTAAAGTATAATCAGACTGAGTTATTATAAGCAGTCTCTGAAACTAAGGAAGTGAGATAGATGAAGAAGCTCAAGGAAGGAGTTTGGGGCCCCGGTATGGCTCCCAATAAGTAATGAAATTGGAGATGCACAACATGGTGGATCATGGGGTTGAATGATACTTTACCTGGTGGACAGTAAAGAACTAAAAAAAAACATAGGCATTGCCCAGTGATCACACAGAACAGACTGTTCCCAACTGTATGGTTATTAATCCTATTCACATTTGTAAAATAATTTTGCAATGGTGAAAGATTCTTGTCTTCTCAAACAGAAAGCATCAGGACTAGTTTGATGAGAGTGACCAGGAGATTCAAGAGCTAATTAACTGCAAATGCAAGAAATTTTTTGGATAGGAAGCTCAGCTGTACCTCAAGGGAACAAAAGTGTCTGAAGGGCAAATTTAATAGATAACCCACTAATTGAGGAACTAATGGTGAGTGGAATGAGCACATGATAAATAATGACTCAGTGAATAGATTATTCACATTGTCAATCATCCACACCTACGTACTCTCCAAACAAGAGCTACGAATGGAGAAGAGCTTATCAATGATACAGATATAATTATCACAGGATAATTATTATATGAAGATAGGTTGAATAAGCTAAGGCTTTTCTCCTTGGAGAGAAGGAGGATGAGAGTGATGAGTAAAATGATAAGATGCATACATTGAGTAGATAACCAGAGACTTTTTTCCCTACAGCAAAAATGTATAATATGAAGGGGATATAATTTTAAGGTGATTGGAAGAAAGTATTGGGGTGTGGCTGGTCAAGGGTATAATAAGTTCATTACACAGAGAGTGGAGGGTGAAGGGAATGCCCTGTCAGGAGGAGTGGTAGAGGCATTAAGAAACTCTTAGATAGACACATGGATGAAAGAAAAATGGAGGGTTATATAGGAGAGAAGTATTAGATTTATCTTACAGTTGGTTAAAAACCCAGCACAACATTGTGGGCCAAAGGTCCTGCACTATGCTGTCATGTTCTTTGTCCTAAAGGGGTACTCCCAAGAAATTCCTCAACCATGAATGATCATAACTCCGTCTCACACAAACTATTCAGACCTGTCTCTCCACTGCACAAAACAAGGAATTAAAAAAGCAATATAACTGGAAAATAGCAAATCTTCATGAGCAGATGGTATTCCTGTTGAGATTTGGGAGAGAGGAATTTACGTTATTAATTTCCAGTCTCATGCCCCATGTCTGGGAAGGGAGTGATGTGATAATGTGATAGGAATCTCAGAGATGACATAATCATAGGCATGTTCAAGAATGGAAACACTTCATAGTAACTGCAGAGGTCACAACTGCTGTTCAGGGAAAGTCCTTCTTAAAGAAGAAAAGCAATGGTCCTTCTTAAATGCTTCACCTGAATGTTCAAAGAGTTTCTCCCTGAATAGCAATGTAGATTCTGTTCATTTAAAAACACAGTAGACCTGATCTTCATCGAATAACTGATTGGTTGACCGTTTTATCCAACTGTAACAGCTGGATTTGTGCAGTTCTGTTATGTGTTCATAGATGGCTGCTGAGCCCAGGATGTGAACGACATAATTGCCCATGTTAAGTACATGACAACTGTGCTGGATCTTGAAGTGGAGCTGCTGCTATCACTTTCTTTCTTTGTCGGGCAGTGATCAGCACTGCTCAGTGTCTTTCCTCCAGGTTGTTGTGAGCATTTCTAACCAAGGCTTGACAGCCACTCTGATTTTGCGCACTCTGTTCCAGCTGTTTTGGTACAAGCCCAGCACGTGTATTGTCAGCATTCACCCACTCTTTGAACCCCTTACGGCTCCCAACAAAAGCTCAGCCTACCGTAGCTGCTTCAGGATTCGGGAATCCTTCATGCGTATGACATGCACTGTCCACTGAAGCCGTGCATTTACAATCATGGCCTCAACAGTCATGCTCCCTGCCCTGTCGAGGACCTCTAGATTTGTGACTCAGTCCTGCCAACAGATGCCAAGGATCAACTTCATAATACGCATATGGAATACCTCAAGCTTTTTGAAATGTCTTCAGGATACAGCCTAGGTTTCACATCCATACAGGAGACTGCTGAGGACAACAGCTTCATACACCTTTGGTTTTGTGGACTGGTGGATGTTGTGTTGGTGCAACACATGATCGCAGTCGACCAAAGCTCTGGCTGCTTTTGAAAAACCTGGTGCTGACTTCTCTATCTAGTGAGTCATCACTACAAATGACATTGCTGAGACTCTTCAGTTCTTCTACTGTTCTCAGTCTTGTTCCCTCGATAGTGATAGAAGGGGTGCTGGCAGCTGATCCGGGAGCAGGTTGAAATCAAACTTCTGTTGTGCTTAGGCTGATGGTAAGGCCAAAGAGGCGTACGACCTTAGCAAAGTTAGCTGGTGGTCAGTCTCAGTGTGAGCCATCAGAGCACAGTTGTCAGCACAGAGGCTTCAATGATGAGTTTCTTGAATATCTTTATCCTAGCAGTTAGTCGATGCAGGTCGAAGAGTAATCTATCAAGTCTGTACTTCAGGTAAACACATTTCAGGTCTTTGATTGCGTGATTCAGCACATTTGTGAAGAACAGGTTGAACAGCACACGCTCTTGTTTCATTCCGTTTTGAAACATTGAATGATCCTGAGGTGCCACCATTTAAGAAGACTTGACCAGACATATTGCTGTGAAAAAGTCAGATGAGATTGATGAATTTGTATGGGCATGCCAGTTTTCTGGATTGTCCAGGGTGCCTCTGTTTACTATATCAAACAATTTAGTTAGATCCACAAAGATGATGTACAGGTCTAGGCTCTGCTTCATGGATTTTTCTTGAACCTTGTGAATAGGGAAGATCATGTTAATGGTGCTGCAACCCATATGAAAACCACACTGTGTCTCAGAAATGTTCTTTTCTGACATGCTGGTAATTAGGTGGTTGAGCATTACATGAGCGAGGATCATCCAGGCTACTGACATGAGAGAAATGCCACAGTGTTACCACAGTCCACTTTGTTGCCTTTATTCTTAAAGAGTGGGTTTACAGTGGCATCCCTGAAGTCTTTAGACATGTCTTCTGCTTCCTAAATGCTCGGCAGAAGTTGTGAAAGGTCTGTCAAAGCAGCTGGACCAATGAACTTGAATATTTCCACAGCAATGCCAAATATCAGCATTATGACAAATGCAGGGAGCAGCAAAAAATTACGTACACAACATTTCCTTAACTTCTGGGAACTTTTGATTGTGCATATAGTTGCCTTCAGAAATTCATCAACATCCTGTGTTTGCTACATGATATCATGCAAGCTATGATATTAAGTAATGGGTCAACAGTAGATTCAATATCAGTGTAAATTGGCATCAAGCAAGGTGATATCTTCGCTCCAATAATTTTCTCAGTCCACTCACTGCAGTGCTGTACCTCAGCTCCAATAAATTTCTTGCTGCAGTGGAGATAATCTACAGGGCAAATGAAAAACTGCTCAATGGAATCACCTTCACTTCCAAACCAAGGTCACTGCAAGCACAGTTATAGAGGCGCAGTCTACACACAATGCCGAATGTATGCCAAACTCCAAGCCATTGTTGATTCATTTGCTAAACTATAAGAGAAAACACCCCCTTGTACTGAACACTTGTAAGTTAAAGGTCCTATATTAACCAATCCCTGCTGACAATAGATATCCTTGAGGAAACTCTGGAAAATGTCAACACACTTTCAAATTGTGGGATTCACCTCTCAATAAAGGCACACAGTGGTACTGGGTATCAGGCAGATTTACCTGTTTTGTCAGCATCAGCAAAAGGGAGATAATGATAGCTCATGAAATATTCTAAAACCTTCATTCACATTATAGAACTCAAGAATTGTCTATTCTCTATTCTTCTGCCCAGCTGCCTATCTTCCTGCCTTCATTAAGCACCTTGGCTAGTACTCCACAAATCTCATCATAACCTACATGTCACCTTCACCCTGGCTCCCTGATTTTCTTAAGTTCCTGGTCTACTATTCCTTCCCTTTAAATGTTGTCATGATGTCGCCCTTCTATGCTTCCCCATTTCCTTCTGCACAAATATTGTCGCCTGCCAGTGCATGCATTTTACATGTCTTATACGCTCTCAATCCTCTCAATGGTGGGGCATTGTCTGGGCTCAGCACCAGAAAAAACTGCCCATTCTTTTCTTTCTCTAATCACACTCTGTTCACCCTGTTAAGTATTAAGCAAATTTGTCAGTGATTTTGCTTTCAAAAGGACCTCAGAATGATTTTTAAAAATGCAAACAACAGGAATTCTGCAGATGCTGGAAATTCAAGCAACACACATCAAAGTTGCTGGTGAACGCAGAAGGCCAGGCAGCATCTCTAGGAAGAGGTACAATCGACGTTTCAGGCCGAGACCCTTCGTCCTGAAACGTCAACTGTACCTCTTCCTAGAGATGCTGCCTGGCCTTCTGCGTTCACCAGCAACTTTGATGTGTGTTGTCAGAATGATTTTGAAGGGCTATTTTAAACAGTTATCACAGATATATGCACAAAGATTCTTGAAGAAAATAATACTTATGGTGGGAGTCGGGGTAATTGCGTCATAGCTGCTGCTTCCTCCTCTTCTCATGAATATTACTACAATATATTTTGTGCAGGCTGCTTTACAGTCAGATATATGTTTACTCCCTGTTGCGGTAACTCAGGCAGCATGTCTTAAAGCCTAATCACTACCTCAGTCATTTTCATTCAGCTGGTAGGAGATGGGATGAAGTCAGTCAGTGGTTTCTAATGTTGATGATATTTTATATTAAAACATTCTGTTGAAAACCATTCTCCTTCAGCTTTGGCCAATTGCTTATCTATACAACATGCATATTGCTTCAAATATCATCGTTTTAATGATGTTAAGAAGTAAATAAGAATAAGGCATCATTATTACATCTACTTCAACATTATAATATGTAGCAATTTAACCACATTGGGTTATCTGAATAAACACATGTACATCATGAATGATTTAAATACCTTGGTAACAAGATTATAATTTATCCTGATCATTAAATAATTCCCTCCCTTTTGGGCATTAACTCATTGCATTCCCTTCCTCCCTCCCACCAACACAGATTTTCATTATGGTGATCTCCCAAATATATCACCAGTTTCAGACAATGGGGATAGAATATAGAAAATATGAGACAGCAGAGAAGGATCCAGCTTGAAGAAGAGAAAGGTTTCTTTATTAATGAAGAAAAGGCTTTGCTGGTGTGTGTTCTTTTTGTCAGCAGTTACAATATAAATCTTTAGAATTACAGGTGTCCCTGATACAGACATACTTCTAAAATAAGCAGTGCCATCCTTCCATTGACATTCATTTTTTTAAAGATGGAATTATTTGAGGAGTTGCCTATTCACTCTTTATTTTTAAACAAGTCTTCTTTTGCAACAAGCTTCAGCACAGTAGCTAGCAATCTGATGGACAGAGTTTTTCATAATTACAACTGTATCCAAATAGCATGTATTTTTATATGAAATATAGCAATCAACATGCTGAGGAAGAGAAACCCACTGAATTGTGAATCAACTTATACCCCTCTCCTGTTAATTTCAACTCCCACACATCCTCCCCATGATTTTCATGATGTTGCATTTGGGTATTAATTTCTCATTAAACTCTAAGCAAAAAGTATATTTGTTAACTTTATTATTTCATAATACAATATGCAAGAACTGTTTATGACTGACAAAGAATCTCCTCTGCCTAGAACCGAATTATTTTTTAAGAGAAAGAATAAAAGAGTAGATTTTAATATCGAAATAAAGGAAACTAAGATAGTGCAAATCAAGAAATGGATAAGATAGGGAATGCTTACGGGGTTGGCAATGGCAAACATGTACGGAACTCATTGATGAATGACAATTGTCTATTCCTTTCTGGGATTTGTTTTTAAAAAGGTAGGCCAACTGTGGTCATAAAAGAATGCAAGAGGTAGCATTAGATTCATAAGAAGACATAGAAATTGGTCTAGAAAAACAGGAAACCTGAAGACTGGGATCTGTAGTTGGAAAAATGCTTGAAGCTATCATTAAAGAAGAAACAGAGAGGCATCTAGAAAGAAAGAAATCCATCAGGCAGACACAGCATGGATACAGTAAAGTCAGGTCCTGTTTGTCAAATTTTCTGGAGTTCATTGAAGATATAATGAAAGCAGTGGATAGAGAGGAACAGATGGACATTATTTACTTGGATTTCCAGAAGGTATTCGACAAGGGCAACATTAAGGACTTATCCATAAGATAAAGAGGAATAGAGTTGAGGGTGATGTATTAGCATGGATAGAGGACTGGTTAACTAATAGAAAGCAGAGAGTTGGGGTACATGGGTGTTACTCTGGTTGGCAATCAGTGGTGAGCAGTGTGCCACAGGGGTCGGTGCTGGGCCCACAACTGTTCATGATACACATTAATGATCTGGAAGAGGGAACTGAGTGTAGTGTGCCTAAGTTTGCTGATGATACTAAATTGAGTGGAAAAGCAAATGGTGCAGAAGTTACGGAGAGTCTGCAGAGAGATATAGATAGGATAAATGAGTGGGCAAGGGTCTGATAGATGGGGCACAATGTTGGTAAATTCGAGGTCATCTACTTTGGAAGGAAAAAGTAAAGAGCAGATTATTATTTAAATGGTAAAAAAAAATCATAGCCTGGTGCTGTGCAGAGGGACTTGGGAGTGCTTGTTCATGAATCACAGAAGGTTGGTTTGCAGGTGCAGCAGGCTATTAAGAAGACAAATGGAATGTTGGCCTTCATTGTGAGAGGGATTGAATTTAAGAGCAGGGAAGTTATGCTGCTGCAACTGTGCATGGTACTGGTGAGGCCACATCTGGAGAATTGCATGAAGTTTTGGTCTCCTTACTTGAGGAAGGATATACTGGCTTTGGAGGTGCTGCAGAGGAGGTTCACCAGGTTGATTCCAGAGATGACGGGGTTGGACTATGAGGAGAGATTGAGTCGCCTGGGACTGTACTCACTGGAATTCAGAAGAATGAAAGGAAATCTTATAGAAACATATAAAATTATGAAGGGGATAGATAAGATAGAGGGAGGAAGATTTCTGAATTTCAAAAGATTTACAAACTACAAAGGATTTCCAAAAACAGGTACAATTCTTACAAACTAATAGTTGATGAGTTGAAGACAATTGAGTCATCAGTCGCCCCTTTCTGTTACCCCTTTCTGCCACCCCTTTCTGTCATTCTCCTTGTCATTCCTCACAATCCCCAATGCTTTCTTATATTTATGCTGCTTTGCTACTAGATGAGATTATCTGCATGTGAAGTTTTCCAGATACCTGTGCAGGGACAAAGTACTGTAATTTACCTGGAATATCTAAAAGCTTCTGAGGACAATGATGCAAACATCTTAGCTGTTGTCGCTTGGATTAATGTAGGCCAATTCATTTAACCCATCGACATGCATTTGATAAATGCGGACAAGAAGGCAATATGCCTTAGAGGCCAGCCCAAGTGTCCTTGAAACTTCAAGCAGATCATTGCCCGTAATTTATGTTTTGTTATGTTTACAACAAAAAGGTAAACAATGAATACTTGTTAAGAGTTTAACTTTGTCATAAACAACTCTAACCATTTGGAAAGGTTGTGCTGATAGAAACATAAAACATAGAAAACCCACAGTACAATACAGGCCTTTTGGCCCACACAGCTGTGCCGAACATGTCCCTACCTTAGAAATACGTAGGATTTATCCATAGTCCTCTAGTCTTCTAAGCTCCATGTAGCCATCCAGGAGTCTCTTAAAAAACCCTATTATTTCCACCTCCACCACCACCGCCGGCAGCCCATTCCACACGCTCACCACTCTCTGCCTAAAAAAACTTACCCCTGACATCTCCTCTGTACCTACTTCCAAGCATCTTAAAACTATGCCCTCTCATGCTAGCCATTTCAACCCTGGGGAAAAGCCTCTGACTATCCAAACCTCAATGGAGTAGAAAATTACTATAGCTGTCGAATTGTACAAGAATAAACAGCTCCCACTTAAACAAAGAAAAGTATCCTCCTGCCCCATACACTGTTTATATCTGACTTCATGGGGTCTTTACAACTCAGTAATAAATAACATGTGATGTCAGTAATAGAGTAGATAAGAATAATATTGAAGAACTGTGTTCACAGTCATTTTGTCCTTAAAGTGGGAAGACATGAGTCAACTTCCAAGGAAGATTAGAACAGCTTGACTGTATCTGGACTTGTCTGGCATTCTGACAATCACAATGAGACAGGAGCACTAGCATCTTATTAATTGTGACCTGTACTACCCTCTGAAACTGCCATTGTTCTTGCCAATTACTACCATACGCTTTAATCCTATTTTGTAATGACACAACAATCAGCAGCCATTGACTGGTATAATTGAACAATATCTAAAGCAACAAACATGCTTTTGTTTTTGAGATAATCAATCAAAGCAAAAGCATAAAATGCACATAGAATCCACTTTTTGCTTTAAACTTGTGCCTCTTTCAGAATGATTATTGCACCATGTAACTGGTTAACATGACACAATTGACAATAAATTTGCCAATATCTCTTTGCATCAAGCCTTCCCCTGTGTTTCATTTATAAATTCTAGCCTCACAAGCAGCAGATTGATCTGGTACTATTATGGAAGACCACGGAACTAAAGTTAACTGCACAGAATGAAAATTTAAGTTGTAAATACAAACCACCAGACATATTGCCAAAGTCCACACTTCATAATTACTTTGTGCCTTAATACACATGACCAGAATATGGATGTCTGCAAATCAAAACATCACAGGAAAGATATTAGAATAGCAAACAGTGAAAAAATTGGAAATATATGAAAACTTGAATGAATATTTAAGCATGGGGGCAATTCAGCTGAGGTTGCTGTCCTCCTGGGATATATCTAGTCTAACCCTATTTGGGGAAACACTCTTCAAAGGCTAGAATACAAGTATGAAATTCTTACTAACCTTTTAATAATTGTGAAAGAAAACAGACATAATGATAAACATGAGAATGTCTGCAGATGCTGGAAACCCAAAACAACACACACAAAATGCTGGTGGAACTCAGCAGGTCAGACAGCATCCATGGACATGAACAAACAGTTGATGTTTCAGGTCAATTAAATGATAATGTAATTGAAGTCCTGCCCTACAGTTTCAGCCATCCTGTATTCCTCAAGGCAGTTCACCAGAAACAAGCCTGATTGTATGAGATGGTTCCTGGTCAGTTAGGGGAATGTTCCTTTCATTAGCTGCCAAGACAACCATGTGCCTGGTGTAAGTGGAGATATAAGCAGATATACAGAGTTTGGGATCACCTAACACGGAAAATGAACAGTTAAAATTAAGATTTTTTTAAACAGAGATCTGTAGGTCCACTGCGACAATCTGCCCTCTCCATCCCACAGTCTCAAAGTAGACAATATCCCTTCCTGGTATTTTGTATTTATAAGGATTAGGGAAGTGTCAGATATTTACCAGGCCCCTTGATGACCCCTGGGAAGCATCTGTCACCCACCAAGCCCCACCTCAAGATCTCTATGCCATGACCCGAGTTAGGATCTGCTTATTAACATGATTGAAACATCTCATCCTATGAGCTCGAAAGATGAATTTTAATCTCCATCTTTCAAAACCTTGAAGTGCACAGTTTTAATACCCAATGGTATAAGCAACCATTGCAGTGTTTCAAGACCTCATCATGAGAACTGGCAAAAGTTCACTGTGTTCATTTCATTTAAAAGCAGAATGACACAAATTTTGAGCTAACAAATATCTTTCTATTTACTTTCAGTCACCGAGGACTAACTGTCAGTCAGACAAAAAAACAGGAAAGAGAGCCCTGAAGGCATCTTGCTTTTTAACCAGTATTCACTTCTGAACAATAATGGGAAAGAATGTTCCATTGGGAATGGGTTGGAGCTGAGACCATAGCACAATGGGTGGCTGAGTTGTTCAGCAGGAGAGGAGAAAGTTCAGAAGAGCAATAGTTATCAGAGATTTAATAGTTTGGGAAACAGACAAACATTTCTGTAGTTGCACACATGATTCTAGGATTGTGTATATTGTCTTACTGATGACGGGGTCATGTGTTTCATTAAGCAGCTGCAGAGCACTCTGGAGGAGGTGAAGTAACCAATATCACATTGTCATTCATGTCTCAGTAATAATGACATGAAGTCCTGAAGGCAAACTTTAAGAGGTCAGAAAGAGATTAAGAAGCATGACCTCAAAGACTGTAATCTCTAAATTACTCCTGCTGTCATGTGCCAGTGTGGTATGGTGTATTAAATTTTTTAAAATATTAGTTGAGCAATTCCAAGCGACACTTTAGCGCTTTGTGAGCTCACAGTATGTAAGATGCCTGTACAAGTTAAACACCATAGGCTCGTTAAATGTTTGCTATTAGCCTCTGGATTCTTTCTTAACCTCAAGGCACCAGTGGGATGAATACAAAAGGTCAAAGAGTTTATTTATCTCTGCATGTCTCGCTATGCTTGTGGATTGAACCCCTATTTATTGAGACACATTTGCTTATTTCTCGGAACTTCACTTTGACTGAGCAATTGTGATCGATCGGTGCCTTGGATGGACCCAGGGTGATTTTACGAGTTGGAATTCGGAGTATCCCCAACACCAGCGGCAATAAAATCCCTTCGTTGACGGCAGCAATGGAGCGGTGACTAAGAATCACGAGCCCTGAAATCTTTGTAAGTTACTACATAGTGTTTAGTGTGGTTTATTTGTGCTTTCTGTTTTATGATAATAAATTAGGCTTAAGTTATTCTGTTGTGCTTATTACCACATTTCCTGGGCACTCAAGTTGGCCTGGGTCTTTTGGATCTGGTTAACCCAACCCAATACAACCAGGGAGTATAGAAATAGAAGGATGGGGCAGATCAATGCTTGACTAAAGGGGCACTGCATGAGGGAGATATTTAGAGTCTTGGGATTTTGTGATAAATTATGTAGAAGTTAGCATACATAGAGTCCCAGCTAATCTAAATCAATAGTGTTGGGTCAAGGTAACTTTGCTATTCCTTAAGGGGAGGAGTTAAACAAACTTAACAAAGGAATAGAAAGATAAGCAAAAAGTCAGAAAGGAGAAGAGCAGAACAGGAAATGGAAAACAGCAAAATAACAAGAAAGGTTGAAAAGCAAAGTAGACATAGGTAGGAAAGTAAGCACAAAATAAATCTATTTTGTCAATGCTTCATGCTATTTGATATTTAGTGAAGGTTGTAGTGAATAAGGTTGAGGATACCAGTAAAGAAATGAAAGTACAAAATTCTGGGTATTATGTAAATGCGATTGAAAGAGGAGCAGGACTGTCGGATTGACATCCTTGGTTACAGTTTTCTCAGGTGAGCTAGGCAAAAGAATTTGAGAGAATGGGTTTATGGTTGCATTGGTAAAAGCAACAATTATAGCCTTGAGAAGGGATAATTTGCTGGAAGGATTATCCGAAGAGGATATATTAGTTGAAGCAAAAACAAGCACACTATTAGGTGTACGCTGCAAGTGAGGGAAATATTACAGCAATTTGCAGGGAAACTTCTGACAAGTGCAGAATCATGAAGGCAGAAAAATGGGCTTCATAGGTTGCTTTCAAGAGAAACTTTACAGCCAGGCTTTACAGCAAGCACAAGTGAGTGGGTGGTGGGAAAGCTATAATTCTGCATTTTGTTTCAAGGAATGAAACTAGGAAAGTTCTAGTAAATCTTTGGTGATGTTCATTATTCAGTTCCACTTTAGTACAGTCTTAGAAAAAAGATGAAGATAAAATAGAAGTAAAAGGATCAATGGCAATTTACCAGATTTACAAGATTTTAGCAAAGGTAGACTGGAAACAGATGTTTAAAGTTAAATCAGAGAGTACTGAGAGATATTTAAGAGGGAGTTTCAAAGTTCAAGGGTTAGGTTTCAGGGTAAGCTCAAAGAAAATGACTCAAGCTTCCAAATCTAAACCATTGGGAGGATAAATGCTTAAAACCATAGAACCATTGAACCATAGAAACTACAGCACAGAAACAGGCCTTTTGGCCCTTCTTGGCTGTGCCGAACCATTTTCTGCCTAGTCCCACTGACCTGCACACGGACCATATCCCTCCATACACCTCCCATCCATGTATCTGTCCAATTTATTCTTAAATGTTAAAAAAGAACCCGCATTTACCACCTCGTCTGGCAGCTCATACCATACTCCCACCACTCTCTGTGTGAAGAAGCCCCCCCTAATGTTCCCTTTAAACTTTTCCCCCCTCACACTTAACCCATGTCCTCTGGTTTTTTTCTCCCCTTCTCATTTCATACAACTCCTTCTTCTTCTTTATCAGAGTTGCAATATCCCTTGAGAACCAAGGTTCCTTATTCCTATTCAATTTGCCTTTAATCCTTATTCCTATTCAATTTGCCTTTAATAAAACGTAGGATATGTCTGATTCCAAGAGCTGAAGGCTAGGAGGGTAGAGGAAGTGTAGAGAGTGTGAAAAAACAAAGACAAGTACAATAAAAAAAAGTTTATAGATAGTTCATAGGTACATGTTTAGGGTGAGACTAAGTAAGGAAATTGGAGACCAATGGATGATGTAAATAAGGTTCTTAAAGATTATTTTGTGACTGCCTTTACAAAAGAGAGGACTTTACCAATGTCGTGGTAAATATGAATATGTGGGAAGTAATGAGTAAAGATCAGCTTATCATCTTTCAATATATATAGATCACCAAATGAGAGTATTTCAGGTTATTAAAAATGTCAGAGAAATAACTGAGGATTAGAGAACAATTCTCTGGGTGTAAGAATGATGGAAAAGGATGAGCGAGCTGCTAATGTGCATAGGCATAAACCAATTACTTATACACTAGTTAGTTTAATGCTGCTGGTGGGCAAATTATTGGAATCCATTTTCTGGGCAGTATCAACCTTCATTCAAGATAGCACAGATTAATTATGGTCAGTGTAGATCCGTCAGTTGAAGGTCATGGCTGATAAGCACAATTGAGCTCTTTGAGAGAGTAACAAAGAGGATCAATAATGGCAATGGATTTGATGTAGTCAACATAGATTTAGTTGGGCATCTGACAGAATCCCACAAGGGATGCTGAGCAAAAGAAGAAAGAAAAGAAAATGGGTTTTGATGGCGAGTGATAAATTGTATCCAAACATGGATCATTTGACAGATGGCAGTTATAAATAAGGGACTGTTATCAATCAGGTTTCACAGGGCTCAGTACCGGCTTATTTGTTTGTTCTGATATGTTAATGATTTTGAATTAAAGAATTTTTTGAAATGATTAAAAAAATCTTGCTGTGTGATTGTTAGTGAGGAAGAAATTGTTAGATTGCAGGAAGATATAGGTGGTTAAGACATTTAGATAGAAAAATGACAAAAATAAATTTAATTTAGAGTAAATGAGAGATTATGAAAAGGAACCAATCAATAAATGGGAGGATGTTGAGTATTTTCATGAAAACAATGACCTTGGAATCTCTAGCTTTGGATCTTTAAAGGTAGCAGAACGGATGATTAATAAGGTAGGTGGGAGCATTTTATTAGTAGTTGAAGCATAAAATGCAGAGCTCAAAGTTTCTGCTAGAAATAGGTAAGATAATAGTTGGAAGACATCACATAGTCCTAACACCATGTTACAGGAAAAATGTGACTCTACCGGAGAGGGTGAAAGATTTCAGAAGGATGGGAAGTTCAGTGAGAGGAACATTCTCTCTAATCCGTGTTTCTCAATTACCTTACTATTATCTGAGCTGGTACTGAGCAGAGATGGATATAACGTTACCAAATTCCTCACTGCCAGTGACCATGCTTTTAAATCCTTTTCCTCCTACTTGTGTGCTTGGACACCTGGGGTGGTGGCCAGGCTCTCTGGTGAACCCAGAATGACTAGAGCACAGCAATATGGCAATACTGTGCATATGGTTCCTTCATGGAGAGTTTCAACATACATCCAGAACATTTTGAACAGAAGTGATCACTATTAAGGAAGGAATTAAATGGAAAAAAAGCATAATCAGAATCAGGTTTATTATCACCGGCATGTGATGTGAAATTTATTAGCTTAGCAGCAGCAGTTCAATGCAATACATAACCTAGTCAAGAGAGAGAAAAAAATAAGATAGAACAGAACGATAAATAAACAAGTAAATCAATTATCTATACTGAATAGATTTTTTTAAATGTGCAAAAACAGAAATACTGTTTATTAAAAAAAGTGAGGTAGTGTCCAAAGCTTCAACGTCCATTCAGGAATCAGATGGCAGAGGGGAAGAAGCTGTTCCTGAATCACTGAGTGCATGTCTTCAGACTTCTGTACCTCCTACCTGATGGTAACAGTGAGAAAAGGGCATGCCCTGGGTGCTGGAGGTCCTTAGTAATGGACGCTGCCTTGCTGAGACACCGCTCCCTAAAGATGTCCTGGGTACTTTGTAGGCTAGTACCCAAGACATTGCAGAGACTTGCCAGTCTGCTCTGAGAACACTGGATATGAGTTTCAGCTACCCCAGTATCCTGAGGGTAAGCTTACAAGGAGGGCTGTTCTGCTCTGAAGTGACAAACATCCATTTTATTCAAACAGCATCTTGGCCCATTAGAACAAAACAAAATCAAAGTGCAACATGGCTGGTTTACTTTGTGAAAGTGTGCATTACTGGCTGGCTATCAGTAAGTGTGGGGGTAATTTAGGAAGAGTGGAGGAAGTGGGGAATATTTGGTTGTCACCAAATGTAGCAATGTTAATGTGGTGCTTGAGAGGTTGCTTCGCTAAGTCAGCAAATATAAGGTATAGAAATCCCACCTTGGTATATGCACTGAAATGTTCATACATTTTCAAGAAAAAAACCTATCAGGATCTATGACTTAACAGGAAGGCTTTCTCTCCAGGAAACCAATCTCACAACAAACTTGCTGCTACTTAGAATGCCTCCTTTCTTTGCAGGCATAAAGATCTTCTATCCTCTTTCAAATTCTGTCCTCACAAATGTCTTTGGTGTGGAGGGGAAGGAACATACTGTGCTTTCAGCTGCTTCAGTGTTCTGCAATCTGTATGCTCGCTCTTGTGTGGTGTGTGTGCATTTGGTGGGTCTATTTGAGGGCTGGGACTCTGTTGTCATCATTGAGTAGCTAAGTGCATCAAATTCCATTGCAAGTTTTATTTCACATTGATTGCAAATAAAATCATTATTGGGAAGACGTAATGGCCTGCAATATCTTACTGGCATTCTAATTGATGATTACGATCCTTTGAAAACTTTTTCAATCAGCAAAGAATGACACAGTTTTAGCACTTCATTTGGAAACAAATTAATTTCTAGGCCAATGTTCTTTGTTATTCTACTTCCACACTTAGTTATATCAAGTTAGTAGAGCATCAGCAATAAAAATAACATAATGCGACTGAAAAAGTAATTCCAGCAGCCAAATGGAGAAGTTTGCAATTTGAATGCAAACAAATAGATTCAGGTATAGTGGGATTGTATTACAGACCACCCAATAGTCATCGAGACTTGGAAGAGCAAATCTGCAAAGAGATAGCAGACAACTGCAGGAAACATAAAGTTGTGGTGGTAGGGGATTTTAATTTTCCATACATTGATTGGGACTCCCATACTGTTAGGGGTCTAGATGGTTTAGAGTTTGTAAAATGTGTTCAGGAAAGTTTTCTGAATCAATATATAGAGGGACCAACTAGAGGGGCTGCAATATTGGATCTCCTGTTAGGTAACAAATTAGGGCAAGTAACGGAAGTCTGTGTAGGGGAACACTTTGGTTCCAGTGATCATAACACCATTAGTTTCAATTTGATCATGGACAAGGATAGATCTGGTCCTAGGGTTGAGGTTCTGAACTGGAAGAAGGCCAAATTTGAAGAAATGAGAAAGGATCTAAAAAGCGTGGATTGGGACAGGTTGTTCTCTGGCAAAGATGTGATTGGTAGGTGGGAAGCCTTCAAAGGGGAAATTTTGAGAGTGCAGAGTTTGTATGTTCCTGTCAGGATTAAAGGCAAATTGAATAGGAATAAGGAACCTTGGTTCTCAAGGGATATTGCAACTCTGATAAAGAAGAAGAGGGAGTTGTATGAAATGTATAGGAAACGGGGTAAATCAGGTGCTTGAGGAGTATAAGAAGTGCAAGAAAATACTTAAGAAAGAAATCAGGAGGGCTAAAAGAAGACATGAGGTTGTCTTGGCAGTCAAAGTGAAGGATAATCCAAAGAGCTTTTACAAGTATATTAAGAGCAAAAGGATTGTAAGGGATAAAATTGGTCCTCTTGAAGATCAGAGTGGTCGGCTTTGTGTGGAACCAAAGGAAATGGGGGAGATCTTAAATATGTTTTTTGTGTCTGTATTTACTAAGGAAGCTGGCATGAAATCTATGGAATTGAGGGAATCAAGTAGTGAGACCATGGAAACTGTACAGATTGAAAAGGAGGAGGTGCTTGCTGTCTTGAGGAAAATTAAAGTGGTTAAATCCCCGGGACCTGACAGGGTGTTCCCTCGGACCTTGAAGGAGACTAGTGTTGAAATTGCGGGGGCCCTGGCAGAAATATTTAAAATGTCGCTGTCTACGGTTGAAGTGCCGGAGGATTGGAGAGTGGCTCATGTTGTTCCGTTGTTTAAAAAAGGATCGAAAAGTAAACTGGGAAATTATAGGCCGGTGAGTTTAACCTCAGTAGTAGGTAAGTTATTGGAGGGAGTACTAAGAGACAGAATATACAAGCATTTGGATAGACAGGGGCTTGTTAGGAAGAGTCAACATGGCTTTGTGCGTGGTAGGTCATGTTTGACCAATCTGTTGGAGTTTTTTGAGGAGGTTACCAGGAAAGTGGTTGAAGGGAAGGCAGTGGATATTGTCTACATGGACTTCAGTAAGGTCTTTGACAAGGTCCCGCATGGGAGGTTAGTTAGGAAAATTCAGTCGCTAAGTATACATGGAGAGGTGGTAAATTGGATTAGACATTGGCTCGATGGAAGAAGCCAGAGAGTGGTGGTAGAGAATTGCTTCTCTGAGTGGAGGCCTGTGACTAGTGGTGTGCCACAGGGATCAGTGCTGGGTCCATTGTTATTTGTCATCTATATCAATGATCTGGATGATAATGTGGTAAATTGGATCAGCAAGTTTGCTGATGATACAAAGATTGGAGGTGTAGTAGACAGTGAGGAAGGTTTTCAGAGCCTGCAGAGGGACTTGGACCAGCTGGAAAAATGGGCTGAAAAATGGCAGATGGAGTTTAATACTGACAAGTGTGAGGTATTGCACGTTGGAAGGACAAACCAACGTAGAACATACAGGGTTAATGGTAAGTCACTGAGGAGTGCAGTGGAACAGAGGGATCTGGGAATACAGATACAAAATTCCTTAAAAGTGTCGTCACAGGTAGATAGGGTCGTAAAGAGAGCTTTTGGTACATTGGCCTTTATTAATCGAAGTATTGAGTATAAGAGCTGGAATGTTATGATGAGGTTGTATAAGGCATTGGTGAGGCCGAATCTGGAGTATTGTGTTCAGTTTTGGTCACCAAATTACAGGAAGGATATAAATAAGGTTGAAAGAGTGCAGAGAAGGTTTACAAGGATGTTGCCAGGACTTGAGAAACTCAGTTACAGAGAAAGGTTGAATAGGTTAGGACTTTATTCCCTGGAGCGTAGAAGAATGAGGGGAGATTTGATAGAGGTATATAAAATTATGATGGGTATAGATAGAATGAATGCAAGCAGGTTTTTTCTTCTGAGGCAAGGGGAGAAAAAAACCAGAGGACATGGGTTAAGGGTGAGGGGGGAAAAGTTTAAAGGGAACATGGGGGGGGGCTTCTTCACACAGAGAGTGGTGGGAGTATGGAATGAGCTGCCAGACGAGGTGGTAAATGCGGGTTCTTTTGTAACATTTAAGAATAAATTGCACAGATACATGGATGGGAGGTGTATGGAGGGATATGGTCCATGTGCAGGTCAGTGGGACTAGGCAGAAAATAGTTTGGCACAGCCAAGAAGGGCCAAAAGGCCTGTTTCTGTGCTGTAGTTTCTATGGTTTCTATCTGAGCTGACGTAAATTGCAAAGCCATGTGACAGAGAGAGCGCAGTAAGGGAGTGACATTTTATATATGTGTATATATATAATATTGCATTTATTCTCACTCATTTACATGGCCCAGTTGATATTCAAATGCTGGGTCATGTAAATGGGTGAGAATAAACCCATTATTATTTTACGGTCGCATAACCAGCTATAAAGTAAATGGGATACATTGAAGCACTCAGCAAGTTAATGAACATTAGTGACAAAGAAACAGGGCCAAAATTTCAATAAAGATGTGCATAAATCTGCTAGGCAATATGATATAGAATTGTACATCGTGAAATCAGAAAGATACACATTCTTAATTTAAATCTAAATGATGTTGTCACAATGTTTACCTGTCTCTGGATGGGATGGAAAGGAAGAGAGGATTAATTTGCATTTATATTACTCCTAGTTTAGTAGTAAAATATCCAATAGCTACGTCAACCATGGTGATGGGTTTACCAGCTAGAATAAAGAATGACTTGGTTCCTATTAATAGAATAAACCAGCAATGAAAGCAGGTGATGACAAATTCTCTGCCTTCAGAAACCTCAAAGCCTTGTCAGTGAGAACCCTGGGTTAATAGCCAGCCAGCAACTCCAAATAGAACCAAATAGAGCCACCAGCTAGGAGCAGTGTCACACATTTTTGCACTATGCACCTGCACCCTGTAGTACTGAGATATGGAAAAGATGGGAAAACATATTTGATCTCTTATTCATCCTCTAGACTCAACAGCGAGTCCAGAGTAGTTTGGAGCTTTTTTTTCCCCTGATGTTGAGTGTCTGAAATGCAATCCCAGGGGTGGTGGTGAAGGCATTTAAAAGATTCATAAGCAGGCACATGAATATGCAGAGAATTAGAGGATATGCACCATGTCAGGCAGAAGGAATTAGGTGTCATCTCCTTAATTAGTTCAGCACAACATTATGGATTGAAGGGTCTGTTCCTAGCCTGTACTGCTGTATGTTCTATTTTTTAACTTCATGACATTTTAATATTTCATTAGTCATCTCAACGTCAAGTATTTTAAAATATCTCTAATTATGAAAGTTACATTAAACAAGACAGAAAGACTTTGGATATCAGCAGATGTTGACGGCCATCAGGACAGTGATGGAGGAGGGGCCTTCGTACACCTCCTCTAAAAGTTTTGTGTCCAATCAAGGAATTGAGATCTTAGCGGTGTTGATAGGTACACAGCTGCAGGGCTGAGACAGATCTGTAGTCATGTGAACAATAATGGCAGAACACATTATGTACAATACAATGTTTCTGTGTCAGTCCTGGAGAAGCAGCACTGCTTTTTTCATGACTGCAGAAAGAATTAACTGTGTGTCTCTTCTGACCCCTTTTCTTCTTCCTGCTCTCTTCACCTGGTGGAAAGGTACAACGATCTCCCTGTTCAGGGCTCTCAGTAAATTCAAAGTCAGGGCCCAATTTAGTCACTGACCTGCATATTTGAAGAACAACATTATCATGTTGTGGTAGATCGGCAGATTTATATGAGCCAAATAAGTTAAAGTTGAGGACTGTTGGAATGAAGGGAGAAGTCAGTGCTGAAGTGTGTTGAAAATCACCCTTATTATTGTTGTCTAAACCACTTTTAGAGTTCATTTTACAGTCTACAATTGTTCTTTTGACACCAAAGAAATTATTTAGGAATATAGTTATGATTTTTACTCCAGCAGTTCTCTGTAATACCTAATTTACCTTTACTTTTCTTTTGTACAAGTGCAAGTATGGCACAGACTGTAAAACTCCTTTGATATGTACTTCAAGCCTCTGTCGATGCAGTCCCATAACATCTTTTGCCTTTTTGTACTGTAATCAGAGTGTGAGATTGTGGAATGCTAAATTAATTTTACCATGCTGAATTAATTGTTAAGTTGATGCCTTCTTGTTATTTCAGAGCATGATGTGTTTTGTCACACTTACTTACTGTAAAATAACATTCTAGAAATTGGATTGTGCTGCCTGTGCCTTTCCAACTGCATTCATAGTTTTTGTAAATTGTAATCTTAAATAACATGAAATGTGTATCCGCCCGTTGCTCAGATTTGTTGATGTTCTTGGCAAAGCTGACTCCAAAGATTCCGAAGATTCCAAAAACGTAAATGCATGCATTTAGAGCAATTGAGTTCCCTATGATTTATGAACTAGTTCTTAACAAAAATGTGGCCTGGTATTTCATCTTTGTTGATCTTGCAACATTGAATTAGTGTCAGTAAACTCCCTAATGTAATTTCTAAATGTTTCAGAATTAGTTATGAAATTCATTATCTCCCATTAGTTGTTATCTTCCTTCATGTAATGCCTCTAGTTTTTCCATGTACAGTAGGCATTACTGGATTAATTACTCACGTAAGTAACACATTTCCTTCTGGTTTTGATCTTGAGAAACATATTTCATGGAGCCATAACTCATCCAGCACATGTTCCCTGGTTTTGGCTGTATTTAAGAGGGAGTTAGATATGGCCCTTGTGGCTAAAGGGATCGGGGGTATGGAGGGAAGGCTGGTACAGGGTTCTGAGTTGGATGATCAGCCATGATCATACTGAACGGCGGTGCAGGCTCGAAGGGCTGAATGCCCTGCTCCTGCACCTATTTTCTGTTTCTATGTTTCTATGTTTTGCCAGGAAATTAATGAATGCCCATTGATGAAAACAGGTTGCAGGAAGTCCTAGGGATTAAAGGAATCTGCACCAGCTTTTGAAGACGTGTTTACAATGACAGACCCCAAGCAGGAAGTTGCCCTGTAAAGACATGAGTGCACTTTCTGAATGCTTGCATTTTTCGGGCCCCAAAATGGAGAAAAATTTCTCTTCCACTGATAAATGGAAAAGATGTATTTAGAAAAAACGGAAGATTTAATAAACCCCCGCAATACAGTAGTGAATGACAGTGTTAACAGTGTCATTTCAGCATATCTCAACAAGGGCAAGTTTTCTGTGAGTGAGGGTCACCCTGACTTCCACTGAAGGCAGTGCAGTACCTAACACATGACATGGGATCCAAGAAAACTTGGCTGTGTGGATTCAGAATTGGCTTGCTCACAGAAGGCAGAGGGTGGTACAAACATTTGTAGTAGATGGAATGTCTTCTGCCTGGAGGTTGGCAACCAGTGGTATTCTCAGAGATCTGTTCTTGGACCCTACTCTTTGTGATTTTTTTTTGATAGAGTCTTAGTACAAAGCACTAGGTCCTTGAGCCCAACTAGTCTGTGCTGAGCTTTTATTCTGCCTAGTACTACTGACCTGCCCTGAACCATACACCTCCATATGGCTTCATCCATGTACAATACTTATCCAAATTTCTCCTAAATGGTGAAATCGAATGGACATCCACCACTTCTGCTGACAGCTCATTCCATATTCTGAGTGAAGAATTTCCCTTTGGCTGAGGAAGTGGAACAGTGGCTTAGTAAGTTTGCAGATGACAAGAAAGTTGGGATTGTTGTGGATAGTATGTAAGTTTGCCACAGCTTACAACAGGACATTGATAGGGTGCAGAGGAGGGCTGAGAGGCAGCAGATGTGATTCAAATGGGAAAATTGAGAAGTGATTGACTTTGGAAGGTTGAACTTGAAGGTAGAATAGAGCTGATGGCAAGATTCTTAACAGTGTGGTGGAACAGAGGGATCTTGGGGTTCACAACCATAAATCCCTAACAGTTGCAGAGCACATTGATAGGGTAGTGAAAGAGTATGGTGTGACAACTTTCATTAGTCGGAGACTGAGTTCAAGAGCCATGAGGATGAGCATGAACACACTTCTATTCTTGTAGGATATCTTATACCATTTCCAGCAATGAATTTGTGAGGGGAATCTACAAAAAATGCTAAGTCAAGTTAAATTCATTGTCATGCCATCAAGTACGGTGAAGTACAGATACAATGAACATCACAGGCACGTGGGTATGGAAACACACAAAGCATACCGTAAATTACACAAGATGGTGCAGGATGAGTAGCATTAACAGATACATTTCAATAGGTGTTAATACTAAACGTTAAGAGTTGTCCAGCACCAAACTACATATCCAGCAATACTTGACAGGATATTTGTCTGAATCTAGATTGGTGCTGTTATCCAAATGAAGAATAACCTTTTTCCAGTACTGCTGGTAGCTCTAACGCTCTAACTGAACATCATGTAAAGGGATGGACACATCTTTATGTGAATTTTGGGGAATCTTTCACAATCGATATTTTAAATTGTGACTCCCAGAGGTAAAAGATTCCTGATAGTATTAGTGGCCTTTTGCTCAGCCATATGTCACTTCTAGGGATTCAATCCTTCTTACTCCAAGATTATTTGATGGAGAATATTTTAAATGTCTGATCGAGTAGCTGGTTCTTGAAAAATGTTGGTTCATTCTCTTAACCGCGATGGTAATTGAAATTACTTTCCCTAGTTATTTTTTTCCCGAAGCATCTGTGCCTGTTCCTTGAGATATGAGTGATCCTAGCTGCTCTTATTATAAATGAGGGCATCTCTTGGTTATGATTTCTTAAGAAATCACTCCTACAGTTAAGACATGGAAGTACTAGGTTTCAGCTTGGTTTTTACCATATTCAATCTTCTCAAGTTCCCTCCTGAGACCTGTCACATATGCTGAGCGGAAGCTCAAAACTGCTGATCTGATGATAAGTGAATGTAGCAGGTGAAGAAGACTATGGAAATAAGACAGGAATGCAGCATAGGTGTACTTAAATAACAGGGCACACATTTTCAGCAAGCAGTGTTGCACGGCTAAAGGACAATTGTGACCTCAAATGCAAGAAAATTAAGGATCGCATCTTATATTACTGATATTTATGCCTCAGCAAACAGAAAGCATATTTAATGCCAAAAAGATTGATGGGTTGTCAGATATTCTATGAAGTGCCTCACCTGCCAACTCTCAGATTTCGAGAACTGGAAAAATACTGTACATCCCCCCGCAAAGTAAGAACTCATGCAGCTAGAATACAAGTGAGGAATTAATCACCTATGTTTAGGTGTTAGTGGTGTTCGTTAATTTGCACTGAAAAATAATCTGCTTTTTGATGCTCTAGGCAAATAACTGGAGACTTCAGGCAATTTGAATAACCCATAAGATGTACACAAATTCATTTGCAGAAAATCATGAATATAAATACTGAAGAAGTTAGATATAATAGTGCTCTCAAGAAGGGCTATACAGTTCATTATTAGTCTACATTGAAAATTTCAAATTCATTACTGGGTTAAATTTTGGGTCTGCAGCCAAGTTTACAATTGGCACCTTGTGCTCATTCTTCAGATGGGAATACCCTGGACATCTCATTTATAAAAGATTTTTGTTTAATCTTTTTAAGCCTTGCAAAGCACACAGATTGTGATGTTGGTTAGCGTGCACTGTCCATAGTCATGGAGCCAATACAGCACTGAGGTGAATGAAGCTGGTCCAGGAGCCTGATGACTACAGGCCATAGTCACGGAGCCAGTTCAGCGCTGTGTCAAGTGACGATGGTTGCAGGACACATCTGCAAAGTCACTTCTGCGTGAAGTGCCTTGACCAAATTGAACAAATAGTAAAAAAAAGTAAATGTAACTCCCTCACTGGGCTCATATGCAAACTTGGCTCGAAACCCATCTCGAATAAACGGACTCTTTGTGGGAGTCTTGGCCCTTCCCCTTTGGAGCCATTCATCTGCACAAAGCACTTTGTGCAACAGGGACGCTCCTTCCCATAGCATTCTCAGCTATCCTCCCTCCTGTCCTCTCCACAGCTCCCACCCAAAAGACCACGAACCCCACCAGTGTCCCTCTGCCCAGCTCCCTCTAGAAAATTCTCCCAATTCCACCACCTCGATCGCTGACACAACATTCCTAAACTGAACATCATAGCTCCTTATCTTAAGCCAAAATCAAATCATTCTACCAACAGGGCACTCTGCTTTTGCAGAAGCAGCTAAAGTGAAATATCTACAACAGAACAGTGTAAATCTTAACCAGGGCATTATATAAACAAGGACACAAGGAGCACAGACTGCCTGGTCGCTGAAAGTGAGTGCACAGCTGTTCAGCACTGAGATGAGTGAAGCCGTCCAACAGTTGCAGGGCAACAACTGTTTCTGAACCTAGTGGTGTGCGACCCAAGACACCTGCACTTCCCACCCTACAGTAATCACAAGAAGAGAGGGAGACCAGTCAAATGCAGGCAGATGGCACTGAACACCTGTTCATTTTCTGCCCTCATCTTCTACGATCTTCACCTTGTTTGATGCTTTAGTCAGAACGGAATAATGGAGCTGACCACATGTTCATGTTCCATCATCAGGCATTGATGCAGTGACCAGACCCAGTGATGTCCCCACACCAGCCTTAACTTCACTCGTGGGCATCTAGTTTGCAAAATCACCCAGCAGATTGCAAATGCACCAGGTCAATTAGTCAGCTCAAAAGTACATCCCTAAATGGAAAGTTTCAGGCTGCAGACTGCCGTGATCACAGTTTAGAAGTATATCTAGAAGTCACCAAGTGGTTAAGATGTTCGTCTAGTGATCTGAAGGTCACTAGTTCGAGCCTTGGCTGAGGCAGCATGTGTGTCCTTGAGCAGGACACCTAACCACACATTGCTCTGCGATGACACCGGTGCCAAGCTGTATGGATCCTAATGCCCTTCTCATGGACAACATCGGTGGCGTGGAGAGGGGAGACTGGCAGCATGGGCAACTGCTGGTCTTCCATACAACTTTGCCCAGGCCTGCGCCCTGGAACCTTTCCAGGCGCAAATCCATGGTATCAAGAGACTAATGGATGCCTATATACAAACGTTTGTATTTATACATTTATAGAAGATGAAGAGTGTCTAGGCTTTGTGAGCTGTCTGCAACATGTCACCATTGGTCACTGGTACAATCTTTGTCATAGAGTCATAAAACACTACAGCACAGAAGCATGATCCCTTCGGCCCTTCTAGTCCATGCCAAACTATTAATCTGGGAGACCGTTTTGCCAAGCATCTACGTTCTGTTGGCCAGAAAAGTGGGACCTCCCGGTGGCCACCCATTTCAATTCTACTTCCCAATTCCATTCTGACATGTCAGTCCATGGCCTCCTCTGCGTCCACAACGAGGCCATACTCGGGTTGGAGGAGTTCAAAAGCCTGGGCCCAAAATGTTGACTGTCTACTCTTTTACCATTTTACATAGATGCTGAGTTACATAGCCTGCTGAGTTCCTCCAGCATTTTGTGCGTGTTTCATTAATCTGCCTTGTCCCTTCAACCTGCATGCAGACCTCAGCCTTCCTTACCCCTCGCACCTATGTACCTATCCAAACTTCTCTTAAATGTTGAAATTGAACCAGCATCCCACACTTGTGCTGACAGCTCATTTCACACTCCCAGCACCCTTGAGTGAAGAAAGCACCCTTCATTTTCCCCAAATATTTTACCTTTCATCCTTAACCCATGAACTCGAGATGTAGTCTCTAACCTCAGTGGAAAGAAGTCTTCTTGCATTTACCCTACCCAAACCCCTTATGCTTTTGTATCCCTCTATCAAGTCTCTCCTCAATCTTCTTCTTTCTAGAAAATAAAGTCTTAACCTATTCGAGCTTTCCCTATAACTCAGGTCCTCAAATCCTGGCAATAACATTGTAAATTTTCTCTACACACTTTCAATCTATTTTACATATTTTCTGTAGATTGGTGACCAAAACTGCAAACAATACTCCAAATTAGGCCTCACCAACGTCTTATACAATTTCAACATAACAGTGCAATTCTTGTGCTCAATATATGATTTATGAAGGCCAATGTGTCAAGCGCTTTCTTTATGACTCTATCTATCTGTGACACCACTTTCAAGGAATTATGGATCAGTATTCCCTGATACCTCTGTTCTACAACACTTCTCAGAGTCCTACAGTTCATGGAGTAAGACCTACCCTAGTTGGTCTTCCCAAAATGCAACACCTCACACTTGTCTGCATTGAATTCCATTTGCCATTTTCAGACCATTTTTCCAGCTGGTCCAAATCCCGCTGCAAGCTTTGATAGTCTTCTTCATTGTCCTCTACACCCTCAATCTAGGTGACATCCACAATTTTGCTGATCCAGTTTTCCACATTATTATCAAGATTGTTGCCATAGGTAACAAATAACACTGGACCTAGCACCGATCCCTGTGACACATCACTGGTCAAAGGCCTCCAGTCAGAGATGCAACTGCCTACTACCACTCTCTGACTTCTCCTGCAAAACCAGTGTCTAATCCAATTTACTACCTTATCTTGAATGCCAAAATGACTGAATCTTCTTGACCACTCTCTCATGTGGACCTTGTCAAAGGCCTTGCTAAAATCCATGTAGCCAATATCCACTGCCTTGCCTTCATCAACTACCTTGGTATCTTCCTTGAAAAACTCTATGTGATAGGTTAGACACAACCTACCATGGAGAAAGCCATATTGACTATCTCTAATCAGTCGCTGTCTATCATAATACGGTAGTTATATGTCCAATCCCTTGGAATGCCTTCCAATAACTTACCCGTGACTGATGTCAGGCTCACCAGCCTATAAGTTCCTGCTTTATTCCTCGAGCTTTTCTTAAACAATGGAACAACAATATTGTAGATATCCTCCGATTCTCATTCATATCTAAAGATGTATTAACTATCTCTGCTGGGCTCCTCTGGCCTCCCACAGGGTCCAAGGGAACACTTTATCAAGCCCTGGGGATTTATCCACCCTAATTTGTCTCAAGACAGCAAACATCTCCTCCTCTCTAATATGTATAGTGCCCACACCGTACTGCTGATTTGTCTCACTTCTATAGACCCTGTGTCCAACTCCTGAGTAAATACAAATGCAAAACATCCATTTAAAATCTTCCCCATCTCTGTCGGCTCCTTGCAGAGACTACCACTCTGATTTTCTAGAGGACCAATTTTGTCCCTTGCTATCATTTTGCTCTTGCTATAGTTGTAGAAGACATTAAGGTTCTCCCACACCTTTTCTGCCAGAGTAAGCACATGTCTTCTTTTAGTCTTCCTAATTTCCTTCTTAACTGTTTTCTTGTATTCCTTACACTCAAGTACGTCAAAAATAATCCAAGTACTTTTATTTATTAACTTGTTTATTGAGATACATTGTGGAATAGGCCCTCTGGCCCTTCCAGCTGTACAGCCCAGCAACCCCTGATTTAAACCTGGTCTATTAACGGGACACTTCCAATGATCAATTAACCTACCGACCAGACTGTGGGGGGAAACCGGAGCACCCGGAAGAAACCCAGGTGTTCACTGGGAGAACATACAAGTTCCTCCCAGACAGCGGCTGGAATTGAACCCAGTAAAATGTAATGCTAACCACTATGCTACCATGTTGCCCAAATGTGGTCAATGGGGGTGGCACGATATTAATGTGTTCATACCTTTCTTATTCCTCAGTTCCACCCATAAAGCTATGACATGAATCTGTCCTGCTTGAGCTCTGCCATGACATTTCCCCTAACTAGTAATGTCACCCCTCCCCCTTAAATCTCTCCCACTCTGTCATGTTTGAAACAGTGGAACCTCAGAATACTGAGCTGCCAGTCCTGCCCCTCCTTGTTCTGACACTCTGGTTCTCATCCCCTCCAACTCTAGTTTAAATCCCCCTGTGAAGCATTAGCAAATCCTCCTGCTAGGAAATGAGTCCCCCTGCTGTTCAGGTGCAATCCATCCTTCTGAACAGGTCCCAGCTTCTCTGGAAGAGAGCCAAATGATCCAATAAACTGAGGCCCTCCATCCTGCACCATCTCCTAACGACGTGTTAAACTGAGTGATCTTCCTATTACTGGCCTCACTGGCACATGGCATGGGTAGCAATCCTGAGACCACAACCCTGATGGTCCTGTCCTTTAACTTAGCAACTAACTCCCTGTACTCACTTTACAGGACCTCGTCACCCATCCTACCCATGTCATTGGTACTGATGTGGAGATCGAAGGTGTCACTGACCCTAACACCCAGGAGGCAATCTGGGAATATATTTGCCATCCACAGAACCTCCATTCTGTTCCCCTAACCAACAAATCTCTTATTACTATAGCTCGCCTCTTCTCCCCCTTTCACTTCTGAGCCATGAGCCAGACAGTGCTAGAGACCTGAACACTGTGGCTTTCTTCTGCTAGATCAACTCCCCAACAGTATCCAAAGTGGTATACCTGCTGTTGAGGGGAATGGCCATTGCAGTACTCTGTACTGGCTGCCTATCCCTTTTCCAACTCCTGACACTCACCCAGTTACCTATGTTCTGCATCGTACTGTATGTCCTGTCTATCAATCTCTCAGCCACTTGAATAATCCGGTGTTCACTCAGCTCCAGTTGCAATTCCTTAACACAGTCTGTGAGACGCTGCAGTTGGATACACTTTCTGTAAGTGTAGTCATCAAGGACACCGTAGGTCTCCCTGTCTTCCCACATCCTGCAAGAGGGCCATTCCACTATTCTGCCTGGCCACCACACTGCTCTAAATATGACGAAAGAAAGAAAGAAAGAAAGAAAGAAAGAAAGAAAGAAAGGAAGGGAGAAAGAAAGAAGAAATAACAAAAAAAGGACACTGAAGCCTCAATGAGACAAAGCTTCAACTCCCCACTCTAGTACTGGCCAGTTCACACAATTCACCTGACTTGTTTTTATTGGAGCTTGCCAAGTGTCCAGTTATGCATAATCCAATGTTTCCTCAGGAACTGTGATGAGCAAAGTGTGCTGACTTCCCCCCTTCATTTCTTTTAAACTTTCTCCCCCTCTACGCAATCCAATGTCTCATCACAAACTGTAGCATACAGAATGCAAAACATCTATTGCAATGAAGTGCTTTGAGAGGTTGGTCATGGCTAGAATCAACTCCTACCTAAGCAAGGACCAGGACCTACTACAATTTACCTATCGCCACAGTACAGTAGGTCTACAGCGGATGCAAACTCGCTGGGTCTCCACTTGGCCTTGGATCACCTGGAAAATAATACCTATGTCAGGCTGCTGTTTATTGATCATAGCTCAGCATTCAACATCATCATCCTTTCAGTTGTAACCAACAAGCTCCTATAAACCTGGGCCTCTGTACCTCCCTCTGCAAATGAATCCTTGACTTCCTCACTGGGAGACACAAACTGTGTAAATCAGAAATCGCATCACCTCCTGAAGAATGTGTCTTAGACCATTGCTCCACACTCTCTACACTCACGAATGTTCGGCTAGGCACAGCTCAACTGCTATGTATAAATTTGGTAACTACATAAGTATTGTTGTCAGAATTTCAGATGGTGATTATGAGGTGTACAGGAGGAGATAGATCAGCGAGTTGAGTTGTGTCATAGCAACAACCTTGCACTCAACATCAGTACGACCAAGGAATTAACTATGGACTTCAGAAAGGGAAGTCTAGGGCAGGGGTCCCCAACCTTTTTTTTGCACTGAGGCAATATTCTTGTGGACCAGCCGACCCGGGGGTGGGGGGGGGGTGGTAGAGTAGCAGTCAAATACGTTGCATTTACCCGAGAAAGACTACAATGACCATGAAGCCTTGTGCGGGCACCAGTGCACATGCGTGTACCTGCTGATTTTTTTTCTACAAATCGTTTTTAGCAATTCTGTTCGGGGGTGGGGGGTGTTAATCACGTCCGGAATATAGGTGATAAGTGGCTAATACGCTCAATTTCGTTTCTAGAAGGGTTTATCTAACGAATTTAATATTAAACACACAGCGCATATTTTCCTTGCATGAATATAGTGATAAGTCAACTATCAGGGGAGGACAGGGGAGCTGGAAGTAAGTGTTGAACGAACTTCCAGTAGAAGCAGTGGAGGCAGGTTCGATATTATCATTTGAGGAAAAATTGGATAGCTATATGGACAGGAAAGGAATGGAGGGTTACGGGCTGAGTTCAGGTCAGTGGGACTAAGTGAGAGTAGCGTTCAGCACGGACTAGAAGGGCCAAGATCGCCTGTCTCTGTGCTGTAATTGTTATATGGTTATATAAGTCACTTATTAGTCAATAGCATCATAACATTTTAAGTAACATTTGGATAGTAAACACACAGCACATATTTTCCCTGTATGAACATATAAAATCGTTGCACACACCAATATCACTGAATCAGTGGGAGCCCTGGCTTGTTTCCCTGCAACAAGACAGTCCTATCAAGGGGTGATGGGAGACAGCGATACTCGAACGGGTTTTCTTATGTCCAGTCTATTCCACAATTTAGTTTTCGTTGCATTCGTTGCAGAAAACTCCGCTTCGCAGAAAAATGTTGGAAATGGAAGCAACATTTTCAGTGCTTCCATGGCTATCTCAAGATATTTAGCCTTGACTTTGATCTGGAATTCCGGCAGAGATGTTATGTCAAACATACTTTTCAGCCCACCATCATTTGCAAGCTCGAGGAGTTGATCTTCCCGCGCTGACATGGATGACGTGCGGGTAATGACCTCACATGCGTAATGACCTCGCAAACGTTCAAGCTCAACAGTGGGCATGACAGGGAATGAGGAAAGGTTTCCTCGCAGCCCGGTAGCACATGCTTTGCGGCCCAGTACCGGTCTACGGCCCGGTGGTTGGGGATCACTGGTCTAGGGAATACACACAGTCTTCATCGGGAAATCAAAATTGAAGGGATGAGTAGTTTCAAGTTCCTTGGTGTCAACATCTCTAAGGTTATATCTTGCGCCCAACATATTGATGCACTTACAAAGACATGACAGTGGCTATACTTCATTGGAGTTTGAGAACTGGTATGTGTTGCAGTAGGATTTTTGATTCATCTGCACATCGATTACCAGCTCACTATAGGAGTTGGGGACTGGCTTGTATAAGGAGCATTGCAGCTCGTCCCACTAGCTTCCATCTACCTGATGACGACGCTGCACCAGAAGAATTTAACACAGTGGGGTTGTGCTACAGTACAGAGGACCCAGGCGCACTCAATAAGTATTGAATTCCCTGCATGAGGAGTGACTGGTCTCGGGCTCACTAATAACAGTGCAAGATTTGGGAGTCTTGCCAACTTACAGTCAAAAGGTTGCCTGTAGACTAGTCAGACAACTGGAATCCTGTGGGGTGAAAATAGGACACCACATTTTGTTTGTACTTAATAAAACAGGGTTCCCAAGAGAAAAGGGATCTGGAGGGATGAATTCTGGGTGATCACAACCATTATAAGCAAAAACATGAGATAATCTCACAAAAGTTGAAAGAGATAAATAGAGGAATGAGATGGAATAAATTAACCAGCAATATGTTGCCATTGGAGATGTTCACCTGGCAGTGTAGAATGGGTCCAGAAGTTAGAGGATAAGAATGCAGAGATAGCCTGTCGGCTTGTGAAGGTGCAACAGTTAGAGGCTGCCACAGGGCTAACCGGACTCCATTTCCCCTCTGCATTCATGGCAGTACAGGCCAGACCAGTGGTCATGTGGTCCCAGATCTGGCAAGGGAGCCACCAGCCCATTGACCTCCAGCCACCATGGAACAAAGTGAGGAAGAGCAACAGGTTGGGGGAGAGGGAGCTGCAGAAGATAACACACAGTGGGTCTCTCTGAGATGACTGCCATCAGTGAGTTCTCTGCTAAGGAACTGGCAAAGCTGGGTTAAGGCAGAACCCAGCGTTGCCTCTGACCATGTGGTTGTTGAGGATCTGGGACTCTGAACTGCTGGAGTGAGTCAATCTAACAGGGAGACTGATGTCTTAGGGGCCTGTCATCTTAACACGCAATCAACAACACCCTGGGAGTGCCAGCTGCATCCCACAAGGGTGAGGATTGACTATGGGTCAGAGTGATAGTGGTAATGAAGGGCAGGTACTCCTCACTCTTCAAGTAGGATTTGAAGCCCCAGCAAGAGTAGAGCACAGTGGATCAGGGAACCAGACCCCTGCATCAGTGGGCACTGGTCACAGAGATCTACCATATCAGGAACATCCCACCAGAGGATCAGAGGTTAACTTCGACCATTGTGCATATTCAGTTAAAGCAGTAGCTCATGATCTACAGGGAGTGGTGCTAACCTTATTGGGACCAGCAATAGGGGACACTGTAGATGCCACCATTAGAGTGGTTAGGGGAGGTCCCCATCTTCGGGTGCGTAAATTAAATAAATCATCAGGGGATGGAAAGCCACATGTAATCTATAAGGAAATGGTTTCGGTGTTGCTCAGAGCCAGGATCCCGAAGAAGAATTAAATGGAGTTCTCACCTCCCCTCTCTATACCATGTGGTGGGAACACTGCCGGGGAAGGAAGGCCTTTAAGGGAGTAGAGACATTCTCCAAACTTCTCCTGATAAGGGCTGCTTCTTTCCTCTGCAAGATTCCTCGTGTTCCGATCAGTGTTCCGTTTATCCCTTGCTGGAGCCTCTGCAAAAGGTCTTGGCATTCTGTTTTGTGGAAAGTGTGGAGGGAAAAGTCCATTCCAACCTTAACCAATCGTAGACTATAAGATCTTAAGACATAATGGCAGAATGAGGACATCGGCCCAGTGAGTCTGCATCACCATTTCATCATTTCCCTCTCTTCCCATTCTCCTGCCTGCCCTCTCCCTGTACCCTTTCTTGACTAATCTAGAACCTGTCAATCTCCACCTTAAATACACCCAATGACCTATCCTTCACAGCCACGTGTGTTAAAGAATTCCACAGGCTTAACACCCACTATTTTAAGAAATGTCTTCTCATCTTTGATCTGAAATGATGTGCCTCTATTCCATGATTGTGCCCTCCTATTCTAGGTTCCTCCACCATAGGAATCTTTCTCTCCACATCCACTCTATCTGGGCCTTTCAACATTCAATAGGTTTCAATGAGGTCCCCCCTCATTCTTCTAAATTCCAGTGAGTAAAGACCCAAAGCCATATCACTCCTCGTACAATAAAACTTTCATTTCCGGAATCACTCTCGTGAACCGCCTTTGAACCGTCTCCAATATCAGCACATCCTTTCTGAGATAAGTGGCCCGCAACTGCTCACAGTCCTTCAAATGAGGCCTTACTAGGCCTTATAAAGCCTCATGATTACATCTTATGTGAACTGCACTCCATATCTGTTGCACCCTAGGGGGAAATTGGTGGTCTTTTGGGGCATTGAGAGGCTGGTAAGCTGGTAAAATGCTGCATAGTAACTAGACTAATCTGCAGGCTGAGAGTCATAGTGTAGTGGCTTTGATGGGGTAAAATGTTGTAGTAAATGTCTTGACTTCTTGACTTTCTTTCTCATCAGAAGCTACTCCCCCCAAGGGAGACAGGAACAGGCCTGTGTAAGGAGCATTGCAGCCCTTCCCACTAGCTTTCATTTAGCCAATGCTGTCATGGAGCCAGCAGCATTTAAACCTAGCGCTACTATGTGACTATGTGGTCTTTTTTCCTCTCCTGGTCAGGTGGGCCAGGTAGATGATGGTCCCGTATAAACCATAGATAGTGACTGTGTGCTGCAGTGTGGAGGGCCCGAGTGCACAATTTAATTAAGCATTTGTCACTGTACGTTTAGTGTCTGTTTTGTCCTGGTACTTGTAACAAGAGTATAGCTTGAAAGGTTTACTGTAAGTTTAATGTCTGACTTGACTTGTAAATAAATAGTTAATCTACTTACTTGTAGCGAGTCTCCTCTGACCCCTTTCACCAGACCCTCAAAACTGATTCCCCACAACAGCATAGTCACTCCCATAGTCAGTCACAAGTTTCACCAGATGTACTATGCAGGGCATTCTAACTGGTTTGCATTACCATCTGCTATGGAGGGGCCATGGCACAGGATTGAAATAGTTGCAGAAAGTTGTTAACTCAACAGGGGCACTGGCCTCTCCATCATCCAGGACAATTTCAAATGGCAATACCTCAAAAAGGCAGTGTCTATCATTAAGGACCGTCATTACACAGGATATGCCCTCTTCTCATTGCTACCATTAAGGAAGAGCTACAGGAGCCTGAAGACACACACACAACATTTCAAGAACAGCTTCTTCCGCTCCGCCATTGTCATATTAAGTTTCGTAAAATATTGAATGAATGTCTTGTTACATACCTCATGGGTATCTTGTGACTGCCTTATGACCATGATGTAATTGAGTATCTTGTGAGCATGATGTAATTGTCTTGTGATGGTGGGATGATGTAATTTTCCTGCTGGTGTGAGGTCACGTGATGGCATGTTCCAACAGATATATAAGGGGAAACCCCTGTTGTCACACAGTTAGTTCGTTAGTTAATTCATTAGTTAGTTTGTTAGTTAGTTTTGCTGTGTATTCATCTCAGGACACAGTTTCATTTTAAATTGGAGTTTTTTATTGTAAGGTGCAAAAACGTTGTACCAGCAGTTTCGCCAGTCACTGCCAGTTCTTGTTTGTTGCACCTTTATTTTACTTTTACAGTCTAGTATTAGAGAGTGAAGACCTTACCAAAGTACGGGAGCCCAACGGATTGAGCAAATTTGGTGTCATTCGGAGGATTTATAGAGGATCAACTATATTGAATCTTCGTTCAGGAATAGGGGCCTGAACCTGAGATAACCCCTGCAAGATCAGGAAGGTTTGCACAGTGTTCACCCTCCAGCAAAAATGTCAGCTCCTTTAAGCCATTTTATTTCCTTTGTTGTGAATCCTTTGGACAAGGCACCTCTCGGCTGGGATCAGCAGTAACGTCACATCTTCAAGGAAATCAGTTTTCAGGGAAGTGACTCCTAACTGACTGTATAAATTACTTGGACTTTCGAATTTACCACTTTAAGACTGTGTTTGAATTTACCACTTTAAGAACTACTCCAGAGCTTAGCTGTTTGTTAAACTACCGTACAGCAGTTATCTTCTGGTTAAGTTAGTCGTTTGTTTACTTTTCACTATTGTTGAGCAGAGTTTAAAAAATGTTTGTTTATAAAACCTTACTCAATTCTATATTTATTGTTGCTGACCATGTAACAGTCTGAACAGTTCAAAATGACAATTTAACTGTTTCTAAACCCTTAGCATTTGGGGTCTGTATGTCTGTTTGCGAGTAAATGCTTGCAGAGAGTCTGTACAAGGCAAACATAGTTGGTCTGTTAATGTGAATTAATGACTAAATGTCTGTTGGTCTCTTTGGGAGTTGTATTGACGGATTCTTTCGTAGTGTCTGTCTACATGTGAGTTTATTTCTTATATGTAACGTTTATGTTCTTTTGCAAGTCCAAAGGAATATTGCGTCCAAATATTGGTGGACTAATGGATGATGGTATGCAGAATACTGTGTTGATGGACACAGGATGTATTTGAAAAAAGACCGACTATATTGAGACAAAGGGTCAAAGAGTCTCTGTATCATGGTTGCTCTGGGCTTGTAAACCCTGTTTTCATTGAGGTGCCTTTCCTGGCTTTATCAGACTTTAATTGAGGACTGAAGATCACAACCAAGGGGTGCTTTCACGAGGGAGTCAGAATTCGAAGTTCCCTTGACAATCAAGTTGTGACTAAGAATCAAGAGCCCTGAAATCTTTGTGACTTGCTATGCAGTATTTTCTGTAGTTTAATTGTACTTTCTATATAATGATAAAAAATTATCTTTAAGTTACTTTGCTGTGCTTGCATGCTCGATACCAAATCTCCTGGACACTTGAAATATTGGATCTGATCAATCCAGCCCATTTCTGAATAAATAATGAACCCATGAACAGTACCTCAGAAATGTTTTCCTCTCCTTTTGCACGACTTATTTAATTTAACTTCTTAATATGTTCTTATTGTAATATATAGCTTTCAATATATGTATCGCAATGTACAGCTGCTGCAAAACAACAAATTTTGCAACATATACCAATGATGTTAAACCTGATTCGAATCCTGATTTAGAAGGGCTGCTATTTAGGACTTTATGATGCAACATTCAGCCTCCCTTTACCTCTTAGAGCTTGACAAAGAGCAACACGGACCACCAGTGCAATAGAACGGGTCATCAACTGCAACTTAATTGCTGAATCATTTCTTGTGGCTGCAGGTGAATTCTTCTCATGATTAGAGCTTTACTATATTGATTAAGATGTCAAAAGCCTTCAGGAAGTGTCATAGAGTCATAGAAACATAGAGAAGTACAGCATAGAAACAGGCCTTTCAGCCCATCGAGTCAATGTCAAAACCATTTAGACTGCCTATCCCCATTGACCTGCCCGTGACCATAGCCCTCCATACTCCTGCTATCCATGTACTTGTCCAAACTCCTCTTAAACGCTGAGATCAAGCTTGGTGGTGCACCACTTCTAAAAGTAATCTGCTAGTGGTATGGTATTTTACTGTATTTTTAAGAATTTAGTTGCGCCCAGACGCAAGTGCTTCCTCTGAAAGTTGAACATGAATGGGGGAATAAATAGACATTCAGAGAATAAGTTTGTAGTGAACAGAACTAGATGAGCACTGAATGGCAGAATTAGCTTATTCAGCCCATTAAGTCTATTTTGGACAATGAATACAATGTGGGCTTGTACCAATACCTGTCTCTTCGTATGACTGAATTATGGATTCTGTATAATGTCTTCGTCTGTCTTATAATTTGATGAGGGTGCCTGCCTCTAACTTCCTTTCAGGCAGTGAGCTCTGGACCCCTAAAACCATTTGAGTGAAAAGATATTTCATCAGTTCTTCTTCAGTCTTTTTATGACTTAGCTTAAAGCTATAAGTTTAAATTATTTGCATCACTGGGAAACAATTTTGGTCCCTCCCATTATTTCTTTCTTGGTCTTTAATAATCTTGAGATTATTTGATTAGGAAACACAGAATATAGAAAAATATCAATTAAGTACAGTATTCTAAAAATGTTTTAAATAGCTTTAAATGCTTTCTCACCTTACAGCAGTTTGTTCCAACAATAATTATACTTAAAATTTCATTATTTTTGGCCATACACTTTTCTAATTCAGACAGGCAAAGTTTCACTTAACATTCTTCCATTTATCCATTGCACCCTCTGATCCAACCAGAAACTTTGAAACTCCCTTCTTTTAGTTCAGTTCTTCCCAGAGCCTTTGTATTGCAGTCATGAAAGGTCAATGACAATCGTATTTCAAATAGCAAGTGGCACAAAGTTTGAGCTCTGAATCCATGAGCACTTCATGGTGCAGGATCTATTGCCCTGCTTCACTTTAAGCTGATCAAGTATTTTCCATCCCACCATTCAGCTTATCCGCTTTGAGCCATGATTCTCATCTTCAGCTTTCACCATTAAGCATCATCTGTCTCTTGGGATTTTACCTCTAAGTATGCAAAATGTAAAAATACAGTAAACCAAGAATGTATGAGGTACTTAGACAATGTAGAACCATTCTGAAAAATGTAGTAAGAAAAATAGATAAAAGAAATAGAAATTTTTTGGAGGAGAAAAATATAGGATTGATAATTTAGCCAGGAGACACAAGAGACTGTGGATTCTGGAAACTGGAGCAATAAATATTCTGCTGGAGGAACCCGATTGATCAAGCAGTATCTGTGTGAGGAAAGGACCTGCCTTCATTTCAGTTTGAAACCCAACGGCAGGAATGAGTGGAGAGATAACATGACATTATCAAAGAGGAGTGATGAGGAGTGATGGCAGTGTGAAGAGGGGCAAAAGATGACAAGGCAGTTGTGCAATGTAGAGTAGAGAAACAGGAGGGGAGGACTCGGGAGACAGTGGTAGGTAACTGATAGATGGAGACAGACAGAGAGACAGAAAGAGAGAGAAATATGAGAGGCAGGTATAGAGCAACGGGTGAAAGGGGGTGTAGAGATTGGAGACAGCCGCTGGAGATAGATAGCTGCTAGAACTGCAGGTGAGATGGGAACCAATTGGGGAAATGTGAATGGAAATTGGAATCAGAACCAGATGGAAGGGACTAATGGGGTAGTTGGGAAGATAGTTGAACCAGTCTGTTGCATGGGGAAGCTATTGTTACTTTTTTCTGGATGAGGGACAGGGACAGGGACAGATGAGAGTCCCAAGAGATACCAGATGCATCCTTCCTTTCATTAAGTGACCAATGAGTAATGTGCACATCCACCTTTTGGCAACATGGATGTGGTGACACTGTGTTGTTGGAGGTAATGCAGTTGCAACTTTCCAACAGAGTAGATAGATGGCAGGAGAGTTGTTGGTGGAAGGGAATGGCCAGTGCAAATGGACATGAGAGAGAAAAACATTTACAAGAAAATAAGTGCAGCATTGGGATTAATGGGCTTGCTTATATATTTGGGATGAATTTGATTTGATGGGCTGAATATCATCCTTCAATATTAAATATTCAAGATTTAAGATTCATCATTCCCAGTACACAAGTGTAAGGAGGAAGGAAATTGTTGCTACTCTGGATACGATGCAGTTCAAAAAGTGCACAAGAAGATAAAGAACACAATAATAAAAAAAATACAATAACTACAAATACATAAAACACCTTATATATATAGATTGATTGTATGTCCATAAAGTTATGTTAGGCACAGGAGTGTATAATAGGTGACTCTAACAGGAAATGATGAAAGTAGTGGGGGCTGTGATGGGGTGAGTTAGTGTGTGGAAATGTTGATCAGCCTTACTACTTGAGGGAAAATAATGGTTTTGAGCGTAATGGTCCTGGCATTGACGTTACATAGCTTCCCCCAAGATGGGAGTGTGAAAAACAGTCCATGAGTAGGGTGGATGGCATCCTTGATGATGTTGCTGGCATTTTTTTGGTACCTTTCTGTATATATATATATCCTTTATGGTGGGCAAGCTAGTGCAGGTGATGTGTTGGGCAGTTTTGACTTCACGTTATAGAGCCTTCCTGTCTGCTGCAGTGCAGTCCTGTACTATTCAGTAATGCAGCATGTTAAGGTGCTCCCTATTGCACATCTGTAGAAGGACATGAGTGTAGATGTGCATAGTCCAGCTCTCTTCAACCTCCTCAGAAAATAAAGCTTTCCTGATTATGTAGGATGTGCTCTGGGACCATAAGAGGATGTCTGAGATGTGCACTCCCAGGAGTTTGAATCTACTCGCAATTTCCACTGCTGTGCCACCGATGCAAAGAGGGGTGTGAGTTCTCCTGAAGTAAATAGCCATTTCCTTTGTGCACAGTGAGGAAGAGGTTATTTGGCTCTTCCAGTTATCAAAAGAAATAATATGAAATATACCTGCACCCCCATTGCTGTCTATTGCTGGTTTCAGGTAAGAAATCAAAATTAGCATGCCTATGAATAATCGCTGTTCAATTAACCTAGAGCTGAAAGAAGATGACTTTGGAGTTTGCCCCAGCTCATTGCATCTTCCTGATTTCAGGTTAAATGTTTGACTATGTGGAATATCCTCTGAGAATAACTGGATGCTTTTTATTTAAACATTTCCCTAAACTCCAAGTTCTGATTCATAGGAAAGATACTATGTACCTAAGGGCAGAAGTGGTAATACATTAAATTGAGTGGCAAACTGTTTGAATTAATTTACACAAATTACATTCACCTAGATACCATGAGAAAAATTAAAAATAGATTATACATCCTCTCATTTTTATTTATTTTTTTCTCAACCTGTTTAAAGAATTCAGTGTGGAGCTGGTGTCGACTGTTACACCATCACAGAAAATTGAAATGAACTCAGCAACCTTAATAATCTTGCAATGACTTTCAAAGGCAAAGAATTTACAAACTGAAATGGGTGACATTTGCTATTTTGAATCAACAAGAGTTGGATCTTTATACAGTATGTACTACAGAGTTAAATATGTTTTCTAAGACTTGAACCCAATATTCCAGTATACTGCTTGACAGGTTAGTGGCACAGGTAGAATTAGGGAGAAGAGTTAGAAATGGTGGTGGCACAATATCACCTTCTCGTCTTTGCTCTTATACTATGACAGTGTTTGATTCTAAGCATGAATAGAATGAATTGGAGTTTAAACCTTCATCTGCCTTTGCTATTTACCAAGGTGTAATGCTGTCATATGCACACCAGAGTCATCTTACTTGTGTAATTTACACACTGCTCTTTGCAGTGCAGAAGTGTTTCAACCACTCCTGTTCGCACTTTAAAAGCTGTAAGTGGTGAAAATTTGAGGTCAACAACATTGACCTTCCCATTATATTGTATATTTTGATATTTCTGATATTTCATAATCTATGAAACTTCATCAGAAATATTTAATGACCAGATATTTGCAGTTGAATTCTTAAGATCATTTTTTTTTTAAGAAATATTCAATATTTCAGCTTTTTGAAATTTTTGGGAACTTTGTACACCTGAATGGGTGAGAGAGAAATCAGACAGGGAGAAACAGATAGGTGACCTGATAACACCAGTATCACTGAAGAGATACTAAGGTGGTGTGTTGCCTCCCAGATGCCAAGATCAGGGATGTCTCAGGGCAGCTGCAGAACATTCTCAAAGGGGAGGATGAGCAGCCAGAGATCATAGTGTGTTGATACCAATGACATAGGTAGTAAAAGGGATGAGGTGTCACAATGGGTTGCTGGGAACTGACCCAAATGCGAGACAGACACTGAAGTACAAGGAACAGGACTTAACTAGAGCAGGGACGTGAGCACAGACTTGGGCTAGGAAAAGTGGGACCAGGACTAGGAACCATGGACTAGGAGACAAGGCTTGGACTCTGAGCCCGAGACTGGACAAGGACACAGAAACTGGGTCTTGCCTCAGACTCAGACCACAGAACCAGGCAAGGACATGACTTGGCTGCCGGCTGGGGTCTTGGGCTGCGGGATCCTCGAGGCTAGCGTTTTTGGAGCTTGGCCGCAGGATCCTCAAGGCTAGCGTTCTTGGAGCTTGGCCTCGGGATCCGCGTCTTGAAATAACGAGGCTGATAACTCAGAGGCTGGAGCTGAGACCCCGACTGGGAACTGAACATCAACATAGAGGCGGGACTTGTCCTTCAAAAAGCCTGGACTCATCATTAACACAACACCAACATGAGACAGGACAGTACACAGACAAAGAGCCAGGACTTATCCTAAGACAAGCCAGGACTCAACTTCTCTACACCAAGGTGGGACAGGTCCACCTGTTGGGTAATGGCAGGACAGCCAGACTTACCCAACAGAGGACAAGACATGTCCCCCCACAGGGCAATGGCAAAACAGCCTGACTTACCCCACAGAGGCAAGGACAAGAAGAGACAAACACCAAAGAACAGACAGTTCAATCTCTGCTCCAGGGTAGCTCCAAGTCTCAGTTCCAGCCAGCAACCTCCAGTGGCTACAGAAACAGCCAGATTCCTACATAGCTCAGAGTTACTGACAGCTACTCAGCTGGCCCAGGAAACAGCCAAATCTATACCACAAAGACTACTCCAACAAGTGGCAACAAGGCTCCATGAAGCAGTGGTCCTCCAACCAGGCCTAGAGGTCACAAATGGTTTCACTAGCCTTCCATCAACAGGTTGCTCCAAGGGGGACTGACAACACAAACCAACAGCAAACACTTAATCCCAAGGCTACTTATACTGCAAACCCAAAGATGGGAATCAGGTGCCTATGATTAACTCAAACAAGGGACAGCTGGAAGACCCGGAGTCTGGAGTCCACGGACTGGACCGTGAACCGGAATGCAGACTTCACGGACCGGAACATGACATGAGGTCCTGCACAGTGAATATAGGCAGATGGAAAAAAAGTAAAGACTATGACCTCAAGAGTAATATTCTCTGGATTACTTCCGGCACTACATAGTAAGGAGGGTATTAACAGAAAATTAGAGCAGATGAATGTGTGGCTGAGAAACTGGTGCAGTTTGAGGTTTCTGGACATTGAGACCTCTTCTGGAACAGGGGCAACCTATATAAGGGTAATGGTTTACACATTAACTGGAATGAAATCAGTATCCTGCAAGGGAGGTTTGCTGCTGCTACCCAGGAGGGTTTAAACTAGATTGGTAGGATGATGGAAACAACACCAGGTCACAGAATGGAGGGATTGAAGCTAAGCTGGATATGAGCAACAATATGGAGGATTGCGTAATGTGAGGATGTAAGGAAGAATTGGCAGGAGCAGGGATATAAACAATATGACACATGGACTGAGTTGTTTTTATTTTAACACAAAGGGCATTAAGAGTAAGGGCAATAAACTTAAGAGCATGGAGCATCACATTGAACTATGATGTTGTGCCAATTACAGAGGTCTGGTTGAGAATGAGAGAGAGAGAGAGAGGATTGGCTTCTTAATGTGTCTAGGTTTTACTGTTCTAGAAGAGATGGGAATGGAGGTATAAGAGGGGGCAAAAAGGTAAACAACCGGGAGAGGTTGACTTACAAGCCAGGACAATATCACAGCTACATTTGGATGGGAAGAAATGGAGCATACATTGACTGCATCTATATGGATGGAACTCAAAAGTAAGAATGGTGCCATCACTCTGATAGTTTAGACTTTACACCTCAAATTAGCCATAGGGAAACTGAGTTGTAGATATGCAAGCAGGTTATGGAAAGGAGCAAAAATAACAGGATTATCATGGTGGGTAACTTCAACTTCCCCAACTTAGATTGGGAACTGCTTCTGCATAAGGTTTTGATGGAATTTGTCAGGTGTGTTGAAGAGAGTTTCTTGGAGTAGTTTTTGAACAGTCCAACTAGAGGCCAGCTATACTGGATCTAGTACTGGGGAATGAGCCTGGTCATAAGACTGACATCTCAGTGGGTGAACATTTGGGAAACAGCGATCACAAGTCTTTAAGTTTTAAGATAACTCTGCATAAGTATAAGAGAGGACCTTGCAAGAAAGTAGGGGAGAACAAACTATAAGGTATCAGACAACAGCTTGGTGGAGGTAACTGAGAAGAGATGTTTTTGGACAAGAGAGCGGTGCATGAAGTCCAGTTGCATGGAGCTCAGACTGATCGGTTCCAGTATGGAAAAAAAGGTAAGGAGAGGAATAGTTACGGGAACCTTGGATGATGAGAGTGGTAGTTCATATAGTTGAGAAGAAGAAGAAAGCATATGTACACCTTAGGAAACTAAAATCAAATAGGACAGTTATGGACTATTAATAATACCAGAAGGGAACATTAATAAGTCCTTGGTGAATAGGATTAAAGGGAATCTCATGGCATTCTACAAATGCATCAAGAGCAAGCGGATAACGCGGAGAGAGAAGGATTGCTCAGAAATGAAGAAGAATTTATACCTAGAGGTAGAGAGTGATGGGGGCCTGGAATACACTTCCAGAGCTCTCGCAGAGGAAAGTAGCATTGGATTGTTTATGAGACTCTTAGATTGACACATGAACATGCAGAAAAATCAGGGATATGGACAATGTGTGGAGTGGATGATTCGATTAATTAGGTGTCATTGGTTTAATTAATCAGGCAAATTGTGGGCTGAAAGATCTTTTCTGTGCTTTACTGTTCTATGTTCTACACAGTTGGAAAGCCTCCTCAGAAGACCAGAGTTAGTGGTCTTGTCAACATGAAATCTTGAATGGGGAAGGGTTCTTGGGAAAATGGTTCCCTGGACAGAGAAAAGGGAAGAGAAAGAAGAATCTGACAGAAAGTTGCTGTCATGATTAAGCAAGACCAAACCCTTTAGAAAGTAAGAAACAATGCAAACACTTTAAACCTATATTTAGATTGTAGTAAAGGAGAGGCAGAAAATTTTCATTAATTAAATACGGGCTAATGTCTGCCTGAAACTATTCAGCACTCAATTAGCTTGTGTGAGTTGCATTGATTGTCAATAAACAAAAGCTGCTTATATTGGAAATAAAGATATAAGATTTGCCTTTGGTTGGTAAGCGATCATAAGCATTAAGGGTGCAATAAAATAGAATGCAACAGAGCAAGAACTGGTAATTCTCATCTAGCAAAGTTGCTTCTGTGATTAAATTTATTCACTACTGCAGTAACCATCTGGGGGCCCTCTGACTACTACCAGTTCAGAAAAATTCATTCTGTTAGTCATCTGTAAATTAGGCAAATGAGATGGCTAGAAGCACTGGATTCCAATGTGAAAATGCAGCCTAAGAAATTCAGATTAACTATTGGCTAAGGGGTACTACTGACAACAAACATGGTGTCTAAATGACCAGAATGGATATGCTGAAAAAATATCACAGCCTAAATGCATCCCTGAAGAGCAGGGAGTTTTCTTGATGTAGTAACATCTACATTGATCATTGCATTCATTTTTATTTATTAGATTTTGTTCTACATGTCCTCGTTGCTACATTTGTCTTGATAGTTGCAGTGCCTGTGCAACTACATATCAATTTAATAAAAGCACGCACATGGGAGATAGTTTTAACTGGTGTATTTGTATTGCAATGAGGAAGAGAGAGTGGAAGAGATCAATGTGCATGCATAAACAACAGATCAATATGCATAAGTAAATTATCAGTCCATACATAGTGCTAATGGGAGTCATTGCTCTAAAACAGTGCTCCCCAACCACTGGGCTGCGGACCGGTACCAAGCCGTAAAGCATGTGCTACCGGGCCGCGAGGAAACGATATGATTTGGCGATATGAGTCAGCTGCACCTTTCCTCATTCCCTGTCACACCCACTGTTGAGCTTGAACACACGCGAGGTCATTACCCGCGCGTCATTCATGTCAGCGTGGGAAGAAGATCAACTCTTCGAGCTTGCAAATGACGGCGGGCTGAAAAGTATGTTTGACATAACATCTCTGCCAGCATTCTGGATCAAAGTCAAGGCTAGATATTCTGAGATAGCCACGAAAGCACTGAAAACGTTGCTTCCATTTCCAACATATCTCTGCAATGAATGCAACGAAAACTAAATTGCGGAATAGACTGGACATAAGAAACCCCCTTTGAGTAACACTGTCTCCCATCACCCCTTCATGGGACCGTCTTGTTGCAGGGAAAGAAGCCCAGGACTCCCACCGATTCAGCGATATTGGTGTGTTACAATGATTTTATATGTTCATACGGGGAAAATATGTGCTGTGTGTTTAATTTCCAAACGTTACTTAAAAAGTTATGATGCTGTTGACTTATAAGTGACATAACTGACTTATCACTATATTCATGCGAGGAAAATAGGTGCTGTGTGTTTAATATTAAATTCGTTAGATAAACCCTTTTAGAAATGAAATTGAGTGTATTAGCCAATTATAAGTGATTTCTAATTCTTATCACCGATATTCCGGTCGTGATTAACAACACCCCGCCCCCGAACCGAATCACCAAAAATGATTTGTAGAAAAAAATCGGCACGTACACGCATTGCACCGGTGTCCGTGCAAGGCTTTATGGTCATGGTAATCTTCTCCGGGTAAACACAACATATTTGACGGTTACTCTTGTCCGTTGGCAACCCTACCCCACCCCTTACCCCCGGGTCACCCGGTCTGCAAGAATACTGTCAATAATAAACTGGTCCATGGTGCAAAACACGTTGGGGACCCCTGCCCTTAAGGGTTCCTTAAGCTGGAACTCTCTTATCCAGTGGTTCCCAACCACCGGGCTGCAAAGCATGTGCTACCGGGCCGCGAGGAAACGATATGATTTGGTGATATGAGTCAGCTGCACCTTTCCTCATTCCCTGTTACCAACTGTTGAGCTTGAACACACACAAGGTCATTACCCACGCATCATCCATGTCAGCGCGGGAAGGAGATCAACTCCTCGAGCTTGCAAATGACAGCGGGCTGAAAAGTATGTTAAATATAACATCTCTGCCACATTCTGGATCAAAGTCAAGGCTAAATATCCTGAGATAGCCACGAAAGCACTGAAAACATTGCTTCCATTTCCAACATATCTCTGCAATGAATGCAACGAAAACTAAATTACGGAATAGACTGGACATAAGGAACCCCATTCGAGTATCGCTGTCTCCATCACTCTTCGATGGCACTGTCTCGTTGCAGGGAATTAACCCCAGGGCTCCCACTGATTCAGCGATATTGGAGTGTTGCAATGATTTTATACGTTCATACGGGGAAAATATTTGCTGTGTGTTTAATATCCAAACGTTACTTAAAATGTTATGATGCTTTTGATTTGTAAGTGACTTATATAACTATATAATAATTACAGCACGGAAACAGGCCATCTCTGCCCTTCTCGTCCGTGCCGAACGCTACTCTCACCTAATCCCACCAACCTGCACTCGGCCCATAACCCTCCATTCCTCTCCTGTCCACATACCGATCAAATTTTTCTTTAAGTGATAATATCGAACCTGCCTCTACCACTTCTACTGGAAGTTCGTTCAACACTTACTTCAAGCTCCCATGATAATTGACTTATCTCTACATTCAGGCGAGGAAAATATGCGCTGTGTGTTTAATATTAAATTCGTTAGATAAACACTTTTAGAAACGAAATTGAGTGTATTAGCCACTTATCACCTATATTCCGGTCGTGATTAAAACCCCATCCCCACCTCCCGAACAGAATCGCCAGAAACGATTTGTAGAAAAAAATTGGCACGTGCACGCATGCACACTGGTGCCCACGCAAGGCTTCATAGTCATTGTAGTCTTTCTCGGGATAAACACAATGTATTTGACTGCTACTCTCGTCCGTTAGCAACCCTACCCCCCACCCCCTTCCCTGGGTCGGTTGGTCCGCAAGAATATTGTCAATAATGAACCGGTCCGCAGTGCAAAAAAGGTTGGCGACCTCTGCTCTAAAAGGAATCGATCCATACATGGCGCTTCCTCCCCCTTTAGATTAATGTAACATAATCTCTATATCTACAATACATTCAATTTCCCTTTCACAGACCATATTCAAATAAACTTGCTTTCACAATAACCATCCACAATTAACTTCACTATACTAAAAATTCAGTCGTTTGGGTGGTGCTGTTCTTCAAGATAGCGCCTCTGAACCTGCAGAGTGGCATCAGGCTTGGCTGGTGTCTTGTCAAAGACAATGTTCTCAGTTGCCTGTGTCATGTGGCAGGGCTTCCTGTCTAATCTCGAAGCTCTTTGCTACTTCACTTGGTAACTGGTTCAACTGTTTATTCTGCACTTCCCTCCATACTTTTTGGTTCAGGAGGTCTTATGTGAGATTTCAGGTTTCTGCTCATAAACAACATTACAGGTGTTTGATTTGTTATTGCTTGAACAGAGTTCCAATACACAAAAAGGAGGTTGTCCTCCTTGTGCTGCAGAGAAATTTCCTCCTTGTCCATTGCTTTAATGGGCTTCTTGAAGGTTTGGATAAACCTTTCAGCTAACCTATTCATTGCTGACTTGAAATGTCTGATGTCACTTTTCTTCATGAATAGTCAGAATTCTTCTTTTTGCTTTTTCAAATGTTTTTATTGTATGTATAGGAAAAAATAACGAGTACCTCAAAGTAACAACATTTACAATGCCTCAAAAAAACCCATCATCTTAAAGATCGAAAACAAAATTTTGCGATAACAAAAAAAGCTTACTGAGCAGAAAAGTGAGAAAAAAAGGAGAACCCATTGGGTGTACAACCCCGGAGCCATGCGTCATACAAAAAGCTTCTAAAAGTAAACATCAAACCGCCAGCAAGAAAAGAAAATATACTAAAAGAATTTACAATTAGATCGTGGAAAAATTATATCAATTAACTCAAATGATAATAACAAGCAAATGAGCCCCATCTTTTCTCAAAATCAAATAAAGGTTCAAAGGTTCGACTTCTAATTTTCTCCAAACTAAGACATAGCATCACTTGGGAGAACCATTGTGACTTAGTGGGAGCTGATGTATCCTTCCACTTCAACAAAATGGCCCTCCTAGCTATCAATGTAACAAATGCAATAACATGTTGGTCAGACACAGAAATACCATGAATATTTTGAGAAACTATTCCAAAAAGCACAGTTAATTTATTAGGTTGTAAATTAATTTTAAGTGCTTTAGAAATTGTTGAGAAAACCGACTTCCAGAACTGTTCCAATATAGAACAAAACCAAAACATATGTGTCAGTGTAGCTATCTCAGTTTTACATCTATCACAATGACTATCAACATTAGGAAAGATTTTAAAAAGTCTCTCCTTTGTCAAATAATAATGATGTACAGTCTTAAATTGAATCAATGAGTGGCTAGCACAAATTGAAGAAGAGTTAACCAACTTCAATATCCGCATCCAATCCTCCGTCATAAAAGTCAAATTAAGTTCCTTTTCCCAATCCTGTTTGATCTCAGACAAAGGACGCTTAACCCATTGTAATAGTAAATTATAAATTCTTCCAATAGAACCCTTAATCAAAGGATTCATACTCATAATAGTATCTAACAGGTCAGCCTCCAATATGTAAGGGAAATTACTTAAATATTTTTGTAAAAAATGTCTAACTTGAAGGCATTGCAGACAGTGTGAGTATGAAAGAGAATATTTATCAATTTAATTGTTCAAAGGGCATCAATCTATCTCCTTTAAATAAATCCAAAAAAGAATTAATACCTTTATTTTGCCAAAGTAGAAAAATTGGATCACTCAAAGAAGGCTTAAAAAAGTAATTTTGGTAAATTAAACTAGAAAATTTAATTTTTTTAAGATTAAAAAAATTGCGGAACTGGAGCCAAATTTGTAAAGAATACTTAATCACAGGATATAAGTTTAAATTAACAACTTTACCTAATTGCATAGGTAAAGGAGCCCCTAATAACAAGGTTAACTAAAACTGTTTTACAATTTTTAGTTCCAGGTCTACCCAAATTGGCCGATCACTCTTATCAACCCAGTATAACCAAAAAGACATATATCGCAGATTAACAGCCCAATAATACATTCTAACATTAGACAAAGTAAGACCTCCATCTTTTTTCAATTTTTGTAAATGACATTTACTCATTCTTGGTCTTTTATTATTCCAAATAAAAGATAAAATAATAGAATCAATTCAATCAAAAAACTTCCTAGTCAAAAAAAACAGGAATATTCTGAAATAAACATAAATATTTCAGTAGAATCATCATTTTAACTGTATGAGTATGGCCAACAAGTGAAAATGTAAGTGAACTCCATCTACTAAATAAATACTTCATAGAATCTACTAAGGGAACAAAATTAGCTTTATAAAGATCCTTATATTTTTTGGTAACTATAACACCTAAATATCTAAAAGAGTCTGAAACTTTAAAAGGAGTATTATTATATCTAGAAACAGGATCATTTAAAGGAAACAATTCACTTTCACTAAAATTAATTTTATATCCAGAAAAACCTCCAAATTCACTAAATAATTTTAGCAGGGCAGGAATGGATTCATCAGGGTTAGATATATAAACCAATAAATCATCAGCATAAAGAGAGACTTTATGCATGGTCTCATTCACAAATATCCCATGGATATTTTTAGTCTCACGAAGATCAATAGCAAGGGGTTCTAATATTAAATTAAACAACAAAGGACTTAATGGACAGCCTTGCCTTGTCCCCCGTGAAAGCTGAAAAAAAGGAGACCTACAATTGTTAGTAACAACAGTAGCAATAGGGGCTTTATATATCATTTTAAACCAATTATTAAAATTAACACCAAAGCCAAATTTCTCTAAAGCATTGAATAAATATTTCCATTCGACTCGGTCAAACGCTTTTTCAGCATCCAAAGTTACAACACATTGTGGAATTTTAGAAGAGGATGAAACAGTCAGAATTCTTCTGATGTGTATTGTGGTCTGTTGACACTCTCAATTTGTTCTGGTAAGCCATTTCTGGCTAAGATAGTCTTCAGAGCAGAAACAGTCTTTTCTGATGTGGTTGATTTAATTGGTATAATCTCCAGACACTTTGAATGAGCATCCACAGCAATCAGAAATATGGAGTCCATGAATTGCTCAGCAAACTCGCTATGCACTCTTTGCATGATGATGACGGCCACTACCATAGCTGTAATGGTGTTTGCTGGGGAGCATTTTGAACTTTTTGGCATCCTGAATAGCTTTTGGCCAAGTCTTTGATCTGTTTACCTATCCCTGGCCACCACATATCGTTCCAGGCAAGTCTCTTCATCTTCATTCTACCTAGGTGTCTTCAAGCAGATTCCCTAACACTCTGGTGTGCAGTTTAGAGGGAACCACAACATGAGACTCAGACATCAGTGTTCTTTGACATACTGACAGTTGGTCTCGTCTCACTGACAACTCTGTTAACATAAGGTTACCATGAACTGGCCATTCTTGCATGGTGATTTCATAGACTTATTAATAATGTTGGGTCATTCCTTATTTCTTTTCGTATTTTTGAATTTGTTACAGGCAACTGGTCCACCAGTGTTGTGTGTAACACTTCTGCTGGTCACAGTATGAAGACTTTTCTTCTCCAGTTGCTAAGAGTGGAAGACGTGACAAGCAGTCAGCCTTGCTGCTTGTTTGGTAATCCTGAACTTCATACCATAAGAGTGGGATCCTAGGAACAGAGCCTAATGTTGTAACCAGGTTGAAGAAATCTCTGGAATTCCCTTCCTGGGATTGAAAATGCACACAGGGGGCTTGTGATTTGGGACTAGTGTAAGTTTTTGTCTGTAAGGGTAGTGGTGGAACTTCTTTATTACCCATAATAGACTAAGGGCCTCCAGTTCGATTTGTGTGTAGTTGCGTTCTGTGCTTGTCAGTGATCTTGACGCAAATGCAATCAGATATTCAGATCCATCATTCAAAGTGTTTGACAAAATAGCCCCAATGCCATAAGGGGACACATTGCACACCATTCTGATGGGCAGAGAAGGGTAATAATGGATGAGCAGTTCATTGGATCTTATTAGTCTCTGTGATTTATTGAATGTTTTTTACACTTCTTTCTGACCATTCCCACTTGCTCACGTCTGCAACAGTGTTGCAGTGGGTGCAGTGCTGTTGCAATATTTGGGAGAAACCAGAGGTTGTAGATTACAAGACCAAAATATGAACTGAATTGTGACACATGTTCCAGATTGGGTGCCTGTACAATCTTCTCTTGTGACTTATGTAAGCCATACTTGTCAATGACGTGTCCACAATATGAGATTTCATTATTGAAAAACTCAGATTTCTCTCTCTTTGCACGCAGAACAGCTCTGACCTTCCCGTTCTTGATTCACTGAGACAATGTGCGTGGCCCAATCGCTCCACTCAACCTTGGAGAGAATGCAAGACGCTTCCAAGCTCTGAAGTTCAGTATCTACTTTAGGACATGGCACTGGACACACTTTATGGAATTTTGGTATTCCTACTTCATTCAATTCAATAATGGCCCTCATGTCTTGGAGTTTACCAGTACCCTTCAGAAACACCTTCTCATTAGCATTAATCAGCTGTGAAAATCTCTGGATAGTACTTACATTTGGGCTGCAGTTGTCTATTGATGACACATTGAGTGCTTTGATTGTGTGGTGTCTACCTGGATTTCATTTACTCCCAAAAAGTGCTGGCCCTCCACTTTACAATACGTAAAGCTCTAACTGCTGTATTTGGCCTCTATACATAACATTCATTTTCAGTTTGCCTTTGGGAGACATATTTTTGCATTGTGTAGGTCTTTAGCATCACTGAGGTCTTTTCTAATGGTAACTCAGAAAACAATCTGTTGTAGTCAGTCTCTGAAATTATAGACAAAGCTGACCCTGTATCCAGCCCCATTTTCAGATTTACACCAGACACACTGATGTGATCCATAATGCTATGCAGTTCTAAACATAACAGCTCACCATTCTCAGACTCTGTGTTGTCTGATTCTGTTTCACAGTTGGTCATTTTATGAATTTGCTTTGTTTTGTGTTTGACACTTATCACTCAGTGTGATTTTCCTCTTTTGTTGTTCTTTTTACCTGACTTGCATACTCTTTCCATGTGACCTTGTCTGTGAGACTTTCTGCAAACTTTTTTTTGAACCAACAGTCATTTTCATCATAGGAGGATTTGCCATTTTGGTAACATTTCTGGCTTTTTGTACCATTCAGGGATATTTTGCGCATTTTACATTCTAAACTCATTTACTGTGGCTCTGTTGCATCCCTTGATGCAGTCTCTAATGATATTGCAGTAGTCAATGCCCATTCTAAGGTTATGTCTCTTTCTGAGAGTAGCCTCTTCTGAGGTCTTTGACTATGCATGGCACATACAAGCCTGTCCCTTAGTGCATCAGAAAGTCCATCTCTAAAGTCACAGTACTGGGTTTGGCACAGTTCTTTAATGTATTCAGAAATGCTTTCATCGTTTGACTGGTTCTTTTTGTGAAATCAAAATCTACCAGTTATTACCAGTGGTTTGCACTCAAGTGATTTTGTAAAATTGCAACAAATTTATCGAACATCTTCCTTGCTGGTTTTTCAGAGGTTACTAATTTTCAAAAGAGCCTGTACAATTTTACACCCATTAAGCTAAGAAGTGTGGATCCTTTCTTTTCCTCATCCATGTCATTTGCTTTACAATATAGTTCAATACTCTCGATATACGAATCCCAGACTTTATTAACACAATCAAATTCATCAGCTTTCCTGACTAAAGGCTTTGCCACATTATTTTCACTTTAACTTTACTAGTTGTGCGTCTTTCACTGTGTACTATACAGTTAGTCATGTGTCCCTTTGTGAATGATGACTTTCATTGAACTTATTAACTCTTTCCTCTCATTGTTTCATCCCATAATCATCCCGTAACTGTTGGTGCAGTTGGTGATAGTCTCTGACATTCAGGTTCGTACTTATCGCCAATTTGTTGTGTCTTTGCAGTGACATATTAATTTAATAAAAGCATGTGCAATACTCAGGTTCCGTTGGCTGCATAAGTCTAGGGAAGACAATCTCTGGCACTGCCAAATGTGTGAGATTGAGGTGTAAGCTCACCTGAAACCCTCTGTTTCTGTGGATGCTGCGTGATTTGTTACCCTGTTACAAATCAGTACCACGAAATATCAGACAGACACCATATACAATTAAATGATTTAACTTTATAATTCTTAATTTGACTAAAGAGTTAGTAAAGCAAAAGCAAAAAAAAGAACAGGGCCCATTTTAATGAAACACTCTAATGCGCACAAGTTGGAGCTCATAGTTTCCCCTTCACCGAACCTCCTTCAATTTCTCTGGCCTTCAGCAGATCATGGCTCCACTCCAGGTCGAGCCCTATGATCTTCTTCCTCTGGCGTCTTCTCTCTTCATCTCCCACCAAACAAAAGACCCAGATCACCCTGATGTCAGGCACACGACATGAAAACACCCTCCCATCATTGGACGGCTCACATTCCAAAGCACCCGTTATCTCTAACCATAACCCAAACACTGCTTCTACAGAAAGACCATTACATTAACAGTGAAACCTTTCCCAGGGTGTTACACACACATGTGGGAAAAGGCTTTAACTGATATATTCACATTGAAGTTGAAAAGCCTGTTGTCCATTCTACATATGACTGGGAATTCCTGAGGCAAGCCTTTGCCAATGAAGTGAAAAATGGCAGCAATTAAGTTGGAAAATAGAGCTGGAGCACAATGATAAAAGCCTGTTTAACTCCTGTCTTGACAGTGAAGGGTTCTGATTCAGTGCCACCGTTGCTGAGAACTGTGGCTGTCATCCCATCATGCAGTAGCCTCACTACTCTTGAGTACCTGAAAGGACAGCTATGTCTTGATAGTATATGCTAGAGAGCTTGGCAGTCTACTGTATCAAATACCTTTGTCAAGTCTATGAAAGCTAAGTATATGGGTTACCTTTGGACATAACATTTTTACTGTAATTGGAGTGCTGTGAAGATCATGTCTGCAGTACCTCAAGATGGATAGAAACCACACTGTGAATCAGAGTACTTCTTCAGATAGTTGAAGGAGTTGGTTGACAAGGATACATACATGCAAGCATTTTGCCTGCTGTTCATAGAAGGGAGACGATTCTGTAATTGTCACAATCTGCCTTGTCTCCCTTTTTGTTCACAATTAAAGAATTCTGAGCTCTGAAGGTAGTTGTTCCTTTTGCAAGACCTTCAGGAGCAGTGCAAGAGTGCTGGTCCACCATCCTTGAGGGTCTCTGCTGGGATTCCATCAGGACCAGTAATTTTTTTTCTTTGCAGGTTCCTAATGGCATCATGGACATTTTTCATACAGGGAAGTTCTCCCATATCTTCTTTCACAGGTGTCTGGAGGGATTTGGTTAGAAACCTTTAGTTCAGCAGTGTTATCACAATTAAGAAGTTTTTGACAGTTCTCTCTCCATCGATATCTTTCTGATCTTTTAGCAAGTTCTTCCCATTCTTTAAGCACAAGGGATTTAACCTGTAGTAACTTGGACCAAAGACTACTTAGATAGCATTGAAGAAGCCTCTCACGTTACCAGAGTCTGCTGGTCTCTGGATTTCCAGGGATTTCTCAGTACACCAAGTAGCTCCATCACCCTGCATTGGACATTTGCCTTGGCTCTGGAGTAAGCTTCCCTTTTGGCCTTGCTGCCAATATCATGCTGCCAGGCACAAACAAGCTTTCCTTTTCTTTGAGGTAAATGGTTCTATCTCCATGCCTTTACCATCAAACTGATCCCAATGTTTTCTGGACTTGTACCCAAGGATGATTTTGCAGGTACAGGTTTCCCCCGCTATCCAAAGGTAGAGCATTCCTATGAAATGGTTCATAAGCTGGAATGTCGTAAAGTGAATAAGCAATTACCATTTATTAATGTGGGAAAAATTTTTGAGCATTCTTGGACCCAAAAAATAACCTACAAAATCATGCCAAATAGCACATAAAACCTAAAATAACAGTAACATATAGTAAAAGCAGGAATGATATGATAAATACACAGCCTATATAAAGTAGAAATACTTTTCTGCAGCACTGTCTAACGCAGCGAAAATCTCGCGGAAGCGCTCTTGGCAAAAACACGGCGCAAGCGCTCTCAGCAGAAACATTCTCTCCAGTAACCTTTAAGCTATGAAGCTGCCAAATCATACCAAATTACACATAAAAATACACAGCCTATATAAAGTAGAAATAATGTATGTACAGTGTAGTTTCACTTACCGGAATCAGGAAGACTCCAATGAATTGCAGTTTCGTCACAGTTAAACACTCGCTTATACGAATAACCACCTGACACAATCGGCAATCGCCTCTGATCTGGGTCGACATTTACATGCCGGGCGGCACCTAATTAATTAGCTTGTTTATTTCGGCTTTTTTCTTAAAGATGTGTTGGGTGTATCCCGACTACCGTTGCACCGCTGCGTTCTTTGTGGATCGGTATCGGTCAGCGGCCTGGCGGTTGGGGATTACTGCTTAAACTATGAAGCTGCCCTCGCCTCAGAAACCGAAAAAAACACTCATGACTACCTTTAAATTCCACTTTCATCACCATCGTCCAGTTTATTAAAAAGACTGACTGATTTCTCCTGAAGTATAAGAAAACTTAACCGAACATCACGCTTTGTACAACCATCAATCCACTCAAGCAATAGACTTTCCATTTTATCCATTATTCGATGCCGACTAAGAGAGACCACTTTGCTACGAGCAGAACCAACAGTAACATCGGCAGCTTTCAAAATTCTTTATCTCTGCGTATACATAGTACGAATGGTGGACGCAGGCAAGTTCAACACACGGACAGTGTCCTTACTTCGTTCACCACGATCAAAATGCTTAATAATGTCTAGTTTTACGCTAAGTGTAACACCCTTACGAGCTCTTTTAGGCTTTTCCGATACCTTAGAACTCATCTTGCTAACGGATGCACAAAATAAATTGAGATAAAGTACGTGTTTAAGCAATGCTGGCTAGAATTCAGTTCCGAGGGAGGAGCTTGGCTGCTCCGCGCGCGCGCTGCCTTTTCCCATAACAGTAAAAACACCTTCTGTTAGCGAAAACAGGTCACTAATGTAGGTCTTTTGTAACAGCGAGGTGTCATAAAGCAAACGTTTGGAAAACGGGGGACACCTGTATTGAGGAAAGTGCAATTAAGCATTGGAGGTTTTCCACAAGCAAGGCCTGAAGGTGCAATTAGATGGCAGTGTCTAGCAGGCTCATGAGATTTAGCTTTGACTGCTCTTCTTCTTATGAACCCTCCTCTTTTTCATGAGTCCAGTGGACATGAAGGATCAGATTACATGATGATCTGTCCAGCAGTTAACTGTTCCAATCATGGTACTTGTGATATTCACATCATGGCAGTCCCGCGCATGAACAATGACAAAGTCAATAGATGCTCCAGTTTAGATTAGAGGTGCTGCCTAGATGCCTTGAATTTGTTTATCTGTCAGAAGAGATGATGTTACCAGAGCCTTCTTTTCTTATGGTACCTTCCAAAGTTTGAATTACCAACTGACCCTGGAACTGAAGTACCCTTAGAGAATTATCTTATCATGCTTCGGGATGTTCAGGCAAGCATAGAAGGCCTCTTTTTCATACTCATGTGAGGCCAGAGTTGGGTCATAACCACTCATGATGCTTGTCATCTGATTGTTGGCAAGCACGAAGTGCTTCGTCATGAGACATTCACTGATCCTCAAGGGGAGTTCAGAGGGTTGACTAACAAACTGGATCCTGTGCACATGAGCAGCCTTCCCTTTCCAGAAGAAGGTGTAACCACTCATCTCCTCCTTCAGTTGCCCTTCATCTGCCAGACTGGTTTCAGAATGAGCTGCTAGGTCAATCTGGTATCTCCTCAGTTTTCTAGCAATAAATGCAGTTTTCCTCTCTGATTGATCACTGGTTGCTCTATTTATCAGAGGGCACACACTCCAAGATGCAAAAATTATGTTTCCTTGGTGATCTCTCTGGACATGATAATCTAGTCAGAAGATCTCCAGGCAGGCAATTTTCAGGGCACCTTTTCCAACCCCTTCTCCGAATGGGATGAGCAGAGTGGGCTGTAGAGTCTTGTCGACGTGGTCTTTCTGTCTCAGTTCAACAGCACAGCTCGTGACTAGGGGCTTCAACCTCACATTCCTGCGCACTTCGCTACGTGCTGATCGCCATGGACTTAATCCGGGATTTTGGGTGGACTCCCTTAATAGAGAATCCCTGTATGTGACTGTTTAATGTGGGGAGGCTGAAGAACAGGAAGCCGCCGCATGGTCTTTGGCAGATCGAGGTCAGGGTCCAGTGGGATGGAGTACAAGACTACGGGGGAACCTTCACCACTACAGACTTCCTTCAACTTTACTTCCATTGCGATGAGAAAAATCTTCCACCAGCTCCACCTTTGAGGTTTTGGTTGCATCGCTCTTTGTATAGAACATCCCCTTGACCTTAGGGCCATGGGTGACACTACTCGGAGCTAAACTCCAGATGCCATCTGTCTTGGGATTTCAGGAACTCACAAGCCTCTCCACCATGGCAAGGTGATAATCCCTGGAGGAGGAGGAGGAGGAGAGAAACCTAGTAAATCTCAGAAGCCACCTATTAACTTGACGTGGTGTGTCAAACACAAGTGAGGGAGAAGATCCAGACACTGGAATACATAGGGAAACAAGTTCACATGAGAAGCATGCAAGGTAATTTACCACCTTTCACAATGGCAAAGTTCGTAAAATCCTTGGTCTCACTCTGCATGCTTGCTCATGGAAAGAATCAATGAGATGAATTTACTACTCAGAATAAGAACAGCTTTGGTGCCCTGCATTATGAGGCAATGAAAGGTAAATTTATCTAATGTAATTTGGAATGGTTAAACAATTTAAAGTTACAAGCACGCTGACAATATTATCAGTGAAAGACTGACTATTTTATGTATCAAAAGAGGCAATTTGTGCCGCCTTTGTGATAACTTATTTGTCACCAGGAGATGACTAAGTGGTGTAGTTGTATCGAGTGAATAAGTTATTGTTTTGTTAAATGGACATGGTTGTGTAAATGTGGACAGATATTGGTAGATGTTGCATGCAAACATCTCTCTGTGATTCCAGCTTCAGAGCAGAGTAGACCACATTCAAATGTATGATATTGAATGACTTCTGGATTAATACTTAGTTTAGAAACATTTCGTTGTTGCTTGTTGTCCATGGAGTAATCCACTAAGAATATTACCCAGCTGGTATCAATTTATAGACATTCCATGGAGCTGTTCAAGCCCATGGGAAGTGTTGAACTAGATTGATGAGACAGCGTGGAATTCAAAGGAACTTTACATATATCACCAGAGAATCCAGTATTTATAATACTCAGAATAAAATAAGTATCATGTATATGACACATGGATGGAATTTTCAAGAACATATCCTTTGTGCATCCATTTTGTATTTCTTATTTTGGTCATTCAGCGTGTCAAATCTATGTCGGCTTTCAAAATAACCATATTCTTTCGATTACTTCCAACTAACTGACTGTAAATGGAGTCAGAGTTAACATTTACTTACATTTGTAATTTTACTGCAGCTCAACATTAGTTCTGCTGATTTTTTCTGGAAAAAATATCTGTTTTCATGTCTATTATTTTCAATAGATGCAACAGTATGTGGTAAAATTTATATACTTTTTTCATTGTTTACTAGTTTTCTGAGTGGTCTATTGTCTATGTTCAAAACATTTTATAGTTCGAATTTTCAGAATCTGTATTAGCATTACATCTCCTATTAATAGATTGGAGACATTCTTAGGAGAGACATAGATGTCTTAAAACTAAATGATATTCCTGAAATAAGAGGACTGAAATATTTTTGTGGCCTATATTAAGGCAATGGCTGTGGAACCCTCTCACCATGGCTCGCAACAAACTTGGCTCATTAGTTAACTCAGCTAGCAGCCATATCACTCAGTGGAGAGAAAGTCTCCTTCAAGGGTCAGTATGATTTGGTTTCAGCCAAACAGGAAAGCTGGAATGTTCTGGTAAAGGAATGAGAATTGTGGTGAATGCTGTGTAAATCCTGCTCAATGCAAAGTTATTGCTCATCAGTAAATAACAGATCATACCACAGAACAAAATTACAGTGGGAGTAGATTTAACAATATGATTAACAGAAAAATGAAAGAAAAAGGACCCAGCACAGTTAAATCAGTCTAAATGTGCACATAAACATTAGAGCTCGTTTGGTAGTAGTTGGGTGCTTTGCTTTACTCATGGCGTTAAATTCTCATCACCAGCCACAGGTTGGACTTCCCTCGAAGAACATCATGAACGAACTGGCTAACTCAGAAATATTGGCACTTCTTCCTTGAAACCATTTGTCTGCACAATGCACTCCTTGCAATATCTGAGAATCCTCCAAGTGTCTTCCCTTGAGCTCGTCTCAGAAACTCCTAACAGAAGACCCCAAACCAGGATACTGTCCTACAGAAACCTGATCCTGCCCAGCTCTCCCAAATCTTCCATTGCATCTCACTGGGCAGAAAGTTACAACACATACGAAGACAAACCTGATTAGCTGACACAACGGTCCTAAGTGGAGCAAATATTCATCTCCTACTGAAACGAAAACACTAATCTATGAAGTTTGCTAACAGAACACATTGTATTTGCAGAAAATTGCTGAAATAAAATGCTCAGAAGCATAGCAGTAGAATACAATTCTAACCAGGGCATTACATTTTCCCCCCACCAAAAGTAGTCATGTCCTTTAGACTTTGTAAGTCTTTAGAACTTAATAACCTATTATTAATAACAATATTCAAATAAATTTTGTGATTTCAGGACCCAACCCACAATCCATTTGTAAATGGAAGTAACATATCTCACTTTTGGGAAGGATGCAACGCTCTGTTTCCCAGGTGCATCATATGCTAGCCTGTCTGGGTTTTTACTGACTCTCTGAGACCTACTTATCTCACCTTAAGCTTCTTCAGCCTCAGCCACTCCTTGTGACCATTCCTGGCTACTTGGAGATACCTCCCCCTGTCTATCACTCGTTTCTTCCAGCGACTCAGAACCCCTTGCCCCTTAACTGAACTCAGCTTCACCTCCAATTCTATTGGAGCCAGTTTCCTGTCACCGTCTATTATCACATTTGACTTTACAATGATAGTCCTCCCTGCTAAATCAAAGTCGGGGCTGGAAGATTCAGATCAATTCTTGGGGGGGTTTGCAAAAGGTAAAGCATACCACATTCCCATTTCCTCATCGTCTGAGTCTGTACAGTATTCAGTGTTGGTTCCTTTGGTTCCTCTTCAGGTCATTCCACTGAAATCACACTATTGTCAGCTTGTTGCTTCTCTGTTCTTCTTCTACACAGAATTCTTCTGCTAGGTGTAGATTCTGTGTCAGACTCTGGGTCAACATGTACTTCCTGCCCTGGGGGTAGAAGGTGATTCCGAGGAGAATTTTGACAGGACCATTCCCTTCTTCTGGATTCACCAAGAAAACTGGCAAATTTAGCATTTGGCTCTCCACTACATAAGGCATCAAAACCCTAAATCTGGCCAGCTTATGCTTCCCTTGTAGCCAGTGGCTTCATTTTGTGTATCGTTGTAGCAGTGTTCCAAATGCCCAATATGCTGGCTCCACCTGCTCTTTTTCTTGGCGTCCAGAGTTCCAAGCATTTATAACAATGCCTGGTTGAATCTTTCAAGATGAGGACTCCCCCCCCCCACCCGGGGTGATATGGCGTGGTCCTTGACATTTTGACTCCAAACATACACAGTAACTCATGTACAAGCCGACTCTCAAAATCTCTTCTCTGATCACTGTGTATCCTTCCCAGCAGGCCATAATGGACAAAATATTTCTCTCATAACACTTTGGTAACTGTGGATGTTCTCTGATCCTTTGTGGGGAAGATTTGAGCATATCTGGTGTAGTGATCAGAGATGACCAAGACATTTACAGCTTTACTGGAATCAGGCTCTATGGAAAGGAAATCCATACACACTCAACCAAGTGGTCCTGTACTTTGTAAATGAGATAATGGAGCAACTCTCTTAGGCAGTGTCTTCCTCCGAATACATCAGATGCATAACTTACAGTATTCTTCAACCTCAGGCCATCAGATCCTCTCTCAGACAAACCCATAGGTCAAACCCCAAATGAACCGAGTCATCATGAAGTGACTTTAGTACAACATTTGCTACTTCTCAAGCAAAACCAACTGGAAATGCAGAGGGCTGTCTGGAGTTGACATAACCCTGTTTAAAACTTTGCTCCTCAACTCCAGTTTGTCCCATTCTTTCATTAGTGGATATGGTAGGGTGTTTTTTTCTCTTTTCTACTTGAGCCATATCCCTTTTGACAACAGATGCCTAAATGGCACCTATACAAGAGTCGTTTTGCTCAGCTGCTGCCTCTTCTACAGGACTCATGCGGGCAACAGCTTTGTGGTCAGTGTGGTCAAATAGCAATATGCTTGTGAATTGGCACAGCTAGAAGCTTACAGATGATTTGCAGCTCTGTCAGGCCATAGTCTTGGCTCTGATTTCCCCACTGTGGAAAACTGACACGTGGCTTTAATGTCAGAGGCAGGGACGTCCTCCCACTCTTTGTCCATTGCTGGCACCTCATGCGAATGTCGTGACAACGTATCTGCATCAGTATTCCGACTTCCCATTGATATTTCGGACTGAAACCATGAGCAAACAACACCGTCAGCCAGCGATGACCTGTGGCATCCAATATCGCCAAGGTCTGAATGTAAGTCAATGGACAGTTGTCGGTCCTCACCTCGAACTTAGCACCATAGAGATAGTCATTTAATTTATTCACCACTGCCTATTTCAATGCCAGAAAATTTGCGTGCAAGGTAGTTTTGTTCGAATGGGGACAAACAAAAGCAACAGGTCTCAGCCCATTACCCTGGCCCTTACATAGAACACCACCTAATTCCTCATGACTGCTGTATGTGTGCAGTACATTCGGCTTCTGGGGGTCTGCAAAGTCAAGCAGAGGTGCTTTAGTCAGTAACTCTTTCAGCAGCTGAAATATCTCTTTACACTTTGCATCCCATCTTTTCCCACAAGATAAACTTTGCCTTCTTCTCCCTTTGTTCTCCTTTCTTTATTCCCTAAGGGAGGGTAACCACACAGACATTGATTCAAATGGTGGCTTACTCTAGATTAGACTTTCACAAATCTCCCAATCACACAGAAACCAAGGAATGACCATAGGGCACTCACATTTTTGGGCTTTGGCCATGTGGTTACTGCCTCTATTTTGGACGGATCCATAGCCACTCAAGATTGAGAGACTATGTGTCAGACATAATTGACTGACATCTTACAGAACTAGCCTCAGGCAGTAGACCTGATTGAAGTCCCCTCAGCTTTCAGGCAGTCTAGCACCTTCAGTAGTCCTGTTTCATACTCCTCCAGTGTTGACCCAAACACTATGAGGTCATCTAAGTACACCAGGACCTCAAGCAGGTTATTGTCCCAAACAGTCTTCTCCACAACATGTTGGAAAGGAGCCAGTGCTCCTGATATGCTGTGAGGCATTCTTCAAACTGATAGAATCCAAGTTGTCATATGAATGTTGTCTTCTCTTAATCAGCTTCACTCATGGGAATCTGATAATACACATTGTTTAGATCCAAATTGAGCCATTTGGCTCCACTCAGCAGGCCGCAGCATCCTCAATCCGTGGGATAGTATATTGGTCTGGTGCTGTATGTCTGATTGGTGTTCGATAATCAACACACATTCATGCCTTCTCATTCTTCTTCCTCACCACCGCTATAGGTGGCACAGAGGGATCTCTCGACTTGGGTGATAATTCCAGCTTCTTTCAGTTTCAGCAGGTGCTGCCGAACATCTTAAAGCTCTGCTGGTGCTAACCAGTGAGACGTCGCTCGGAAAAAAAACTTTGACCAGCGGCCAACCTGGACATCCGAATTTTTGAGAGGCAGCGACTTCAATCAGGCCCACTGCCCGAGGTTCAAATGCAGCAGCAGGTCACTACAGTGAAAAAGAGCTTTGGCCAGTGACCAATCGGCTTTGGGGATTGATTAGGAAGATCAAATTAAGGGAAGGCAGAGGTAAGCGCAGCTGCCACCCTCACAGCTGCTATAATCTGAGTGAACAACAGTGGTGACCTTGAGGCTTCAACTCTTCAAGGCTTCCGTGTGAAGAGGCTTCAGTCAGAGAAAGCAAAGGGAAGAAAAGTTCAAATTTTTTTTTGTTCTCTTCTTTGTATCACCTCCACTAGGGATGCCAGGCAGGATAGATAAATGCTTCTCTTACAGGATATGGGAAGGCAGGAGACTTCCAGTATCCCTTGTTAGAGTGGATTTCTTTTTGGGTAGATGATATGTTACACTTAAATGACTTTGGCCACCAGACTTCTATTAACTGTTTGACAAAGGACTGTGGATTGTGTCCACCACAATGGGCTTCCTAAAAGGTGTAAGTACCAGATGCTTCTGGTGTCTGATGCTGTAGTTTCGAAAACAGTATTATCTATACATTATAAATATTAATTGTCTTCTATGTTAGCACGTAAAATGCCAAAAAATGTATTGTGGATTGAACTAAAGGCTGTGGATACCAACGCAGACATGTTGGCGTCAGAAGGAAAGGATGGTGTGATATTTTGTATGTAACTTCAAAGGGAAGCATTGTCTATGCATTGTCTGTAACTCTTAAGTAGCGATTGCCTTTCTGTTTAGCAAATAAATATCGAGCCCACATTTAGCTAGCAGACTTTTCTGCGGAAAGTGTCTCAGTACGTAGATACCTGCTGTACCTTGTTGTGTCGAATAAAGAAGCTGCTTTGTATCTACCAGTGACTCTGTCTGTCCGGTAATTTCATCCACACTACAACATCACTGACAACTATAACTGCGAGAAGTGCATCCAGCTGCAGCTTCTAACAAACTGCATTAAGGAGTTGGAGCTGCAACTGGATGATCTCCGGATCATTTGAGGGGCCGAAGTGGTGATAGATAGGACATATAGAGGGGTAGTTACACACACGGTGCAGGATACAGGAAACAGGAAACTGGGTGAGCGTTAGGAAGGGGAAAAGAGCCAAGGAGCCAGTGCAGAGTACCCCTGTGGCCATCCCCCTCAACAACAGGTATATTACTTGGGGGGTGGGGATGTCCTAACAGAGGAAAGTCACAGTGGTCGGGTCTCTGACACTGAGTCTACCTCTGTAACTCAGAAAGGAAAGAGGAAGAAGAGACATGCTGCGGTGATAGGTTAGGGGAATGGACAAGAGATTCTGTGGGCAAGAATGAAATTCCCATACGGTGTGTTGCCTCCCAGGTGCCAGGGTCCGGGACTTCTTGGATCAAGTCCTCAGCATTCTTAAGTGAACAGCCAGAAGTCATGGTCCATGTAGATACCAATTGCATGGACAGGACATGTGATGAGGTTCTGCGTAGGGAGTTCAGGGAGTTAGGTGCTAAGCTAAAGGGCAGGAACTCCAGGGCTGTAGTCTCAGGATTGCTATCCATGCCTTATGGTACTGAGGCCAGAAATAGGAAGATTATACAGATAATATGTGGGTAAGGAGCTGGTGTAGAAGGGAGGGCATAAGATTTTCGGATCATTGGGCTCTCTTCCATGATAGGTGGGCTCCATGCAGAAAGGACGGTTTGAACTGAACTGGAGAGGGACTAATATCCCAGCAGGAGGGTTTGTTAATACTGCATAGTGGGATTTAAACTAGAGTTGCAGGGGGATGGGAACCAGAGTGGCAGAGAAGTTAGTGGAGAGGTTGTGGGGGTCGATGTTGGAAAGATATCAGACAAGGTTAGAAATCAAGAGGTTGTTCATGGTGCAACTGGTGTCCTGAGCTGCCTATACTTCACTGCAAGAAATATCATAGGAAAGGTGGATAATAGTGCAGAAGATGGGGTAGCTGGTTTACAAACAGAGGCAATGTACAATGACGAGAGGTTGTTGGTAGGGAAAAATTGCAGTCAGCAGGATGAGTTGAAATGTAAAAGGCAGACAAAATTGAAAAGGGTGAATACAGGCCTGAAGGAATAAAATAGATGAACTTGCCATAATGTTGCAGATTGGAGGGTATGGAGGGTATGATATTAAAGCCATCACCGAATCATGGCTGAAAGGAGATTATAGCTGGGAGCTTAATTTCCAAGAATTGCATCGTGTCAAAAGGACAGGCAGGAATGCAGAGGGGACAGCATTGCAGTGTTGATTAAAAATAAAATCAAATCATTAGGAAGTGCCATAGGTTGGGAAGGTGTTGAATCATTGTGGATAGAGCTAAGGAACTGCAAGGATAAGCACACCCTAACGGGATCTGTATACAGACCTGAAACAGTAGTAAGGATGTGGCCTGTAAATTACAATGGGAAATAAAAGGTGCATGCCAAAAGGGTAATTTTACAGTAGTTATGGGGGACTTCAATATGTAGGTAAATTGGGAAAATCAAGTTGGTGCTGGATTCCAGGAGGGGGAATTTCTGGAGTGCCTACGAGATGGCTTTTAAGAGCAGGTCATGGTTGTGGCCACTAGGAGATCAGCTATTCTGGATTGGGTGTTGCGCAATGAACCAGAATTGATTAGAGACCTTAAGGTAAATGAACCTTCAAGGGCAAATACTTATAAAATGTTAAATTCACTCTGAAAATTGAGAAGCAGGAGCTAATATCAGATGTATCACTGATAACAGTGGAGTAAAGGGAATTACAGAGACATGAGAAAGGAGTTGGTCAGAATTCAAAGGAAAAGAACACTGGCAGTGATGATGGCAGAGAAGCAATGGCTGGAATTTCTGGAAGGAATTTGGAAGGCACAGAATATATACATCCTAAAGAGGAAGAAGTATCCTAAAGGAAAGATGACATAACTATGGCTAACAAGAGAAGTCAAAGCCAAGATATAAGCCAAAGAGAAGGCATATAATACAGCAAAAAATAACGGGAAATAGAGGATTTGGAAGCTTTCAACTACCAACAGAAGACAACAAAAAAGGCATTTAGAAGGTAAAGGTGGAATACTAAAGTAATATTAGAGAATTCCAGAAGTTTCTTCAGATACATAAAGCATAAAAGAAAGGCAAGAGTGGATATTGGACTGCAGGGAAACAATGCTGAAGAGCTAGTAATGGGGGACAAGAAAATGGCAGATGAAATCAATAAGTATTTTGCATCAATCTTCGCTATGGAAGACTCCAGCTGTACGGTGGAAGTTCCACGTGTCAGGGTCATGAAATGTGTGAAGTTATCATAACTACGGAAAAGATTCTTGGGAAACTGAAAGGTCAGAAGGTAGATAAATCACCTGGACCAGATGGTGTATACCCCTGGGTTCCGAAAGTGGTGGCTGAAGAGATCATTCTGGCATTAGTAATGATCTTCCAAGAATTGGTAGATTCTGGTATGGTTCCAGAAGACTGGAAAATTTCAAATACTCTAGTCTTCAAGAAAGAACTGAGGCAGAAGACAGGAAACCATGGGTCATTTAGTCTGACCTCAGTGTTTGGGAAGATGTTGGAGTAGATTACAAAGGGTGAGGTTTCAGGTTTCTTGAATTTACATGATAAAATAGATTGTCGTCAGCTTTGTTCCCTCAAAGGAAAATCTTCCCTGACAAATCTGTTGGAATTCTTTGAAAAAATCACAAGCAGGATAGAGAAAGGAGAATTGGTTCATGTTGAGTACTTTGATTTTCAGAAGGCCTTTGGGAAGGTGACACACATAAGTCTCCTTAACAAGCTTCAAGCCCGTGGTATTACTGGAAAGATTCTAGCATAGATAAAGCAGTGACTGATATGTAGGAGGCAAAGCGTGGGAACAAAGGGAACCTTTTCTGACTGACTGCTCGTGACTAGTGGTGTTCCACAGGAGTCTGTGTTGTGACTATTTCTTTTTATCTTATACATAGGTCAATAATTTGAATGATGGAATTGATGGTTTTGTTGTTAAGTTTGAAGATAGATGGAGGGGCAGGTAGTTTTGAGAAAATTGTGATGCAACAGAAGGACTTAGCCTGATTATGTCACAATGGCGGGGCATTGGGAGCAAGGGTGGACCCAAATGCAAAACACATCTTGTAAGGTTAATTAACTTTAGTTTATTGTTCGATACCAGGAGAGCAAGGCAGGAGCAGGAAATAGCGAACTGGACAAGGACTCAGGACTACGACTAGGCTGGGACAAGGGTCTGGGCTTGGACTCGGAATCGGCTCCCAGAACTAGAGGAGACATGAAGAGGCTAGGGCATGGACTCCAAGCCCGAGACTGGGCAAGGACCCAATACCTAGGTCTTGCCTTGGGCTCAGACCCCAGAACCAGGCATGGACATGACATGGGCTAGGGAGAGGAGGAACATGGGAACACAGAGCCTCGGTCTTGGGAGAGCAGGTACATGGAACCATGGACACATACACAGGACACAGAGTCAGGACCCCTCCTTGGGTACAGGGCATAGGGCCGGGACTCGCACACAGACCAGAGAGCCGGGACCCCTCCTCGGGTACAGGACATAGGGCCGGGACTCATGAACCTCCGTGGGGCAACGGCAAGATGACCTGACTTACCCCACAGAGGCGAGGACAAGACAAGACAGAACATGACCCCCCCCCCCCGCGGGGCAACAGCAAGACAGCCTGACCTGCCCCACGGAACCGAGGACAAGACAAGACATAACTCCCCGCGGGGCAATGGCAAGACGGCCAGTCTTACCCCCATGGAAGTGAGGACCAGACAAGACAAAACATAACCCCCCGCAGAGCAACAGCAAGATGGCTTGACTTACCCCATGGAGGCAAGGACAAGACAAAACAAGACCAACATGAATGAACACCAGACTGTACCTATCTAGCTCCGGTGATGGAACTAGACCGAAGTGCAGGCGGGGGCGGCAGACGGGGGCTAGAGGCGAGAAGGGCAGAGAAGGGATTCAGACAAGGGGTAGCACAGGAATCACAGACTGCCAGGGAAAGGACTTGACTTGGTGCTTGAATGCCGCCAGGGCCAGGACTTGACTTGGTGCTAGAATGCCGCCAGGACCAGGACTTGACTTGGTGCTTGAATGCCACGAGGGCCAGGACTTGACTTGGAGCCTTTGGGTAGTGGCAAGCTCTTGACTCGACCTGGGAACAGTAGACAGCGGTTCTTGATTCCCTCCGGTGGGTTAACTGACGGACCCACCTCGGTGAAGAAACTTTGCAGGCTCGCTTTGGCGAGGTAACTGGACAGGGTTGCTCCGGTGAGGAGGTGAAATACCAGCACTCACTTCAGCAGAGACTAGGCTTGCTCTGGCCAGATGACATCGGCACTCCGTACCTTTGATGACATTGCAGACTTTGCAGACGCTCCCGCGCCGAACGACTGAAAGCCAGAGACTATAAACTACCAGTTCAGCCGAGTGTTAATTGCCTCTAATCACCAAAGTCAAGGGACACGGGAAAACAGGGAATCAACGGTCCGGATCGTAACATAAACAAGGTAAATTTAAAGGGACCCCGATCCGGACCATGACAGATTAGTAGAAAGGGCAAAGAAATGGCAGATGAAATACAGTGTCAGGAAGTATGTGGTCATGCATTTTGGTAGAAGAAATGAAAGGATTGACTATTTTCCAAATGGAGTGAAATTTTAAAAAAACTGAGTTACGAAGGGACTAGGGAGTCCTTGTGCAGGATTTCCTAAAGGTTAATTTGCAGGTTGAATCTGAGGTGAGGAAGGCAAATGCAATGTTAGCAGTCATTTCAAGAGAACAAGAATATAAAAATGTAGATGTAATGTTGAGACTTTTTCAGAACTGATGAGGACTCACTCGGAGTATTGTGAGCAGTTTTGGGCTCTTTATCTTAGAAAGGATGTGCTGAAACTGAAGAGGGTTCAAAGGAGGTTCACAAAAATTCCAGGATTGAATGCCTTTTCATATGAAGAGTGTTTGATGGCTCTGGGACTATATTTACTCAAATTTAGAAGAATGAGGGTTGACCTTATTGAAATCTATTCAAACGGTAAAAGTTCTTGATAGAGTGGACGTGGAAAGGATGTTTCCTATGCTGGGAGAGTCCAAGACTAGAGGGGAATAGAGGGGAATCCTTTTAGAACGGGGATGATAAGGGGTTTCTTTAGCCAGAGAGTGGTGAATCTGTTGAATTCTTTTCTACAAGAAGCTGTTCAGGCCAACTGTTTATGTATATTTAAGGCGGACATTTATAGATTCTTGTTTGGTTAGGGCATAAAGGGATATGGGGAGAAAGCAGGAAATTGGAGCTGTGAGGAAAATTTGATCAGCCATGATGAAATGGCAGAACAGACTTGATGGGCCAAATGCCCTAATTCTGCTCCTATATCTTATGGTCTTCTGGAAATGGGGTGCCCTCTGTTATTCTAACCGTGTGGCAAGTACTCTTGGAGCAACCAACATCAAACTCATCAGTAGAAAAGACATCTTTGCACTTCAACTTCTTTTCAGTTAGACTCCTTTTCCATTCCTCGGGTTACAGGGAGTCATCAAATGTGAATGACTTCCTTATCAACTTTCCCAATCTTGGAGAATGTCTCTCTCCCAGTTTTATAACCATCACTACTGTCACAGGGAAAAGATATTCAATTGGCATCCCACGTTTGAGTGTTATGTCTTTTCCAGAGATATTCTTGACAATCACTGTCATCCTGTTTGCGTGAAGAGCTAAGGGCTTCTACAGTTCAGGACCCATCAGGACTCCAGCACATAATCGTAACTCTTTGCAATCCTCCAGAGCATCCACCAGGAGGGCCATGGCATTTGGCATTCCAGCAAATTTGGGGGTTCCCATCACTCTAGCTACTTCTCCGGGACTTAACAGGTTTGGACTGGGAATATACTCATCATACTGCTTAGGAGGAACTTGCAACTTTGCAAAATCAGTTCTGAACACCGGGAGAATGCGTAAAGCTTTCAAAAAAATTCTTTTCACATCTCTCTTTGCATGTTCCCATGAGCCTTCTCACAATAGAAACATTTGTTCCCATGAGAATGGAAGCTTGTCCTTTCTCGACTGCATCTGGGCAGACCAACACCTGCTTCTGAAAACTCCACTTTCAACAGTGAGTTACCATCATATGGGTAATCATCAGTACGAAGCCCCTAAATTTCAAGGGCATTGAGCAGAATCAATGGCAAATGTGTCAAATCCCGGTTTTAAAAGGATCGGCAAAGTAAAGTAACTTGAGAGCCTGTGTCCAATATGACTCTAGCAAAAATACATTCAATCCATATGTATATATCAGAGCTTGGTTCCACTAAATCATCGGGAATGATGGTTTGCACTTTAGTATTTCCTTTGATACGCTGATTGGAATGTGCTCTTTCTGAGACACAAGGTCTTTCCCTTACTGGGTCCTTCTGAAGTTTCCCAACTGTCCTTTTTGCTTAAGCAACCACTGGGTTACCTTCCAAATGTTTTCCTGTCCTTCACGCTCCCACTTGCAACGTCCATCCTCTCTGTGGTTGTAAATACCAGTCACTTTCCCTGTCACCGCAGCATTCCTCTACCTTCAGGTGGATTGGACATGTCACGTTTGGTTGCAGCACTAGTTGACATCAAACAAGACATCTTGGCTTGCAGGTTTTTTACCATTTTGCAAAGCCCCTACTTGTGTGGCATCAGGGGTCACTTCAGCAACAGAGGCTGCAACTGAGGACATTGCCCGACTGTTGGAGACCTTCCAGTCCTCCATCATATTTTCCTCCCCTCTTAATTCTCTAAGTAGCTCACCAAATGAGGGAGTGGATGTATCTTGTGAGTCTTTCAAATGCTTAAAGTAATCATGTTATATGATCGCACACCCCCGTCACAACTTGTCCCACCTTTAATCAACTTATCTCAGCCAGTTGAATGGCCTGTTTATGGCACAAACAATGCAGTTGTCTCTCTAGCCAAATAAAGTAGGAAAGTTTCTCTCCTTCCTCCTGGAATGTGTGCCTAAACTTCATCATAAGATTGACTGGCCGTCCGTTGTGCCAAAAGCATTTTTTAATGCTTGTATGTAGTTAACTAACGTGACCAATGGGCTTTCTGCCTTTAAGGACCTCACTATAGCAGCTGCCAGACCTTTTAAATTCTCTACCAGTCTGTTCCTGCATATTATCTGAGCACTGCCAATCATCCAGTAACTGAAATGTCTGCTTTGCCCAAGCCTCATCATCGTCCTCCCCATCAGTTGTGGGTTGGACTCCAGAGAAGGTTCTCAGCCCACAATAACTTTGGCTCTCCGCAGGTACCCTTTGCCATTTATTGACCTGTGATGTAATAGCTGAAACCAGCTCAGAATTTAAATCAGCCGCTGAAGGACCCCTTAGACCTTTCACCACAGACTACTCTTTTCCCTCACTTTGCAGAAAAGGGAGCAGCTTGTCTTTTAGCTACACTGCTCCCTTCTCTGAAGATATGGACTGGCCACAGCCTCACTTCACCAGGTACTGCTGTTCTGTCGGGCAGTCACAGTAGGACTGTAGAAGTCACTGGTAGGAGTCACGGTACTGGTAGTTTGGATTAACACGACATCTTTGCCAGCTGATTTAACAAAATGCACTTCAATCAGTGTAAGCTTCCCGAATACTGTTACAGAACTTTGCATTCTAAGTAGCAGTTTGTTAGGAAATCATACAACAACCCCGCTCAGAACACAAGCATTACTTGTGGATACCCTCTTCGTATCACACCAGAGCTAAATCTCCGCAGCATCCATAATAAGGAACCTTAATTATGATGCACCTCATTTCCACAAACCACTAGATTAAACACTGGCTTAAACACACAAATTAAATGCTTAAGCAATCCTTATATTGCATTTGATCTCCAGACTAGCACCCCACAAAGGTAAAGCTCCCACCGTGACACGTAACAAACTTGGCTAATTAGTTAATCTGCTCACAGTCACATGATTCAGCACTGAGAAGGCCACCTTCAATACACACATCAAGGGTCAGAGGGTTCAGCCAAACAGGAAAGTTGGAATGTTTTGACAAAAGAGCAAGAATTGTGGTGAATGCTGTATAAATGCTGCCCTGTACAAAGTTATTGTTCACCAGGAAATTACAGATCGTACACAAGAATAAAATTACAGTGGAAATAGATTTACCAAAAATTCAATTTTAACAAACAGTTAACAGAAAACGGGTCCATTCCAGTTAAATCAGTTTAAATGTGCACATAAATGTTGGAGCTCATTCTGTAGTAGTTGGGTGTCTTGATTTACTCATGGCATTGAATTCTTGTCATCAGCCACAGGTCTGTCTTCCCTCGAAGAACATCACAAACAAATTGGCTAACACAGAAATACTGGCAATTCCTCTTTGAAACTATTTGACTGCGCAAAACACCCCTTGCAGTAGGGTTTCCCCTTCAGGTAGGAACTTCTAAGTGTCCTCTCTTGTGCCCTCCTCCGCACCTGTTAACAGAAGACCCCAAACCAGACTACTGTCCTTCAGAATTCTGATTCCGCCCAGCTCTCTTGAATCTTCCATTCCATCTCACTGGGCAGAAAGTTACAACACATACGAAGACAAACCTAATTGGCTGTCACAACATTCTTAAATGGAGCAAATGCTATCTCCTACTGAAACCAAAACACTAGTCTACAACATCTTTCCCTCCCCCCCATCCCGCTTTCTGATTTCCGCAAAGATCGCTTCCTGTGTGACTCCCTTGTCCATTCATCCCACTCCACTGACCTTCCTTCTGGCACTTATCCTTGCAAGCAGAACAAGTGCTACACCTGCCCTTACACTTCCTCCCTCACCTACCATTCAGGGCCCTAAACAGTCCTTCCAGTTGAGGCAACATTTCACCTGTGAGTTTGTTAGGGTCATTTACTGTGTTTGGTGCTCCCGGTCTGGCCTCCTGTAGATCAGAGACCCAATATAGATTGGGAAACCACTTCATTGAGCACCTACACTAGGTCCAACAGAACAAGTAGGGTCCGCCGGTGGCCACCTATTTTAATTCCATTTCCCATTCCCATTCCGATATGTCCATTCATGGCCTTCTCCACTGTCATGATGAGGCCACAATTAGGTTGGAGGAAAAACACCTTATGTTCCGTTTGGGTAGCCTCCAACCTGATGGCATGAAATATGGTTTCTCAAACTTCCAGTAATGCCACTCCTCCCCTCCTCCTCCATTTCTCATCCCCTTTTCCCTCTCTCACCTTATCTCCTTGCCTGCCCTTTGCCTCCCTCTTGTGCTACTTCCCCCCTTTTTTGTTCTTTCAGCAATCAACTTCCTAGCTCTTTACTTCATCCCTCCCCCTCCAAGTTTTGCCTATCACCTGGTGGTTCTCCCTCTCCTCCCCCCTCTTTTTAAATTTACTCCTCGGCTTTTTTTCTCCGGGTCTCCCGAACGGTGTCAGCCTGAAATGTCCATTGTACTTTATTCCGTAGATGCCGTCTGGCCTGCTGAGTTCCTCCAGCATTTTGTGTGTGTTGCTCAGATTTCCAGCATCTGCAGAATTTCTCTTGTTTGTTACTGGTCTGTGAAGCTTGATAACAGAGCACACTGTGTTTGTACAAAACTGCTAAAATAATATGTCCAACAGCATAGCAGTAGAAACAAGACATTTTGCTTTGTATTTGGGAGGTGGAGGCTTGGGATGGGTAGGTGTAAACATGATTAGTCATCAAAAAGTTTGACCAGTGATTAGTGGTGGGGGGACATAGATGCAATGGGGTATCAATAGTTTAGAAATTCTTAGATGGAGTTGGCAGTTGAGAGTGTGACTGATCAAGGGAAAGCCCTGGTGAATGGCAGTCTCCCAAGGGTTACTGGTGAGGAAGGAAGATCCATGTTGCTAAACTGCCTTAAGGAATAACAATCTGAGAGGCTCTAGCGACAGTCTGCCTCCTGGTTATACAGGGGAACTTGCGTCACATGGAAGCACACATCACAAGTACTGTGAAAGATGTCTTCTATCTGATTGGCCCCTGGTGGCATATAAGACGATAAGACCATAAGACAAAGGAGCAGAAGTAGGCCATTCGGCCCATCGAGTCTGCTCCGCCATTTTATCATGAGCTGATCCATTTTATCTTATTTAGTCCCACTGCCCCGCCTTCTCACCATAACCTTTGATGCCCTGGTTACTCAGATACCTATCAATCTCTGCCTTAAAGGCGCACAATGACTTGGCCTCCACTGCTGCCCGTGCCAACAAATTCCATAGATTCACCACCCTCTGACTAAAAAATTTTTTTCGCATTTCTGAAAGGGCGCCCTTCAATCCTGAAGTCATGCCCTCTCGTACTAGACTCCCCCATCATGGGAAACAACTTTGCCACATCCACTCTGTCCATGCCTTTTAACATTTGAAATGTTTCTATGAGATCTCCCCTCATTCTTCTAAACTCCAAGGAATACAGTCCAAGAGTGGACAAACGTTCCTCATATGTTAACCCTCTCATTCCCGGAATCATTCTAGCGAATCTTCTCTGTACCCTCTCCAACGTCAGCACATCCTTTCTTAAATAAGGAGACCTAAACTGCCCACAGTACTCCAAGTGAGGTCTCACCAGCGCCTTATAGAGCCTCAACATCACATTCCTGCTCCTATACTCTATTCCTCTAGAAATGAATGCCAACATTGCATTCGCCTTCTTCACTACCGACTCAACCTGGAGGTTAACTTTAAGGGAATCCTGTACGAGGACTCCCAAGTCCCGTTGCATCTCAGAACTTTGAATTCTTTCCCCATTTAAATAATAGTCTGCCCGTTTATTTTTTCTGCCAAAGTGCATAATCATACACTTTCCAACATTGTACTTCATTTGCCACTTCTCTGCCCATTCTTCCAATCTATCCAAGTCTCTCTGCAGACCCTCCGTTTCCTCAGCACTACCGGCCCCTCCACCTATCTTCGTATCATCAGCAAACTTAGCCAGAAAGCCCTCTATTCCATAATCCAAATCGTTGATGTACAATGTAAAAAGAAGCGGCCCCAACACTGATCCCTGTGGAACACCACTGGTAACCGGCAGCCAACCAGAATAGGATCCCTTTATTCCCACTCTCTGTTTCCTGCCAATCAGCCAATGCTCTATCCACGTATGTAACTTTCCTGTAATTCCATGGGCTCTTACCTTGTTAAGCAGCCTCATGTGTGGCACCTTGTCAAAGGCTTTCTGAAAATCCAAATATACAACATCCACTGCATCTCCCTTGTCTAGCCTACTGGTAATTTCCTCAAAAAATTGTAATAGGTTTGTCAGGCAGGATTTTCCTTTAAGGAATCCATGCTGAGTTCTGCCTATCTTGTCATATGCCTCCAGGTACTCTGTAACCTCATCCTTGACAATCGACTCCAACAACTTCCCAACCACCGACGTCAAGCTAACAGGTCTATAATTTCCTTTTTGCTTCCTTGCCCCCTTCTTAAATAGCGGAGTGACATTTGCAATCTTCCAGTCCTCCGGAACCATGCCAGAATCTATTTTGAAAGATCATCGCTAATGCCTCCGCAATCTCCACAGCTACTTCCTTCAGAACACGAGGGTGCATTCCATCTGGTCCAGGAGATTTATCTACCTTTAGACTATTCAGCTTCCTGAGTACTTTCTCTTTCGTAATTGTGACTGTGCACACTTCTCTTCCCTGCCACCCTTGAGTGTCCAGTATCCTCCTGTCTCCCTCAGTGAAGACTGATGCAAAATACTTGTTCAGTTCCTCTGCCATCTCTTCATCTCCCATTACAATTTCTCCAGTATCATTTTCTATCGGTCCTATATCTACTCTCACCTGTCTTTTACTCTTTATATACTTGAAAAAGCTTTTAGTATCCTCTTCGATATTATTTGCTAGTTTCCTTTCATAGTTAATCTTTTCTCTCTTATTGACCTTCTTGGTTTCCTTTTGTAAGGTTTTAAAGACTTCCCAATCCTCTGTCTTCCCACTAATTTTTGCTTCCTTGTATGCCCTCTCCTTAGCTTTAACTTTGGCTTTGACTTCTCTTGTCAACCACGGTTGCATCCTTTTTCCACTCGAAAATTTCTTCTTTTTTGGAATATACCTGTCTTGCACATTCCTCATTTCTCGCATAAACTCCAGCCACTGCTGCTCTGCCGTCTTTCCCGCCAGTGTCTCTTTCCAGTCAACTTTGGCCAGTTCCTCTCTCATGCCACTGTAGTTTCCTTTACTCCACTGAAACACCGACACATCAGATTTCGGCTTCTCTTTTTCTAATTTCACAGTGAACTCAATCATGTTATGATCACTGCCTCCTAAGGGTTCCTTCACCTCAATCTCTCCAATCACCTCCGGTTCATTACACCATACCCAATCCAGTACAGCCGATCCCCTAGTGGGCTCAACAACAAGCTGTTCTAAAAAGCCATCTCGCAGACATTCTACAAATTCTCTCTCTTGAGATCCAGTGCCGACCTAATTTTTCCAATCTACTCGCATGTTAAAATCCCCCACAATTATCATAACACTGCCCTTCTGACAAGCCTTTTCTATTTCCAGTTGTAATTTGTAGTCCACATCCCTGCAGCTGTTTGGAGGCCTATAAATAACTGCCATCAGGGTCCTTTTCCTCCTGCTATTCCTTAGCTCAGCCCATAAAGATTCTGCACCTTCGAATCCTATATCACCTCTTTCTAATGATTTAATATCATTTCTTACCAATAAAGCCACGCCTCCCCCTCTGCCTACCTTCCTATCCTTCCAATACACGGTGTATCCTTGGACGTTCATTTCCCAGAGACATGCATCCTTTAGCCAGGTCTCAGTGATGGCCACAATATCATACCTGCCAATCTGTAGCTGTACAACAAGATCATCCACCTTATTTCTTATGCTGCGTGCATTTAAGTACAACACCTTAAGACCAGTATTTGATACTTTTTGCTTTGATTTCACTGCAACTTTATTGCACTGCAACTCATCCCAATGGCTACACATTTGCCCCATCACCTGCCTATCTTTCCTAACATCTTTACTGCTCACTATCTTAGATTTATTTCTGTTTTCCCCTTCCTCCGCTCTATCATTCCAGTTCCCATCCCCCTGCCAAATTAGTTTAAACCCTCCCTAACAGCTCTATTAAACTTTCCCGCCAGGATATTGGTCCCCTTTGGGTTCAGTTGTAACCTGTCCTTTTTGAACAGGTCATACTTCCCCCAGAAGAGATCCCAATTATCCAAGAATCTGAAGCCCTGCCCCCTACACCAGTCTCTCAGCCACGCATTCATCTGCCTGATCCGACTACTCTTGCCCTCGCTAGCACGTGGCACAGGTAGCAATCCCGAGATTACTACCCTGGCGGTCCTGCTTCTCAGCTTCCTTCCTAACTCCTGGAAATCTCTCTTCAGGACCTCCTCCTTTATCCTATCTATGTCATTGGTACCAACATGTACCAAGACAACTGGCTGCTCACCCTCCCCCTTTAGAATATTCAGGACCCGATCCGAGACATTCCATGCTCATGAGCTAGAAAATTATGTAATAGAATTATAAGCATATCAGAAAGCATCAGAGAATCATTGGGCATGGAAACAAACCTTTCAGTCCATCCATTTGCACTCATTCTCGCTTGATACATGCTCCTGTTTATTAGATATGGAAGAAGTGAAGCTAATAAATTCTGAATATAATCAGGAAAATTGGATTTAGGGTGCCATTTCTTGATGAAGGTTATATGCCTGAATTCAGAAAATGGTCCAAACAAAAAAAAAATAGAAACCAATTGAAATATCCAGTTAATCTGTCTAACTCTTTCATAATCTTTTTCAAAACTACTCTATTTGTGCTGATTGGCAACAGGCTGTGTTTCAACACAGTTCTGAAAGATCATTTATGAATGAGAAACTCAGTGAGATTTTATTATGATTTATAATATCAACACTATCTACTGTGATATATATTAATCATCCTCAGGAGCATATGTTAAAGAGTTGAGACATAAATCTAGAAACAATAAATGGGTTCATTGTTCATCCAATGCAGAACATCATAAATTACTTACCCTAATGACATCAGGCTTAAGGTCATAATGTGAAAGAATGCTTCTATATGGGAACCTGGCTTTGTGTGAGCATGGGAAAGTTATTTTCTAAAATATTGTAGCTTACAATATTATGCATCCACTGATATTGTTAATAATTCCAATAATTATCGTATTTATTTTATGAAGAAATTGAATCATTCAATCCCTTCTGACATTTCCACCAAACAATTAATTCACAGCTGGTTCATACCTTTACTCCATCTGTCTGCCTTGCTTTAATTTTTATAGTGTGATTTTATTGCATTTCTTTAGGAAATACCCTGCACTTAAGCACTATCTTCTCATTTCAATGCAAGCAAAATAAGTTAATTTCCAGCTAATTTACAGGAGGTTAGTAAAATGTTTTATTTTTTTTTAAATGAGTGTTTGAGTTACTTTTGAAGCACATAACATTGTCCCTGATTATACACAGATTACACCATCATTATACAAATCACATATGAGTCTACAATTGATGTCCTTTCAGAGGCCACCTGAAATTCTGAATATTTTCTGTCAGCTACATATGTAAATTAGCTCGCAAACAACAGGAATTCTGCAGATGCTGGAAATTCAAGCAACACACATCAAGGTTGCTGGTGAACGCAGCAGGCCAGGCAGCATCTCTAGGAAGAGATACAGTTGATGTTTTGGGCCAAGACCCTTCATCAGGACTAACTGAAGGAAGAGCTAGTAAGAGATTTGAAAGTGGGAAGGGGAGGGGGAGATCCAAAATGATAGGAGAAGACAAGAGGCGGAGGGATGGAGCCAAGAACCAAGAGTTGATTGGCAAAAGGGATATGAGAGGATCATGGGACAGGAGGCCCAGGGAGAAAGAAAAGGGGGAGTGGGGGAAAAACCCAGAGGATGGGCAAGGGGTATAGTCAGAGGGACAGAGGGAGAAAAAGGAGAGTGAGAGAAAGAATGTGTGTATAAAAATAAATAACGGATGGGGTACGACGGGGAGATGGGGCATTAGCGGAAGTTAGAGAAGTCAGTGTTCATGCCATCAGGTTGGAGGCTACCCAGATGGAATATAAGGTGCTGTTCCTCCAACTTGAGTGTGGCTTCATCTTTACAGTAGAGGAGGCCGTGGATAGACATGTCAGAATGGGAAAGGGATGTGGAATTAAAATGTGTTTTAATTCCACAATTTTAATTCCACATCCCATTCCCACTCTGACATGTCTATCCACGGACTCCTCTACTGTAAAGATGAAGGCACACTCAGGTTGGAAGAACAACACCTTATATCCCATCTGGGTAGCCTCCAACCTGATGGCATGAACACTGACTTCTCTAACTTGTGCTAATGCCCCACCTCCCCCTCGTACCCCATCCATTATTTAATTTTATACACACATTTTTTCTCTCACTCTCCTTTTTCTCCCTCTGTCCCTCTGACTATACCCCTTGCCCATCCTCTGGGTCCCCCCTCCCCCATTTGTCTTTCTCCTGGGGCCTCCTGTTCCATGATCCTTTCATATCCCCTTTGCCAATCACCTGTCCAGCTCTTGACTCCATCCTGCCCCTCCTGTCTTCTCCTATCATTTCATAATTCAGGTCTCCCCCTCCCCCTCCCACTTTCAAATCTCTTACTAGCTCTTCCTTCAGTTAGTCCTGACGAAGGGTCTCGGCCTGAAACATTGACTGTACCTTTTCCTAGAGATGCTGCCTGGCCTGCTGTGTTCACCAGCAACTTTGATGTGTGTTGTTATGTAAATTAGCTCTTTAGATTTGCAGTAAATAAAGAATAAAGCATTGTCTCATCACCCCTGTCAAGTAGATGTTGGAGTTTTTCAGAACCTTACCTCTCCCTTTTAACTCTGAGGAATTTAAGTATAATTGTCAAACAATTGAATGATTAGAAATTTACATCTTTCTGAGAGGTTGGGATTTTCTGTTTAAAGAATGTATACTTCATTGTTATTCAAAAAGGTGCATAGAAGCACCAAAAAAACCTTATGATCTTTGTGATTTTAGTCTCCAATGAAAAAGTGTGTGCAGCTTATTCAAGCACTTTTCACTGAATGGATATAAAACGTCCTACAACATGCTGTTGGAACTCAGAGAGCAATCAGTCACAACATACAAAAATATGACAGCCTTAAATAACAATTATTGGTAGTGATCAATATTACATTAACAAGAAAATTATAAAGGCTTTACTGTGCATTACTCCAGCAAAAAGCACTTTGACAGTAATAGCACTTGTTCACCCTCTTGGTTAGATTTCTTCCCATATTTCAGAGATGTACTGGTTGGTAGGTTAAATGGTGATAGAAAATTGTTCTTAATGTAGTCGGAGAATCTGGATTGAATTGATGGGCATGTGAGACAGAAGAGGTTAGAGAGAAGTAAATGGGAGAATGAGATTGATAGGATTTTGCTGACAGTCCACACAGACTCTCTGGGCTGATTGGTTTCTTTTCCTACTGTGGAAAATTATAAGCACTCCTGTGATGAGCCACAGATATTTAACTACTGAACTTAAATCGCTATATAAGCATAAGTTGTTCATTTTGTTGTAAATGTAATCTGAATTATGACAGAACTGTTTATAAAGTCTCAACTTTTCCCTTACATTTCTAACTGTAAGAAGATCACTTTATTGCAATTCTATTTGTTGCAGTTTACTTCTGATTGGATATGGTGGCCATATTTCAATTTGTTTTAAAAATTCTTTTCCACTGAAGAATGGCAAAAATGTTGCTGGAGGTTTTAGGAAATAAGGATTATAATGGGTCAGACCAGCCTTGATTTTTGCTATTGACTATATTGCTTTGGCTTGATGGAAATTCCAGTTTATCTTCACTTGAGAGGCTATCTTGAATGATTGCAAATGAGCAGAGTTCACTATGACATTTTTAAACATGAATCTAGAATACTCCAATAAAAATTTAGTGCTTTAGTGCAATCATTGAGGAACTTGCTGCAGCTTGAATCTCTATCTATGAGCAAAGACCTCGGCCCGAAACATCGACTGTACCTCTTCCTAGAGATGCTGCCTGGCCTGCTGCATTCACCAGCAACTTTTATGTGTGTTGCTTGAAACTCCAGCATCTGCAGATTTCCTCGTGTTTGTGTTTCTGTGCGTCTTTGGCTTTCAATTTTTCATACTGCAATCCACATTTATTTCCTTCTTATCACAACCGAGGGGCAAGATTAGATCATGTCAACTCTTTCACAGTTGTTCTGTGTTTCAATTAACATGTGGAACGCAAACACGAGGAAATCTGCAGGTGCTGGAATTTCAAGCAACTCACATAAATTTGCCGGTGAACGCAGCAGGCCAAGCAGCATCTATTGGAAGAGGTACAGTCAACGTTTCGGGCCGAGATCCTTCGTCAGGACAAACTGGAAGAACAATTGTTTTCAGATGAATCACATGCTTTACACCATCTTGTGAGTGATTGTTGTGGCTACTTGCTGATAACAACAAGACATGATGGTCACAATTATCCACCTTCAAACAATTTCCATTGTTTCATTAAGCCAAATATATTACTGATGAAATCTAATTGCTTGGATTTACCCCATACCGCAATATCTAATATGTCAGGTTTGGGTTGATATTAATAAAGGGATAAAATTTAAATTGCTAATTAACAATTAACAATTTTGAAATACAATAGCCGATGGCAAAATGCATATTTAAAACTTCTCAGACTGCTTCCATTTATTGCACATTATGTATATAACTTCATTTCATGTTGCAAGAATACTGACATTATGAATGAAAAAATAATATTATTCTATTTTCCATGGTAACATGGTTCCATAGGGTATCGATTTTTTTTTATTCTACATGCTCATGGTTGTTAAGCTACAGGCAGGCTAACCGTAATTATCTTTTGTGAGTGAACATTTGATCTCTCAGCAGAAACAATTCTTACTTTGACAGCATTGTAAATTTAAATCAATATCACTAAATGTTCCAAAGAAAAAATATGTAATCATAAGCTACACTGAAGATTGTGAGGAATGGGCTGGGGAAGGATGATTAGGGTGTGTATAGGATGGTGTCACTTGTTGATGAAATGCCCTTGATTTCATAATTGTGAATAAACCACATGTTTCAATGGGTAGAGGTTGGAGGATGGTGTGGGGAAGCACTTTGCAACAAAAAGGATAAGAATTTCAGCAAAAGATTGACTGAATTAAAGATGACAATGTTCCTGAAATGGCAGTTCCTTTGACTAAGATGATGTGAATTCTGAAGTAATACAACAACAAATTTGCAAATAGTATAATCAGTGTAAGAAAAAGAAAATTAATTGATGACAAGTGTTTGAATTTTACATGAAGGACTGTAGACACTGGCTTTGGTCTGCCCAGTGTTTAGCTGGTGAACATCAAGGTTCAAAGTTTGTCAGTCAAACCAGCTGTGTGGGATTGCAAAGCAGTGAGAGGGTTGAGAGAAAAGCTTTCTCTCTGGATATGGAATATCTCGGGCATGAGTCATCCATGGATATAGGAACACTGATCACATGTCTGCAGGTGATGATTTTAAGCAGCAAGATACATAAAAGGAAGAAGAGTGAGCCAATATTAAAAAAGACTCCTAAAGTAACTGTATGGGAACAGTAATAACGGCTTTTGTTGTTTATGCTTTAATTACAGGTGGGTTGATATAAGTGGAACTAAGTATAAGGAGACCACTGAGCTAGCCAGTGGGGGATAGACATTAGGAGAACCTATTGTGACTGACACAGAAAGGAAAAGTGGATGAACCATTGCTTAAGGTAATGAATAAACACATGTTGATAATTCTGATACTTTGGAGGTGAATATCTGGATTGACAGATTTATAAAAGGAGCTTCAAAAAATAATGAACCTAGTTTCAGAGAACAGAACATGTCCAGCTACTTTTGAAAAATATAGAGATTTTTGAAAATAAGGAGAGCAGACGGAAGGGTGGGAGTTTTGGAAGAAGGAATTTGGTGTTCAAAGTTGAAAGTACATTTACTATCAAAGTACACATACTATAAACTAAAGTCAGATGTATCAGTATTACAGTTAGGCAAAGGGAATTAAAGAGGCATGAGAGAGGAGTTGGAACAGAATTGATTGGAAAAGAATACTGGCAGGGATGTTGGCACAGCAGGAACGGTTGGAATTTCTGGAAGCAATTCGGAAGGCACAGGATATACAGTACACACCCCAAAGAGTAAGAGGTGTTATAAAGGCAAGATGACACAACTGTGGCTAACAAGAGAAGTCAAAGCCAACATAAAAGCAAAAGAGAGGGTATATAATAGAGCAAAATTAGTGGGAAGCTAACAGGTTGGGAAGCATTTCAAAACCGACAGAAGGCAACTAGAGAAGTCATTAAGAAGGTACAGATGGAATGCAAAAAGTAAGCTAGATAATAATATTTAACGGGCTACCAAAAGTTCCTTCAGATACATAAAAAGTAAAAGAGAGGCGAGAGTGGATATCAGACTGTTGGAAAATGATAATGGGGGACAAGGAAATGAAGGAGAAACTAAATTAAGTATTTTGCATCAGTCTTCACTGTGGAAGATACTAGCAAGTTGGTGGAAGTGTGTGAAGTTACCATAACTAGAGAGAACGTTGTTGGGAAACTGAAAGGTCCGAAGGTAGATCAGTCACCTGGACCAGATGGCGTACACCCCAAGGTTCTGAAAAAGGTGGCTGAAGTAATCATGGAGGTATAAGGAATGATGTTTTGAGAATCAGAAGGCCTCTGACAAGGTAACACACATGAGGCTGCTTGAATAATAACAAGCCCATGGTATTTCAGGAAAGATTCTCACATGGATAAAGCAGTGGTTGATTGGCAGGAGGTAAATGGTGGGAATAAAGGGAGCCTTTTCTAATTGGCTGCCAGTGACTAGTGATGTTCCACAGGGGTCTTTGTCAGATTTGATTCTTTTTACGTTATATATCAATGATTTGGATGATGGAATTGAAGGCTTTGCTGCTAAGTTTGCAGATGATATGAAGATAGGAGGAGGGACAGGTAGTTTTGAGAAAGTGGAGAGGCTACAGAAGGACATACTGATTAGGAGAATGGGCAAAGAAGTGGCAGATGGAATATAGTGTTGAGAAGTGTATGGTCATGCAATTTGGTAGAAAAATGAAAGGGTTGACTACTTTGTAAATAGGGAGTAAATATGAAAAAAATTGAGATACAAAAGGACTTGGAATCCTTGTTGCAGGTTTCCCTGAAGGTTGATTTGTAGGTTGAGTTTGTGATGAGGAAGGCAAATGTGATGTTAGCATTAATTTCAAGAGGACTAGAATATAAAAGCAAACACATAATGCTGAGACTTTATAAAGCACTGGTGAGGCTTCACTTGGAGTATTGTTCACAGATTTGGGCGCCTTATCTTAGAAAGTATGTGTTGAAATTGGAGACGATTCAAAGGAGATTCATGAAAATAATCCAGGATTGAATGGTTTGTCATATTTGATGGCTCTGTGCCTGTATTCACTGCAATTCAGAATAATAAGGGGTGACCTTATTGAAACCTATTTGAATGGTGAAAGAAAGAACTTGATAAACTGAATGTGGAGAGGATGTTTCCTATGATGGGAGAGTCTAAGACAAGACGACATAACCTCAGAGTAGAGGGACGACCTTTTGGAATGGAGATGAGGAAGAATTTCTTCAGCTAGAGAGTGGTGAATCTTTGGAACTTTTTTGCCACAGGTAGCTGTGGAGGCCAAGTCTTTATGTATATTTAAGGCAGATGTTGATAGGTTCTTGATTGGTCAGGGCATGAAGGGATACAGGGGTAAGGCAGGAGATTGAAGTGAGAGGGAAAATGGATCAACCATGATGAAATGAAGCAGCAGACTTGATGGGCCAAATGGCGTAATTCTGTTTCTATATCTTATGGTCTATGGTCTAATTAATATTGAATCTGAAATCTGGATTGAGCAATCCAACTTAAGTTTAACTATCATTCGACCATAGATGAATACTCATGCATACAGCTAAATGAGACAGTGTTACTCCAGGGTCAACATGCAAAGCACAGTGTTAACAGTGACACACAGCACAAAGCACAGACAAAATAGCAAACATAAATGGTATCACAGTCACACAATAAAAGAGTCCCAAAACTCATGCTATCAATACACAGTCAACCACAAAAGAGCTCATCTCCTACCCAGCAAACACTGAGGGGGGGGGGGGGGCAGCATGGCTGTCTCCAGCCTGGACGCTGTGCCACAACCACCCCCTGGTGGATTGCGCCAGCCCAGATGCCACCCCCCTCCCAACCTCCAAGTGATACCGCAGCTGAGGCCCAGGGCCCTGTCCTCACACATACAAGACCACAAGCACATATAAAACATCAGTAAAATGCAATAAAGTGGAATATAGTCCAGATCTCCCCCAGCCCATCAAAATCATCACTTGACCGCAATAGAGCTGGTCTCTTGCCGAGGGAACACTGGGGCAGGGGACAGCTCTGACTCCAGCCCGGATGCTGCACCATTCTGTATCGGAGGAAGGCAACTGCCCGATGCCCGGCAGGCAACACCATGTCTTCAGGCCTACTCCACGCATGTACAAGATAACAAGCACATATAGAATATCAGTAAAATACAACCATGTTAAACAGATACGTGCATAGTTCAGACTCTTTGGTCCATCGTAATGTGGGAGGAAATCAGAGCAGCTGGAGAAAATGTGCTCACAGCAAGGATGTGCGACACAGATGATCTCAACTAGAATTCCAGTTGAGCCACTGTGCCACTCTTTCACCACGCAGCCCCTGGGGAAGTGCACTGACTCGGAGGCCTCTCCCACAGCAGCTGCAAAGCAGGTGACCCTGCGGCCTGAGGCCTAGCCCCCACTATGACTGAGGCCAGGCAGTCGACCACAACAGAACTTGTCTTCTGCTGAGCAAAACCCTTGGAGGGTAGCACTGACTCTATTCTAAATGCCGTGCCACGCCACCCCCCGGTGAAGCAGACTGGCCACGTCCCCTCACTCCTGACTGCAGTAAACAGATGACACCATGGCTAGTCCTCACTATGAATGAGGACGGGCAGCTCCCCTGCTCTCATCCAACAAATAAGGAAATTAAACTTGCAGCATACCATAATAACAATGTCCAAAAGGGTCTTGCGATCCCAGGAAAAATGACCATGACAGCCACTTGCTATTAGACTGTAAGCCTCCATCGTCTTGACTCAGCAAAACATGGAGGCAGCTCTTCCATTTTGTCCGACAGTGAGCAGCTCCCTGATGGTGTAGACCTGCATTACTTTATGTTCTTAATGTCTAACAGGATCTTGCAATCATTAGAAATACACTGAAACAGAACAGTAGCAACTTTTGTTGTAACCCTGTGGAAGCCGCTGCGGCTGAACGCGCCACCATCTTGCTGGAAGCATTTCCTCTGAAGGCTATTAGTTTTGGAGTCAGCTAAAACTCTTGAAGCTCTACTTTAGCTGCATTCACATTACAGTGATTAAAGAGGGATGATGAACTCTAGTCTTAGAGAGAAGTAGCATATAAAAGGCCTGTCAATCCATTGAGTCTTTGCAGTCATCTGCTGTTTACACTAATCCTCTTTTCATCACTTTATTTATTATTCCTACATTCTCGTCAACTCTTCCCAAATTCCAATCCCACCTCTCCTACCTCCTACTCGCCTTCATGTTAAAAGCAATTTACCAAAGCCAACTAACATGCCTTTGTGACTTGTGAAGAAACTGGTGATTCTGGAGGAAAGCCATGTGGTCATAAAACCTAAATAGTCCACGTAGGCAGCACCCAAGGTCAGGGTTAATCACCTGACTGCACATCCTTGTGTTGTGGGAGGAAATCAAGGCACCCGCAGGAAACATGTTCACAGCGAGGATGCACAGCACAGATGCAATGAAACTGCTCGAGTACCAGCTGAGCCATTGTGCTTCTCTTTGGCTTTTTTTGACACAACTGCGCTGAAACTAGAAAGACCACATACTGTGTGTGTGTGTGTGTGTGTGTGTGTCTGTGTCACTCTGTAAGTGTAAGTGTGCACTGCTAGGACACCTCAGCACAATTATTTAAGCAACCTAATGTACTATTGACATCATTACAATAAATCCAATATTCCACCCTGTGCTGGGGCACAAAAATTTGGAATTTAAGCAGGAGTTCTCACTCTGTTCCCTAGGAGAACAGAAGCACTATCAGAAGCAGGGTTAAAATTCTATATCTTATCCCTGCCTTCAGCCTAGTGCTTCAGCTGAGAGAGTCTCTGCCTCATATCTCCAGCTAGTTAAGGTTAACCTTGACCTCCAGTGTTATCTATCTGTAGAGTCTGCAAGTTGTCACTGTAACTGCGCTGGTATCCTCCTGGTGCTCTTGATTCCACTGACAACACAAAGATGTACGGACTGCAGGGTTAATTGGCCACTGTAAGTTGTGCCTTGTGCGCTGGCAACTGGTTGAATCTGTGGTTGGTTGATGGGAATGCCAGGTAAAATAATGGGGTTAGTGTTTGACAAATATGTTTGATGGTTGGTGCGCGCTCAATAGACCAAAGGGCTGGTTTTCATGCTTTGTGACTTGTGATTATTATATGTGCTTCCTTCTCTGTAAGTTGAATTGCGTATTTTGCAAGAAATATGTTGCTAATTTACAAAAGCACTGTTCTATTTAATAAACTTTTATACCGACTTCAGAGAAGCTGTCTGCTGTCAGCAGAATATTTGGTGGTAAACGAGCAACAGCACTAAGTTCCATGGAACACTTAAGACTGAATCATAATTTGTCATTTTTATGATTTCCAGCTTGTTCAGCTTTGCATGGTTCCCTTTCATAAAATAAACATACAGTTATGCTGCATACTATTAAATTAGCCTTTTGGTTTGCTGATTGATGGTGAAACTTACTTTATTGGAATAAAGTAGATCTTTATTCCAACTATGGTATTGTCCAAAGTGTCATTAAAAGACAAACATCACCTGGCCCAAGTTTATGAAATGAAACACCTGCACCTAACCAATCGAAATCAATCACAAGATAATTGCTCATGATAATGTCCAGCTTCAGTTTTCAATGTCTGCTTAAAGATGAAGCAAACTAAATCAAGATGTAACAGTGTCGATTCCTCTGTCACCAGGAATGTGTGAAAAATCTCTTCCATTCCAGGAAAGCAGATTTTTGCTTTCAAAGCTATTAATCTGTCTGAACCACAAATCTCTTCAATATGTACACAAATTTAAATAGCATTTCCTCGAGTGGTTAGTGTGTTGATTTGTACAGAACCTCGTAAAATGAATAAGGATCATCAGTCTCCATCAGACAGCTAAAATTCTTATATAATACTTTCAGCCTTAAGTCTAACTGTGCATGATTCTAACTCTCAGTGCATTTTAATGTGTGTCTATTAAAGCAAGTAAGATTCTTGCTTTTAAATTCCATTTTATCTGATCTCTAGTGGATAATATTTTAATCAATTTTTCACAATCATATTTCATGACCTTAGAATCAAATGTTCAAACTTTCATTTCAGAAGATGCAGCAAGTTTCATGCAATAAGTATCAATTCTATCCCATTTTAGACTCAGGCCTATAAGCATATCTGGGTCAGTACAGCGTTGCAGCATTCAATGCTACCACTGCACTTTTGCATCAAGCTAGGATTCTTCTGTCAGGTTTAACTTCGTGGTCTGGTATGCAATTCAAATGTACAGGAACATATGACACTCCAGAAAGTAGAGGACTCTGCCTAATACATCACAGGTGGTGCATCCCTACCCATCATCGTTAGTATCTACAGAGGCACTGCCCGAACAAGGCAACATCATTCTTCAGAGATCCCCACCATCCAGGCCAAACCACATTTTCACATTTACCATTGGGCAGAAGGTACAGAAGTCTGAAGTCTTCCACCACCAAGACCAAGAACAGCTAATTCCCTTCAGTCATTTGTTTCTTGAACAACCAACAAAGCAGTAATAACTACTATTTCGTTTACAAGACTGTAACATATAGGAGCAGAATTTGGCCATTTTGCCCCTCAAGTCTGCATTTTATCAGGGCTGATCTAATTTTCCTCTTAAACCCAGTCTCCTGCTTTATCCCCATATCACTTCACACCCTGATCAATCAAGAATCTATCAACCTCTGCCTTAAATATACAAAAAGACCTGAAATCCACTGTTGCCTGTGGCAAAGAATTCCACAGATTCACTGCTCTCTGGCTAAATAAATTCCTCCTTACCTCTGTTCTGAAAGGATGCCCCTATATTCTGAGGCTATATCCTGTGGTGAGACTGTCCCACTACAGAAAACATCCTCTCTATATCCACTCTATCAAGGCCTTTCACCATTCGATAGTTTCAATATGGCCACTCCACATTCTTCTTTATTCCAGTGAATACAGACCCAGAGTCATCAAACACTCTTCATTGACAAGCCATTCAATCCTGGAATCATTTTCCTGAACCTCCTTTGAACCCTCTCCAGTTTCAGCATAACCTTCTAAGGTAAGGGGCCCAAAACTGCTCACAATACTCCAAGTGAGGTCTCACCAGTGCTTTATAAAGTCTCAACATTACATCCTTGCTTCCTTGCTTTTATATTCTCGTCCTTTTGAAATGAATGCTTACATTGCATCTGCCACCCTCTCCACAGAGTCAATCTGCCAAATTAACCTTTAGGGAATCCTGCGCAAGAACTCCTAAGACCTTTTACACTTCAGATTTTTATATTTTCTCTCCATTTAGAAAATAGTCAACCCTTTCATTTCTTCTACCAAAGTGCATAACCATTAACTTCCTGACACTGTATTTAGAAACAAAGAGACATAGTATTTCATCTGCCACTTCTTTGTCCATTCTTCTAATCTGTATAATTCCTTCTGTAGCCTCTTGACTTCCACTAAATTACCTGCCCCTCCTGCTATCTTCATATCACCTGCAAACAAAATCATCAATTCTATCATCCAAATCGTTGACATATAACATAAAAAGAGTTGGTCCCCATGCAGACCACTGTGGAACACCACTAGTCACTGGTAGATAACCAGAAAAGGCTTCCTTTATTCCCACTTTTTGCTTCCTGCCAATCAGCCACTGCTTTATCCATGCTAGAATCGTTCCTGTAATACCATGGGCTCATAGCTTGTTAAGCATCCTCGTGTGTGGCACCTCACCAAAGGCCTTCTGAAAATCCAAGTACACAGCATCAACCAATTCTCCTTTGTCTACCCTTCTTGTGATTTCTTCAAAGAATTCCAACAGATTTTTCAGGCAAGATTTCTCCTTGAGGAAACCATGCTGACTACAACCTATTTTATCATGTGCCTTCCAAGTTACCTGAGACCTCATCCTTAATAATCAGCTCCAACATCTTCCAGCATAGTCCAACTAGAGTCAGACTAACTGGCTTACAACTTAAAAACGCAAACAACCTTAATTCTGCAGATGCTGGAAATTCAAGCAATGCACATCAAAGTTGCTGGTGAACGCAGCAGGCCAGGCAGCATCTCTAGGAAGAGGTACAGTCGACGGTTCAGACTGAGACCCTTCGTCAGGACTAACTGAAGGAAGAGCTAGTAAGAGATTTGAAAGTTGGAGGGGGAGGGGAGATCCAAAATGATAGGAGAAGACAGGAGGGGGAGGGATGGAGCCAAGAGCTGGACAGGTGATTGGCAAAAGGGATATGAGAGGATCATGGGACAGGAGGTCCGGGGAGAAAGACAAGGTGGGGGGGAACCCAGAAGATGGGCAAGGGGTATAGTCAGAGGGACAGAGGGAGAAAAAGGAGAGTGAGAGAAAGAACATGTGTATAAAAATAAAAAACAGCTGGGGTACGAGGGGGAGGTGGGGCATTAGCGGAAGTTAGAGAAGTCGATGTTCATGACATCAGGTTGAAGGCTACCCAGACGGAATATAAGGTTTTGTTCCTCCAACCTGAGTGTGACTTCATCTTTACAGTAGAGGAGGCCGTGGATAGACATGTCAGAATGGGAATGGGATGTGGAATTAAAATGTGTGGCCACTGGGAGATCCTGCTTTCTCTGGCAGACAGAGCATAGGTGTTCAGCAAAGCGGTCTTCCAGTCTGCGTCGGGTCTCGCCAATATATAAAAGGCCATATCGGGAGCACCGGACGCAGTATATCACGCCAGCCGACTCACAGGTGAAGTGATGCTTCACCTGGAAGGACCATCTGGGGCCCTGAATGGTGGTAAGGGAGGAAGTGTAACAGCATGTGTAGCACTTGTTCCGCTTACAAGGATAAGTGCCAGGATGATCAGCGGGGACGGATGGGGGGGACGAATGGACAAGGGAGTCGCGTAAGGAGCGATCCCTGCGGAAAGGGGGGGGGTGGGAAAGATGTGCTTTGTGGTGGGATCCCGTTGGAGGTGGCGGAAGTTAAGGAGAATAATATGTTGGACCCGGAGGCTGGTGGGATGGTAGGTGAGGACCAGGGGAACCCTATTCCTAGTGGGGTGGTGGGAGGATGGAGTGAGAGCAGATGTGCGTAAAATGGGGGAGATGCGTTTGAGAGCAGAGTTGATGGTGGAGGAAGGGAAGACCCTTTCTTTAAAAAAGGAGGACATCTTCCTCATCCTGGAATGAAAAGTCTCATCCTGAGAGCAGATGCGGTGGAGACAGACGAACTGCGAGAAGGGGATGGCATTTTTGCAAGAGACAGGGTGAGAAGAGGAATATTCCAGATAGCTGTGAGAGTCAGTAGGCTTATAGTGGACATCAGTGGATAAGCTATCTCCAGAGATAGAGACAGAAAAATCTAGAAAGGGGAGGGAGGTATCGGAAATGGGCCAGGTAAACTTGAGGGCAGGGTGAAAGTTGGAGGCAAAGTTAATAAAGTCAACGAGCTCAGCATGTGTGCAGGAAGCAGCGCCAATGCAGTCATCGATGTAGCGAAGGAAAAGTGGGGGACAGATACCAGAATAGGTATGGAACATAGATTGTTCCACAAAGCAAGCAAAAAGTCAGGCATAGCTAGGACCCATACCTCTAGTTTGGAGGAAGTGGGAGGAGCCAAAGGAGAAATTATTAAGAGTAAGGACTAATTCGCTTAGATGGAGCAGAGTGGTGGTAGAGGGGAACTGATTAGGTCTGGAATACAAAAAGATGCGGAGAGCTATGTCCAGTCCCTACATACTTCCATCCCCCATCAGGAAGGTCTCAAAGCTCTCCGCAACTCAGGTTGGAGGAACAACACCTTATATTCCGTCTGGGTACCCTCCAACCTGATGGCATGAACATTGACTTCTCTAACTTCCGCTAATGCCCCACCACCCCCTCGTACCCCATCCGTTATTTATTTTTATACACACATTCTTTCTCTCACTCTCCTTTTTCTCCCTCTGTCCCTCTGACTATAACCCTTGCCCATCCTCTGGGTTCCCCCCCCCCACCCCGCTTGTCTTTCTCCCTGAGCCTCCTGTCCCATGATCCTCTCATATCTCCTTTGCCAATCACCTGTCCAGCTCTTGGCTAAATCCCTCCCTCTCCTGTCTTCTGCTATCATTTTGGATCTCCGCCTCCCCCTCCCACTTTCAAATCTCTTACTAACTCTTCCTTCAGTTAGTCCTGACGAAGGGTCTCGGCCTGAAACGTCGACTGTACCTCTTCCTAGAGATGCTGCCTGGCCTGCTGCGTTCACCAGCAACTTTGATGTGTGTGGCCCATAATTTCCTTTCTTCTGCTTCTCTCCCTTCTTGAATAGTGGAGTGACATTTGCAATTTTCTAGTCTTTTTCGGAACCATTCCAGAATCTAGTGATTCTTGAAAGATCATTACTAATACCTCCACAATCTTTTCAGTCACCTCTTTCAGAACCCTGGGGTGTACACCATACGGTTGAGCTGACCTACCTACCTCCGGTCCTTTCAGTTTCTCTCTAGTAATGGTAATTTCATACACTTCATGGCCTCTGACACCTGGAACCATACAGCTAATGTTTTTACAGTGAAAACTGATACAAAGTATTTATTGTATTTGTCTGCCATTTCGTTGTCCCTCATTACTACCATTCCAGCATCATTTTCTCACTGTCTGATATCCACTGTAGCCTCTCTTTTACACTTTATGTATCAGTAGAAGCTTTTGGTATCCTTGTTTATGAGCCCCTCCTGTTAGACTATTTGAGGTAATTTATTTTTTGTTCTTTCTTACTTCTCTTTTAATATTTGTATATTTATTTATTTGTGTACCTGTAATGCTATGGTGACACTGTAATTTCCTTTGGGATCAATAAAGTATCTATCTATCTGTCTATGTATCTATCTATCTATATAAAATTATTGGCTAGCAGTATGACCAGTTTGATCACTTTGCATTAAAATGGATTTGTTTTATTTTGTTCCAATTGTGTTCTTCCTTGTAAAAAGATTGTACAATTTGTACAATATTTAGTTTTTGCTTTCTTGTGAATGCTGCTTATATGATGCTGTGTGCTTAGGATGCTGCTGCACGTAAGTTTTTCAAGGTGTCTGAGCATCTGAGAATAAGTGTGACTTTGACTTTGATCCTGACACTGGTTCCTCTCTATGTGGAGTTTACATTTTCTTCCAGTGACCAGGTGGGATTGCACTGATGCACCACATTCCTTCCACATTGCACAGATATGTTGGAAGGTTAATTTGTGAACGTACTTTCTCTCTGGTGTAGTGGTTGGCAGGAAACGGACTAGTAGGACTGTTCCAAAAGCTGGCATTGATTTATTGGACTGAATAAGCTCCATCTAGGCTGTGAGAAAATATGCATATTTTTGGAATTGCAAATCCTAAATTATTTCAAATTGGATTCTGCCTATTTCTCAATCAATGGGCAAAACCATGCCTTAACCCACCCACTTCTCAGACTCAGTCCTGCAAGCGGCTTACTTTTGACCAAATGGGTTCCATTGACCTGAGGGCTTTACAGCTGTGATTTGCACCTCACCTTCGCATAGCTGACATTTATCTGTAATGGATTATATTTGAAGAGTGAATACAGCCTTAATGAATTTCCTTTCATTGAACAGGGCCAAGAGCTCGCCACTCAATAGGATATACTGAAAAAAATTTACTAAACTGTCATCCTCTGCTGCTGATATAATCAGTGTTTAATCCTTTCTGATGCAACGGAATGATACAGTTTAGCTTTCTGGAGAAATGCCATGATCACACTCTTGCAAATCTGACTATGGCTTGGCAGAAGGTTAATAGGTGCTCATAGCACAAACACATTTCTGCTCCCCTACAGCCCAAAACTACAAAGTACAGTGCAGAAGAGTAACTTGAATCAATTGTGGCAGAAATTTTCAGCTATTTATTTAAAGGAATCTTTCAAAATGGATACAATTTCTCCTTAATGTGTATGTACACTGAAATTTGCAGCGTAACTATGACCAAGACCCTTTGAACAACATCTGTTTGAATGACAGAGTTAATAAAATCACAGGTTTTGCACTGCACATTATCTTGTCTGCAGCAGAAATTCAGGCTGAGCAATTACGACTCAGTAAAAAGAAAAAAAAAACTTCCATATGTCCTTTCAACTAAGTAACCCCATTCAAATGACACATCTTATTTGACTGTCTGACTGCTGTTTTCTTCGCTTTGTGGGAATGGAAGTAAGAAACAATCTTACTTGTGATTAGCACTTCATCGTCAATTCTCAACAGAACCATCAGAAAAGATGAGTACACTTGGGGCCAGTGTATAAGATATAATCATTCACATGTAAAGCCCAGTTCTCTAACTCATATGCTTTACTTCTTGGTTGATGTATCATGTCTGATTTTATCATGGATTATTAATTTAACCTTGCTTCGGTCAAAGATTTCTTCCCAAATTGTACAATTTGTAAGTAGATTCACAAACACAAGAAAATCTGCAGATGCTGGAAATCCAAAGCAACACACACAAAATGTAAGAGGAACTCAGCAGACTGGGCAGCATAGATGGTAAAGAGTAAACCGTCGATGATTCTCGGCCCAAAACGTCAACTATTCACTCTTTTCCATTGTAAGTAGGTTACTTGTTCCTGTATTGATTGTTAAAAATATGCAATCTATGGCAGTCATATGTCATTTTAGCTGGTTAACACATACGGCCTTGGTTGTGATTAGATGAAAGCCCAAATTTACCTTCTATACAATGTAATAGGGTTTACTTGCGTTTGAAAGTTCAAAGTACATTTATGATCAAAGTGTGCATACTATATACAACCTTAAGATTCACCTCCTTACAAGCAGCCACAAAACAAAGAAGCCCAACAGAACCTATAAAAAAAGACTGTCAAAATCACAATGTGTAAGAAGAGAGACAAAAACACATTGTACAAACAATAAAAGTAAGCAAACAGCATGTAGAACGAAAGTGAGTTCTCAGACAGTAGGCTCATAGTAGCCAAAGCAGGCCACAGCCTCAGCCTTAGCGTAGCACTGAGTGGAGTAAACGTCGCCGAGCAGAAAACACAGAACTGGCCTGACCCTCACCTCTGGTCCTCTAGCCCGGCATTTAAATCACTCAGGCACTTGGCTGTTCCTTTCTCTAAGACATGGACAATACATCAATACACTCTGGGCCTGGACCCCATGGCCACATTTCAGCTCAAACCTGACCTTTCCAAATCAGCCTGCCAATTAGATTGTCAAACCTTGCTCTTGGTTTAGGTGGAGGGGCCTCGAATCTGCCTCTCCTCTGCTCTAACTTTACTCCACTCTGCTTGCCTCAACTTTGCTTTGACTTTGCCTCGCACCCGCATGCTTTAACTCTCGACTCAGCCTCGCCTTTGCTCGCCTCTTCATTGTCTGCGCTGATTGCTTACCATGTTTTTTTTTACAGAAAAAGTGTTATTAATAAAGTATTTAGTTGTATTTCTCGTATTGTTGACTGCCAGTAAGTGGTCACGCACCTTCAGCAGTGCCATGTTAAACTGGAAGTATAATATTTCTCAATCTTTCCAAGCAAACAAATATTTTTCAACTGGTTATACAAACTGTTGTTGCTCCATTTCACACCTTGTGGTGCATCAAGCAGCATTTTTTTGCCATTTTATAGCATTTTGACTGTTTTTTACAAGGCCGAGTTGGTCGCTTGGCACTTAACCCAGCACTGCAGGAAACTGTGCAACGAGTTGGCCGGATTCGAACTTGGGACAATTTGCTTTGGTGCTGATGCCAATACAGCACCAATTGGCTTGGTTATGGAAATGGTTATGTCAAATCTCCATGGCATGTCCACAATGTATCCTATTAAAAAGGGATTAAATAAATACTTTAACATTTTTTGTCATAATTGATTCAAATGACTCTTCTATATTGCATTTTGGTCTGTAGGGAGCAGTTCTGTTTGTGTGTGATATGATTCAGCTGTTAACCTTCCACGAAGCTGTAGTCATACTGCCAAGTCGTGATCAACACATAACTTTGCCAAAAGGGCAAATTGTAGATTCATAGGAAAGGATTGTACACTGATTATATAAAATTCAAAAATTCAGGGGACATTTTATTTCATATCTTTTTAGTATCTCCTCATGAAGGAGCTTGTGAACTTCAGCTCATTGTCCAACAGGTGGTGTTTCCACATAGTCCATAATCCATTGAAGCAACAAGATACTAAAATAATACATTCATAAATCAGCATGAGCAGAGACTTCAACATTTAATGAGAAGTTTGTTGTTGTAATCTGACAGGGTTCAGCATCATTTTTCTTTAAATTTCATTTCTGAGCTCTGATTATCACTGGTTAGTTGACAATAATTGACCTTCATTAGCTGTCCTGAGTAGATGATGATCCTTCCTGAATTGCTTGTCTTAGTCCAGTAAATTATAACATGGATTACTGCAGGGGTTGTTCAAAAGTTAGCCATGTTGCTCTATGTGGTGCCATTGGTAGGAAAGATAGAGTGAAGTTAGCTATTTTTGATACTAAAGCACCAGTTGATTTTTTTCCCTAATAAACAGTTTCCTAGTCTCTTCCTTTTAAATCATCTATTTTGCTTCTGCAAATCGTTTGCCCTGAACTTGAAGTTCATCCTCTTTTTTAGAGCAAAATGTGTATTGTTTATGATGCTAATGTCCACTTCCAAAGGAATAAAAACATTCACAAAATTGGCCAAATGTACATGAATACATCTGCTTGCCCCAGTCCTTCCCCTTTTGTCCATATCCTATTGTCTTCTCCTATTAGATTCCTTCTCCTCAGACCTTTACCTCTTCCTACTATCCCCATCCAGTGTCAGCCTGCATAGGCAGGCACATCCCACTCTCCATCCAGCTAACAGGAGTCATTTGTCACTTCTTTCCAACTCACATGCAGCCTATTTAAACCCAGCTTTCATGTACAGTCCTTGTTCACCCATTCAACCAGCCAGCCTCAACAAGTTGCACCTAGCCCTCAGTTACCACGCCGCCTGTTGTGTTTAGTATCTTTTCTTTCTTGTTTTGTGGCTCCTCATGGCTCTTTATTTTGCAGTTTATTTGTAAAGTTTTTTTTTACTTCCACCTTGTCTCTGCTGCTCCGCTTTTGGGTCAAGTGTCCTCTACATTACCTGACAGGATGGGTGAACCAGGGGCCTAGCAAATGGGATGTCTGAAGAGAACAAGGGTGGTAAGCATGAAGCAGTGTAAGAGGAGATGTGTAGATTGTGGGACAGCTCAGCCTAGAGAAAATAATTCTTCCATGTGGAAGGGTTACAGTTGGTGAAGCATCAAAGAAACTTCTCCACTTGTTAATTGCCTCTTTCTGACTGACCGTTGGTCTGTGGATGCTAGACAAAGATGAGAGGAGAGAGCGGAAGGTTCGCCAGAAACAGGAGCCAAGTTGTAGCACCGTGCCTGACAAAATGTCTTGAACTAAACCATGGAGGCAAACTACATGTTGGAGAGCCAGCGGCTCAGTGGCTGACAGAAGTTTGGGGAGGGTAATGAAGTGGGCCTTGGAGAAATGGTCCACCGGTGTCATGATCACCACGGCCCTATCGTAAGGTGGCAAACTTCTAATAAAATCCATGGTGATGTGGGGCCATGGGCACCGAGGCATTGGTAGGGGCCACAGAGGCCAAGAGGGCTGATAGTCGGAGGAGGGCACAAAGAGGGCAGGCAGTGACAAAATGGCATACACCTGTGATCATGGTGAGCCACCAGAACCAGTGCTCAAAAAAATCAGGGTCCGTCATGCACCAGGATGGCTGGAGAAGGGTGAGGAGTGGGCCCACTTGAGTGCCTCAGAGTGGATGCTGCAGGCATGTACATGCATCTGCCAAAGTGTCGGCCAGAGCAGGGCTTGCCTGATCTGGTTCTCAAGGTTCCAGACAATCAGGGCAAGGAAATGAGAGGATGGAATGATGGGCTGACGGTCGATCTCCATTTCCATTGGGTCGAACTGCCATGACAGGGCATCTGCTTTTGTGTTCTCGGAACTGGGTTGATAGGAGATAATGAAGTTCAATTATTCAAAGAGGTTGGTCCAACAAGCCTGATGTGGATTGAGTTGACAGGTCTGTTGTATGGAAGAGGTTCTGGTGGTCAGTCCAGATCAGGAAGGGCTCAATGTTTCCCCATCAGCCAATGTTTCCACTTCTCCAAGGCTCATTTAATAATGATGAGCTTCCTGCCTCCTTCTCCATAATAGTGTAGAGTTGAACATGTGCAAGAAGAAAGCACAAGTGCGTGTTTTCCCATCCAGTCCTCACTGGGAGAAGATGTTCCTGGTACCTAGGTCATATATGTTCATTTTGGATCCATTGTTCATCGAGGAGTTCTATTGGCTCCATTAGGGTCATCCTGGGCTGTTGGGTGCCAGCTGTAGGAAGAGCAGGTCCTGACAAGCCTGCACAGACAGGAACCTCCCAAACTCCACCCAGTTAACAGGAGTCACCTGTCATTCATTTCCAACTCATCACCTGCAGCCTATTTAAACCCAGCTGTCATTCACAATCCTTGCTTACCTATTAAACCAGCCCACCTCAACTAGTTCCTCCTGGTCTTCAGTTATTGTGTTGCCTATTATGTTTATTATCTGTTCTCTCTTGTTTTGTGGCCCTTGAGATTTGTTATTTTGCAATGTATTTTTAAAGTATTGTTTACTACTATATCATTTCCACCACTCTGCTTTTGGCTCAAGCCTCCTCTACATTTCCTTACACCCAACTTCTCACATTATGCCGCATCTCTCTCCCACCCACCCACTTTAGCCCTCAACTAGTCTCACCTATTGTTTACCAGCTTGTGCTCGTCTCCCTCTCCACACCACCTTATTCTGGCTTCTGCCCCTTTCCTTTCCAGTTCTGATGAATGGTATCAACCCAAAACATCAACGATTTATTTCTCTCCATAGATGATGCTGGACCTGTTGAGTTCCTTCAGCATTTTGTGTATGAGGCAGTGATCAGTGAAGAGCATTCTAGTGAATCACTTAACATCACACTGCCTCAAATCTGAGACTGAGTTACTGTACAAAGGACACCAAACTGGTGATACAAACACTTTAATTTCTGCCTCATTCCTGAATATCGTGCTCCTGGTTTTATGAGGATTCATTTTCTCTCAGCAGTGGAGGAAACATGCACAGTACAACTAAGGATATCATTATAAACATAAGAAATTTTGCAAATGCTGTAAATCCAAAGCAACACACACAAAATGATGAAGAACCTCAGCCTGAAATGTTGATTGTTTATTCCTTTCCATGGATTCTGCTTGACCTGTTGAGTTCCTCCAGCGTTTTGTGTGCACTACTTTGATTTCCAGCATCTGCAGATTTTCTCTTGTTCATATAGTAATTGAGTTTTTACTTATAACCCCTGATGGTTGGTATCTCCAGGCTGTGGGATAGTTGACCATAAAGGGACATAAGGAGCAGTAGAACTACATGCCATACCTTTGTAGAACAATTTGTGGGCAAAGATGAATGGAGTTCCTTTCTTCAAATATACTATAAACCAATCAGATTGCTGAGGTCCTTTTCCATTTGCTCTACTTAATCTCCCTCACATTGTGCACAGAAGATTATCGGGACACAGCTCCCAGCCCTGGAGGACACCTACAGCTCTCGCTGACTAAGGAAAGCTACAAGCATCTGTAAGGACAATACACACCCATGCAATCATCTGTTTGAACTTCTTCCATCTGGTAGACGTTATAAGAATTTCTACGCCTGCACTTCCAGACTGAAAAATAGCTTTTTCCCCAGAGCTATAACTGCTCTGAACCAATCGATCAAGCATCATCCATTAATTTGTTATATTGCTACTTTAATACTGGTTTTGTGGTTGCTGGTTGTACTGGCTGGTTACTTGATTTTACTTATTGTTTATTTATTTTATTTGTTGTTTTATAGCATTGAGTATGGGAGTTGCAAATTCATTTTCGCTGTATTGGTGCATGACAAATTGTACTATGCAATGACAATAAAGATATTTCATTTTGTTTCATTTCATTACAGTGTCACATAACAAATAAGTTTCCTGTTTGATAATCACATTCCACTTCTCAACACTCTGTTGACCGTTAAAGCTAGTCCTTTGGTCAGCTGGAGAAAGTAGAATATTCATACACTTGGTTTACCCAAATCATGTTTATTTGTTCTCTCTCAACAAATTTTTAAATCAGTCTGTCACTAGTGTGTTAAGGGGTAAGAATGACTCCCTTGTTTCTGATCTGGCAGACTTGGTACTGCAGAGCTTCTGTCCTTTATGTACCAGACCCAAGGTTTCTCTTCTTCCGTATCAACTGTTAGTCTCTGGAGTTATTGCTGCTGAGGTTCTCGATGTTATTTTGTTTATGTACTTCAATATTTCAAAAACTAAGGATTCCTCAGTCTGCAACTGAGACAATTAGACAAAACAAAAGTGAGCGTGGAACTGATTTCTCCAATTTCCCCATGTGGATCTCATGACCAAGCTTTTCCATGTTGGCATGCTTTGTCACAGCCTTATCCTCTAGTTAATTCTTATTACCAGATAACAACATGCTCTTCTGCCAGCTGTTGATGTATTGGATGCAACTGGAGACATTTTAGTCAGAACCTATCATTCCTTACCCTGCTACAGCTAGAAAGCCACTCTACATCTTCTTTGCTAGAGATCCAAACCTACATATACCTCTCTTCCTCCACCTGGTTCAATCCACCCATCATTGTTTCTTCATCTGGTTCTATTTATCACTTTGCAGCCACCATCCCAGCTCCTCATATACTACTGTGTTGGTGCATGGCCAAGTGGTTAAGGCGTTCGTCTAGTGATTTGAAGGTTGCTAGTTCGAGCCTTGGCTGAGGCAGCATGTGTGTCCTTGAGCAAGGCACTTAACCAGACATTGCTCTGCAATGACAGCGGTGTCAAGCTGTATGGGTCCTAATGCCCTCCCCTTGGACAGTGTCGGTGGCGTGGAGAGGGGAGACTTGCAGCATGGGCAACTGCATGTCTTCCATACAACCTTGCCCAGGCCTGCACCCTGGAAACCTTCCAAGGCGCAAATCCATGGTCTCATGAGACTAACAGATGTCTATATATATACTGGCAATCTTTTCTGTCCCTCTCAATCCCAATGCAGATTCTTGACCCAAAATATTGAGTTATATCATTTGCGTCCACATTTGCTCTTTGAGCTGTTGACATCTTTTAGTGTTCTACTTTTGTTCTGGAGTCCAGCATCCACAATTTCTTTAGTCTTTGCTGTAAGTCTCCATGGCAATATTTTCTTAGCATTGTCAGAGAACGTCCTGGACCATTAACCATCCTTGTGTGTGATAACTGCCAAATGTTGATTCACACTGAATTCACTGTCCTTGCTTCCGTTATGGGATGATTGCTTTTAACTCTTTGCTAGATATCTGTTCTTGCCTGTTTGTCATGTGAACTTGGATTCTTTCCCACATAGTTTTTGCAGAGTTTTGATCCAAAACATTGGCACTTCTTACACCCCCACCCTCACCCCCACAGATGCTGCTCCAACCACTGGTTTCATCCAGCAAATTTTTTGTGTTTCAGTTATCAGCAATCTCTCTGCCACACTTTTATTCATCATGCTTTTGTAGAGGTTTTGCTGCTACCCACATGGCTGGTTGCCTTTATAGTCTTACTACTCTTGTCCATCACTTCACACAGCCCGGCTCTGATTCTAATGTAAGCCAGCCTCAGTGATTCTCTGAAAACGTGTCTCAATTCCGTAAAGATGATTTAATAAGCAACTGCTATCGATGTAAGTGAAGTGATGTAAAATCAGTAAATTTTGCTGTGATAGGAAAGAAAACGCATCAGCGAGACATACCCACAAATTACATCTTTCAATATGTTGCCCGAATTATCCAAAGGTTTCTCTGTAAATGCCTCTGAAAACACAATTCCTTGCTTCTGATTTTCTGTCAGATTTTCACCTCATTTGAGTCAGATTAATGGGATCACTGTAAAACAAAAAAAAGTCATGTGGTTTTCCAGAGTTTCTCAAGTAGAAATTATCAAAGACTCATTTCCTTAAAATGTGCGCTCAAATAATTTTAATGTGCAAATTTAGATATTTATGAAAAAGAATAATGAATAAAATACAGTTTAGAAACTGATTAAAAGTCAAGGATATTAAACTAATTGGCTCTTCACTGTCGTCAACAAATGCACACTCTAAGTCATTAGGAAGATGGCCAGCAACAAAATATCAAATTCAAGCTGTCTTTTAGCATTTAAATTACCTTCACTTTCAATGAGTGGTCCCGACATTCAGTGAACCACAGTTTCAATGTGGTGGAGGGTGTTCTAAACACTGCTGTTTCAAGGTGTCATTTAAATTTAAAACATGCCTGAATACCGGCCAGATTGACCGCTTGGCTGCCCGGATTCAGTGATAAACTTTGTTGTTCCTCAAGGGCTGCATAGAATCGAAAGAACCACATTAGCAGTTTATCGCTCCTTGAACCTTTGGGAAGCCTGTAAGTGAGCCAAACCAAATAATGCTGCCTGTTATCTCCTCAAACAAAAGGATATCAATTCCCCTGTCATTGAATACAAAGCATTTGTGACACCTAATGTTTTGCAAATTGGGAAATATGTTGTAAAGCACAAAAATAATCTGGAGGGATGAAAAAGTTCTCGCGAAAGGTTATGAAATGTTAACCCTGTTTCACTCTCCATAGGTACCGCTTGACACACTGAGTATTTTTTTGTATTACAAATGACCAGGATAGTACTTGTCTTCACTGACTAGACAAAGCATCCAGGCATACATGGCTAGCTGGGACTGTACTTGCAAAATGGGATGAGCTCCTCTTACAAAAGTATTTGGAAACCTTAACCTTTGGAAGCATTATTTTTCCAACAGATTCAGCCAGAACAGTGGATGACTATGGGTAGGTGTGCCCTCCTGTCCATAACACATCTCTTCCTCCTCTGTGAGGTTAGCATTAGTATCACTTCATTTCCTGCTGCTCATGATCATGTAGAAAGATTATCAGAATCTTCACTGTCCATTAACAATAGGCAACATTGAGGTTAAGCCTAATTTACACTGAGATTTCTAACATCAAATTTCAGGCATATTTCACTCTTAGATCCTTTTTAACTGATTTCCCATGAACCCAACAGAGCTCTGAGTTAGCATAGGTGAGAGCTGATCTCTGCTGATCAGCCCTGGGTTTCTTTTGTCTGATGAAGTAATCAACTCCACAGGTGAGGCAACAATTGAATGCTACAAAAAACTCTCATCACCCCTTTGCTCTGTGTGTTTCATGTGAGTGCAGACCTCATTAATGAAACATGTTATCTCCTTGCCAAACCTATCCATTGATATTTATACTGTAAAACTGCACTATTCTATTAATACACAGAGCAATATATTGCACTATGATGGAATTATATTGATAGAACTTTTTAATGTCTATTTCACTGGATGAGTTCACCTCTCATTTTTAGGATAAATGCTGTAAAATATGATTAAGTTCCATTTATTGATGAATAATAAACAGTAAATTCACTGGTTTACAGAACAAGAAACTAGTTGACAATGATATTTAATTATAATGACATGGTGAACAAGCTGATTAATTTCACAGCAGTGGTGTCTCTCCATTTGTCATTTTGGACATTCAAACTCTTATCTGATTTGAGCCTTGTTGCAAAAAGGAAATGTGGCACTGTATGAGGCTACTCCTTTGTAGTTAAAGACCTTTTAGAGAAAGAGCAAAGGAATATTTATTGGCTAGCAAGCCTCAAAATTAAAGAAAATCTGCCATTGCCAAACTGAAATAAAAGTGGAAAAGTTGAACTGATAGAGAAAAATGGAGAGTAAAATCACCCACTGTCCTCAGTCCGGTTGTCTCTAGGACTTGCCAAATTCCTGTCAACAGAGAACAAGAAAGCTATTGGAAGCAGACAGGAAATTTATGTCATATTCTAGATGGGAATTTTTACCAGTGCCTTTGAGAGGAATTGGTAGTGAGTCTTTTGATAGGCCAACCCAACAACAAAGAGGATCAGATGCAAAGAAATAGAAACATCCATTATAAAATATCACTTCATTTTAATTATGAGGCAGTGAATCAGGATATTTCTCCAAAATCAAAATAGTGAAGATGCTGAGATTCTGAGAGCTAAACAAAACCCTTGGAAACACTTAAGTCAGGGAGCAGCTGTGGAGAGAAAGTAGAGTTAATGTTTCATGTTGATGATCTTTCACCAGAACTAGAACAGTAACACAGATTCTCTCTCTACAGATGCTGCCTTACCAACTGTGTATTTGCAAAATATTTTGTCCAACTTCCCCAAAGGATACTTGGACGTTTCCAATTACAATGTCATTACTCACCCCAATTCTATTACATATCAGACTATATAATCCGGTATTTAAATGACATCAACAAGTTTTTAGCTTTAATTTGTTGCAACCAAACAGCTAAAGCTCTGAGCTCTGACTTTGTGGGCAGGACTTGCATTTGACAAATCATGTCAAAATCAGTCCAGAAATCCCATCTATTCCCCTCCCATATGTTCCATTAAAATGCCTTTCTTTGGATAATTTTCGAGGAAGTTAATATAGAGATCGATGTTTGCTGTAAGACCTTGCTGATGTGATTAACAGAGACTGTGTTGCACTGCAATATACCAGTCATTTCCTTCTGATGCTAAGTTACATTGTCTCTTCAGTTCCCTTGTGCACTATAGGCTGAGCATGTTCCAAATCAAATCCTCAGCCTGAACTAAGCAAGGGAGGGCAATATAGTTGAGAATTGTTAGACTAACTTGATCCAGAAAAGATTAAATAGTACTCAGCTTTTGCAGTTGTTCATAAAGATTTAACAACACGCAGCTGAGGGCAATAAAAGTTTGGATTGACACTGGATTGTCAAAACAGCAGCACACATGTGCAAAGAACAAAATATCTTTGTGATCTGTTATTCCTCTTCAAATGCCCAGAGGAATAGGATTTTAAATTTGCAATATAATAACTTGTTGCTTCTTGCCACTCAAAATATTTGTACAGAACACAGAAGAGGCATGCCTACATGACAATAAATAATCATGATGATTGCACTTGAAATTTGTTAATAAGCTGTAAAGCAGACAAAACACAATCATGTCAAAATTAAACGTGAATTGGAGTAAAAAGGAATGCATTGCGTTTCTCTTGATCACTTTAGGATCTTAGGATTGTACACCTGTTTTCTTTAACAATGCTTGTAGGCAAGTGAGTTTGGGTCAGTAACTGCATGAAATTCCTGTTTTGGCTTCCTTCAGGATCTAGATGATGGAAATACACCCTAGAGAGTTCCCCAATCTGCTGGAGAGCAGTGTCAGTAAAGCCACTTAGTGCTGGCACTTGCTGCACCCATTTTCTGTATTTGAAGACTAAATTGTGCCTATACTTTGTCATCTTATCTTCCCCACCCCAACATGTAGTGCTGATGCAAATCAATGTTTGTTGGTGCCAGATGGGGTGATTTGAATATCTCAGAAACTGCTGATCTCCTGGAATTTCAGTCAAAACAGTCTTGAGAGTTTACAAAGAATAGTGCAACAAACAAGCAAAAAATCCAGTGAGTGGCATATACACCTTGAGAGAGGTCAGAGGAGAATGACCAGACTCATTCAAGGTGACAAGAAGGGGACAATATTTCAAATAACTACGCGTTACAACGGCGTTGTGCAGAAGAGTATCTCTGAACTCGCAACACATTGAGCCCTGAAGTGAATAGGTTACAGAAGCAGAAGAACACACCGAGTTCTATTCCTTTACCTAATAAAGTGACCAATGAGTGTATTTCGAAATGCAGATCATAAATGTAGATAACAAATAACATGGCTCCCAGTACACCACTGGTGACAAGCTTCCAATTGCAAAAACTTTCATCGGTCATCACCTTCTTCCTCCTTTCACTTAGCCAAATTTGGTCTCAATTTGCCAAGTTGCCCCAAATTGTCCTAAATGTTGAAACACTTTCAGAAATAAAATCTTGTCAAAGGCCTTATTGAAATGTCTGCAGATAGCATCAACCACGCAGACCTCACAAGTGCAAACAGACTCAGTTCTTTGTTAGACCATAAGGTATAAAAGCAGAATTGGGCTATTTGACCCATTGATTCTGTTCTGCCATTCCATCATGGCTGATTTATTGTTCCCCTCAACCCCGTCTCCTGCCTTCTCCCTGTAACCTTCGATGCCCTGATTAATCAAGAGCCTATCAACTTCTGCCTTGAATACTGTGGCAATGAATTCCAGATTGCCCATACTCAAAAAATTATTTTCTCATCTCCATTCAAAATGGATTCCCCTCTATTCTGAGGCTGTGCCTTTGGTTCTAAACTATCCCAGCAAAGGAAACATCCTCTCCACATCCACACAATTTAGACCATCCAATATCAATAATTTTCAATGAGATCCCCCCTTATTCTTTTATATTCCAGCAAGTTCAGGCCTAATCATTCCTGAGATCATTCTCATGAACCTCCCCTGGACCTGTTCCAGTGCCAGCACATCTTTTCTTCAATAAGGGTCCCAAGCTGCTCACTGTACTCCAAGTCCTGTCTGATCAATGCCTTATAAAGCCTCAGCATGACATCCTTGCTTTTATATTCCAGTCCTCTCACAATGAAGACGGAAGATATAAGATGAAGGTATACATATATCTTTATATATCCTCATTTCCTCTTGAGTAATATTGGCTAGCAAACTTTCATATGTCATATTTTCCCTTCTAATGGCTTTTTTGTTGCCTTCAGTTGTTTTTTAAAAAAATCCCAATCCTCTACCTTCCCATTAATATTTGCTATATTATATATTCTCTTCTGTTTTTGTCTTTGATGTTGACTTAGTTTTTCTTTCACAGTTACCTCATCCTCCCTTTAGAATAACTCTTCATCTTTGGGATGTATCTCTCATGCACCTTCTTTCTGACTTGCTCTATGAAATTCCAGCTATTGAGGTTCTGCCATCATGCCTGCTGGTGTCCCCTTACAATCAACTTTGTCCAGCCTCTCTCTCATGCCTCGATAATTCCCTTTAATCCATGTTTATACTGATACATCTGCCTTTAACTTCTCCTTCTCAAAATGCAGGGTGAAGTTCTATCATGTTATGATCAGCGGCTCCTCAGGGTCCCTTTACCTTAAGCTCCCTAATCAAATCTATGTCATTATCCACCATCCAGAATTACCATTCCCTAGTAGATTCAATCACAAGCTGCTCTAAAATGCCACCTCTCAGGCATTTGACAAATTCCCTCTCTTGTGATCCAGCACCAACAGGATTTTCCAAATCTACCTACATATTAATATCCCCCATGATTATTGCAACATTACCCTTTCTTCATGCATTTTCCATCTCCTATTGTAATTTTAGTCCACATCCCAGCTACTGTTCAGAGTCTTATATATAACTCCCATCAGGATCTTTTTGCCTTTGTAGTTTCTTAATTCTGCCCACAATGTCTCCACATCTTCTGATACTATGTCACCTCTTTCTAAGGACTTGATGCCATTTTTTACCAACACAGCCACCCCACCATCTCTGCCTACCTGCCTTTTCTTTTGATACAATGTGTATCCCTGGATGTTAAGCTCCCAATTATGACCTTCTTTCAGTCAGAATCAGGAATGCCCACAACATCGTAGCCGCCAATGACTAACAGTACTGCTAGATCATATACTTATTCTATATACTGTGTGCATTCCAATAGAACACCTTCAGTCCTGTATTCATCACGCTTTTATGATTTTGCCCCATTACAATTTTACACATCCCACTGAATGCATTTTTTTCCCTGTCACCTGCTTGTCCTTCCTTACAGTCTCACTATACATTACTTGTATACCCACTGCCCTATCCTCAGCCCTATCACTCTGGTTCCCTTCCCCTTGCTAAATTAGTTTAAACCCTCCCCTACAGCTCCAGCAAACCTGCCCATAAGGATATTGGTCCCCCTCAGGTTCAGGTGTAAAACCCCCTTCTTTTTATACAAGTCATATCTTCCCCAGAAGAGATCCCAATGATCCAGAAATCTGAAACACTACCCCCGCACCAATTCTTCAGGAAGGCATTCATTTACCAAATCATCCTATTCTTACACTCACTGTTGTGTGGCACATGCAGTAATCCAGAGATTACTACCCTAGAGTTCCTGTTTTTCAGCTTCCTACATAACTCCCCGTATTCTTCCTTCAGAACCTCTTCTCTTTTCCTACCTGCTTCATTGGTACCAATATACATCATGATGTCTAGTTGTTAAAATTTCTTCTGTAAAATGCTATGGACCCAATCCAAGAGATCCCTGAGCCTGGCACCGGGGAGGCAACATACCATCCAAATGTCTCTTTCACATCACGTAGAACTTGCTGTCTGCTTCTCTAGTTATGCAATCCTGTCACCAGGTTCGGATATGGCCCAAGTGTGAAGTGAGAGACACTGAAGCAGGTCGATAGTTCACAGAACTTTAATGCGAACAGTGTTAAAGGGAAAACAAAACAATAAATGTTAGGCCAAGCAGGGCCGTTAACTAAAACTCTCAAATGGGAAACAAAGCCTACACTGTGGCTGAAAAGAGCATCTAATTATTAAATGAAAACCGTTACTCTTCAGAGTCAGTTGACTCGACAGTCCAGTTTCTCAGGCAAGGCCAATGCAAAACAAAAGTGAAGTGTTGCTGTGCTCTGTCCAAGTCACGACAAGCACCATGACGACAAGTATGGACTAAAATACTATCATGATTAAATAATCAGCTGACATGTGCAAATTCACAAGTGCAATTGCCGTATCTACTGTGCTGCTGAACCCATGGTTGTGACAAGGCCCCCCTTCCTAACCTGTGTGTGCTGGAAGTCCCAGATCAGTGACTTCTCCAAGATGTCCTTCACCTGGATCCAAGTATGTTCTTCTGGACCATACCCTTCCCAGTCCACAAGGTACTGGACCTTACCACGTACCCAGCAAGATGCCAGGAGGCGCCGTAGTGTATAGACAAGGGAACCATCTACCAGGCGGGGAGGAGGGGGAATGTGGGGTGACTGGGGCCAGGGTAGCGGTAGTAACTGGCTTGAGCTTGGAAACATGGAATACTGGGCGGATCTTCAGTGATGCTGGTAGATGCAATCTATAGGACACCTTGTTGACAGCCTTTTCCACTTCAAACAGTCCCACGTAGTGTGTTGCCAATTTCTGGTTCTCGACTTATGAAGTTAAGAAAGACAACAGAATTAACAGGGCAGAAAGCTCAGGAACGGATCGGAGAGTATGGCCAAGTGCAATAGGAATTGATGTGAAAGGTGAGGGGAGTAATGGATTAAAAGTATTATATATGAATGCACAAAGTATAAGAAATAAAGTGGAAGAGCTTGAGGCTCAGTTGGAAATTGGCAAGTATGATGTTGTAGGAATAACAGAGACATGGCTGCAAGAGGACCAGGGCTGGGAAATGAATATTCAAGGGTATACGTCCTTTCGAAAGGACAGACAGGTGGGCAGAGGGAGTGGGGTGGCTTTGTTGGTGAGGAATGAAATTCAGTCCCTTGCAAGAGGCAACATAGAATCAGGAGATGTAGAGTCAGTATGGATAGAACTGAGAAATTGTAAGGGCAAAAAGACCCTAACGGGAGTTATCTGCAGGCCCCCAAACAATAGCCTAGATATAGGGTGCAAGTTGAATCAAGAGTTAAAATTGGCATGTTGCGAAGGTAGTGCTACAGTTGTTATGGGGGATTTCAACATGCAGGTAGACTGGGAAATTTGAGAGGGAGACGGGAAAATCGGAAGTGTCAGTATTGCAGTTGAACAAAGGGGAGTGGAACAACAATGGCAGGTATTTCTGGGAATAATACAGAAGGTGCAGGATCAGTTCATTCCAAAGAAGAAGAAAGATTCTAAGGGGAATAAGGAGTGACCATGGATGACAAGGGAAGTCAAGGATAGTATAAAAATAAAAGAGAAGTATAACATAGCAAAGGTGAGCAGGAAGCCAGAGGATTGGGAAACTTTTAAAGAGCAACAGAGGATAACTAAAAAGGCAATACGGGGAGAAAAGATAAGATACAAAGGCAAGCTAGCCAAGAATATAAAGAAGGATAGTAAAAGCTTCTTTAGGTATGTGAAGAAGAAAAAATTGGTTAAGACCAAAGTTGGGCCCTTGAAGACAGAAACGGGTGAATTTATTATGGGGAACAAGGAAATGGCAGATGAGCTGAACAGGTACTTTGGATCTGTCTTCACTAGGGAAGACACAAACAATCTCCCTGATGTAATAGTGGCTAGAGGACCTAGGGTAACGAAGGAACTGAAGGAAATTCACATCAGGCACAAAATGGTGCTGGGTAAACTGATGGGACTGAAGGTTGATAAATCCCCAGGGCCTGATGGTCTGCACCCCAGGGTACTTAAGGAGGTGGCTCTAGAAATCGTGGACGCATTGGTAATTATTTTCCAATGTTCTATAGCTTCAGGATCAGTTCCTGCGGACTGGAGGGTAGCTAATGTTATCCCACTTTTTAAGAAAGGAGGGAGAGAGAAAACAGGGAGTTATAGACCAGTTAGTCTGACATCAGTGGTGGTGAAGATGCTGAAGTCAATTATAAAGGATGAAATAGCGGCACATTTGGATAGCAGTAACAGGATCGGACCAAGTCAGCATGGATTTACGAAGGAGAAATCATGCTTGACTAATCTTCTGGAATTTTTTGAGGATGTAACTATGAAAATGGACAAGGGAAATCCAGTGGATGTAGTGTACCTGGACTTTCATAAAGCCTTTGATAAGGAGAAAGGAGTTTAATGGGCAAAATTAGAGAACACGGTATTGGGGGTAGGGTACTAATATGGATAGAAAATTGGTTGGCAGACAGGAAACAAAGAGTAGGGATTAACGGGTCCCTTTCAGAATGGCAGACGGTGACTAGTGGGGTACCGCAAGACTCGGTGCTGGGACCGCAGCTATTTACAATATACATTCATGATTTAGATGAAGGGATTAAAAGTAACATTAGCAAATTTGCAGATGACACTAAGCTGGGTGGCAGTGTGAAATGTGCGGAGGATGTTGAGATAATGCAGGATGACTTGGACAGGTTGGGTGAGTGGGCAGATCCATGGCAGATGCAGTTTAATGTGGATAAATGTGAGGTTATCCACTTTGGTGGCAAGAACAGGAAGGCAGATTACTATCTGAATGGTGTCAAGTTAGGAAAAGGGGAAGTACAACGAGATCTAGGTGTCCTTGTTCATCAGTAACTGAAAGTGAGCATGCAGGTACAGCAGGCAGTGAAGAAAGCTAATGGTGTGCTGGCCTTCATAACAAAGGGAGTTGAGTATAAGAGCGAAGAGGTCCTTCTGCAGTTGTACAGGGCCCTGGTGAGACCACACCTGGAGTATTGTATACAGTTCTGGTCTCCAAATTTGAGGAAGGACATTCTTGCTATTGAGGGAGTGCAGCAGAAGTTCACGAGGTTAATTCCCAGGATGGCGGGACTGTCATATGTTGAAAGATTGGAGCAACTGGGTTTGTATACACTGGAATTTAGAAGGATGAGAGGGGATCTGATTGAAATATAAAGATTATTAAGGGACTGGACACGCTAGAGGCAGGAAACAGGTTCCCGATGTTGGGGGAGTCCAGAACCAGAGGCCACATTTTGAGAATAAGGGGTAGGCCATTTAGAACGGAGCTGAGGAAAAACTTTTTTACCCAGAGAGTTGTGGATCTGTGGAATGCTCTGCCTCAGAAGGCAGTGGAGGCAGATTCTCTGGATGTTTCAAGAAAGAGTTAGATAGAGCTCTTAATGATAGCGGAGTCAAGGGATATGGGGAGAAGGCAGGAACGGGGTACTGATTGTGAATGATCAGCCATGATCACAGTGAATGGCGGTGCTGGCTCGAGGGGCTTAATGACTTACTCCTGCACCTATTGTCTGTTGTCTATTGTCTATTGACTTTCAGGGAAAGATCCCTTGATGCCAACCAGACCTCCTTTCCTGGATTGAATGGCTTTACTTGTTGACAGAGACAATCAGCCTGCTGGGAACGCTGTTTCTGGGCGTACAGCAGAGAAGCCCTGGCTCGCCTCCAGGTGCACTTGTAGCGCTGGATCAGCTGTTCAGCAGCAGGAACTCCTATGTCAATCTCCTGATCAGGGAAGAGCTGGGGGTTGGAATCCCTTCCGGCATTCAAAGGGAGGACGACTGGAGATTATTGTGGACGATCTCTGCCCAAACCAATTGGGAGCTCCTGGACGTGGGGTTGGAAGAGGCAAGACAGAGCAGGGTTGCCTCCAATTTCTGGTTCACTCTCTCAGTCTGGCCATTAGATTGGGGGTGGAAACCAGACAAAAGGTTGGCCATGGCTCCTACAAGAAGGCAGAAAGCCTTCCAAAAGCGGGAAGTAAACTGTGGTCCACAATCAGACACTGTCTTGAGGAAAGCCAGGAGACTGAACACGTGTTGAACCATGAGTGTGGCAGTCTCACAAGCCAATGGGAGCTTGGGGAGGGCAATGAAGCGGCCAGACTTGGAAAATCGATCCACAATAACCAAAATGGTGGTATTTCCATTGGACGGGGGCAGACCAGTGATGAAATCTACTGAGGTGGGACCAGGGGTAATGAGGCACAGGCAGTGAACATAACAGACCCGCAGAAGGCTGGCATGATATCTTGTTCTGAGCTCAGCTGGGACAGGCAGATAGAAAGTAGTGAACATCCTGGGACATAGATGATCATCAAAACTGTCTGTTTATAAACTCCTGAATCCATTGAATTCCCAGATGTCCAGCCAAACAGAAGGAGTGAGAAGAAGGACAGAAGGACAGAGAAGAAGACAGAAATTCCAACACTTTGGAACGCATCACAGCAGGGACAAAGAGCCAGTTAGGAGGTCCCCCATCCAGGCCTGGATCTGATTGTTGGGCGGCCCTCACCTCTGCCTCTATTCCCCAGATCACACGAGCGAGGAAGAATGGGCTCTGGATCAGCATTGTCCTCAGATCTGTCAAACTGCCAGGAAAGAGAGTCGGCCTTCTTGTTGCCGGGACGATAAGTGAGGACGAAATAGAGCCGTGTGAATTGCGAGCCCACCAGGCTTGACAAGAGTTGAGTCTCTTAGCATCTTGAATATAGGAGAGGTTCTTGTGATCTGTCCAGACCAAGAATGGATGCTCTGCCCCTCCAGCCAGTGTCGCCATTCCTCCAGGACCTCCTTGACAGCCAGAAGCTCCCGGTTCCCAACGTCGTAATACCTCTCGGCCGTTCTCAAGCGACAGGAAAGAAAGGCACAAGGGTGCAGCCGGCTTTCCGCAGACGAGCGCTGAGCGAGGACAGCTCCAGTGCCTACATCAGATGCATCCACCTCGACAATGAATGGCTGAGATGGGTCTGGGTGTTGCAGCAACAGGGCAGTGGTGAAATGTTGCTTTAGTTCTGAAAATGCTTGATTGGCATCATCCATCCAATGGAATACTGCCAAGGTGGGTGCATTAATTGGAGCCACGATAGAGCCGAAATTCCAGATGAAACGGCGATAAATGCTCACAAACCCCATGAAGCACCGTACCTGTTTGACTGTAGACAGTTTGGGCAACTCTGCAACTGCTGGAAGTTTACTAGGGTCCATTTGAACAGCGGATGGGGTAAGAACATAGCCCAAATGTGACACCTGGTCTTTATGGAATTCACATTTTTCAGGCTTGGCGTACAGGTCATTTTCAAGAAGACGTCTGAGTACTCTCTGGACATGCTGGACGTGCTCCTGATGAGAGCGGGAATAGATCAGGATGTCATCTAAATACACAAACACAAACAGGTTCAATATGTCCCTGAGCACAGTGTTAACCAAGGCCTGGAATACAATGGGGCGTTGGCTAGACCAAAAGGCATCACCAGGGATTCATAGTTGCCATTAGAGGTGCTGAAAGCTGTTTTCCACTCATTCCCTTCTCTTATGCGAATCAGATTGTAAGCATTGCACAGATCAATTTTGGAAAATACTGTTGCTCCCTGGAGATGTTCAAACGCAGACGCCAGCAAGGGAAGAGGGTAACGGTTCTTCACAGTCATGTTGTTCAGGGGCTGACAGTCGATGCAGGGATGGAGCTTGCCATCTTCCTTGCTCACAAAAAAGAAGCCCGCTCCTGCCAGCGAGGTTGATGGACGGATAAACCCCATGCTCAATGCCTCCTTAATGTATTCCTCCATGGCTACCGTTTCAGGACAAGAGAGGGAAAAGAGCCGGCCCCGAGGAGGGCTAGTGCCAGGTAGGAGGTCTATGGCACAGTCGTATGGCCGGTGTGGGGGCAGGGTGGTGGCCTTTCTTTTACTGATAACATCAAGGAGATCCGCATATTCAGCCAGAATCCCAGACAGCTCCACATCCTTAGCTGAAAAAGGAGGAGATTCATGGAATGGAGCTTGAGCTGGACCCAGACAGGTAGACAGGTATGTCGGTCTACACTCTTGGAGTATCTTCAGAGACCAATCGATCCATGGGTTATGTTGGGATAACCAGAGGAAACCAAGTACCAGTGGCAGTTCAGGTGAATTAACGTGATAGAAAGCTATTTCTTCATGATAGTTGCCTTCAAGCACCAGTTAGGGGGGTTGAGTGGAAAGACAGATCTCACCAGTTCCCAGAGGTCAACCATCCAGCGCCTTGATGTTGAACTTTTCTCTTAATTCCTGAGTTGGAACTCCCCACCTTTGAGCGAGAGAGATGTTCATGAGATTTCCGGCGGCACCAGAGTCGATAAACACCTTAAGTTCATGGGTCTGAGACCTCCATGACAAGAAAACTGCAAGCATTACAGAATTAGGGGAAGTTGAGTGAAGAGAGAACAGACCCATCAGATTTCCTTTCCCTGCTGATGGGCATTCTCTTTTACTGGATGCTTGGAACATGCTGCTTGGAAGTGTCCTGGATCAACACAGTAGAGGCAGAAATCTGTTCTCCAGCGCTGCCCTCGTTCCTCCTGAGGCAGGCGCATGTGCCCCACTTGCATAGGCTCCTCTGTGTCCGTGGGCTGGGTGTTGGGTGGTGAGGGAAGCAGACAGGGTGAGGAAAGATGGTGATCAGGCGACGCGTAGGAAGTTTGAATCATTCTTTCTCTGTGCGAGTCAGTCACCCCGTTGTCAACTCAAATAGCCAGATAAATCAGGTCATCCAGACTATCCTGCTCGTCCCAGACAGTGATCTCATGCTGGTCCCCTGCATTCAGTCCACGCTGGAAGACAGTGATGAGAGATCACTCATTCCATCCCATCTCTACTGCAAGGGCATGGAATTTGACTGCATAGGCTCTCACTGTTCCTCTGCCTTGGCACAGGTCCAAGAGTTGACGGGCAGCCTCCTGACCCCGTACTGGAAAATCAAAAGCCCTCCTTAACTCCACCACAAAATGTCGAAATGACTGGGCTGTGGGGTATCCTTGCTCCTGTAAAGCGTTAAACAGGCTGAGTGGAGGTCCACCAAGAAGATTGACCATGTACTTCAGTTTTCATGCATCATCACCGAAACGACCAGGCTGGGTTTGAAATGTCAGCTCGCATTAGGTAATAAAATTCCTGCAGCTATCGGGATTATCAGAATATCTGCCTGGAGGTGAAATACTCAGTTCTTGTATGGATGCAGGTGTTTGTGGGGGTCCGAATGCGGGAGTGGCAGCATTAGCAGCAGAGATTGTTGGGGCAGCAGAAAAGGAGGACCTGCGAATGCTGGTAATGGGACTGAAGCGGCCTGAGGCTGCTGAATTGCGTTAGCGAGAACGTTAATGGCTGTCAGCTGATGCTCGCTGTTCACAATAAGTTCATGGACAATGGCCGTGAGTGTGGAAATCGCAGTCACCTGAGTCTGATTGTCTGCGTGAGCTGTTGAACAGTTGCAGCTAGGGATGATTCTTGTTCCTGCAAGTGAGACTGGGCTTGTTGGCACGAGATTACCTGCCTCATTGCCTCCATAGCTTCACTGAGAACAGATTCCATTGCTTGTAGATTGTCTCCTACCTGACCAATGAATCTCATGGCCAAGTTCATCTGCTCTCTCTGCTGGGTTCATCTTTGGGTGGTCGAGACTTGCTGTCACCAGATTCGGATATGGCCCAAGTGCAGAGTGAAAGACACTGAAGCTGGTTGATATTTTACAAAACTTTAAAACGAACAGTGTTAAAGGGAAAATAAAACAATAAACGCTAGGCCAGACAGGGTTGTTAACTAAAACTCTCAAACGGAAGATGAAGCCTACAACTGCGGCTGAAAGGAACGTATAATTATTAAACGAATGCCGCTGGTCTTCAGCATCACTAGACTCGACAGTCCAATTTCTCAGGCAAGGCCGAGGCAAAACAAAAGCGAAGTGTTGCTGTGCTCTGTCCAAGGCTCGAAAAGCACTACAGCAACAAGTATGGAATTAAATACTATCATGATTAAATAATTAGCAAACACATGCAAATTCACAAGCGCAATTGCTGTATCCACTGCGCTACCGAATCAGTGGTTGTGACAGAATCCATTATCACTGCTCTGCTCTCCTGCACCCCCGACCCTTCCACTCTGAGCCACAGTGACAAACTCAGTGCCAAAGATCAGGCTGCCGTGGCTTCTTCCAGTAGGCCCTCCCCAACAGTATCCACAGCAGTATACTTATTATTGAGGGGAACAGCCACAGGGGTACTCTGCATTGTCTGCCTATTTCTTTTTGTTCTCCTGACAGTCACCCAGGTACCTGCCTGCTGCAACTTAGGGATAACTACCTCCCTGTGCCTCCTATCTATCACCTCTTCATTTTCCTGTATGAGTTGAAGGTCATCCAACCACTGCTCCAGTTCCTTAACACTGTCTCTAAGAAGTTGCAGCTCAGTGTACTTTGCGCAGATGTAGTTATTAGGGAGACTGGAGGTTCCCCAGTGTTCCCAGTTCTCACACAAGGAGTATGCTGCTAACTCTGTGCCCATTCTCAGGACACTAGCAATGTACTAACAGAGAAAAAAAAAACTTACTCACAACCTCTGCCAATGCTTGCCCAAGCCTGACCACCCTAACACTTTCCACTCTCATTGATGACTGATCTGCTTACACCTTGCTTCTTTTCAACTGGTCCATGCTGAGTGTCTAATAGATCATTATGATTGCAGCCTACCGAGAAGCCCCAAAAGCACCCGAGAATTTTTGAAATCTCACTGTACATCACCACTGAATGATGATTGCAGCCCAAGGATTGTTAGCTCCGCTGTCTTGTAAGTGTCTAAGATCTGCTGAAATTATAGGTGATTTGACAGGATTCTATTATTTTTACTTAAATGCTTGAGGATTGCTTTCCAGGTTTGCTTTGTTTTTGGTCTTGCTTGGTGCAGTAGTCAATTATCAAGTGTACCCTGTGTAGCCAGGGCACACTGCAGAACAGCAAAACCTCACTCTCTGGGGTTTACTTAGTTTGTGTAAAGTTGAAGTTGTCTTGTGAGATCTCAGGATCTCTCCTACTGTTTGAGGTCAGCAATTCAACAAGTGACTATCAACGGCTGCCTCTGATTCACAGATATTGGTCTGTTATTGAATTTCCCCTTCAGGACAGAAGGCTGGACAGAAGTATGTTAGCTACCAAAACATAAGGAACTTCTCCTGGCTGAACTGCCACAAATCACTCACTTTTCTGTACTTCATCTATCAGTGAAAAGAGACTCACCATATGAAAACCAGAGAGAGATTTAACTCTCAACTGCTCCACCATACTGTTACCAATGGAGTATTTCATAGATAATGAAAGCTTATCCTACCTACCTTCCCAGCATAGCATTCTTGAGGACTGCAATTCTATATGCACTTGAATTCCATTTTGCTGAAGCACATCACTCTAAGCCTTTAAACTCCCTAACTTTTTAATCCTCTGTGAGTGAGTGGGAGAGTGGGAGGATTTAAAGGGGCTTGTTTTGCTGTTGTTGCTTTGTTGCTTGTTGTGTTCTGTATTGCTCTGCCAAGTATTGCATGCATGCCATGTTGGCACTGGAATATGCTGTGATACTTGTGGGCTGCCCCTAGCACATGCCTAGATATGTTAGCTGTTAACACAAATGACTCATTTCACTGCATGATTTGATGTACTGCACCTGTGATGAATAAATCTGAAACTGAATCTGAATCAATAACATTTGCCTCCAACATTTGGAATCTCTGCTATTACAGTCCCATTTTATTGTGCTTCTTTGTGAATTTCCAGAAATGCCAAACATGTCACTGATTGCACCAGTTTGTTGGAAAGAACTTCTGTTCATACCCAACGAGAGATTAACATTTCTAAATTAATATAGCCTTAGAACAGAATTTTCAATGACTTTACTTTCCTAGATCAAAAGACAGAAAAAAATACAGGAGATGTCTTAATAAATTCAAGCCAGCAACGAGAAGGGCTTATCAGTAAACAGGAGTAGTTTCCCTGTCACAGAAGGATAATGTAGTAGGAGGTGTAACTGTTGATGTGGTTGCTTAAAAGCAATTATTGGATATTAAGTGAATTCATCTTAACAGTAGACTACAGTGCAAGCTGAACAGAATTGATCACTGTTATCCCATGGGAATTAAAAGGATTTGGTGGATCAATGTGATGATAGAATGCAGAATGCCTTTAATAAGATCAGCGTAACTCAATATATTCAGGATTACCAAAGCACAGTCTCTCAAATCCATTACCTGAACCAAATGTAACTTATTTATTAGATCATGACTTTCTTTGTTTTCCATTTTCATTTTAAAGTAGTGTACAGAACTTCCACATACTCACTTATAATGTAAACTCCATTGCTATTTCCTGCGTTTTGTTTTATAATATTGTGCCTTTTAAAAATCTATTCATTCTCAAGCAATGAGTGTGACTGACATAGGTGCTTTATTACAATTCCCCAGTCCATGTGTTGATGAAACCCCTACAGAGTGGGACTACGTAATATCCCACATGTAGTAATAATAGGAAAATAACAAAGGATAATCTCTGTCCTGTAACTATGGAAATGAAATTAACAAATTGTCCTTCTAAAGGTGCCGCATGCATCAGAAGATTTGTAATTGGGATGTTGGCTTGCTTGTTTTAATGGAATTTGTTACAACAATTCAAAGACTAATAAAATTAATTGCCCATGAACACCTGAGTTAGAATGGTCAACCTGAACTAGTATATCCGGATGTCATTCATGCAAGGTTTTTAAGTAAAGAGACTGTGAGCTTAAACAATACCAGCCACAATATTTTTTCTCATATTAGTGCACAATGTCAGTGAGTATTTTCAGGAGGTTCACACATCAAGTGAACCTGGAATGGTGACAACCTGGAGGAGCTCAAGCAGACCTGAAATAGATACACCAGAGTAGAACTCAAACAGACCTGAAAGGGTGATGGCATAGCAGACCGCATCAACTCAACGTGGGCCAGGCAATGTGAAGACATAGCAGATGGTACTCCAGGTGGGGTGTGTGGTGTCTGTGCAAAACTACATATCAATTAAATAAAAGCATGCACATGGGAGGTGACATTAACTGGTGTATCGAATTTGCAGTGAGAGAGAACAATGCACGTGCATAGACAACAGCCCATGCACAGACAACAGATCAATACGTAGTGTTAAGAGGGATCATTGCTCAAAAAGAAATAGATCCATATGTTACACTTCCTCCCCTTTCAGATTATTGCAATATAAAACTGTATTTGTACAAAACATTCAATTTCCCTTTCATAAACCCACATTCCAAACAAACATACTTTCACAATAACAGACCATAAATAACTTCACAGTTCTGAAGGTTCAGTCTTTTGGGTGGATCATGGTTTTTCAGGATAATGCCTTCGGATCTGTGGTGTGGCATCAGGTTTGGCAGGTGTCTTGTCAACGATAATGTTCTCATCGCACTCTGGATATGTGGAGAGGCATCAGGATCGGTGGGTGTCTTGTCTAAGACAACGTTCTCAGCATCTGGTGTCACATTGCTGTCAGTGACATCACCACTGAGAGGTAAGTCCGGTGACTATAACGTGTCCATCTTGTTGGATGTAATCGCAACGGGTGTGTTCTTCAGTTGAGTATCCAGTATATTGTCCACATGACGTCTCCATGTCTGACCTCCAACATCCAGCAGGGACATCAGTGGCCCAGTCACAGGCAGGACCCAGGCTGTAAAAATAGGGGACAAGCTCTCCTCGACAATCACTCTGAGCACCGGTGCCCTACAAGGCTGTGTACCCAGCCCCCTACTGTACTCACTGTATACCCATGATTGTGTAGCCAAATTTCCATCGAACTCAATATATAAGTTTGCTGATGACACAACAATTGTAGGCCATATCTCGGGTAATGATGAGTTTGAGTACAGCGAGGAAATTAAGAACCTGGCGACATGGTGTGAAGACAATAACCTATCCCTCAATGTCAGCAAGACGAAGGAATTGGTTGTTGACTTCAGAAGGAGTAGCGGACCGCACAACCCCAATTACATCAGAGGTGCACAAGTGGAATAGGTCAAAAGCTTTAAGTTCTTCGGGGTCAATATCACAGATGACCTGACTTGGTCCAACCAAGCAGAGTCCACTGTCAAGAAGGCCCACCAGTGCCTTTACTTCCTGAGAAAGCTGAAGAAATTTGGCCTGTCCCCTAAAACCCTCACTAATTTTTATAGATGCGCCGTAGAAAGCATTCTTCTAGTGTGCATCACAACCTGGTATGGAAGTTGTTCTGTTCAAGACCGGAAGAAGCTGAAGAAGATCGTAAACACAGCCCAGCACATCACACAAACCAATCTTCCGTCCTTGGACTCACTTTACACTGCACACTGTTGGAGCAGTGCTGCCAGGATAATCAAGGACATGGCCCACCCAGCCAATACAATTTTCGCCCCTCTTCCCTCTGGGACAAGGCTCAGGAGCTTGAAGATTCATATGGCCAGATCTGGGAACAGCTTCTTTTCAACTGTGATGAGACTGCTGAACGGATCCTGACCCGAATCTGGGCTGTACCCTCCAAATATCCAGACCTGCTTCTCGGTTTTTTTGCACTACCTTACTTTTCCTTTTCTATTTTCTACTTATGATTTATAATTGAAATTTTTACTATATTACTATCGATTTGTATTCCAGGGAGCACAAAGCGCAGAATCAAATATCGCTGTGATGATTGTACGCTCTGGTATCAATTGCTTGGCGACAATAAAGTAATTAATGTATTAAAGTTCTTGTAGCTATGCTACCCAGGTGTCCACCTGTCTTTTCGGTAATTACACGCTAGGACTTCCTGTCCAAACTTGAAGCTCCTTGCCTCTTCAGTTGGTAACTGGCTGAACTGTTTATTCTGCACGTCCCTTTATACATCTGTCTTCAGGAGGTCTATGCAAGATTTCAGATTCCCAGTCATGAACAGCATTGCAGGTGTTTAATTTGTCACCAGATGAACAAAGTTCTGATACACAAAAAGGAAATTGTCCACCTTGTGCAGTAGAGAAATGTCCTCCATATCCATAGCTTTAATGGACTTGAAGGTCTGGATAAATATTTCAGTTAGCCCATTCATTACTGGCTGGTGAGGAAATGATTTGAAATGTGTGATGCCATTTTTCTATATGAACAGTTGAAATTCTTTTAGCATGTGTTGTGGTCCCCTATCACTCACAATTTGTTCTGGTAAGCCATTTCTGGTGAAGATAGTCTTCAGGAAGGAGACAGTCTTTGCTGAGGTGGTTGACTTCATTGGTATGATCTCTGGCCTCTTCGAATGAGCATTGACAGCAATCAGAAACATGGAGTCCACGAATGGCCCAGCAAAGTTATTATGTACTCTTTGTCATGGTGAAGATGCCCACTCCCATGAGTGAAACACTGTCTGTAGGGTGCATTTTGAATTATCTGGCATCCTGAACAAGTTTTAGCCAAGTCTTTGATCTGTTTATCTACTCCCTTTTCAAACATCTTCTGATTACCATTAAGCTGCTGCAACAGCCATTGGTTAGTGCTACCATTTGGGCTGCAGTTGTCATGGTTCGGATCGGGGTCTCTTTAAATTTACTTTGTTTATGTTACAATCCGCACCGTTGACTCCCTGTTTCCCTTTGTTTCCCTGTTTTCCCGTGTCCCTGGCTTTGGTGATTAGAGGCAATTTACTCTCGGATGAACCGGTAGTTTATAGTCTTCGGCTTTCAGCTGTTCGGCGGTAGAGCGTTTGCAAAGTCACCAAGGTACGGCGTGCCAATGTCATCTGGCCGGAGCAAGCCTAGTCTCCGCCCAAAGCGAGTGCTGGTAATTCGCCTTTCCTCACCGGAGCACTCCTGTTACTTTGCCAAAACGAGCCTGCAAAGTTTCGTCACTGAGGTGGGTCCGTCAGTTAACCCGCTGGAGGGAATCAAGAACCGCTGTCTACTGTTCTCGGGCCTAGTCGAGAGCTCGCCACTAGCCGGAGACTCCAAGTCAAGTCCTGGCTGTGGTGGCATCCACATACCGAGTCAAGTCCTGGCTCTGGTGGCATCCAAGTTCGAAGTCAAGTCCTGGCCCTGGTGGCATCCAAGTTCTGAGTCAAGTCTTGGCCCTGGCAGCATCCAAGTTCCGAGTCAAGTCCTGACCCTGGCGGCATCCAAGTTCCGAGTCAAGACCTGGCCCTGGCAGTCTGTGATTCCTGTCCTATCCCCCTGTCTGAATCCCTTCTCTGCCCCTCTCGCCTCTAGCCCTCGTCTGCAGCCCTCACCAGCACCTCGGTCTAGTTCTATTGCCGGAGCTAGATAGGTACTGTCTGGTGTTCTTTCGTTTTGGTCTTGTCTCGTCCTTGCCTCCGTATGTAAGTCAGGCCATCTTGCCATTGCCCCGCAGGAGGTCATGACTTGTCATGTCTTGTCCTTGCCTCCGTGGGGTAAGTCAGGCCGTCTTGCCGTTGCCCCACGGGGTTCATGAGTCCCGGCCCTATGTCCTGTACTCAAGGAGGGGTCCCGGCTCTCTGTTCTGTGTGTGATTCCCGGCCCTATGTCCTGTACCCAAGGAGGGGTCCCGACTCTGTGTTCTGTGTATGTGTCTATGGTTCCATGTACCTGCTCTCCCAAGACCGAAGCTCTGTTTTTCCATGTTCCTCCTCTCCCTAGCCCATGTCATGTCCATGCCTGGTTCTGAGGTCCGAGACCGAGGCAAGACCCAGGTACTGGGTCCTTGCCCAGTCTCTGGCTCGGAGTCCATACAGTAGCCTCTTTATGTTGCCTCTAGTTTTGGGATCTGATTCTGACTCCTAGCCCAACCCTTAGTCCCAGCCTAGTCGTAGTCCTGAGTCCTTGTCCAGTTCGCTATTCCTGCTCCTGCCTTGCTCTCCTGGTATCGAACAATAAACTAAATTTAATTAACCTCACAAGATGTGTCTTGCATTTGAGTCCACCCTTGCTCCCAATGCCCCCCCCCATTGTGACAGTAGTTGCCTGATGATGCCACACTGAGAGCTTTGACTGTGTGTCAGACTAATTGGATTTTTCTTAACCAGCCATATCCAAAAAGAGTTGGACCTCCACTTTTCAATACATTAAGGTCTGACTGTTGTGTTTGGCCTCCATATGTCACACTTATCTTCATTTTGTCTTTGGGAGACACTTCTTTTGCCTCTGTAAGTCTTCAGCATCATTGAAGTCTTCTCTAATGTTATCTCATAAAACAGTCTACTGTAGTTGGCCTCTGGAATCATAGACAAATCTGACCATGTATCCAGATCCATTTTCAGCTTTTCACCAGACAGATCTATTGTGATCCATATGATTTTGTGCTCTGCTTCAGTTATACTATGCGGTTCTAAACATGACAGTTCACCTTTGTCAGACTCTGTGTTGTCCGATTCTGTTTTACATTCGGTAATTTTATGCATTTGCTTAGCTTTGTGTTTGAGACTTTTCACTCGGTTGTGCTTGCACATTCTCTCTTTGTGACCTTGTCTATGACACTTTCGGCAGAGTTTTTCTTTGAACCAGCAGTTGTTTACATCATGGGAGGATTTGCCACATTGATAATGTCTTTGGCCTTTTGCACCATTCAGGAACGTTTTATGTACAAGCGTACTTCACAATCTAACCTCTTTTTCTATAGTTCTGCTGAATCCTTTGCTGCAGTCTCCAATGATGGTGTAATGGTCAATACCTGTTCTAATATTAGGTCTCTTTCAGACAGTAGCCTCTTTTAAGTGCTTTGACTATGCATGCCACATACAATCCTGTCCCTTAATGCATCAGAAAGTCAATCTCTACTGGGAAAGTTTGCAGTTCTGCAATGTGTTCAGCAAGGCTTTCATCCTTTGACTGGTTCCTTTTGTGAAATCTAAATTTCTCAACTATTACCTGTGGTTTAGGGCTCAAGTGATTTTGTAAAATTGTAGCAATTACATTGAACATCTTGCATGCTGGGTTTTCAGGGGTTACAAAGTTGCATAAGAGACTGTACGTAGTTGGGCCCATTAAGCTAAGAAGCATAGAGGCTTTCTTTTGGTCCTCCATGTTGTTAACATTACAATACACAATACAGTTCCACCCTCTCGATATAGAACTCCCAGCTTTTATTAGCACTATCAAATTCATCAACTTTCCTGACTGAAGCCATCGCCACATTATTTTAATTCAGTGCGACTTTCAATGTACTCACGCACTTGTTAGCGTCTGTGATTGCCTTCTCATGTGGTTCAACTCTCGCTGTTCCATCCCATAACTGTTGGTGTAGTTGGTGATATTCTCTGACATTCAGGTTTGTATTCATTGCCAATTTGTTGTGACTGTGCACAATGTATCAATTAAATAAAAACACACAAGAGATGGCTTTGACTGGTGTATTCACATTGCAGCGAGAGAGAGAGAGAACAATGTTCATGCATAGACAACAGCCTTGGCAGTCAAAGTGAAGGATAATCCAAAGAGCTTTTACAGGTATATTAAGAGTAAAAGGATTATAAGGTCCTCTTGAAGATCAGAGTGGTCGGCTATGTGCGGAACCAGAAGAAATGGGGGAGATCTTAAATGTTTTTTTTTTTGCGTCTGTATTTACTAAGGAAGCTGGCATGAAGTCTATGGAATTAAGGGAAACAAGTAGTGAGATCATGGAAACTGTACAGATTGAAGAAGAGGAGGTGCTTGCTATTTTGAGGCAAATTAAAGTGGATAAATCCCCAGGAACTGGCAGGGTTTTCCCTCAGACCTTGAAGGAGACTAGTGCTGAAATTGCAGGGGCCCTGGCAGATATATTTAAAATGTCAGTGTCTACGGATGAGGTGTTGGAGGACTGGAGAATGGCTCATGTTGTTCCGTTGTTTAAAAAAGGATCGAAAAGTAATCCGGAAAATTATAGGCCGGTAAGTTCGACGTCAGTGGCGGATAAGTTATTGGAGGGAGTACTAAGAGACAGAATCTACAAACATTTGGATAGACAGGGACTTATTAGGGAGAGTCAACATGGCATTGTGAGTGGTAGGTCATGTTTGACCAATCCACTGGAGTTTTTCAAGGAGGTTACCAGGAAAGTGGATGAAGGGAAGGCAGTGAATGTTGTCTACATGGACTTCAGTAAGGCCTTTGACAAGGTCCCGCATGGGAAATTAGTTAGGAAAATTCAGTCGCTAAGTATACATGGAGAGGTGGTAAATTGGATTAGACATTGGCTCAATGGAAGAAGCCAAAGAGTGGTAGTAGAGGATTGCTTCTCAGAGTGGAGGCCTGTGACTAGTGGTGTCTCACAGGGATCAGTGCTGGGTCCATTGTTATTTGTTATCTACATCAATGATCTGGATGATAATGTGGTAAATTGGATCAGCAAATTTGCTGATGATGCAAAGATTGGAAGTGCAGTGGACAGTGAGGGAGGTTTTCAAAGCTTACAGAGGGATTTGGACCAGCTGGAAAAATGGGCTGAAAAATGGCAGATGGAGTTTAATACAGACAAGTGTGAGGTATTGCGCTTTGGAAGGACAAACCAAGGTAGAACATACAGGGTAAATGGTAAGGCACTGAGGAGTGCAGTAGAACAAAGGGATCTGGGAATACAGATACAAAATTCCCTAAAAGTGGTGTCATAGGTAGATAGCGTCGTAAAGAGAGCTTTTGGTACATTGGCCTTTATTAATCAAAGTATTGAGTATAAGAGCTGGAATATTATGGTGAGGTTGTATAAGGCATTGGTGAGGCCGAATCTGGAGTATTGTGTTCAATTTTGGTCACCAAGTTACAGGAAGGATATAAATAAGGTTGAAAGAGTGCAGAGAAGGTTTACAAGGATGTTGCCAGGACTTGAGAAACTCAGTTACAGAGAAAGGTTGAATAGGTTAGGACTTTATTCCCTGGAGCGTAGAAGAATGAGGGGAGATTTGATAGTGGTATATGTAATTATGATGGGTATAAATAGAGTGAATGCAAGCAGGCTTTTTCCACTGAGGGAAGGGGAGAAAAAAACCAGAGGACATAGGTTAAGGGTGAAGGGGGAAAAGTTTAAAGGGAACATTAGCGGGGGCTTCTTCACATAGAGAATGGTGGGAGTGTGGAATGAGCTGCCAGACAAGGTGGTAAATGCGAGTTCTTTTTTAACATTTAAGAATAAATTGGACAGATACATGGATGGGAGGTGTATGGAGGGATATGGTCCGTGTGCAGGTCAGTGGGACTAGGCAGAAAATGGTTCAGCATAGCCAAGAAGGGCCAAAAAGCCTGTTTCTGTGCTGTAGTTTTTCTATGGTTTCTATGGTTTCTAATACATAGTGCTGGGTGGGGTCATTGCTCTAAATGAAGTAGATCCTTGCATCACAGGATGAAACACGAAAGGCTGAGCGGTCAGTGAAGTGGAAGCAAACAACCTCAGCAGAGCGGTAGCAGATGGCAGGGAATAATCATGGTGGTAGCAGGATGGCTCGGAGTGTATCTGGGAAACTGGGTGCCGTCCTGGAAGTGGACCTGAAAGGATAATAGCTCGCTGGGTCTCAGATAGACCTGGAAGAGATACACCAGATTAAAGCTCAAGCAGATTTGAAAGGGTGATGGCAAGTGGATCATGTAGGGTGAATGAATATCAGGTATAGACAGAACAAAGGGGCAACTAAAAGGGGGTGAAGCAACATGAAGTGGTGGTGTGTGGCATGAACATGACAGTCTGAAGACCTGATTCTAGCCTACATGACTCTCCAGTTTTGGCTTTATATCAAAAGTGGAAATGTGAATCGGGCAGGTGATAGCAATCAATTTCAACAGGGCAGAAATGGCTGGCAGACAGACAGAAAGGTAATGCATCTTCACAGAAGGAATGGGAAGAGTCAATGTCGCCTCATTGGCTCAATGGTGAATGGGAAGATTAGTGGACTCATCAACTAACATAGCAGGGCATATTAAAAGTGGTTAGCGAAAGGTGTGGAATCTTGGGCTCCTTGATTAGAATTATTGAATAGAATTAGCAACAATAAGTTTTTTTAAATTGCAGATGCTGAGATATGAAGTAAGACCTGAAAACACAGGAATAATACAGAAGGTGTATCAGCAACAACAATGAGAGAAACAAAGTGAACATTTAGGGTTTTTTGATTCTTTGTACTGAAACTTTACAAAACTCTAGTTGGGCCACTTGTATGGTCAGTTTGTGTTGGTTTTCTTAATGAGCAACATGTAAGCAGCTTCAGCACCTGGACATCGATTGCTGAGAGATCTGTAAAGAGAATTTTTAAAAATCAGAAAAAGAAAATTAAATAGGGGAACTATGGAAAGATATGGATCAAACATGGGTAAATAGGACAAGATTAGGTGGGCACCTTGGTCAGCATGGACAAGTTTAGCCAAAGTGCCTGCTTATATGCCATAAGTCTCTGTGACTAAATAAAACTAACTCTAGTCTGTGAAAGTCGTAAAGGAGAGCAGATGCTGACTGCAACTACTGTCGAAAGTCATTGAGCTGCTTGGTTGAAAAGTTGCCAGAACCAGTGATAAAACTATAATTTTCTCAGCATTGTGAAACAGGAAAGTATCCAGAAAGAGTTACTGCAGATTCAAAGATCCAGCAAGCCACAGGAGTTAGAAAGAGGCAGGTAGAAAAATATCCAGGATGGATTGCTATTTATGTGTCACTCACTTAAAGCCCAACTATCAAAATTTGCTGCATATTTCATGGTACATTATCCACTGGACAGTGAATTCTTTCAATAAACATTGTTATCTGAGTAGGTACCACCGTCCCGCTGTATTTCTTTCCTACTCCCACTTGTCTACCCAGTGTTTCTCTCCTCTTGTTCATTTTTTCAACGCCTTGCCTTACCTCATTAGCCCTAGACTCATCACCCTTTCTCAGCTTGATCCCTCTGCTCCACACTCACTTACCTATCTACCTGGCTTTCTTCTCCCATGGTTCATCTTTCCTATTCCTTCATTTCCCACTCCTTTCACTTGGTTCCACCAACCCATCATCCCTCCCTTATTCTGGTTCTACCTAAACCCTACCAGTTTCTGCCTCGTTCCTCCCTCTCAGTCCTAAATAATCTCTATCTTTCCCTTACACCTTCAGAACTGATGCAGGGTCTAGACCAGATATATGAACTACTTCTTTGATCCACAGATGCCACCTGACTTGCTGAGTTCTTCCAGTAGTTTTTGTTCCCTTTGACCTAACCTTTCTGTCATTTTGATTTTATCCTTAAAACTTCCTCAAGCAGGAATCAAAAAGTATAATCATCAAAGTGTGATCCTGAAAGACTTCTGTTAAATACAAGATAAGAGACCTGTATTTAGTTAGTACAGTTGTATTCACTGACCCAAATCTTGACACTTTTTGAAATTAGAGGCTTGGGAAACTTGGAATGAGTTTCCCCTTGGAAGCTGGACCAGATGGAGAGCTGCACAGACAAAATGTTCGAGGAGTTCAGCAAATCAGGCAGCATTGATGAAAAAGAATAAACAGTCAACGTTTTCGGCCAAGACCCAAAATCAGGACTGGAAAGGAAACGGGAAGAAGCCAGAATAAGAAGGTGAGGAGAGGGGAAGGAGTACAAGCTTGAAAGTGATTGGTAAAAGCAGGTGGGTGGGGTGGGGGGATGAAGTAAGAAGCTGGGAGGTGATAGGTGGAAATGGTAAAGGGCTGGGAAAGTCAGAGAGGAGAGTGGACCATGGGAGAAAGGGAAGGTGGAGGGACACTAGGGAAAGGTGAGAGGTAGGAGAAGAGAAGAGTTGAGCCAGAGTGGAGAATGGAAGAAGTGGGAAGGGGTGGGGGAGGGGGAAATTACTGGAAGTTAGAAAAATTGATATTTATGCCATCAGGTTGGAGACTACACAGAAGGAATATGGCATGTTGCTCCTCAAGAGTGGCCTCATCAAGACAGTAGAGAAGACCATGGAACAACATGTTGGGATAGGAATGAAGATTTGAATTAAAATAGTTGGCCACTGGGAAATCCTGCTTTTTGAGGATGGAGTGAAGGTACTCACAAAGTGCTCTTCCAATCTACATTGGGTCTCAACAATCTAGAGGAGATTGCATTGGGAGCACTGAGTACAGCAGATGACCCCAACAGATTTGCAGGTGAAATGTTGCCTTGCCTGGAAGGACAGAGTGGGGCCCTGAATGGAGGTGAGGGAGGAGGTAAATGGTCAGGTGTAGCATTTCTTCTGTTTGTAGGGATAAGCGCCAGGTGGAAATTTGTAGGAATGTACAAAAGGACAAGAGAATCACAAATGGAGTGATTGTTGTGAAAGCCAAAAGGATTTCCACATCACTGTGAAAAGATGGTGAGGGGTGGAAGGAGGTAAAGATGTGTTTGGTTGTAGAATGCCGCTGAAGATGGTGGAAGCTGCAGAGAATGATTGATGTGCAGGATGTGAAGGCTTGTTAGGTAAGGATATGAGGAACTCTATCCCTGTTAAGGCAATGGGAAGGTGGGGTATAGGCAGATGTATAAGACACAGAGAAGATCAGAATCAGAAACAGGTTTATTATCACTGGCATATGACATGAAATTTGTTAACTTAGCAGCAGCAGTTCAATGCAATACATAATCTAGCAGAGAGAGAAAAAGTAATAATAATAAATAAAATAAAGCATAATTATAAATAAACAAGTAAATCAATTACGTATATTGAATAGATTTTTTAAAATGTGCAAAAACAGAAATACTGTATGTTAAAAAAAAGTGAGGTAGTGTCCAAGCCTGCAATGTCCATTTAGGAATCGGATGGCAGAGGGGAAGAAGCTGTTCCTGAATTGCTGAGTGTTTGCCTTCAGGGTTCTGCATCTCCTACCTGATGGTAACAGTGAGAAAAGGGCATGCCCTGGGTGCTGAGGGTCCTTAATAATGGACACTGCCTTTCTGAGACACTGCTCCCTAAAGATGTCTTGGGTACTTTTATTACAACCCTCTGCAGCTTCTTTCTGTCCTGTGCAGTAGCCCTTCCATGCCAGACAGTGATGCAGCCTGTCAGAATGCTCTCCATAGTACAACTATGGAAGTTTTTGAGTGTATTTGTTGACATGCAAAATCTCTTTAAACTCCTAATAAAGTATAGCCACTGTCTTGCCTTCTTGATGACTACATCAATATGCTGGGACCAGGTTAGATCCTCAGAGATCTTGACACCCAGGAACTTGAAGATGCTCACTCTCCACTTCTGATCACTCTGTGAGGATTGGTATGTGTTCCTTCATCTTACCCTTCCTGAAGTCCACAATGCAATAGAGACAAAGGAACCAAGAGAAAGGAATGGCATTTTACAGGAGACAAGGTGGGAGGGGTATGATCATGATAGCTGAGGGAGTCGGTAGATATATGAGATATTGCTGGACAGTTTGTCCCCAGAGATAAAGACAGAGAGATCGAGAAAGGGGAGGGAAGTATCAGAATTTCCCAAGTGAACGTAAGTGCAGGGTGGAAGTTGGAGGCAAAGGCGAGAAATTGATGAGCTCAGCCTAAGTGTGTGAAGCAGCACCAATGCAGACATCCATGCAGCACAGACAGAGTTGGGAATCATTACCAAAAATGGCTTGGAATATGGCCTGATCCACACAGCCAACGAAGAGTTAGGCATAACTGAAGCCCAGAGCTATACCTTGGGTTTGGAGAAAGTGAGAGGAGCTAAAGGAGAAGTTGTTGAGTGTGAGGGCCAGTTCTGCCATTCAGGAGAGGTGAACTGGTCGAATCTGTTATCAAGAAAGAAGCAGAAAGCTTTAAGGCTTTCTTGATGGGGGATAGAAGTTTATAGAATCTGGACATGCATGGTGCAAATGAGGTGATCATGGACAGGGAGCTAAAAGTTGATGAAGATACTGAGAGCATGAGAACTGTTGCGGATGTAGGTGGAAAGAGTCTGAACCAAGGGCGATAAAATGGAGTTGAGGTATGTGGACACAAGTTCAGTTGGGATTCAGAGGGAGAGACTAGGATTTGTGCCACATCCTCAGATGATAAGGTGATGTGCCAGTTCTTTTCCAAAGGACAATGAGCAAGCCTCCATATGAAGTCTGAACAGTATGTACTTTAAGCAACATACATCAAAGTTGCTGGTGAACGCAGCAGGCCAAGCAGCATCTATAGGAAGAGGCGCAGTCGACGTTTCAGGCCGAGACCCTTCGTCAGGACTAACTGAAGGAAGAGTGAGTAAGGGATTTGAAAGCTGGAGGGGGAGGGGGAGATGCAAAATGATAGGAGAAGACAGGAGGGGGAGGGATAGAGCCGAGAGCTGGACAGGTGATAGGCAAAAGGGGATACGAGAGGATCATGGGACAGGAGGTCCAGGAAGAAAGACAAGGGGGGGGTGACCCAGAGGATGGGCAAGAGGTATATTCAGAGGGACAGAGGGAGAAAAAGGAGAGTGAGAGAAAGAATGTGTGCATAAAAATGAGTAACAGATGGGGTACGAGGGGGAGGTGGGGCCTTAGCGGAAGTTAGAGAAGTCAATGTTCATGCCATCAGGTTGGAGGCTACCCAGACGGAATATAAGGTGTTGTTCCTCCAACCTGAGTGTGGCTTCATCTTTACAGTAGAGGAGGCCGTGGATAGACATGTCAGAATGGGAATGGGATGTGGAATTAAAATGTGTGGACTATTCCTCTTCTCACCCTGTCTCTTGCAAAAACGCCATCCCCTTCTCGCAATTCCTCCGTCTCCGCCGCATCTGCTCTCAGGATGAGGCTTTTCATTCTAGGACGAGGGAGATGTCTTCATTTTTTAAAGAAAGGGGCTTCCCTTCCTCCACTATCAGCTCTGCTCTTAAACGCATCTCCCCCATTTCACGTACATCTGCTCTCACTCCATCCTCCCACCACCCCACTAGGAATAGGGTTCCCCTGGTCCTCACCTACCACCCCACCAGCCTCCGGGTCCAACATATTATTCTCCGTAACTTCCGCCACCTCCAACGGGATCCCACCACTAAGCACATCTTTCCCTCCCCCCCCCCTGCATTCCGCAGGGATCGCTCCCTACACAACTCCCTTGTCCAATCGTCCCCCCCATCCCTCCCCACTGATCTCCCTCCTGGCACTTATCCGTGTAAGCGGAACAAGTGCTACACATGCCCTTACACTTCCTCCCTTACCACCATTCAGGGCCCCAAACAGTCCTTCCAGGTGAGGCATCACTTCACCTGTGAGTCGACTGGGGTGATATACTGCGTCCGGTGCTCCCGATGTGGCCTTTTATATATTGGTGAGACCCGACGCAGACTGGGAGACCGCTTTGCTGAACATCTACGCTCTGTCCGCCAGAGAAAGCAGGATCTCCCAGTGGCCACACATTTTAATTCCACATCCCATTCCCATTCTGACATGTCTATCCACGGCCTCCTCTACTGTAAAGATGAAGCCACACTCAGGTTGGAGGAACAACACCTTATATTCCGTCTGGGTAGCCTCCAACCTGATGGCATGAACATTGACTTCTCTAACTTCCGCTAAGGCCCCACCTCCCCCTCGTACCCCATCTGTTACTCATTTTTATGCACACATTCTTTCTCTCACTCTCCTTTTTCTCCCTCTGTCCCTCTGAATATACCTCTTGCCCATCCTCTGGGTCACCCCCCCCTTGTCTTTCTTCCTGGACCTCCTGTCCCATGATCCTCTCGTATCCCCTTTTGCCTATCACCTGTCCAGCTCTCGGCTCTATCCCTCCCCCTCCTGTCTTCTCCTATCATTTTGCATCTCCCCCTCCCCCTCCAGCTTTCAAATCCCTTACTCACTCTTCCTTCAGTTAGTCCTGACGAAGGGTCTCGGCCTGAAACGTCGACTGCGCCTCTTCCTATAGATGCTGCTTGGCCTGCTGCGTTCACCAGCAACTTTGATGTATGTTGCTTGAATTTCCAGCATCTGCAGAATTCCTGTTAGTATGTACTTTATGATGCTTGGGACATTATGCAGCCTACATGAGTATCCAGGAGCACATATGCGTATACTGATGCATGGAGCCTTGAGACCATATTTTCCAAAGGACAATTAGGAACCAGTTCCTGTAAAAACCATGATGATAGCAGTAGAAACCAACCAAGTGGTGTTGCAGAGGAAACTCTGGGTTCACACATCCAAATGTACTTTGCTGCCACTCTTTAAGTGGTGGAAGAGGCTTTCAGAAAATTGTCCTTCAACAGGTTACCATGACTACGCATGTCATGACTTGGGAATGTGGTCGTGGTTCCAAAGAGCATGTATTGGTTTGATGATTGTCTTCATACTCCTGCCACTACCATTGAACAACTATCACGGCTATTATCAGGCAGCCAGTCCGCTTCTGCTCCTGCTCACGAAATATGGGCTACTCAGAAGTTTTGCCTCAGTGCTTCAGGCGGCTGCTTTCCATGGCCATCTGAGGTCACTTCCACTCCGAGGGAGCAGGCATGCAGCAGTCACCAACAGAGAAATAGAATAGGCAAATGTATGCAGAAGGCAGGTACTAAGTGTATTTTCAAGGGTGGGTAGTTCATCAAAGGCTGTAATATGTTAGCAGAACAAAAAAAAATTGGAGAAAAGTCATCAGCTGGGCAACATCTATGGAGGGAAATGGGCAGACAATGTTTGGGGTCAAGATCTTTCACTGAGTCCAGATGAAGGGTCTCGACACAAAATATCGACTGTCAATTCCCCTCGATAATTGCTTCCAGGCCTATTGAATTTCTCCAGCTTTCTGCATATTACTCATTTTTATCAATGCCTAGCTCAGCAAATGATGTGTTAAATTGCATTTTACAGCCTTGTTCTGTAATCTTTTTTATCCAGTGATGTATTGACATTTTCCTATTAACCTTTTGCCAAACTAAATGTTATCCTCCAAAATAAAAAAAATACAACTCCCTAGACTACTAAGACAAAATTAGGAGTTTAATCCCTTGTTCTTCATTTAAACTTAGACATGCAAATCTGTAAAATTTCTGTACACATTTATTATGTTTTCTGTCTTCAAGAACAATATTTAATCATGTGCATTTGAGCTTGTATATTATTTACAGATCAAACAATACACTGTTTCAGTCGCAGTTGAAAACAACGGAACTGTGTGCAAATTGTGATCAAGTACTTATGAAGTTTGTCAGCCTCAGTGTGGAATGAACGCAAACAAGACTGATTAAGTTAGTTGAATTAATTGAGCGAACTGATAGGACAATACTAATGAAAAGACAGTTATTAAACAGTTAAATACTTGGTGCATAGCAAGCATTTTTTCAGTTTTGACTGGCAAAATTATTAGATACTTCACAGCTGAATATTTTAATTCATATTCGTTATACTGATTCACTCAGAATTAGGCTCTTTTAATAAAAAGTGTATATTGCAGCTGGGAAACATCTCAAAACTTGCAAGACAATTAGTTTACGCAGAAAACAGGATCTGCTTCAAGAACAAAAGAAACAGGAGCTCTGACCAAAGCTACTATGACTTCTCTCAATAAAAGCAGGAAAATTTCTCCAGAAGCTCAAGCAAGTGGAGCATGTGCAAGAGATACATACATGCAATCATTCTCAACTGCAGCAGTATTTGATTTGGGTGGGGTTGGCAGGAACTCTTTTCTCCTTGACCACAGTACAAGGAGATGTTGTTGTTTCAACAGTCCCCCAACGTCCCTAACTATCATCTCAAAACTGCATCTTTTTATAGGCATCCGTTAGTCTCATCAGAGACCACGGATTTGCGCCTTGGAAGGTTTTCAGGGAGCACAGCAAGGTTGTATAGAGGACCAGCAGTTGCCCATGCTGCAAGTCTCCCCTCTCCACACCACCAATGTTGTCCAAGGGAAGGGCATTAGGACCCATACAGCTTGGCACTGGTGTCGTCACAGAGCAATGTGTGGTTAAGTGCCTTGCTCAAGGACACACACGCTGCCTCAGCCAAGGCTTGAACTAGCAATCTTCAAATCACTAGATGAATGCCTTAACTACTTGGCCACGCGCCAACACATTGAAACTGCGCTGTGGCTTCAAATATTACTAAAGATTGATGAATTGAATGACACTACTGCAAACCATCTTCCATCACCTGCCATTATCACACTGAATGAGTCAGTCAATGGGTCTGAAAAATAGTTAATACCATTATGACTTTTAGAAAGAGAAGTGGAGATAACCTGGCTAATTAAAGGTCAGCTAATTTGAAATATGCAGTGAGCTAAATTTTGATTTTAATTAAAGATGAAATTACAAACATTCAGATAGCAAACATATTATTAGAAGTGGCAAATGGGGATTTTAAAAGGCAACATTGTGCCTGAGAAACATGACAGAATTTTTTTTCAAGAGAAGATAGATGATTCAAAAACTTGATAACTCAATCTAAAAGCTACCCTAGAGCAGACTGTGGAAGCGACCACATACCAGTCATTTGCAAAATGAAAATAAAGATGAGAAAATTTAAAAAAACAAAAAGATCAGAACCACTAGATTATCAACAACTACAAAACAACCCTCATCTGAAAATAGAATACACAATCAAGGTGAAAAACTGTTTTCAATTGCTGCACGATGAAGGAGGCAAATATTCCTGGGACATACTGAAGTAATCCATGGTTGTAGCTGCAAAAGAAACCATCCCACGAAAAGAACGGAAAAATAAGAAGAAATGGATAACTGAAGGTATAATGCAATTGACGCAACAAAAACAGACCATCAAACTAAGAGACAGTGAAGAATACAAACAACTTGATAAGACAATAAAAAGAAAATGCAGAGAAGCTAAAGACAGATGGCTAAATGAGAAATGCTCAGAGATAGAAATGCTATAAACCCATTACCCTGGAATAAAGGTGATGCACAATAAGATTAAAGAACTAACGGGGAAATTACCTTGCTCAGCAAGTGGATACATCAAGGCAAAAGATGGCGGCTTAATTATGAACAAAGAGGAAATCCTAAACAGATGGACAGAATACATGAAAGAACTTTTTGAAGACCAAAGAGGAGAAAAACAAACATAAAGAAGAATCTTGAAGGACCTAGCATTCTAAAATCAGAAATTCGAGCAGCCGTAAATAAAACAAAACATAACAGAGCAATTGGTCCAGACAACATCGCTGATGAAATGATACTGGCCTTAGAAGATTCTGGAATAGAGAAAATAACAGAAATAGCAAATGAAATCTATGATCAAGGGGAGATACCTGATGATTTAAGTAAATCAGTGTTCATCACACTTCCAAAGAAAGAAGGAGCAACAGAATGTGAGTTACATTGTACAATAAGCCTGATGAGTCACGTGGCAAAAATTATTCTCAGAGTAATCATGATGAGAGCAAGACGCTGTATAAAACCAGAAATCAGTAAAGAACAATGCGGCTTTGTGGAAAACACTGGAACCAGAAATGCAATTTTCATGCTACGGATGATCTGTGAATGAGCCATCCAGGTACAGAAAGACATCTACCTGTGTTTCATTGACTATACAAAAGCTTTTGACACTGTCAGACAGCAAGATCTTCTGGAAATGCTTCCAGATCTTGACATAGATGGGGAAGATATACGTTTCTTAAGACTTATACTGGGACCAGACAGCATCCATCAGAGTAGAAGGAGAAGTGAGCGAGTATGTGAATATCATGAGAGGAGTCAGCCAAGGTTGTGTCTTTTCACCAGACTTATTCAACCTGTCTAGTGAGAATATCTTGAGAAGTATCAAAGACATCAAAGGGTTCACAATTGGAGGCCATAATATAAGTAACATCAGATATTCTGATGACATTGTACTAATAGCTGACTCAGAAACAAAACTTCAAGAACTACTCACTATAGTGGCTGCAGAAAGTAATCGCAGAGGCCTCTCAATCACACCATGAAGACAGAAAGCATGGTCATCTCCAGAAAGACAAATATCCTACAATATGTGATCAAGATCAGAAATACAAACATCAAACAAGTCAACAAATTCAAATATCTTGGCAGCCTAATAACAAGTAATGGCAGGTGCTACACAGATATCAAATACAGAATAGCAATGGCGAAAGAAGCTTTCAAAAAATGAAGACCATATTAACAGACAGAAAGATGAGCACGTACACTAAAAACAGAATACTGCAGGGCTACATTTATTCTATCCTGACTTATGGAAGTGAATGCTGGACCATTTCTCCAGCAATGGAAAAGAGACTAGAAGCAGCTGAATTACGGTTCTACAGGAGAATGTTAAAAATATCATGGACCACACACACATCAAACGAAGAAGTTCTCAGAAGAGCCCAAGCAGTTCGATCACTCATACCAACAATAAGAGAAAGACAACTCAGATTTCTGGGTCATATCGTGCAGAAAGATGAACTAGTATGAAACTCATACTCTCTGGAAAGATTAAGGGGAGCAAACCTAGAGGAAGACCTCGGCTTATGTACATCAAAAGCATAGCTAGGTGGCTACACGTCGAGGATATGGAAGTCATCCAAAAAACGAAGGATAGATCTATATGGAAAACCACGGTCACCAAAGTCTGCATCGGATATGGTACCTAGACAGACAGACATATAGTTGAAAGGAATGAGGAAGATGTTGATGCATATGGATTTTCAGATAGGTTTTGATAAATATCATGCAAGAAATGGTTGAAGAAGATTATGGTGAAAAGAAATTAGGAGAAAAATTGGATTTAAACAGATTAGAGGGAGGAATATTGAGTAAGACTAAAGTGTGCTTTCTGAGTTGAGTAACAGTCTTATATTTCACTCTGGATCAGTTGCTTTTATTACTACATCAGTAATCTGAAAATTAAGCAAAACAAATGGGGTACATTTGTCAAGTGTTGTTGGCCTTATAACTCACTCTGAGGATCAAGGGTATATTTTACGGCACCATAAACAAAATGAAGTAAGTGCAAAATGGAATTCAGGACCAGGAAATTATAAGTGTCACCATGTTGTAGTAAGGTGGTAAGACTGATATGTTGAATGGAGGATTGAATTTGAGCAATGAACTTGGGAAGAACAAATAGATTTGTGGTCCCGCTTCATTTGGTGTAATTTCCTTGATTAATGTAATTCCAATATGGCCTAATGGTCTTTAACAGGTTCCACAAAATGACCACCATTTTTTGTGAACTTGGTACAGGACTTGGAGAGTTTAAAAGAGCAGCCAAAAAAAAAAAGAATGTTGGCTCAAGTGGAGTAGCCATTGTGAGAGTGAGTCAGTGTAGGAGTGGGGTGCTTTGGCTCAAGAGGCTTTGCCACAAAGAGGTTGAGTAAGTTGCCCATAGGCCTAGAGTTAGATCGGGAATTTTGAAAAGACAAGATTTATTGATTGGCTAATTGGAGGCGCTTAATCCAAATTAAGGCAAGGTGAGGCTAAGTGAAGTGAACGTTTAGAGTAGAAATTGTGAGATTGAGTAGTTGAGGCCTTCGCTCAAGAGATCAGGTAAGGTTTTATTTTTGCTGTCTATCTTTAGTACTTGAATCAGTGAGAGAGGGTGGTAGTTAGGCCAGTAGAAGGTCCTCCTACAATATATGTGAGGTCAGAGAACTTCCTATCTTCCTGATGACTACATCTGTGGGAAGTACATCCAGCCTAATCTCCTGACAGACCAGGTTTTGGTCTGGAAGCAAACATCACACTGTCTGTAAAAAAGCCGAAGATGAAAAGAGGATGGCTTCTACAACAGGATAATAATCCTAAACACACCTTAAAATCCAGGTTCATTTAAAAAATATTTCACCACCAATGTTATGTTTTGTAACTTGAAAACATTAAACGAATTCAAAGGAAGACACAAGCATCCAAAATGTGAACCTAATTTCGGTTTTTATTTTGAGTGAGTTGCACATGTATAATGTGGTAACATGAAAACATATGCAATTCATGTATTTATACATATATCAATAGCAATCAATTATTTAAACAAACAAGAACGTGTATACATATACACACTCAAATATTACTGAAACATTAAATATACAACATATATGCTTAGCTTCAAAGATAACAATAGGAGGTTCAATAATATTTCAATAGTTACAATGATATTGTTTACTTCAATATTTTTGGTTGACAAGTGGTTCCTTTGAAATACACAGTGGAAGCATATTGCAATTAATAAGACATCTCTGAAGGTCCAGATGCTTTTGGGAGAAAATAATTAACACAAATATATTAAAACCTTTTGACAACAGAGAGCCACACACACAAAATTAATGTTGTCAGGGCTGTCTCTGAGTACACATTTATGGAGAATACGCTCAAACTATTGATTGCCATATCTGTGCCCATGTTTGATATGCTAAGTGACAATATCCATCTGGTCTACCAGCTCGTACTCAAGTCACAATGATGCAAATAACTTAGCCATGTTACCTGGCTTGATGCAAGTCAATTAACACAAACCTATTTTCCTAATGTTTGGCTCTGGCATATGGGATCTCTTAGTTTGTGGAATAGCCCATGCTTTTAAATTCAATTTAATGCATGCAATTGGCAAAAAAAAAACTGAAGGCTAATTTCCGGGAAGAGGTACAGTCGACGTTTCGGACCGAGACTCTTCAACAGGACTAACTGAAAGAAGAGCTAGTAAGAGATTTGAAAGTAGAGGGGGAGGGGGAGATCCAAAATGATAGGAGAAGACAGGAGGGGAGGGATGGAGCCAAGAGCTGGACAGGTGATTGGCAAAAGGAATATGAGAGGATCATGGGACAGGAGGCCCAGGGAGAAGGAAAAGGGAGGGGGGGGGAACCCAGAGGATGGGCAAGGGGCATAGTCAGAGGGACAGAGGGAGAAAAAGGAGAGTGAGAGAAAGAATGTGTGTATATAAATAAATTACGGATGGGGTACGAGGGGGAGGTGGGGCATTAGCGGAAGTTAGAAAAGTCAATGTTCATGCCATCAGGTTGGAGGCTACCCAGACGGAATATAAGGTGTTGTTCCTCCAATCTGAGTGTGGCTTCATCTTTACAGTAGAGGAGGCCGTGGATAGACATATCAGAATGGGAATGGGATGTGGAATTAAAATGTGTGGCCACTGAGAGATCCTGCTTTCTCTGGCAGACAGAGCGTAGGTGTTCAGCGAAACGATCTTCCAGTCTGCGTCGGATCTCGCAAATATATAGAAGGCTACATCGGGAGCACCGGAAGCAGTATATCATCCCAGCTGACTCACAGGTGAAGTGTCGCCTCACCTGGAAGGACCGTGATGTCTCAATCAACCTAGCTGCTTTAATCAGCGATTAATGGACACTCAAGGTTTTTTCACTTCAAGGCTGTCCTAGTATCAACCTGCTTTTCGGAATCTTCTCGGAGACAGTAACTCGCGGGATCACTGAAACGATCTCCAAATTGTAAATCTCAGGCTCTAACAGTCCCAAAAATACAATTAAGATGAAAATCGGATGTAATTAGTCATATCAATATTTTTGTGTGCTGTCTGGAAGGTGTCGACCGAGAGAGCGCTGTTTGCTGGTGCCAACTTGGCCAAAAGACTATGTTCCTTGGCCACACTATTTCCATTTGCCCTCCGCACCTCCCTTATTTGATTTTGTACTGTACCTATTTTCCAATCAGATTTCATCATTTTCAACCCTCCACCCATCACCTCCCTATCTCTGTCACTATTAATTCCATTTCCCCCCTCCATCTGCCAAGCACCCTCCTCTGCTGTATCCACACATCACTTGACAGCTCCTGCTCCTGCTCTTCCCCTCTTCTTCACTCTCACTTGCTCCATCCGGGCTTTATACTGTCTATCTCTCCACTACTCTTTCAATACAGATGAAGACTCTTGAATCAAACATTTCTCTCTAAGGTGCTATTTGACCCACTGCATTCCTCGAGCAGATTGTTCTTCTTTTTCGCTCCTCAGGATGAGGTCGTTGCTGAACACGTTACATGTCTCCTTAACAAATAAAGAGGAGTTTATCTGCTGTCTTCTTACTTTTCACAAACTATACAGTGATTTATTGGCCCCAAATAAATCAAAATAGTGGCACCACCAGTTGTCAGCTTACAGGTTAGAAAGGGCTGCCCTCTGTCGAATTAACTTCTTCCCATGACTGCATAGTCCAACATTGTCTTTTGGCATGAAAACAAAGTGACTGCAAAAAAAAACTACACGAGGAACCCAGTGGATCAAGCAGCATCTCTGCTGGGAAAACAGTTGTTGATGATTTGGGAAAAGAGCCCACATCATGACTTGTCTTTTAGTATTGAGAGTATTAAAAGCAAAAAATCAAATAGAAGCAGGTCGTAGAAGGAAATGAATCATGAGTAAAGAATAGTTCAAGCCGAGATTTAAGATTCAATTTATACAGACCCTTAACAAGAAAACTTAGGCAATGTATACTTTGGTTTCCATTATAAAAGAAAATTATGATTTTAAGAAATACAGGATACATTTGAAGTCTACTAGCTTGAATGAGAAAATGTGAAAATGTAGAGACCATAGAATCGTGGTCATACACACATAGACATATAAAGTTATCCATCTTGGAAACAGACCATTGGTTCAACATGTCCATGCTATCCATATTAATCACATCTTCCATCACTTGCTCTGGAGCCATCTATGCTTTGGTGATTCAAGAGCTCACAACTCTTCCTAACTGTTACCAGAAACTACTTTCTCCACTCTTTCAGGCAGTGGATTTGAGTTATTCACTACTCTCTGGGTGAAAAAGATCCCCACCAAACTCCTCTAAATCTCTTACCCTTACCCTAACTCTAAGTACTCTAGTTTTCTAAAACTGTAATATGGAAAAAATCTTCAATTTTGCTTTCTTCGAACCCTCAATTTTATATATTTCAACCATATTCCCTCTTAACTTTCTACACTCTAAGGAACACTCAGTTTTCTCCAGTTTCTCTTCATAAATAAGGTGCTCCATCATAGACAGCATTGTAGTGAATCTCTGCTTTATATTTAAATGTTAAACTTTAAATTCATCAGTGTTATCATTTCAGAGGATCAGACCTGGATCCAACACTTAAGTGCCTTTATCAAGAACAGATGGCAGCACCTCTACTTCCGTAGAAGTTTGCGAAGATTTGGCATGAGATCTACAACTCTGACAAACTTGTATAGCTATTTGGTGGAGTGTCTATTAACTAGCTGCATCACAGTCTGGTATGGAAGCACCAATGCCCTTGAATGGAAAATTTACAGAAAGTAGTGGATGCAGCCCAGTCTATCACAGGTAAAGCCGTCCCACCATTGACAACATCTACATGAAGTGCTGTCATGGGAAAGCAGCATCCATCATCAAGGATCCTCACCATCCGGGCCATGCTCTCTTCTCATTGCTGCCATCAGGAAGAAAAGATGGGAACGCAGCACCCACAAGCTGCAGGAAAAGCTACTACCCCTCAACCATCAGGCTCTTGAAACAGAGGGGATAACAACATTCAATTTCACTCGGCCCTTCACTGATCTGTTCCCACAATCTATGGACTCGTTCTTGATATTTATTGCTTATTTATTTATTTATTTTCTATTTGCACAATTTGCTCTCTTTTGCATATTGTCTACTTGTCTATCCTGTTGGGTGCAGTCTTTCATTGATTCCATCGTGTTTCTTGGATTTACTGTGTATATCTACAAGGAAATGAACTTTTGGAGTTGTATATGGTGACATGTATGCACTTTAGCCATAAATTTACTTTAAACTTTGAACTTTGAACCTTTATCTTATGGTGCTGTGACCATAATTACCTGCAGTATTCCTGCTGAGGCTTGACCAATGTTGTATAAAGTTGGAACATAGTCTCTCTACTCTTGTGTTCATTATCCCATGTAATGAAGCTCAGAAACTTATTTACCTTCTGAACTATTTTACCCGTGCTGCTGCTGTCAATGATCTTTGGACTTATGTAGCTCTGTTCCTCAATACTCACTAGCACCTTGCATTACTGGCACTCCCAAAGTTTATATAAATGAAACTCCATTAGAACAGAAATAATTGCAAAATCATTTCTGAAGGTATTTAAAATAACTAAACAGATGCTGAATGTTAATTTAAATAGATTAAGACTTGCTGGGAAATACCCACAATTACCCGGCACTCAAATCAGGTAGTTCAAATGAAGACACAATTTCAAAACATATTGCTCAAATTTCTCTGGTAATTCCATTGCTTTGTTTCAGCCTGGATTTCACATGGAGTTCAATAGTGGAGGATAAATGCTTGCTTGCACCTATGACCTTGGCAACTTGCAAGGTCTTGGCATTCTAGATGCAGCAAGTTGATACTCATTGAGTTGCAATAGTTATGTACATACATTTTTGGGAAATATCAACAGTGAATACCAACATATATTTGCTCATTGTTTATGTAGTTGCTCAGTCTAAAGTAAGGGGACATGGACTGAATGATGGTACTGAAGAACAGTAACAACAAAGAACTTTATATTTTATGTCCAGGATTGTATGACGGAAAGAGTAGCATCAGGGTCAATATTTAAAGCAAGGATTCTGTAAATATTTGTATAGATATTTGAAAGGGAGTATAAGTGCTAAAATGAGAAATGAGTATATGTAGCGTTAGGAATGTTGTTCATGTGAAGGGTAAACAGCAAAATGCACTGATCGAGCTTAACAGCCAGTTGAGGTTCTATGTAATTATATATCCATTAATTACAGGCAGCAAATAGATGTTCAGCAATCTATTTGGATTTCACTGCACCTAAGATTTTGGTGCAGAATTTTGTAATCAAGCAGCAAATCATTGCACATTCACAATGCTTAGAGACTTGCAGTCTAAAAGGCCACAAAGTCTCATTGTCCTAATAATTGCCACCAGCTGAGAAATTAAATTCAGTTGAAATAACATATTTTCTGTTTGGTGTTACTTTCCATTTAATGATCAGGTTCGTCATGCTGCAGTGAAAAAATCCAAACCACTTCTTCAAGAATGGAATTTGTAGAATGGAGATAAAAGCTAATCAATACACATTGAAATATGCCATATGAGACTGAACAGACCATCTTTATGCTCCTGCTAATCCATTTTACCTAACTACCCTCAAGGAAAAATTTAAAATTTTCAAGGCAAAGTCTAGCTATCAACTATGATGCAAGTGACTGTATGTCTGAATACCCTCAAGGTATAGGTAACTGTGAACAAACAGTTGACATTCCCTAGCACATGGAAATAATGGGAGCTCATTATTTAAATGCAGTAGCACTTAGGTTTCTAAGTAAGAGGTTGTGGGCTCAAATTCCTCTCCATATATCTTAAGTGTCTAAGCACATAATTTAGGTTCATGCCCCACTTAAGGAGGAGTGGAGTTTCAGATGAGTCATGTCTCTCTTCTTGTTTGGTTACAATGAATGCTAGGACAACAGGAAGACCAGGGAACTTCTTGCCAACATTTCTCCATTGGAAAATAACATTAAAATGTACGGGACTTGCCTGCTGCTCGCTGATGGAGTAACAGGTCTTTCCTGGTGCTCCTAGTTTATGTCCTTTTTTGTTTCCAAACTTTTGAAATATTACTGTTAAACATGTTATTATCTTACTATGGCTACCAAAGCAGCTTTGGGATCTATTACGGACTTCTTCCAAAAGCTTTCTACAGACTCGCAAAAGCTTACCGAGGAGTTTCATCAGTTCGGAAAAGAAGCGTCAGCCGATTTACAACGAATCAGCTTTGAAGTTAAACAAGTAGGTACAAAACTGGATGTTATTCAAGAAACTTTAATCGAGCATGATAAGAGGATAAAAGAGCATGAAGAGATTATAACGATACTGGATAAGAAAACTGATGATCTGCAAAAGCTGTATGAAAAACCATCCAGGTCCAATGGAAAACTGAGACAGAGGATTATTGATTTGGAAAACAGAAATAGGAGAAACAATTTACGAATCTTGAGACTTAAAGAGTTAACGGAAGGAGAAAATCCTAAGGAATTCTTTGCAAACCTTCTGATAGATTTATTCCCTGATATTATACAGTCCTTACCTTTGATTGATCATGTTCACGGATCACCAATTTATAGATCGACTTCAGAATCAAGACCAAGATCGATCATTCTATGCTTTCATGAATTTCAAATGTTACGTACCCCGTAACTGGGTTGTCAAACCAGCAGAAATGGAACACTCGTTGGAGTCTGTGATTACTAGGAACTAATCAAGTTTTATTAAAGAAATAAGTAATACAGTACACTAACCGCAAGGATATAAATGTAACAGGTTAGCAATGATAGTATACACATATACACAGAAATAGAGTAATAGGAATCAACCAAGCTTGATCGCAGTCTAGGGGTAAAATGATCAGTCTTAAGGTGAAGCAGAGTTCAGTTCAGTCTAATGCAGTTCAAAGTAATTGCTGTTGTTGTACCGTTGGAGAGAGAGAGAGAGAGAGAGTGAGAGATGCAGTTGGTTTCAGGCAAACCTTTCGACGCCTTCTGATCCGGCTGTGGTCACCGACTGTGACCCCTCTGTTTCGGATGCGATCGTTCTCCCGTGGTGAAGCCGGCACCCAGGCAAGTGCGGACACACACCAGGTTCCCACCGATCGTACCTTTACACCCTGTGAGCCTCTGACCGATTCGTGAGAATCGGTCCTCCAAACTCCCACCAACTTGTGGGACACAATGCTCTTTCCAGGGTCTCGTGGAGTGTGTCCCGTGCCTTAGCAAACCCGCTATTTTTATCCCCCCGATGGGGTATCACCTGTCCATCAAACTTCACACTTCCTATTGTCTCAGCAGGATTTGTTAGTGAACCGTTTAGGTTCAAAGCAAACAGTCTATGGCAGACGCCACATACTAAATTATGTGTCTCGCTCTCGTTAATCTCTCTCTTCTCTCTTATTAGCATTTTGAATGGTTCTCCATTGTCTCTCGTTATCTCTCTCCTTAGCATCATGCGTTCTGCAGCTCTGCTTGGCTTCACACATGACACCCCCATCCTTAAAAGAATTTTTACTGGGGGTAAAAATTACGGGCATAAATGCACATTATAAAATACACACTAATATACAGGTTGTCATCAGCTATTCAGCTAATACAGAGAACTTTAAATTTTAACACTTGGACAGACAATCAGCAATCACATTGTCGGCTCCTTTTACATGTTTTATCTTTATATCAAATTCCTGTAATACCAGGCTCCAACTTAACAAGCGTTTGTTTTTATCCTTCATTGTGGTCAAAAACACTAATGGATTGTGATCAGTGTAAATTATCAGTGGTTTCCGTGCTGGACAAATATAAACCTCAAAATGTTGTAATGCCAGAATGATTGCCAATAATTCCTTTTCCACAGTGGAATAATTTCTCTGATGGACATTAAACTTCTTAGAAAAATAAGCCACCAGGTGTTCAATCTCCTCTTTGTCTGTCTGCTACAGCACCGCCCCTGCCGCTTCGTCGCTAGCATCTGTTGCTAGGGAGAAGGGTTTTGAAAAGTCAGGCGCATTCAGTACAGGGTGGTGAAACAGAATCACCTTCAGACTCTCGAAGGCTTGTTGACAAAGGTCATTCCACAGAAACTTCTCATTCTTCAGCAAGAGCTTAGTAAGAGGGAGGGTAATATCCGCAAAATTTTTGCAAAACTTCCGATAGTACCCCACCATCCCCAAAAACCTTCTCAGGGCCCTCTTGTCCGTTGGGATGGGAACTTCAGAGATAGCCTGCATCGGTGCCAGCTGTCCCTGTCCTACCACATACCCCAGATATGTGACCTTAGCGTGGCCGAACTCACTTTTTGCAAGGTTCACTGTCAGGTTGGCTTCAGACAGCCATTTAAACAGTTCCTCTACTGCCACAATGTGCTCCTCCCACGTGTCACTCCAGACCACCAAATCGTCAATATACGCTTCTGCGTTCTTTAACCCTTGTATCACTGAATTAATCATCCTTTGGAATGTCCCTGGGGCGTTCTTCATGCCAAAAGGTAAAACATTATACTCATATAACCCGGATGGAGTGACAAATGCTGAGATTTCTCTAGCCCAGTCGGTTAAAGGAACACACCAGTACCCTTTCAGCAAATCGATCTATGTGATGTACTTAGCCCTCCCCACTTTATCAATACAAGTGTCTACGCTTGGGATGGGGTAAGCATCAGTTTTTGTGATGGCGTTCACCCTTCTGTAATCTGTACAGAATCGCATGCTCCCATCAGGTTTTGGGACAACCACACAGGGAGAGGCCCATTCCGATTTGGATGGCCTAATAATACCTGTGGCTAGCATGTGTTCAATTTCTTTCTCCACTAGCTTGCCCTTCTCCAAGTTCATCCTATAGGAATGTTGCTTAATAGCCTGATCTGATGTAACAATAACATCATGTACTGTCCCCTTGCATCGCCTCGGGACATCCGGACATACATCTGCATGCCGGTTAATTAGCTTTATCAGCGGCTCGCTCTGTTCAGGGGTTAAGTTGGAGACCTTATCAGCAAAGTTGGCCAAAACAATAGAGTTCTCCAATCTGTTTGGCACCATATTTATCTTTTCAAGATGGGTTTTCCCCTTATCATTTGGCACCCCAGCCTCATTTATTTTTGTGATAACACCGACTAGATCTGCTTTCTTATCGTGGTAAGCTTTTAACATATTAATATGCACTAATTGTGTTGGTTTACGCCTGTCCGGCATTTCAATAACATAATTCAGAGAGTCTATCTTTTTAATCACTTTGTACGGACCATGGAATCTCGCCTGGAGGGGGTTGGTTGCCACTGGAAACAGAACTAAGACCCTATCGCCCACTTGAAACACTTGTTCGTGGCTCGTCTATCATATCACTTTTCATTTTTGTTTGGGAGTTTCGTAGATTTTCTTTGGGAAGGTTACAGATCCTTTTAAGCCTCTCACGAAATTTTAAAACATAATCAATCACATTGACTTGTACTGGCGGGCTGGACCATTGCTCTTTCAGTAAGGTCAGAAGTCCTCTGGGCCTATGACCGAAGACGAGCTCGAATGGGCTGAACCCCAATGATTCCTGAGCCATGTCCTTTGCGGCAAATAACAAGAGAGGCAAGGCATCATCCCAGTCTCTAGCATTCTCTTGGCAATAAGTTTTAATCATGGTCTTTAATGTTGCGTGGAATATTTCCAACGCCCCTTGAGACTCCGGGTGGTACGCGGATTCCAAAATCTGCTTTGCTCCCATCTCATGCAACATCCGTCAGAATGTGTGAGATGTGAAGACACTCCCCTGATCTGACTGAATTTCCCTTGGCAATCCCACCGTAGTGAAAAATTTCACAAGCGCCTTTACCACTGCAGGAGCCTTGACGCTTGCCAGGGGCACAGCCTCCAGAAACCTGGTGGCGGCACACATCATAGTCATCGCATACTCTCGCCCACTCGCAGTTCTGGGTAGGGGACCGACAAAATCCACAATTATTCGGGAAAAAGGTTCCCCGAAAGCAGGTATCAGTCGAAGGTGCGCTTTAGGCAGGACCTGGTTCGGCTTACCTACCATCTGACAGGTGTGACACCGTCTACAACACTCAATAATATCCTTCCTCATGATCGGCCAGTAAAACTCTTTCATAATTCTATCGACTGTTTTCCTTACCCCAAAATGTCTACCGAGGGGTATCTTGTGGACCAGGTTAAAAATCTCGTCCCTATAAATTTTCGGCACTACCACCTGGTGTACCAACCCCCACTCCTCATCTGTGGTCATGGTAATTGGTCTCCACTTCCTCATCGGTACTCCCTCCTTCACATAATAGCCCACTGGTTCCCTTTTTATTTCTGCTTCAGAGAGAGCTGTCTCCGTCAAAACCATCAGCTCCTCGTCTCGTTCCTGTGCCTATATAAATTCCTTCCTCACTAATGATAAATCTACCTCAACTCCCTCACTTCCTTCCGCTCCACTATGCTCCTTCTTCTCACGTTCTAACCCCTCCTAGTACAAGGCTGGTAAAAATGTCTCAGCTAAATCCACTTTCGCTTCGGCAGCCTTTCTGGATATGTGCCGAATCACTGCGCAAACGGGATAAACCTGTGAGACCATGGTTGGGTCCTCAGTCCTGGCAGGCTTGCTCGTCAGCTTTACTGCTGGTACACATCTCCGCCTGCAAGGTCGTTACCGAGTAAGACCTCCACGTCTTCCATTGGTAATTCAGGCCTCACCCCTATCGTGACCAGTCCGGAGACCAAGTCACTTTTCAGGTATATCTGGTGCAAAGGTATTGCTTCAGTCCCTTTCCCAATGCCTTTAATCACACTGACCTTCCCAGTCTCGGTCTCTGCACTAAATTCTAACACCCTCCTCAAGATCAATGATTGACAAGCCCCAGCGTCTCTCCAGATCCGTACTGGAACTGGGGTTGACCCCTCCTTCACCGACACTAATCCGGCCGAAATAAACTTCTTGTGCCCTTCCTGAACCCTATCAGACCCCTTCTCCCCTAGTAGTTTGTTTACCAGCTCAATACAGCCAGTCGGAGTCGTCATTTTCCCTTTCCCCATTCTCCTTCTTTGGGGCAAAACACCTGGACACAATGTGACCGGCTTTCACACAATTATAGCATACAAAACCAGGAGACTTCCTATGCTGTGTACATACATCTATTGATGCTTCTGGACACATCTTCAGTGATGTTCCTGGAATCATCGGGAGTTTCGGGTCTTTCAACATTATACAACCTCCTCCAGGTGACCCAGCCAGGGCTGATCAGACCCCAGCTTGTGTCCAGATGGCTAGCTACTTATGACTCCATAGCTCCCCTCTTTTGAACCACAGCCATCTTGAGGCCCTCTCTACCGCATCAGTGGTACTGCGGATGGCTCTCCTCTTCTTCTCTCCCTCGATGCCCAAAATGCTGAAGGCTCCAACTAAAGAACGGGTTACGAATCCTCTACAACCAACCTCCACTGGGAGACACCTCGCTCTCCATCCAGCCTGCTGACAGTTGCTGACCAGTCCTGCGTACTTGGAGAGCTTCCTTTCAAAGGCCTCCTCCAAGCTATCTTCCCATGAGACTGTCAGCTCCAGTAGCACCCCTTGCTTAGTAGACTCAGACACTAGGACAATGTCTGGTCGCAGGGTGGTGGCTGTGATATGGTTGGGGTACTTCAGTTGCCCTTCAAGGTCCACCAACAGCTGCCAGTCCCTTGCAGAGGTCAGAATGCCTGTAGATGTTCTTTTGGCAGGTATTGACGGCTCCCCAGCTCTGACAAAGGCAATGGTCGGCTTGGAGGGTTGGGACCGTTTCGCCCACTCAACTCCTGCGCTGACGGCTTCAGCGATGGTCTTCAGGAACTGATCATCCCTCCATCTGTACCATCCCTCACCAAGTGCCCTTGCGCAGCCACTGAGGATATGCTCCAGGTCAAACTGCTTCCTGTCTCCTTATCCTTCTCACTAGCCCCCGGCTTACTTTCTGGCTTTGCCAGCGGACTTTCTCCGCCCTCTTGACTACCCTTCAGGTAGCTCTTACTCGGGGTAAACTTTGCTTTGTGTGTTAACACGTACTCATCCGCTAACTTAGCAGTTGCGGCTAAGGTTTCTGCCTCTTTCTCAAGAGGCCCCATCTAGAAGGCCCTACCTTCAGGGACACAACCTTTAAATTGCTCAATCATTATTAGCTGTAGCAGTTTGTCATAATCCCCAATGACCCCTTTTGAGGCGCACCGACGCTCACAATACATCTGCATCTCACGGGCAAACTCTAAGTACGTGCGGCCCCACTGCTTCCTCACATTCTGGAACCTTTGTCGGTATGCCTCCGGGGACCAACTCATAAATCCTGTGTATAGCCTCTTTTACCACATCACACCTCTGGGCATCTTCTGCTGACAACGCTGAGTAAGCTTCCTGAGCCTTCCCCTTAAGCACGCTCTGAAGTAAAACAGCCCACTTATCCCTCGGCTAGTCCCGACTTGCAGCGACTTCTTCATACGATCAACCTAGGCCTCCTCAAATAGGGGAACCATCCTAAACTCCTGGGTCGCCCTGAACCCTCCACCTTGGTCCGGCATTTGGCCCCTCTCTAGCATCATCCTTAACTTCTCCAGCTCAAACTCCCTTTCCTTCTGCTTCTCTCTCTCTTCCCTTTCTAGATGCTTTACTCGAAAATCATGCTCGAGCCTTAATTTTTCCATCTGCAGCTGCACCGCCTCCTCACCAGGTTTGCTCATAGACACCACCTCCAGCTCCCCGTGGGGAAACACATCTTTAGATACATTATGCTCAACGATGGCTCTGTGCATCTCCACTCTCCTCATTGTCTGCTTCCCCTTAAAAAGATTCAACCGTTTTGCAACAATCACCAATTCTGATTTCTTGTCATCCTCTAATGCCTCCAAGGTTGGCGCCTTTAGAAATTCCTCGATATCCATTTCTGCTGTTTACACTTTTTTTCGGGAATTTAATGCGATCAATTTAACCAGTCCCAATTTTGAAGTTCAAAATCCCGGGACGAGATCCCCACTTATGTTACGTACTCCGTAACTGGGTTGTCAAACCAGCAGAAATGGAACACTCGTTGGAGCCTGTGATTACTAAGGACTAATAAAGTTTTATTAAAGAAATAAGTAATACAGTACACTAACCGCAAGGATATAAATGTAACAGGTTAGCAATGATAGTATACATATATACACAGAAATAGAGTAACAGGAATCAACCAAGCTTGATCGCAGTCTAGGGGTAAAATGATCAGTCTTAAGGTGAAGCAGAGTTCAGTTCAGTCTAATGCAGTTCGAAGTAATTGCTGTTGTTGTACCGTTGGAGAGAGAGAGAGAGAGAGAGAGAGTGAGAGATGCAGTTGGTTTCAGGCAAACCTTTCGACGCCTTCTGATCCAGCTGTGGTCACCGACTGTGACCCCCCTGTTTCGGACGCGATCGTTCTCCCATGGTGAACCCGGCACCCAGGCAGGGGCGGACACACACCAGGTTCCCACTAATCGTACCTTTACACCCTGTCAGCCTCTGAACGATTCCCGCAAATCGGTCCTCCAAACTCCCACCAACTTGTGGGCAAAATGTTCTTTCCAGGGTCTCGTGGCGTGCGTCCCGTGCCTTAGCAAACCCGCTATTTTTATCCCTCCTGATGTGGTATCACGTGTCCATCAAACTTCACACTTCCTATTGTCTCAGCAGGATTTGCTAGTGAACAGTTCAGGTTCGAAGCAAACGGTCTGTGGCAATCGCCACATACCGAATTATGTGTCTTTCTCTCATTAATCTCTATTTTCTCTCATTAGCATTTTGAATGGTTCTCTATTGTCTCTCATTATCTCTCTCATTAGCATCATCCGTTCTGCAGCTCTGCTTGGCTTCACACATGACACAAATAACGAACCTTTTGATTCCTGAATCCCGTCGGAAAGGTATGATTGACTACAAGGATCAGAAGATTCGTATTGTTGAAGATTTCTCATCGGAAGTTATGGAAGAATGTGCTAAGTTTATAGAAGTTATGGCGAAATTTTATAGCAAAAACTTCAAGCCTTCTCTTCGCTATCCAGCTCGGCTGAGAATTACAATGCAAGGTGGCTCAAAGAGATGGTTTCTTACGAACGAAGAGGCTCAGAAATTTTAAAACTTAGAAATATAACTGCTTAATATTTTCCAGTATGAATAATTGCTTTTTTTTTGTAAAACCGTATAAGCTTATTTTTTTTACTGCATTTTGCTTTGTCTTGGTTGAAACAGTAATTAACCTTGAATTCTTTGGAGCGGTTCCAGCAGGCTTTTCTATGGGGGATGATATTAGTGGGGGTAGGTGAGGGCTACCTTTTGGCCGATTTTCTCTCTTTGGGAGGAGGGAGGTGGATGGGAAGTTCTTTTTTCTTGAAGCTGATTTGGAAATTTAGTCAACTCTGTTGCCTAGTTACTATATCTCAAGGTTTATTGTTTGGGTTTAATATACATTCCTCTGATTGTTACTTTAACCTTTCTTATAAATAGTTTTAAAATGGATCAAAGTATTAATTTACTTAGTTTTAACATGAAAGGGCTAAATCACCCTGCAAAAAGAAATAATATTTTTGCCTATATTAAAAAACTTAAGGTACGAATTGTTTTTCTTCAAGAAACTCATGTACGTAAATGTGACAATTCACGCCTTTTTAATCAATGGAGAGAATCTCATTTCCATTCTTCGTTTCAGGCCAAAGCCAGAGGTATTTCATTCCATATAGATAATAAAGTTTCCTTTGTTCAACATAAAGTAATTTCTGATACAAATGAGCATTTTTTTTATAGTATCAGGGAAACTAGATAACAAATTAATGGCATTTGCCAATGTGTATGCTCCGAATATAGATGACCCAGCCTTCTTTAAGCATTTTTTTTTCATCTTTGCCAGATATGAGTCTGTACTCATTGGTGAGGGGAGGAGATTTTAATTGTTGTTTAGATCCAGCTTAGATCGTTCATTTTCTAAACTAGTGATACCAAATAAATCAGCTGTGTTTATTAAATCTTTTCTAATGAAATATGGTATTGTTGATGTTTGGCATTTTTTTCATCCAGTAGACAGCGAATATTCGTTTTTCTCTCATGTCCATCATACATATTCCAGGATTGATTACTTTTTTATTGATAGCTGAGTGATTCCATTAGTTCGATCCTGTGAATATAAAGATATTGTTGTCTCAGATCATGCTCCTGTGCTCTTATCTTTAAATCTGCCTGGCCTTCTTCAAACAAACTGGTTTTGGCATTTTAATCTAACTTTGTTATCTGATAAAGATTTTTTAAAGTTTATGGAGAGATAACTTACTCTTCTTTTGAAGAGAATACGTTGGAGGAGACTTCTAATCTCAGCAGATGGGATGCCTTTAAAGCGTATACTAAAGGTCAAATTATTTCTTATAGTGCAAGTATTAAGAAAAAAAGCTAATAAAGAGAGAAGTGATTTAGCTAACCAGTTCAAACAACTAGACCAGCAGTATGCCTTGGTTCCAGATCCTGCTTTATATAAAAGGCGTGTTGAAATTAGAACTAAGTATGATCTCCTTTTATCTTATCCAATTGAACCTCAATTCCTGAAAGATAAAAGTCAATTTTTCATTCATGGAGACAAAACAGGTAAATTATTAGCTAATCAAATTATAACCTTTATATATAAACAGCAGATTAAAGAAATACATAAAGCTAATGGTGATAGGACAATTGATTATTTAGAAATATATGATACTTTGAGAGAATTGTATTCTAGACTGTATAGCTCTGACTCTCCTAAGGATAATACTGTAATGAACATTTTTTTAGACCAGTTAAACATTTCCACAATCTCTGTTGACAACAGAAAGCAGTTGGAACAAACTATTTCTTTTGAGGAAATTGTCGAGGCTGTGCACTCATTGTACTTGAGGAAAGCTCCATGTCCAGATGGATTTTCTGGAGTGTTTTATAAGACCTTTTCCTCACTGCTTATACCTCATTTATGTGCAGTTTTTTCGGATTCATTTAAATTGGGCAGGCTGAATCATTCTTTCTATGAGGCTTCCATTTCGCTTATCCTCAAAAAGAATAAGGATCCAATTGAATGCTCTTCCTATAGACCAGTTTATACTTAATGTTGATACTACGATTCTATCTATACTTTTGGCCTGCAGGATTGAAAATATTTTACCATCTGTCATTTCTGATAATCAGGCTGGATTTATCAAAAGTCAATATTCTCATTTTAATATTCGTTGTTTATTAAATGTTATCTGTTCTCCTTCTAAGGAGATATCGGAATGTGTGGTATCCCTAAATGCTGAGAAGGCTTTTGACAGTGTTGAATGGAATTATTTATTTAAAATTTTAGGAAAATTCAATTTTGGACTTGATTTCATTCAATGGATTAAATTATTTTATTTAGCTCCCTCCGCTAGGGTTATTACTAATTCTCAGAACTCCAAACCATCTAAGCTTCAACGTGGCACCAGACAAGGCTGTCCGTTGAGTCCTTTGCTTTTTGATCTGGCTTTAGAACCCTTAGCCATAGCCTTTAGAGAATCTAATGATATCACTGGTATTTTAAGGAGAGGCACTATTCACAAAGTTTCGCTTTATGCTGATGATCTATTGCTCTTTATTTCTAATGTCGAGACTTCGTTAACCCATGTACTTTCTTTGCTCTCCTGTTTTAGCCAGTTCTCAGCTTATAAACTGAATTTACATAAGAGTGAACTTTTTCCTTTTAATAATTGGATATCAACTAATTCTAACCTTCCTTTTAAAATTATAAGAAACCAATTTACTTACTTAGGTATAACAATTATTAAAAATTAAAAGTGCTTATTTAAAGAACATTTTCTTACCCTGCTAAATTATGTAAAAAGGACACTATCAAATTGGTCGGCTCTTTCATTGTCATTGATTGGTCGAATTAATTCTATTAAAATGAATATTTTACCTAAATTTATATATCTGTTTCAGGCATTACATTTTTTATCCCTAAATCTTTTTCTGATTTTCTTGATCCTATTATATCATTCTATATATGGAAAAATAAGCATTCTAGACTAAACAAAATTAATCTTCAGAAAGCTAAAAAGAATGGAGGGCTAGCTTTACCAAACTTTAGGTTTTATTATTGGGCTGTTAGCATACATAATCTTTCATTTTGGTTATATTACATTAATCGTGAAGATTGTTCGATGTGGGTTTCTTTAGAAGCTAACTCTTTTAATAAATTTTCTACTATTTATCTTCTTGGATCCTCACTTTCTTTATCCCTGAGTAAGTTAACTGACAATTTGGTAGTTAAACATACTATGCAATTTGGGTACAATTCCGAAAACACATGGGCTTATTGAGATTTTCTCTTTCAAGTTCCATTTTTTCCTAATTTTTTTTTAAATCTTCTATGATAGACGTGGCTTTTAAAGAATGGGATAGATTAGGTGTTAAATGCTTCCAGGACTTGTTTGTGGAGGGAAGCCTCCTTTTGTTTGAGCAACTGTCAGCTAAATATAGCTTACCCAAAACTCACTTTTTTTGATAACCTACAAATAAAAGACTTTTTACGGTCTCAAGTATGTACATTTCCTAAAAGTCCTGATAAGAATCTACTAGATGTAATTTTTAATTTGAAAACTTTTTATAATGGATCTATATCTAATATTTATAATATGTTGCTGGGAATGAGAAGTGTTCCTTTAGATAAAATTAAAAATCTTTGGGAACAAGACTTACAGACTGCAATTTCTGAGGAAACTTGGAATGAAAGTTTTAAATTGGTTAACACTTCATCATTATGCGCTCACCACTCTCTGCTACAATTTAAGGTGGTCTATAAGGCCCACATGACCAAGGATAAGTTGTCTCTCTTTTATTTGGATACATCTCCTTATTGTGATAAATGTAATAATGAAGAAGCTTCACTCATTCATATGTTTTGGACACATCCGATTCTTGAAAAATATTGGAAAGAGGTATTTCAAACCTTCTCGGTATTTTTTAAAGTAAATTTTAAGCCTAATCCTTTGACTGCTTTGTTTGGTATTGTTGGAGGAAAGTATATTATTTTGGAGAAACCTGATTATGCACATTTTGGCTTTTATTTCTCTTATGGCTAGGAGGGCACTATTGCTTAAATGGAAAGATGTGGTCTCGCCCACACGTTCAATGGCGGTGTGATGTGATGTCACTTTTAAATTTAGAGAAGATTCGGTGTTCAATTTCTGAATATAGTCAAGACTTTCAAACATTGTGGGGACCATTCTTGAACCATTTTCAAAACCTTTGATTTGTCGTTAAAGCACAGATGATGGCTAATAATATACTTTTTCTTTTTTCTTCTTTATTAATCAGCTTTGGTCTTGGTAGTGGGTTAGTTTTTTCTTCTATATAATAACTTTACTGTATTTCAATATTATGAATTAATCAATTTGTATGAATATAGAGTAAAGAGTTTGCATGTGGGATTCAGTATAATGTATTTGATGTATTTCTTTTTTCTTGAACTCTGTAGTCTCCTATGTAGAAAATTAATAAAAATATTGAAAAAGCATTAAAATATACTTCAAAACTGACCATAAGACTATTCCAGGATCTGCTTTTTTGGCATCTTTTCAAAAAATATTCCATTACTCTATTATATACTCTATTATATCTTTTTATGCAAAACATCATAGTAGCAAAATATCTTGTTGATATGCTGGTTTTCCACTTAATACTGTTACATTAGTATCCCTCAAAATAGATTATATGTACAAAATTACAAAATAAATCATCAAATATTTTAATACAAGATTAAACTTAGTCTTCAGCCAAATTACAGTATATTGTCTAAAATAACTTAATAAGAATTCATTACAATTTAAAGTTTCACTAATCAAAGCAAATCAAAATACAATTGGCACATTTTTTGTATTTATTGTCAAGCAATAAACCGCTGACTTAAATCAAAATGCTGTTGCTTCTGTTGTTTTGCTTGGTACAGAATGGTAATGGGAATGTATCAAAGGTTAATAATAGCATTGAAAAGAAACACACATGTGTTCTCCAAGAGTTTCTAAAGAATGATTTTAATGGAAAGAAAGTTCAAAAGGATTTGTTGACTATTTATCAACGGAACTAGGTTGGCAACTTACTACGCAACTCTTAATTAATCAATGTTTGCACTTTATTGTCTCTGCACAAACAACAATGTTGACCCCAGGCCAGCAACTTAAACATGAATTCTACTGTTTCCTCTGTGCCAACACTAACTCAGACCACTTCTTCAAATTATAACACTGATATAGAGGATCTCCCATTGGCCAGACAATTGATCCTTCCTTCTCCCAGCCCCTAACATGGGGGTTCTTCCTTGTGATGGTTAGTCTCTGGGGTTCTTGTCCGTTTGCATTTGAAGCTCCTAATTCTTATAATCTTCCTCATCAGTTCAAATCTTGCACTTCAATTTTGTTAGCCCTAGGTCATCTGACTGACCTGCAATATGCCAGATTCCCATCGGGTATAATCCATGGGCTACACAACTTCATGCCTTAGGTGATTTTTTTGTGCCATTCAACTCTGGTCTAAACCGTTCAAACTGGGTCACCGAGACACCAGAATATAATCAGATTATTCTGCAAACCTGTTATTGTACACAATAAGCAGCTTATCTGAGAATGAGCTCAACTCACTAGCTAAATAACAAAAACTCCTTGAGTCCACATTCGATTGCTCTGATTATCTGACACCAGAGCACGAATCAGTTCACCAACAGCTCACAAAATGGAAGTTACAGAGCAGCTTCACAAGATGTCTGCCCCCATTTCCTCAAGCACAGGGTAAAAACAATGTCATCTGGTTTGTCTACATACACGATCTTGAGTATTCAAGTTTGATGTTTCATTCCATATTTTAATACCTTCATGACCAACATAAGTCCCCTTTTAATCCACAGAAAATTTAATAACAAAATATCAGAGTCTGAAACAGATAAAAAAACTAATATCAAAACACTGGCATAGTTAAAATATTATTAGTACAAAAGCATATTAAAGAACATAATACGGTAAAATATAAAAATGCAAACATGAGAAAATCTGCAGATGCTGGAAATGCAAGCAACACACACAAAGTGCTAATGGAACGCAGCAGGCAAGGCAGCATCTATAGGAAGAAGTACAGTCGACGTTTTGGGCCGAGACCCTTCGTCAGGACTAACTGAAAGAAGAGATAGTATGAATTTTGAAAGTGGGAGCGGGACGGGAGATCCAAAATGATAGGAGAAGGTAGGAAGGGGAGGGATGAGGCTAAGAACTGAAAAGTTGATTGGCAAAAGAGATACAGAGCTGGAGAAGGGGGAGGATCATGGGACGGGAGGCCTAGGGAGAAAGAAAGAGGGAGGGGAGCGCAGAGGGTGATGGAGAGCAGGCAAGGAGTAATTGTAAGAGGGACAGAGAGAGAGAAAAGGGGGAATATTAAATAAATAAATTAAGGATGGGGTAAGAAGGGGAGGAGGGGCGTTAACAGAAGTTAGAGAAATCAATGTTCATGCCATCAGCTTGGAGGCTACCCAGACAGAATATGAGGTGTTGTTCCTCCAATCTGAGAGTGGCTTCATCTTGACAGTAGAGGAGGCCATGGATTGACATATCAGAATGGGAATGGGACGTGGAATTAAAATGTGTGACCTCTGGGAGATCCTACTTCCTCTGGCAGAACGGAATATAAGGTGTTTTTCCTCCAACCTGAGCGTGGCTTCATCTTGACAGTAAAGGAGGCCGTGGATTGACATATCAGAATGGGAATGGGACGTGGAATTAAAATGTGTGACCACCCAAATGTGTGGCCAGAGAAAGAAGGATCTCCCATTTTAATTCCGCATATTTTAATTCCACGTCCTAGTAGAAGAATCTTTTGTGGTACGGATGATCATAAGGACATATGGTCGGACAGTGACACATGTGATCCTGTGCTGTTTAGCTATTTTAGCTAACGGCGTCTTTAAAGTCTTATTCATCCATTAAACAATTCCACTAGATTGGGGTCAATAAGATTCAAAGATTCAAAGTACATTTATTATCAAAGAACGTATAAATTATATAATTTTGAAAGTTGTTTGCTTACAGGTAACTGGTAGTTGAAAAAAAGCAATAAAGTAAATGGACCCTCTGTTTTACCCTAATCAGTTTCATCAGATTTTGTGTCACCTTTGCTGTGAGGTGGGGATCGTGATCTGATTCTAGGCTCCTTGGCAATTCCCGATGACTAAAAAACTTTTTGAACAAAACCCTGGCTATAACTTTAGTAGCATTATTTCTAGTTGGAAAAGTATCCTCTGTCACTTAGATATATTTCACTCATCTACGGGATGGAGGTAAAAGTCATAGAGAATCAATTCACAAGTTAACCCATGGTCCTTCTACAGGTGTATGTATCTTAAAACTGCCTTCCTGTCTGATTTATCTGGGTTATACTGGGCACAAATCAAACAATTCTTACAATAATATTCTACATCTCCTTGCAATTTTGGACACCAGCCCAGGTTCTCAGATTCAGAATGAGGTTAGAATCAGAATCAGGTTTATTATCACCAGCATGTGTCATGAAATTTGTTAACTTAGCAGCAGCAGTTCAATACATAACACAGAAGAAGAAAAAAAATTTATGTAGTGGCGTGCAAAAGTTTGGGCACCCTGGTCAAAATTTCTGTTACTGTGAATAGTTAAGTGAGTAGAAAATGAACTGATCTCCAAAAGTCATAAAGTTAAAGATGAAACATTCTTTTCAACATTTTAAGCAAGATTAGTGTATTATTTTATTTTGTACTATTTTAGAGTGAAAAAAAGGAAAGGAGCACCGTGCAAAAGTTTGGGCACCCCAAGAGATTTGAGCTGTCAGATAATTTTACCAAGGTCTCAGACCTTAATTAGCTTGTTAGGGCTATGGTTTGTTCACAGTCATCATTAGGAAAGGCCAGGTGATGCAAATTTCAAAGCTTTATAAATAACCTGACTCAAACCCTGTCCCAATAATCATCAGCCATAGGCTCCTCTAAACAGCTGTCTAACACTCTGAAAAATAAAATAAATGATGTCCACAAAGCAGGAGAAGGCTATAAGAAGATAGCAAAGTGTTTTCAGGTAGCCGTTTCCTCAGTTTGTAATGTAATTAAGAAATAGCAGTTAACAGGAACGGTGGAGGTCAAATTGAGGTCTGGAAGACCAAGAAAACTTTCTGAGAGAACTGCTCATAGAATTGCTAGAAAGGCAAATTAAAAACCCCATTTGACTGCAAAAGAGCTTCAGGAAGACTTAGCAGACTCTGGAGTGGTGGTGCACTGTTCTACTGTGCAGTGACACCTGCACAAATATGGCCTTGATGGAAGAGTCATCAGAAGAAAACCTTTCCTGCTTCCTCACCACAAGATTCAGCGTGAGAAGTTTGCAAAGGAACATCCAAACAAGGCTGATGCATTTTGGAAGCAAGTCCTGTGGACTGCTGAAGTTAAAATAGAACGTTTTGGCCGCAATGAGCAAAGGTATGTTTGGAGAAAAAAGGGTGCAGAATTTCATGAAAAGAACGCCTCTCCAACTGTGGATCGATCATGCTTTGGGCTTGTGTCGCAGTCAATGGCACGGGGAACATTTCACTGGTAGAGGGAAGAATGAATTTAATTAAATACCAGCAAATTCTGGAAGCAAACATCACACCGTCTGTAAAAAGGTTGAAGATGAAAAGAGGATGGCTTCTACAACAGGATAATGATCCTAAACACACTTCAAAATCCACAATGGACTACCTCAAGAGGCGCAAGGTGAAGGTTTTGTCATGGCCCTCACAGTCCCCCAACCTAAACATCATCGAAAATCTGTGGATAGACCTAAAAAAAAACAGTGCATGCAAGACGGCCCAAGAATCTCACAGAACTAGAAGCCTTTTGCAAAGAAGAATGGGTGAAAATCCCCCAAACAAGAATTGAAAGACTCTTAGCTGGCTACAGAAAGCGTTTACAAGCTGTGATACTTGCCAAAGGGGGTGTTACTAAGTACTGACCATGCAGGGTGCCCAAACTTTTGCTTCAGGCCCTTTTCCTTTCTTGTTATTTTGAAACTGTAAAAGATGGAAATAATAAAGTAATCTTGCTTAAAATATACCCTATCCTCGTTATAAGCGTCTTCAGACAATGTGGATTCACAGTTATGCGAGGAACCTATTTCTACCAACTTCTCATTATATGCGTCCAAAACTCACAGTTACTTGAGGATCACTGCTTTCCCACCAATACAACTCACGTGCGCACGCCTCATAGTCTCACTGTTGGGATGAAAAACACTGCTTTCCCGCCAATACAAGTCACGTGTGCACACCTCACAGTCTCACTCTCGTCAGTCTCGCATTGGTTTTGGCAACGTGTGGAACTTGCGCTATTAAACTTCTGTTGTTTTTACCTACTGTGCACTGATTTTGTGATTGAAATATTTAACCATGCCTCCTAAGCGTCCGATGTCAAGTCCTGGGCCATCAGCCAAGCGGCAGAGATCCACTTTAACACTTGAAAAACAGTTGGAAAGTATAATCAGGGCGGCATCGGTTGAACGTAACGCAGCTCTGGGGTGCTACTCTGGCCTGGGTGAGTCCACGATCGGAAACATCAAGAAAAATGCTGAGAAAATAAGAAGTGCATTGATTGATTAATCACAAGTGTCTTCAAAGATTGTTACCAAGGTGTGTAACCCGACTATGACAAAAATGGAGAAAATGTAGAGTTTGTACATTGAGCATGAAACAAAGGAAAAAACAACACTTAGTTCAGATCATCTTCATGTGAAAGCTTTGGAAATTCATGGTCGTCTTTTTTCAGAGGCTAGTGAGGAAGTGTCAAGTGATATCATTAGCTTTAATGCAAGTAGGGTATGGTTTTCTAAGTTCGTTAATCATCACAGGCTTCACAACTTAGCTGTGCGTGGTGAGGAAACTAGTGCTGATCACGAAGCTGCTGAACGCTACCCTGTGCAGTTGCGGGTTTTGCTAGCCGAGTTAGGCATCACACCAAAGCAGGTGTTTAACACAGACGAGACCGGGTTTTTTTGGAAGTGTATGCCGAAATGCACTTACATAAGTAAGGATGAAAAAAATGTGTAAGGTTTCAAGGCAGCAAAGGATAGATTGACTTTGCTTGTGTGTTCCAATGCCGAAGGAGACTGTAAGATGAAGCCTCTCTTAGTTTACCGTTCATTAAACCCCCGTGCTCTCAAGGGTTTGAGTAAGAATATGCTTCCTGTCCACTGGGCAGCTAACAAGAATGCATGGGTCACTGGTCAAGTCTTTGAAGATTGGTTTGCTAATCATTTTGCTGTTGAGGCTGAACGCTACTGCCGGGAACAGAATTTTGCCTTTAAAATTCTTTTGTTACTTGACAATGTGCCAGCCCATCCTAACCATTTGGACAGCATTCATCCGAACATAACGGAGCGTTTCCTGCCGCCTAACACAACGTTGCTGATTCAACCACTCGACCAAGGTGTGATATCCACATTCAAGGCGTATTTTTTACAGCGAACTATCTCTCAGACGCTGCAAGCAACAGACGATTTTGAAAATCCCGGGAGCTTACCAATGGTGAGGGCATGGTGGAAGTCCTTCAACATCAGACATGCCATCAACAACATTGATGAATCCTGGAAAGAGGTCAGATCTTCCACTCTCAATGGAGCGTGGAAATCAGTTTGGGCAGAGTGTGTGCGCACCCTCAAGGGGTTTCCTGCCTTCAATGCAGCTGTCCAGGATTGTGTGGCCCTGAGCCATAAAATTAGTGGGGAAGGATTCTCAGATCTCGAGACGGCTGACGTGGTAGAACTCCTGGATTCTCATGATGAAGAATTAAGTGTGGATGACTTTCTGCATTTAACTCAGACTGAAGGTGATAATGATGAAGAAGAAAGTGTCAAGTTGCAGGAGAAGCATTTTACAGAGAAGCAACTGGCAGAATTTTTTAAGATTGCGAAACACTTAGCACAAATGGCGATGGACATGAACCCAGGTTTAGAATGGAGTCAGCATTTCAGTCGTTCCCTGCAGTCAAGCCTTCTTCCGTATAAGCAAATTTATGCTGAAAAAACAAAATGCTGCCAAGCAAACAACACTCACCACTTTCTTCAAACCGGTGTCATCTCCTGCTACTGGCAGTACTGAGAGTTCTGTGAGTCTTTCTTCACCCCTTGCTGTCCTTGATAACCCTGACGACACCCAACCACACAACCATCCACCTCATCCATGTAATGCTGCCCGACACCACAACAACCACTCATCTCCCGGAGGGAACACACCTGCCAATGTAGGTGAGTACTCTACACCCTAGTATGTTAACTTATGATTTATTACATTGAATATTACCTTAAATTGATGAAATATAATATGAATGTTGCCTTGTGGCACTGCTTTTGTATTGTATTGGTATGAAAATGTGAATAAATTACAGATAAAACATATTTAGGAAGCCTCCAGAGCGCATCCCTATTTTTCTCCATGTAAATAATTATTCACATTATGCATTTTCACATTATGCGTCGACTTCGAGGAATGTATCCCCCACATATAATGAGGATAGGTGGTATTGAAGAAATGTGAAATCTTTAACTTTATACCTTTTGGAAATCAAGTCATCTTTTACTCACATAGCTTTCCACTGAGGCAAGGGGAGAAAAAAAAAACAGAGGACATGGGTTAAGGGTGAGGGGGGAAAAGTTTAAAGGCAACATTAGGGGGGGCTTCTTCACACAGAGAGTGGTGGGAGTATGGAATGAGCTGCCAGACGAGGTGGTAAATGCGGGTTCTTTTTTAACATTTAAGAATAGATTGGACAGATACATGGATGGGAGGTGTATGGAGGGATATGGTTCGTGTGCAGGTCAGTGGGACTAAGCAGTAAATGGTTCGGCACAGCCAAGAAGGGCCAAAAGGCCTGTTTCTGTGCTGTAGTTTCTATGGTTTCTATTCACAGTAACAGAGATTTTGACCAGAGGTGTCCAAACTTTTGCATGCCACTGTGTGTGTGTGTGTATATGTAAATCAATTACAGTATTATGTTTATTGAATAGGTTAAAATTGTGCAAAAACAGTAATAATTTATATTAAAAAAGTGAGGTAGTGTTCATGGGTTTAATGTTCATTTAGGAATCGGATGGGAGAGGGGAAGAAGCTGTTCTTGAATCACTGAGTGTGTGCCTTCAGGCTTCTGTATCTCCTACCTGATGGTAACAATGAGAAATGGGCATGCCCTGGGTGCTGGAGTCCTTCATAATGGACACTGCCTTTCTGAGACACCGCTCCTTGAAGATAGAAACATAGAAAATATACAGCATAATACAGGCCTTTCAGCCTACAAAGCTGTGCCGAATATGTCCCTACCTTAGAGCTACCAAGGCTTTACCCATAGCCCTCTATTTTTCTAAGCTTCATGTAGCCATCCAGGAGTCTCTTAAGAGATCCTATAATTTCTGCCTCCACTACCACCACTGGCAGCCTATTCCACACACTCACCACTCTCTGCATTAAAAAAAAACTTACCCCTGATGTCTCCTGTATATCTACTTCCAAGCACATTAAATCTGTGCCCTCCTGTGGCAGCCATTTCTGCCCTGGGAAAAAGCCTCTGACTATCCACACGATCACTGCCTCTCATCATCTTATATACCTCTATCAGGTCACTTCACATCCTCCATTGCTCCAAGGAGAAAAGGCCGAGTTCACTCAACCGGTTTTCATAAGGCATGCTCCCCAATCCAGGCAACATCCTTGTAAATCTCCTCTGCACCCTTTCAATGGTTTCCACATCCTTCCTGTAGTGAGGCAACCAGAACTGAGCACAGTACTTTAAGTGGGGTCGGACCAGGATCCTATATAGCTGCCACATTTCCTCTCAGCTTCTAAGTTCAATTCCACGATTGATGAAGGCCAATACATCGTATGCCTTCTTAACCACAGAGTCAACCTGCGCAGCTGCTTTGAGCATCCTATGGACTCGGACCCCAATATCCCTCTCATCCTCCACACTACTAAGAGTTTCACCATTAATATTATATTCTGCCATCATAATTGACCTACCAAAATGAACCACTTCACACTTATCTGGGTTGAACTCCATCTGTCACTTCTCAGCCCAGCTTTGCATCCTATCAATGTCCCGCTGTAACCCCTGACAGCCCTCCACACTATCCACAACACTCCCAACTTTTGTGTCATCAGCAAACTTACTAACCCATCCCTCCACTTCCTCATTCAGGTCATTAATAAAAATCACAAAGAACAGATACCTGAGACACACCTCTGGTCACCGACCTGCAGAATATGATCCATCTACAACCACTCTTTGCCTTCTGTGGACAAGCCAGTTCTGGATCCACAAAGCAATGTCCCCTTGCATCCCATGCCTCCTTACTTTCTCAATAAGCTTTGCATGGGGTACCTTATCAAATGCCTTGCTGAAATTACAGAGTACCTGGAGGCATATGTCAAGATAGGCAGAACTCAGCATGGATTCCTTAAAGGAAAATCCTGCCTGACAAACCTATTACAATTTTTTGAGGAAATTACCAGTAGGCTAGACAAGGGAGATGCAGTGGATGTTGTATATTTGGATTTTCAGAAGGCCTTTGACAAGGTGCCACACATGAGGCTGCTTAACAAGATAAGAGCCCATGGAATTACGGGAAAGTTACATACATGGATAGGGCATTGGCTGATTGACAGGAAACAGAGAGTGGGAATAAAGAGATCCTATTCTGGTTGGCTGCCGGTTACCAGTGGTGTTCCACAGGGATCAGTGTTGGGGCCGCTCCTTTTTACATTGTACATCAACAATTTGGATAATGGAATAGATGGCTTTGTGGCTAAGTTTGCTGATGATACGAAGATAGGTGGAGGGGCCGGTAGTGCTGAGGAAACGAAGAGTCTGCAGAGAGACTTGGATAGATTGGAAGAATGTGCAGAAAAGTGGCAAATGAAGTACAGTGTTGGAAAGTGTATGGTTATGCACTTTGGCAGAAAAAATAAACGGGCGGACTATTATTTAAATGGGGAAAGCATTCAAAGTTCTGAGATGCAACGGGACTTGGGAGTCCTCATACAGGGTTACCTTAAAGTTAACCTCCAGGTTGAGTCAATAGTGAAGAAGGCGAATGCAATGTTGGCATTCATTTCTAGAGGAATAGAGTATAGGAGCAGGGATGTGATGTTGAGGCTCTATAAGGCGCTGGTGAGACCTCACTTGGAGTACTGTGGGCAGTTTAGGACTCCTTATTTAAGAAAGGATGTGCTGATGTTGGAGAGGGTACAGAGAAGATTCACTAGAATGATTCTGGGAATGAAAGGGTTAACATATGAGGAACGTTTGTCTGCTCTTGGACTGTATACCTTGGAGTTTAGAAGAATGAGGGGAGACCTCATAGAAACATTTCGAATGTTGAAAGGCATGGACAGAGTGGATGTGGCAAAGTTGTTTCCCACGATGGGGGAGTCTAGTACGAGAGGGCATGACTTAAGGATTGAAGGGCGCCCATTCAGAACAGAAATGCGAAGACATTTTTTTAGTCAGAGGGTGGTGAATCTATGGAATTTGTTGCCACGGGCAGCAGTGGAGGCCAAGTCATTGGGTGTATTTAAGGCAGAGATTGATAGGTATCTGAGTAGCCAGGGCATCAAAAGTTATGGTGAGAAGGCAGGGCAGTGGGATTAAATGGGAGAATGGATTAGCTCATGACAAAATGACAGAGCAGACTCGATGGGCCGAATGGCCGACTTCTGCTCCTTCGTCTTATGGTCTTATGGTCTAATCCATATACATTACATCTACTGCTCTTCCTTCATTAATGTGTTTAATCCCATCCTCAAAAAATTCAATCAGGTTCGTAAGGGACGACCTGCCTTTGACAAAGCTATACTGACTATTCCTAATCATATTATAGCTCTCCAAATGTTCATAAATCCTGCCTCTCAGGATCTTCTCCATCAACTTAACAACTATTGAAGTAGGACTCACTGGTCTATAATTTCCTGGGCTATCTGTACTCCCTTTCTTGAACAAAGGAACAACATCCGCAACCCTCCAATCCTCCGGAACCTCTCCCGTCCCCAGTGATGTTGCAAAGATCATCGCCAGAGACTCAGCAATCTCCTCCCTCACCTCCCACAGTAGCCTGGGTCATTCTCATTCGATCCCGGTGACTTATCCAACTTGATGCTTTCCAAAAGCTCCAGCACATCCTCTTTCTTAATATCTGCATGCTCAAGCTTTTCAGTTTGCTTCAAGTCATCACTACAATCACCAAGATCCTTTTCCATAGTGAAAACTGAAGTAAAGTATTCATTAATTAACTCTGCTATTTCCTCCAGTTCCATACACACTTTCCCACTGTCACACTTGGTTGGTCCTATTCTTTCATGTCTTATTCTCTTGCTCTTCAAATACTTGTAAAATGTCTTGGGGTTTTCCTTAATCTTGCCCACCAAGGCCTTCTCAAGGCCCCTTCTGGCTCTCCTAATTTCATTCTTCAGCTCATTCCTGTTAGCCTTATAATCTTCTAGATCTCTAACATTACCTAGCTCTCTGAACCTTTCGTAAGCTTTTCTTTTCTCCTTGACTAGATTTTACTACAGCTTTTGTACACCATGGTTCTTGTACCCTACCATAACTTCCCTGTCTCGTTGGAACGTACTTATGCAGAACTCCTCACAAATATCCCCTGAACATTTGCCATGTTTCTTCTGTACCTTTCCCTGAGAACATCTGTTCTCAGTTTAAGCTTCCAAGTTCCTGCCTGGTAGCCTCATAATTCCCCTTACTCCAATTAAGCATTTTTCTAACTTGTCTGTTCCTATCTCTCTCCAATGCTATTGTAAAGGAGATAGAATTATGATCACTGTCTCCAAAATGCTGTCCCACTGAGAGATCTGACAGCTGACCGTGTTCATTTCCCAATACTAAATCAAGTACAGCCTCTTCTCTTGTAGGCTTATCTGCATATTGTGTCAAGAAACCTTCCTGAACACACCTAATAAACTCCACCCCATCTAAACCTCTTGCTCTAGGGAGATGCCAATCGATATTTGGGAAATTAAAATCTCCCACGATGACAGATCTATTATTACACCTTTCCAGGATCTGTTTCCCTATCTGCTCCTTGATATCCCTGTTACTATTGGGCGGCCTGTAAAAAACACCCAGTAGAGTTATTGACCCCTTCCTGTTCCTAACCTCCACCCACAGAGACTCTGTAGAAATCCCTCCACGATGTCCACCTTTTCTGCAGCTGTGACACTATCTCTGATCAACAGTGCCACGGCTCCACCACTTTTGCCTCCCTCCCTGTCCTTTCTGAGACATCTAAAGCCCGGCACTTGAAGTAACCATTCCTGGCCCTGAGCCATCCAAGTCTCTGTAATGGCCACCACATCCTAGCTCCAAGTACTGATCCACGCTCTAAGCTCATCCGCTTTGTTCAATACTGTTTGCGTTAAAATAGACACATCTCAAACCATCAGTCTGAGCGCGTCCCTTCTCTATCATCTGCCTATCCTCCCTCACACACTCTCTCCAAGCTTTCTCTGTTTGTGAGCCAACCGCCTCTTCCCCAGTCTCTTCAGTTGGGTCCCCACCCCCCAACAATTCCGGTTTAAACTCTCCCCAGTAGCCTTAATAAACCTCTCCGCCAGGATATTGGTCCCCCTGGGATTCAATTGCAACCCTCCTTTTTTGTACAGGTCACACCTGCCCCAAAAGAGGTTCCAATGATCCAGGAGTCTGAATCCCTGACCCTTGCTCCAATCATGTCCTGGGTACTTTGTAGGCTGGTACCCAACATGGAGCTGACTAAACTTATGACCCTTTACAGCTTCTTTTGGTCCTGTGCAGTAGCGCCCCCTATACCAAACAGTGATGCAGCCTGTCAGAATGCTCTCCACTGTACATCTAAAGAAGTTTTTTAGTGTACTTGTTGACGTACCAAATCTCTTCAACCTCCTAATGAAGTATAGTCACTTTCTTGCCTTCATTATAGCTGCATCGATATGTTGGGACCAGGTTAAGTCCTCAGAGATCTGGACACCCAGGAACTTGAAACTGCCCACTCTCTCCACTTCTGATCCTTCAATGAGATAAGGTATGTGTTCCTTTGTCTTACCCTTACTGAAGTCCACAATCAGCTCTTTTGTCTTATTGACGTTGAGTGGAAGGTTGTTGCTGCTCCATTAGTTGGTATATCTTGCTCTTGTACACCCTCTCATCTCCACCTGAGATTCTACCAATAATGGTTGTATCATCAAGAAATTTATAGATGGTATCTGAGCTATGCCTAGCCACACAACCATGGTTATAGAGCGAGTAGAGCAGTGGGCTAAGCACACACCCCTGATGTGCACCAATGTTGATCATCAGCGGGGAGGAAATATTATCACCAAAACGCACAGATTGTGGTCTTGTGGTTAGGAAGTCAATGATCCAATTGCAGAGGGAGATACAGAGGCCCGGGTTCTGCAACTTCTCAATCAGGAAAGTGGGAATGATGATGTTAAATGCTGAGCTATGGTCAATGAACAACATCTTGACATAGGTGTTTTTATTCTTCAACTGTGTGCTTGTATTCTTCAACTGTTCCATTGATTTATCTGATCCTCGATGTCCAAAAATGCATCTTCTGACACCTTTTGGCACCACAAATCTACCATTAGTACGTTCTGTGCAATCTTAGTCCATACTTGTATTGCTAGATATTTCCTATACTCTTCAGAATTGCCTCTCTCTGTACTGTACCTCTGCTATCTCCTGATCCAATTGCTGTACCGTGACCAAGTCTATAGATATACTCTTTGCTGGTTTTTTTGTTATCACTTCCCCTATATCAGGATTCTATTTTATCCCATACCTTTCTCCTAGTTTGGCTAACTTATCTGCCTTCTTGTTCCCTTCTGGGAATGTATTTAAGTGAGCATTCACAATTTTCTACTCCATAAGTGTTTCCTCTGGCCTTCATAAATATATATTTCAACAAGGGTGCCAGTGGTAAACCTGGTTCTTGTAGTTATTTTACTGGGTGTCCACTAGTCTTCTCAGTATTCATATGCTAAGACTTCCGGTCCAATCTTGAAGCTCCTTTGCTGCTTCACTTGGCAACTGGCTGAACTGTTCATTCTGCACATCCCTCCATAGATCTGGTTTCAGGAGGTCTATGTGAGATCTCAGATTCCTCCTCATGAACAGCATTGCAGGTGTTTGATTTATCCTTGCATGAGTAGGGTTCCAATATGCAAAAAGGAAGTTATCCATCTTGTGCTTTAGAGATTAAAACTTTCAGCTAACCCATTCGTTGCTGGGTGGTGAGGAGCTGACTTAAAGCACTTGATGCCACGTTTCTTCATGAACAGTCGGTATTCCTCTGACATGTATTATGGTCCATTGTCACTCACAATTTGTTCTGGTATGTTGTTTCTGGTGAAGATAGTCATCAGAGTGGAGATAGTCTTTGCTGAGGTGGTTGCCTTCATTACTGTAGCCTCCGGCCACTTGAAATGAGCATCCACAGCAATCAGAAATATGGAGTACATGAATGATCCAGCAAAGTCAATAGGTAATCTTTGTCAGGGTGAAGACAGCCACCCCCACAAGTGTAATTGTGCCTGTGGTGTACATTTAGAACTTTTTGGCATCCCAAACAGCTTTTGGCCAACACTTTGATCTGTTTATCTATTCCCTTGTCAAACATCTTCTGATTAGCATTAAGCCGCTGTGCCAGCCTCTGATTATTGCTACCATTTGGGCTGAAGTTGCCTGTTGATGTTACACTGAGAGCTTTGACTGAGTGCCCATCTTGTTCGATATTCCTCACCCAGTCACATTCAAAAGGTGATAGCTCTCCACTTTTCAATACATAAATGTCTAACTGTTGTGTTTGGCCTCCATATGTCACATTTGTTTTCAGTTTGCCTTTGGGAGACACGTCTTCACCTGTGTAAGTCTTTAGCATCACTAAGGTCTTCTCTAATGGTATCTCAAAAAACAGTCTGTAGTAGTCATCATCTGGAATCATAGACAAAGCTGATTCTGCATCAAGCTCCAGTTTCAGTTTTACACCAGACACATAAATGTGATCTGCTTCAGTAATACTATGCAGTTATAGGCATGACAGTTCTCCTTTGTCAGGCTCTATCTTGTCTGATTCTGTTACACATTTGGTAACTTTATGTATTTGCTTAGATTTGTGTTTGACTCTTTTCACTTAGTTGTGCCTTTTGTCTGCCTTGCACATTTTCTCTACGTGACCTTCTGCAGACTTTTTCTTTGAACGAACAGTCATTTGCATCTTGGGAGGATTTGCCACATTGATAACATCGTTGGCTTTTTGCTCCTTTCAGGGATATTTTGTGCATTTCGCTTTCTAACCTCCTTTTCTGTAGTTCTGCTGAATCCTTTACTGAAGTCTCCAATGATGGTCCAATGGTCAATACTTGTCAATGGTCAATATTAGGTCTCTTTCAGACAGTAGCTTCCTTTGAGTGCTTTGACTATGCATGCCACATACAAGCCTGTCCCTTAACGCATCAGAAAGTCCATCCCTAAGTCACAGTACTGGAAACACTTGCGCAGTACTGCGATGTGTATTTAATAATGCTTTCAACTTTTGACTGCTTTCTTTTGTAAAATCTAAATCTTGCAGCTATTACCAGTGGTTTAGGGCTCTAGTGATTTTTAAAATTATAACAATTTCTTTGAATGTCTTGCTTGCTTGCTTTTCAAGGGTTTTTAGTTTGTATAATAGACTGCACATTCTTGGGCCCATTAAGCTAAGAAGTGTAAGGGCTTTCGTTTGATCGACCTCGTTGTTCACGTTACGATACAGTTCAAACCTGTCAATATACAATTACCTGTCTTCATTAGCGCTATCAAATTCATCAACTTTCCTGCCTGAAGCTATCAGAACGTTATTTTCACTTTAATTTCGCGCATCTTTCAATGTTACTCATGGATCCTTCCGCTTTTTCATGCCATTTAACTCTCGTTGTTTCGTCCCATAATTGTTGGTGCAGTTGGTGATATCCTCTGACAATTAATTCCGTAGTCATCACCGATTTGTTGTGTCTGTGCAGAACTACATATCAATTAAATAAAAGTACACATGCAAGTGATTGCTTTAACTGGTGTATTCACATTGCAACACGAGAGAAAGAAAGAGAGAACAATGCAAATCCATAAACAACAGTGCAGGCACAGACAACAGATCAACATGGAACCCATTCAAAGAAAAACATCAAGCAACCCCTCAAAGTGCAAAAAAAACAAATCATGCAAACAGTAAAAAAGCGAAAAATGCAGAATATAAAACACAATATTGAAAGAGTCCATGCATATTTAGTTCAGCTCAGTTCAGTTCAATCTAGCTTAGTGTCATTCATTATCTGCAGGCTGCCCCAATCAAAATCGGCCAACATAGCAACAAGGAAAAGGAGTGACCAGAAACAGAAACACGTCGTAAAGTGAACTTCAGAGTCCAATCTACAAGCCATGTCGATTAAGCCTTGCCCAAGATCCAGGACTTAACTGGATCAAAACTCAAACCTGCTTTTCTAATGAAATCACTTCCCAGAATATGTTCTTGAGCACTTGGCAAGTTGTCCCAACTGCGGTGCAATCAGCTCCCCTACTCACGAATGTCCAGTAAATCTAGTTAACATATTAGTATCTTGTATTTGTCAGCCTGGTTCATTGAATGTGGATGCGTTTAGCATGGATTGAGAGTCTTCTGTATCCCAAACAGATTCCTCCTCTAGCTTCTACAAGGGCTCTCCCCTCGCCATCACTTCTTGCAGTGCACACCAACATAGATTTTGGGTGCATCCTACACTGATCCAAATGGTAAGAGTTAATTGATTTCCCTGCACTTAACCTTCTACAGTGTGCCTGCCATTTCTTTGCTTTGGAAGTCCTGAGATTAACTTAATCATTTGGAGGTTTTTCCTGAACACGTAGTCCTCCAGAACATTAGACTTGCCTAGGAATTTCCACGTTGAGTGAGAATTAATAGTAATAGCACTTGACTGCTTGCTCATGACTTAAAAAAAAAATAAAATTCTATTCATTTTTAAGTATTTATAATGAATTTATTACCCCAACTGTATTACCCATAATCTTTGTTTTACAGTAACATATAAAATGGTATTAAATATTGTTATTTTTTAATAACTTAATCCTTTTGTTATTTTAAAAATCCAAAGCAAATTCTTACTCATTAAAGTCCCGATCTTAATATTCATTAAAAATTCTGTGATTTTAAGATTGTGAGATTTTACTGACATCACCATGCCTGTAAACTGGTATTCATTTTTACCATTATTACCAGTTTGTGGCTGCAAAACTTTGCATAATTTCATGGAAAAGTGGAGTCTACTGACTCATTGCCTCTCACAGAGGTGTATGTAGGAGAATTGATCCCTTTACAACTCTGGTGAATAGGGCACTCTGAATCTTGTCCTTTGTTTCCTCCCTTTCCCCCTTAACTGCTGCTTGTAGATGTGCTCAATGGTGGGAAGGACTTTGCCTGTGATGTACTGGGCTGTGTCCTCAACATTTTTTTAGAATTTTCTGTTCTTGGGCATTAGTGTTTCCATGCCAGGCAATGATGCAATCAGGTCAGGATAATCTCCACTGTTCACTCAAAGAAGTTTGTCAAAGTTTTAGATGACTTGCTGAATCTGTACAAACCTCCAAGAAAGTAGATGTGCTGCTGTACCTTCATGGTAATGACACTTACGTGCTGATGCCAGGACAGACCCTTTAATGTGATATAATAACACCAAGGAATTTAAAGTTAGAGTCCATCTCCACCTCTGATACCCTGAAGAGAAATGGCTGATGGATCTCTGGTGTCTTCATTCGGTTGTCAATAATCAGGTCTTTGGTTTTGCTGATGTTGAGCGAGAGGCTGCTGTTGTAGCACCCTTCAATCAGATTTTCAATCTCCCTCCTATAGGCAGATTCATCGTCACCATTGACTCAGCCAACAGTGGCGTCATCAGCAAACTTAAATATGGCATTGGAACTGTACGACTTTTTTATTGTTTCCAAAAAATTCCAATCAAATCACCACCTTTAGTCCCCAACAATAGGCGTTAAGGAGCCAGATTTGCTAAGCAATACATATGTATCTCCAATACTCATACGTATACTATCCTCAACACTTTACTCCTGGTTTTTCAACATTTTCTACTGATGTTAGTTTCTCTCCATTGCAAATCCTCCATTACTTTCTTACACAGAGCAAAACAGAATGGCATGACATGTGTTGAAAACTCAAATCAAGGAAGCCTTAGCATTACCACGAGGAAATCTGCAGATGCTGGAATTTCAAGCAACACACATAAAAGTTGCTGGTGAACACAGCAGGCCAGGCAGCATCTCTAGGAAGAGGTACAGTCAACGTTTTGGGCCGAGTCCCTTCGTCAGGACTAACTGAAAGAAGAGATAGTAAGAGATCTGAAAGTGGGAGGGGGAGGGGGAGATCCAAAATGATAGGAGAAGACAGGAGGGGGAGAGATGGAGCCAAGAGCTGGACAGGTGATTGGCAAAATGGATATGACAGGATCATGGGACAGGAGGCCTAGGGAGAAAGAAAAAGGGGAGGGGGGCAAAAAGCCCAGAGGATGGGCAAGGGGTATAGTGAGAGGGACAGAGGGAGAAAAAGGAGAGAGAGAAAAAGAATGTGTGTATATAAATAAATAATGGATGAGGAACAAGGGGGAGGTGGGGCATTAATTTTATCTGTATGTTTGCATCACCCATTATTATTTTTTTCATTTTATTTTGGTGATTTTGTGCACTGAAATATTATGTGGAAATTTGAGTGTATTCCAAGTTAAATGTGCAAAGAAGAAATAATTTGTATGATTTGATTCTGCTGCACATTATTCCACTTTACTGAAGATGCTCAGATTAATCTGATTCATTTCTACATCTGTCAGTATGAAGGCCAGGAAGTGATAACCATGAAAGAAGGTGCTTGATATACTTCTGATAAACCAGCAGGAAATACCGACAACTTGATTTGTATTTCCAATAGGTGTCTTAATATAATAATGTTTTGCAAGATTAAGAATAAGGTTATCTTTGCTTGTCACATGCATACCAAAACATCGAAACATACAGTGAAATGCTTCTTTGGAATCAGGGACTAACACAGTCTGAGGATGTGTTGAGGGCAGCCCACAAGTGTTGCCAGACTTTGCTCCTCAATGTAGGCTGCCCACAAGTTATTAACCCTAACCCTAATCTGTACGTTTTTGGAATATGGGAGGAAACTCAAGAACCCAGGAAGAATGCATGAACTCCTTACAGACAGCAGTGGGAATTGAATCCTGATCAGTGATTGCTAGTGCTGTAAAGTGCTGCACTAATCGCTAAGCAACTGTGCCACCTTATCTACTTCTGGAAGTAAGTGCTGTCTGATTTTCTGTAATGGAATGCATTACATTAAAAAACTCATCTCTTCACGTCCATACAATTCCAAATGGGAAGACAGCCAATTAGATTTAAACTTCTCATATTGGTACTACTGGAAATAATGGGAAAGAGGAGTCTGCAGCTAATGTCACAGTAGCCATACCAATGACAGCATAAAAAACACAAGTTGAATTTAAATGATTATTGACATATTAGAAGATGAACTGACCCTGAAGATCAATGAAAAATTCTTATATTTCTCAAATTATATACAAATTAAAACAGACTATTGAACAAATGTGTCTGCAAAATAAGGGTAACTCTTACATTTTGCTGGAGTGTGATGATGGAAGTTGAACTTTTGATTACTTTCACTAATACATTTTGCATATCATAATTTGGATGTTGATGTAGAAGGGATGAATGGGAAGTGGGGGAGGTAGAGGAATAGGTCATTAAGTCATACAACCTGTTGACCCAACAAATCTATGATAGCCATTAGCACCCACTTACAAACAACATTTATACTCCTCACATTCCCATCAGCTCCCACTAGATTCTACTATTCAGCCACACAAAGTGAACTTACCAGCTGCATGCACATTTTTGGAATGTAGGAAGAAAACAGAATGAAGGGGAACCCACACAATCACAGGGAGAACGCACAGAGTCCACACAAAAGTCAATGAAGGTCAAACATGGGTTAATGCAATTGTGAGGCAGTAGCCTCATTACTATCAGCCTTCTGATTATTTTGCTATATGGGAGATTGACTGAGGATTTAATTTTCCTCAGTCATTCTGAATCTTTTTGATCATTCCATGTTGTGAGCAATCTCAAAATACACCAATAGGCTAGGCCTCCTGTACAGATCTGGGGGTATTTGGGGAAATTGAACTTATCTGTCGTTGTTCCAAATAGTTACTTGTAGTCTGCAGTGAACATACCCGAGAAGCTGCTGTGGTTTACATACGAAGCTATGTAAAGACAGCCTATAGAATTTTTTTTGAAGTTTCAGTCCTGAGATTTGGGTGCAGTGGGTATTAAGGACCATTCATAACAACCCTCACTGTATCCAAGTGTCCAGGCATTTTTTGCCATTGGATGTAGAGATGGAGTGCAGACATTATTCTCTCATCTAAATCAATTATAAGGAAACACTATTAATCTTCTAGGTCTACTTTCAAAATAAAATGTCAACCCGGCAACTATTGATAGTGAAGGATAAACAGCATTGTGTATGTTGCAATTATTATTGTTTGCTTTCTCAAATGATTGTAATCTTTTCAATCTATTGCAATGAAATTAAAGTCCAAAAGGAGCTCATTGTTATGTCCAATCACCTTCTCGACATGAGCAACGAAAATCTGGCTGCAAAATCATAGCCCAGTGTTTACTATTAGCTGTACAAAATTGAAACAATTCAGTAGCCCCAACTTAGATACACATTCCTGATATTAATCATTAACCAGCTATGTAACTAACACCCACTGAAAGTCTGTGGAATAGGCAGACAAGAACATCACTCAATTGGCAATGCTGATTTGATTGAAGCTCAGCATTTTGAACAAAGCTGTTTGTTAACACTGCACAGCTGAACATTCATTTGGCAACAGAAAAACTACCTTCCTTATCTCTTCCACTGTCTCCAGTTCCATTCATTGTCAGTATTTCAAACTACTGTGAACTATTGGCAGGTCAGATCCTCCTTGGCAAGTTTTCTGTGAATGACGCAACCAATAACACCAGTAAAGCAATTTCCCTTTCACTAACATCCCACACCTTCCAATCTCTATCAATGTGCATCAAAACAACTGTTCGACCACAGAGAAAAGATAAAAGATGAAACTGATAACCAAATGTATAAATCAGAGCATGTCAAACGTCAATAGCTCTGTGCATGTCCTCTCCGACCCTTTGACAGCCTAGTATCCTTGCTTATCTTGCATTATTCAAGAAACTGCTGAATCTTGGTATTGATTGGCTAAATTGCAATAATCTTAAAGATGAATAGGGCAATTTTAAGTAGTATGGTGAGTTTCATTGGTGTTAATCTCTGGCATAATTCTGTCCTTTACAATTAAATTGGTGTTCAATGGCTGTATATTTTTGCTCTCAGTAACTTCTGTTTATTTATAGAAAGATACAGTGCAGACCAGGCCCTTCCAGCCCAATGAGCTGCTCTGTCCAGCAACCCACCCACAGTATTTAACCCTAACCTAATCACAGAACAATTTACAATGATTGGAAACCAGAGCACAAGAGGAAATGGAAGCCCATGTACACACGGGAGGAATGTGCAAACTTTTGAAATTGAACTCCAAACCCCGACACCCTGAGCTGTAATGCTAATTTGTGTGACTTTTCAGTCATGATGAATTTTACAATTTGATGATGCAACTACTGTCATTGTGGCTCAATTCATAAATGCTTGGAGCCCAGTGAAGGTATTCTGAGAAAAGTCATCACAGTGATTGACAACCTGCTGCACCTAGTAGAGACAGCTGCCCAGAAGTACCAGAGACCTAGGTTCAATTTTGACTTTAGGTGCTGCTACTTGGAGTTTGTTCATTCTAACTTTGACTCCTTTGGTTTCTTCCAAGTGTTCTGGTTTTCTCCCACGTTCAATAGATGTGCAAGTTGGCAGGTTAATGTTCTTGTAAAGTTTAGGTGAATGGTAGAATCTGGAAGATGTTGATGAGAAAATGGGGAGAATAAAATCTGGGATTAGTGTAAGTAGATTGTTGATAGTCTGTGGAAACTCAATGGGACAAAGGGCTTGTTTCCATTTCTCTATGGCCAAGCAGTTTTTGCAAATGGAAGTGATGATGCTTCCATCAGAGCTTCACGTTTAATCCAGAGTTTTTGCCATTGGAGCACTGTAAACTTTAACAAATAGTAGAGATGATGTCATAACTCCAAAGTTTTCTTGGGTTTCCACGTCACATCCACCCGTGACTATGAATTTCATGAAATAGAAAATTTCCAAAAGCTGTGACAATATAAATTGCAAGCGGAAGAAAACAAAATATGGTATCATAGCTCACAATGAACATACAATTATTCATCCATTATTTATCCACGACAAAATAAAAATGGCTTGTTCACATACATTCTTCATCTATCAGGTCATATTAACAGTGTCACAATCTTGTCACTTTTAATTAACACGCATCTATTTTAAACACATTTCTGTCAGCTGATTGACTTGACGGCAAATTTCTTCTAAAATAAAAAAAAATTAGTCAGGATGCAACTTCAGAAATGTCCCTCTCTCAAATAGTAGTCTACTGAAACAGAAGTCAAAAATTCATTAATTATAAATAATATCAGAGATAATACATTAGAAAGAGAAAGAAAATCAGAAATCTCTTTATGTTCTGATTTCTTCATGAAGAACATCTCAACTCTGCTGTCATATAACGAACAACATGTGATTAACTTCAAGTTTACTATGCTTAGCAATGATGAAATTTAACAAGCCAAGAAGGCTTTTCTCTAATAGCAAAGCATATATATATAGCACAGAATAGTGTCAGTATTGAGTATTGTAAAGGAGAGCAAGTCTATGGAAGATTGGCTAATACTGATACAAATTTCAATATCTAAGACTCAGTAGTTCATCTGCAAATCTAAAGCATGTGCATTTTATTTCAAATTGTTTGTTCCTCTGGTGTTATCAAAAATCGATCTTAACAACTGGAATTTGCATTTTGCAGTGAATGGACACCACTTACTATTCTGTGCATCTACATTATCACCAGGGATTTTCATTGTGACTTTTGTGAGAGATCACCTCTTGGATATGTACATAGCCCACTGTTATACTCTCTGTATACCCATGACTGTGTCACTAGGAATAGCTCAAATACCATCTACAAATTTGCAGATGATACAACCATTGTTAGCAGAATTTCAGGTAGAGACAAGAGGGTGTACAGGAGTGATATATATACCAGCTAGTGGTGTGGTGTCACAGCAACAACCTTGCACACAATGTCAGTAAGATCAAAGAGCTGATTGTAGAATTCAGAAAGGGTAAGATGAGGGAAAACAAACCAATCCTCATAGAGGGATCAGAAGTGGAGAGTGTAGACAATTTCAAGTTCCTTGGTGTCAAGCTCCCTGAGGATCTAACCTGGTCCCAACATATTGATGTAGCTATAAAGAAGGCAAGACAGTGGCTATATTTTATTAGGAGTTTGAGTAAATTCGGTTTGTCACCTAAAACACTCGAAAACATTTACAGATATACCATCAAAGTTGCTGGTGAACACAGCAGGCCAGGCAGCATCTCTAGGAAGAGGTGCAGTCGACGTTTCAGGCCGAGACCCTTCGTCAGGACTAACTGAAGGAAGAGTGAGTAAGAGATTTGAAAGTTGGAGGGGGAGGGGGAGATCCGAAATGATAGGAGAAGACAGGAGGGGAAGGGATGGAGCCAAGAGCTGGACAGGTGATTGGCAAAAGGGATACGAGAGGATCATGGGACAGGAGGTCCAGGAAGGAAGACGGGGGTGGGGGGGGGGAACCCAGAGAATGGGCAAGGAGTATATTCAGAGGGACAGAGGGAGAAAAAGGAGAGTGAGAGAAAGAATATGTGTATAAAAATAAGTAACAGATGGGGTACGAGGGGGAGGTGGGGCATTAGCGGAAGTTAGAGAAGTCGATGTTCATGCCATCAGGTTGGAGGCTACCCAGACGGAATATAAGGTGTTGTTACCCAAACGGAATATACCTCTGAATATACTCCTTGCCCATCCTCTGGGTTTCACCCCCCCCCCCCCCGTCTTTCTTCCCGTACCTCCAGTCCCATGATCCTGTCGTATCCCTTTTGCCAATCACCTGTCCAGCTCTTGGCTCCATCCCTCCCCCTCCTGTCTTCTCCTATCATTTTGGATCTCCCCCTCCTGTCCCACTTTCAAATCTCTTATTATCTCTTCCTTCAGTTAGTCCTGACAAAGGGTCTCGGCCTGAAACGTCGACTGTACCTCTTCCTAGAGATGTTGCCTGGCCTGCTGCGTTCACCAGCAACTTTGATGTGTGCTGCTTGAATTTCCAGCATCTGCAGAATTCCTGTTGTTTACAGACATACCATGGAGAGCATTCTGGCAGGCTGCATCACTGTCTGTTATAAGAGGTGGGGAGTTGTTGGGTGAGTGGAAAGGCTACTGCACTGGATCGTAAGAAGCTACAGAAAGTTGTAAAATTAGTCAGCTCCTTCTTGGGCAATAACCTACATAGCATCCAAGATATCTTCAAGGAGCAGTGTCTCAAAAAGGTGGCATCTATTATTAAGGAAACTCATCATCCGGGACATGTCCTCTTCTCATTGTTAGCATCAGGAAGGTAATACAGATGCCTATAGGCACAAACTCAGCAATTCAGGAGCGGCTCTTTCCCCTCTGACATCTGATTTCTAAATCGATATTGAACCAATGACTATCACCTTACTTTTTTTCTGTTTTTGCTCTATTTTCAATTTAACTATTTAGTATACATATATATACTTTGTCCATTCGTCCCCCCCATCCCTCCCCACTGATCTCCCTCCTGGCACTTATCCGTGTAAGCGGAACAAGTGCTACACATGCCCTTACACTTCCTCCCTTACCACCATTCAGGGCCCCAAACAGTCCTTCCAGGTGAGGCATCACTTCACCTGTGAGTCGACTGGGGTGATATACTGCGTCCAGTGCTCCCGATGTGGCCTTTTATATATTGGTGAGACCCGACGCAGACTGGGAGACCGCTTTGCTGAACATCTACGCTCTGTCCGCCAGAGAAAGCAGGATCTCCCAGTGGCCACACATTTTAATTCCACATCCCATTCCCTTTCTGACATGTCTATCCACGGCCTCCTCTACTGTAAAGATGAAGCCACACTCAGGTTGGAGGAACAACACCTTATATTCCGTCTGGGTAGCTTCCAACCTGATGGCATGAACATTGACTTCTCTAACTTCCGCTAGGCCCCACCTCCCCCTCGTACCCCATCTGTTACTCTTTTTAATGCACACATTCTTTCTCTCACTCTCCTTTTTCTCCCTCTGTCCCTCTGAATATACCTCTTGCCCATCCTTTGGGTCACCCCCCCCCCGTCTTTCTTCCCGGACCTCCTGTCCCATGATCCTCTCGTATCCCCTTCTGCCTATCACCTGTCCAGCTCTCGGCTCCATCCCTCCCCCTCCTGTCTTCTCCTATCATTTTGCATCTCCCCCTCCCCCTCCAGCTTTCAAATCCCTTACTCACTCTTCCTTCAGTTAGTCCTGACGAAGGGTCTCGGCCTGAAACGTCGACTGCGCCTCTTCCTATAGATGCTGCCTGGCCTGCTGCGTTCACCAGCAACTTTGATGTATGTTGCTATACTTTCTGTAATTGATTTACTTATTAGTCTAAATAAATAATAATAACAATAAATAATAATAATAAATAACAATAAATAATAAATAATAGTAAATAAATAAAATATGTATTTATTGTAGACATTGTACTGTTGCTGCTAAATTAACAAATTTCACAACACAGGCCGGAGCTATTAAACCTGGTTCTGATTCTAATTCTGAGATTAAAAGTGAGTTATGTGCTTGTCACTGACCGATAACTCTGTCAAAACTTAACTCTGAAGTTTGCAGAGCAGGAGTGTGGATTGTGAAGTGCTATCAATCAGCAGCTGTTCACTGACACACTTCTAAAATATTAAATTTGTGCTAAATGATTTTTTTCAATAACTCCAGCAGTTAGCCAGCTGTATCAAAAGAGACATCTGTACCTTTGTATGTATCCAAAGAGGCTCATGTCACTTAAAGGTAGACTGCACTATCCAAAGCTGGATTTAGCTCTGAAGTGGAGGTGCACTGTAACTGGAGAAGTTGTGTGCAGTCCTTATGAAGTAAATCTGACTGGAGAACTAGCACCCGCTTAGGGAACTTATTGTAGGACATGGAAACTTTCTGGTATTGTGGATTTAGAGTAGGTCCTCTAAGACAATGGGAGTAGGCAACCATAGCATTCAAGTTGAGGACTCAAGGACCGAGGACTTGGTTGCAGTGCAGCAAACATTTATATCACATTCACTCAGTGGCCTATGTGTTATGTACACCTGTCCACATGCTCATTGAGGTAAATATCTAATCAGCCAATCATGTGGCATACACTCAGTGCATAAAAGCATGCAGATGTGGTCAAGAAGTTCAATTGTAGCTCAGGCCGAAGTTCAAAGTGAATTTTAGATTAGATTAGATTATGACAACACTCAGTCCTTGTTTATTGTCATTGAGAAATGCATGCATTAAGAAATGATACAATGTTCCTCCAGAGTGATATCACAAAAAAAACAAGTCAAACCAAGGACTAACACTGACAAGACCACATAATTATAACATATAGTTACAGCAGTGCAAAGCAATGCCATAATTTGATAAAGAGCAGACCATGGGCACGGTAAAAAAAAGTCTCAAAGTTCCGATCGACCCCCAATAGCCCCAATAGCAGACGGCAAAAGGGAGAAACTCTTCCTGCCATAAACCTCCAGGCGCTGACAACTGCCAAAGCATTGGAAGCACCTGACCACAGCCGACACTGAGTCCATCTGAAATCTTCGAGCCTCCGACCAGCCCCTCCCGAGCACTATTCTCTGCCGAGTGCTTCGACCCCACCCCGGCCGTCGTGCAACAAGCAAAGCCAAGGATTCGGGGCCTTCTCCTCCGGAGATTCTGGATCACACAGTGGCAGCAGCAGCGAAGAAGGCATTTCAGAAGCTTCTTCAGATGTTCCTCTGTGCTCTCACGTTTGACTCCATGAAATCAGGATTGTGCACGGCACCCTACTTGACAGATAACAGATATCATTCACCGGAGTGGCTACTGCAAGCTGCGTCACGTTGCCATCTTCTCCTCCTCAAACACGTCAGAATTTATTATCAAAGTACATATATGTCACTATATACAACACTGAGATTCATTTTCTTGTGGGCATACTGAATAAAAACATAATAAAATAATATCCATAATCGAATCATTGAAAGATCGCACCAACTTGGGTTTTGAATCAGTGTGCAAAAGACAAAAAACTCTGCAAATACAAAAAAAATGAAATATTAATATTAATTAAACAATAAGCAATAAATATCAAAAACATGAGATGAAGAGGCCTCGAACGTGAGTTCATAAATTACAGGAAAATTTCAAAGATGGGGCAAGTGAAATTATCCCCTTTGGTACAAGAGTATGCTGGTTAAAGGATAATAACTATTCCAGAACTTGAAGGTGTGAGTCCTGAGGCTGCTGTACCTTCTTTCTGATGGCAGCAGTGACAAGAGAGCATATCCTAATTGGAAGGTGGGAGGAGGGTCCCTGATGATGGAATATGCTTTCTTGCAACAACACTTTATGTAGATGCACTCAATGGTGGGGAGAGTTTCATCCCTGCTGGACTGGTCCATATCCACTATTTTTTGTAGAATCTTCCATTCAAGGGGATTGGTGAATCCATACCAAGCTGTGATGCAGCCAGTCAATATACTCTCCACCACACATCTATAGAAGTTCGTCACCATTTAAAATGACATGTCGAATCTTTGCAAACTTTTAAGGAAGTAGAGGTGTTGCCATGCCTTATTCATAATTGCACTCAGAAAACAGATCCTCCAAAACTCCAGCAAGGAATTTGAAGTTGCTCTTCACCTCCATCTCCGATCCTCTGCAGAGGACTGGCTCATGGACCTCTGAGTTCCTCCTCCTGAAGTCAATAATCAGCTCCTTAGTTTTGTTGACATTGAGTAAGAAGTTGTTGTTATGGCACCATACAGGCAGACTTTCAGCCTTTCTCTTATATGCTGATTCATCGCCACCATTCAGCCTATGACAGTGATGTCATCAGCAAACTTGAATATGGCATTGTGTAAAGCGAGTAGAGCTGGGGGCTAAGCACACAGCCATGTGGTGCACCTGAGCTGATAGAGATTGTGGAGGAGATGCTGGCAATCCGAACTGACTGGAGTCTGCAAGTGAGGAAAGCAAAGATCCAATTATACATCAGAATGCAGAAGTAATGTAAACCAAGTGACTTTGACCATGAAATGATTTGTTAGTGCCAGACAGGGTCGTTTGAGTATCTCGAAAACTGCAGATTTCTTGGAATTTTCATGCACAACAATCTCTAGAGTTTTCATGAAATGTTGCATTAAACAAAAAAAAGCAATCAGCAAGTAGCAGTTATGTGGGTGAAAACACCTTATTAATGAGAAACAACCCACATAAAAGTTGCTGGTGAATGCAGTAGGCCAGGCAGCATCTCTAGGAAGAGGTGCGGTCGACGTTTCAGGCTGAGACGATCAGAGGAGAGTGGCCAGAATGCTTCAAGCTGACAGAAAGGCAATCATAACTGAAATAAGCACACGTTGCAACAGTGGTGTACAGAAGAGCATCTCTGAATGCACAACACTTCAAACTTTGAAGTGGATGGGCTACAGCAGCAGAAGACTATGAACCCACATCAGTGGTCACTTTATTAGGTACAGGAGATACCTAACAAAGTGGTCAATGATTGTAAGTAATCAAGGTCAATTAAAGCCGCATTCCATCAACAGCTCCCGTAACTTTAGACACAGTTTACTATGCCAAACCCAGAATATTCAGCTCCTAGAACGCCTTTTCAATCAGGCTCATAGTTAACATTCATTTGCTCCACAATAGCATCAGATTGAAGAGGTGCCATGTCCCTCATAACTACATCCAACAGTCGCACAATGCTTTGTCATGGACCAACAGCTGACATACCTCATTGTGAAGTATACACACACACACACACACACATACACAGTTTAAGGTGTTAGCTATTTTGCATCCAATGAAGGAGAAATTCACTGTGTGACATTAGAAAGGTCATATATGCCAATAGGCTCCTGCATTACTTGGAGACATACAACTCTCGTGAAGCCATGTTCTTTCCTTGTTTATATTTTTCTGGCAAGATGAAATGAACTTTAGTCAGTTTAGTGTCTTGTTTTGTTTTAGTTGGTATTCTAAAGGAACGTTCCTCTTTCACTTTTCTCTCTCTTGTAGAAACTTGTACTGCACTGCATACTTCCTGCACAATATCTCAGCCATGTTCGAATCTAAGAAAAGTATTTCCTATCTTACTGTTATGTAGAAGCAAACGCTTTGTGCAGTTGCCTAGAAAACAGTTAAAGGTCCTTCTTTACTTCTTGCACACATCCCCACAGAGCTTTAAAATTTGAAATAATTCTTGAATGCACCAAACATTTGTAATACCTCAGCAACAGTCAGAAATGATCATCTTCCAACTGAGCTGTAAGTAATGGGTATTTTACCTTTTACATCATATTGATGTGGGGTTCCCTCATGTGGAAGATGTACAATCGATTTCTAGCATCTAAAGAACAGTGCATGCTGATTGTTGGAATCTGGCTGCCCCACATACTTCCTGTGCAAATACAAGCACCCTAGTCAATATGGCATCTGACAGAAACCATTTTGCAATTGGTTGGTATTTTTGAGTTTTAGGGTCACTTATAATGCACAGTGAACAGAAAGTAATTTGAATTTCTCATTGGCAGAGAGTAAACCAATAGGGTTTAGGAAGTGCACATATATCAGTGTAAGACCATCTATATAAAAGTGAAATGAATGTGATTAAGTAAATGAAACAAGAGGAACTGGAAAGTTAAATTAGTTTTCAATTTTACAATCTCAAGCAATATTTAAAAGCCTCCATCCATGTAATAAAAACTTAGTGTAGTAGGATTGTTAACTGGCATTGAATTTATTCTGACAATATTAGTGTGCACATAAACATCTTCTCAAGTATTCCTTTGGCAAAGGTATTGCTATATCAAAACTCGGAGAGGAGGACCATAAGACAATAAGACATAGGAGCAAAATTAAGCTATTGGCCCATTGAGTCTGCTCCACTATTCCATTATGGCTAATTTATTATCCCTCTCATAACCACTGACTCTCATAACTACCTCGACTATACCTCTTCCCAGTTCCTCCGTCTCCGCCGCATCTACTCCCAGGATGAGGCTTTCGGTTCCAGGACATCTCAAATGTCGTCTTTCTTTAAGGATCGTGGTTTCCCTTCTACCGTCATCAATGATGCCCTCACCCTCATCTCCTCCATTTCCCGCACTTTGGCCCTCACCCCATCCTCCCGCAACCACAACAGGGACAGAGTTCCCCTTGTCCTTACCTATCACCCCACCAGCCTCCGGATCCAGCACATTATCCTCCGCAACTTCCGTCACCTTCAACAGGACCCCACCACTAAGCACATCTTTCCCTCTCCACCCCTCTCCGCTTTCCGCAGGGATCGGACCCTCCACAACTTCCTTATCCACACGTCCATCCCCACTGATCTCCCACCCGGCACTTATCCCTGTAAGCGTAAGTGCTACACCTATCCCTACACCTCATCTCTTGCAACCATTCAGGGCCCCAAACAATCCTTCCAGGTGAGACAACACTTCACTTCTGAGTCTGTTGGGGTCATCTATTGCATCTGGTGCTCCCGGTGTGGCCTCCTCTACATCGGTGAAACCCGATGCAGATTGGGGGACCACTTCGTCGAGCACCTCCGCTCCGTCCGCCACAACAGACAGGATCTCCCAGTGCCATCCACTTCAACTCTGCTTCCCATTCCCATTCAGATATGTCCATACATGGCCTCCTCTACTGCCATGATGAGGCTCAACTCAGGTTGGAGGAGCAACACCTCATATACCATCTAGGTAGTCTCCAGCCCCTTGGTATGAACATAGAATTCTCCAACTTCTGGTAATTCCCTCCCCCTCCCTTCCCCTATCCCTATGTCACTCCATCCCCTCCCCTAGCTCCCTCATGGTTCCGCCTCCTTCTTCTACCATCCATTGTTTACAGGGCTATGACGTCAATGCTTCCCCTTCCCAACCCCTTTGTCTTTCAAGTTACTGGTCTATCAACTGACGCTACAAGCATTCTTCAAATCCTTCCCCATCTTTCATTCTTCAGTCCTGACAAAGGGTTCCAGCCCGAAACGTCATCTCATTGTTTCTGACTGATGCTGCCCAACCTGCTCAGTTCATCCAGCATACTGAAAGTGTTGCTTTGATCTTTTACAGCATCTGCAGATTATTTTGTGTTCATTATCCCTCTCATCACCATTCTCCTGCCTTCTGTCCGTAACTATTGTCACCTTGCTTAATCAAGAACGGATCAACCTCTGCTTTAGAAACATAGAAACATAGAAAATAGGTGCAGGAGTAGGCCATTCGGCCCTTCGAGCCTGCACCGCCATTTATTATGATCATGGCTGATCATCCAACTCAGAACCCCGCCCCAGCCTTCCCTCCATACCCCCTGACCCCCATAGCCACAAGGGCCATATCTAACTCCCTCTTAAATATAGCCAATGAACTGGCCTCAACTGTTTCCTGTGGCAGAGAATTCCACAGATTCACCACTCTCTGTGTGAAGAAGTTTTTCCTAATCTCGGTCCTAAAAGGCTTCCCCTCTATCCTCAAACTGTGACCCCTCGTTCTGGACTTCCCCAACATCGGGAACAATCTTCCTGCATCTAGCCTGTCCAATCCCTTTAGGATCTTATACGTTTCAATCAGATCCCCCCTCAATCTTCTAAATTCCAACGAGTACAAGCCCAGTTCATCCAGTCTTTCTTCAGATGAAAGTCCTTCCATCCCAGGAATCAATCTGGTGAACCTTCTTTGTACTCCCTCTATGGCAAAGATGTCTTTCCTCAGATTAGGGGACCAAAACTGCACACAATACTCCAGGTGTGGTCTCACCAAGGCCTTGTACAACTGCAGTAGTACCTCCCTGCTCCTGTACTCGAATCCTCTCGCTATAAATGCCAGCATACCATTCGCCTTTTTCACCGCCTGCTGTACCTGCATGCCCACTTTCAATGACTGGTGTATAATGACACCCAGGTCTCGTTGCACCTCCCCTTTTCCTAATCGGCCACCATTCAGATAATAATCTGTTTTCCTAGTTTTGCCAAAAAAGTGGATAACTTCACATTTATCCACATTAAATTGCATCTGCCATGAATTTGCCCACTCACCCAACCTATCCAAGTCACCCTGCATCCGCTTAGCATCCTCCTCACAGCTAACACTGCCGCCCAGCTTCGTGTCATCCGCAAACTTGGAGATGCTGCATTTAATTCCCTCATCCAAGTCATTAATATATTTTGTAAACAACTGGGGTCCCAGCACTGAGCCTTGCGGTACCCCACTAGTCACCGCCTGCCATTCTGAAAAGGTCCCGTTTATTCCCACTCTTTGCTTCCTGTCTGCTAACCAATTCTCCACCCACACCAATACCTTACCCCCAATACCGTGTGCTTTAAGTTTGCACACTAATCTCCTGTGTGGGACCTTGTCAAAAGCCTTTTGAAAATCCAAATATACCACATCCACTGGTTCCCCCCTATCCACTCTACTAGTTACATCCTCAAAAAATTCTATGAGATTCGTCAGACATGACTTTCCTTTCACAAATCCATGCTGACTTTGTCCGATCATTTCACCGCTTTCCAAATGTGCTGTTATCACATCCTTGATAACTGACTCCAGCAGTTTCCCCACCACCGATGTTAGGCTAACCGGTCTATAATTCCCCGGTTTCTCTCTCCCTCCTTTTTTAAAAATTGGGGTTACATTAGCCACCCTCCAATCCTCAGGAACTAGTCCAGAATCTAACGAGTTTTGAAAAATTATCGCTAATGCATCCACTATTTCTTGGGCTACTTCCTTAAGCACTCTAGGATGCAGACCATCTGGCCCTGGGGATTTATCTGCCTTCAATCCCTTCAACTTACCTAACACCACTTCCCTACTAACTTGTATTTCGCTCAGTTCCTCCATCTCACTGGACCCTTTGTCCCTTACTATTTCTGGAAGATTATTTTTGTCCTCCTTAGTGAAGACAGAACCAAAGTAATTATTCAATTGGTCTGCCATGTCCTTGCTCCCCATAATCAATTCACCTGTTTCTGTCTGCAGGGGACCTATATTTGTCTTTACCAGTCTTTTCCTTTTTACATATCTATAAAAGCTTTTACAGTCCATTTTTATGTTCCCTGCCAGTTTTCTCTCATAATCTTTTTTCCCCTTCCCAATTAAGCCCTTTGTCCTCCTCTGCTGATCTCTGAATTTCTCCCAGTCCTCAGGTGAGCCACTTTTTCTGGCTAATTTGTATGCTTCTTCTTTGGAATTGATACTATCCCTAATTTCTCTTGTCAGCCACGGGTGCACTACCTTCCTTGATTTATTGTTTTGCCAAACTGGGATGAACAATTGTTGTAGTTCATCCATGCATCCTTTAAATGCTTGCCATTGCATATCCACCGTCAGTCCTTTAAGTGTCATTTGCCAGTCTATCTTAGCTAATTCACGTCTCATACCTTCAAAGTTACCCCTCTTTAAGTTCAGAACCTTTGTTTCTGAATTAACTATGTCACTCTCCATCTTAATGAAGAATTCCACCATACTATGGTCACTCTTACCCAAGGGGTAATTACTTAATTACTTAAACTTCACAGCTACCTGAGGAAATGAATTCTAAAGATTCACTCCCCTCTGGCTAAAGAAATTCTTCCTCATCTCTGTTCAAAATGGACTTTTTTTCTATTCTGAGGCTGTGTCTCCTGGTCCTAGACTCACTCATTATAGAACCCATCCTCTCCGTTTCCATTCTATCTAGGACTTTCAATATTTAATAGGTTTCAATGAGATCTTCTCTCATTCTTCTAAGCTCCAGAGAGAACAGGCCCTGAGCCATCAAACGCTCCTCATATGTTAACCCTTCCATTTCCGGAATCATTCTTGTGAGTGCCCCCTTGACCCTCTCCAAAGCCAATACCATAGTTTCTTAGAAAATAAGCCCAAAACTACTCACAATGCACCAAGTTTGGTCTGACCAATCCCTTATAAGGTCTCAGCATTACATCCTTGCTCTGAAATTTCAGCCTTTTCAAAATGAATTGTTACCATTCCTTTGGCCTTCCTTACCACCAACTCAGCCTGCAAGTTAACCTTTAGGGAATTCTTCACAAGGAGTCCCATCTCCCTTTGCACCGCCCATTTTTTTGAATGTTTTTCCCTGTTTAGAAAATAGTCTATGCCTTTATTCTTTCTACAGCAGTACATGACCATACACTTCCCCTGTGGAACAACACTATTCAATAACCAGCCTTTGTTCCCACTCTTTGCCTCCTGCCAATCAGCCAAACTTTGATCCATGCAAGTGTCCTTCATGTAATAGCATGGTCTTTTATCATATTATACAGCCTCAGACCTGGCCTAAGGGCTTTTCAAAGTCTAAGTAAATAACATCAATTGAATCTCCTTTGTCTATATTGCCTGTTATTTCCTCAAAGAATTCCAACAGGTTTGTCAGACAAGATTTCCCCTTAAGGAAACCATGCTGACTTTGGCCTACTTTATCATAAGACCATAAATCATAGGAACATTATTAGGCCATTTAGTCCATCGAGTCTGCTCTGCCATTTCAGCATGACTGATCCCGAATCTCATTCAACCCCATACACCTGCCCTCTCAGCACATCCCTTGATGCCCTGAACATCAGGAATCTATCAACTTCCACTTTGAATATACCCACGGAATTGGCCTCCACTGCACAGTCTGTGGCAGAGTATCCCATGGACTCGTCACTCTTTGGCTAAAAGAATTCATCCTTACTTCTGTTCGAAAAAGTTGCCCCTGTATTTAGAAGCTGTACTCACTAGTTCTGCAGACCCTCACCAGAGGAAACGTCCTCTCCACATCCACTTTACACAGTCATTTCAACATCCAGTAGGTTTCAATAAGATCCCCATGTATTCTTCCAATTTCCAGTGAGTACAGGCCCAAACCTGCCAAATGTTTCTCATATGTTAACCTCTTCATTCCCAGAATTATCCTCGTGAACCTCCTCTGGACTGTTTCCAATGACAATACATACTTTCTGAGATAAGGGGCCCAAAACTGTTGATAATACTTCAAGTGTGACTTGACTAGTGTCTTATAAAGCTTCAGCATTATATTCTTGATTTATTTTCTATTCTCCTTGAAATAAATGCCAAGGTAGGATTTGCCTTCTTTACCACAGACTTAACCTGTAAATCAATCTTCTGGAAGTCTTGCACGAGGACTCCTAAGTCCCTTTACACTTTTGATGTTTGAATTTTTTTCCCAATTAGATAATAATCTGCACTATTGTTCTTTTTACCAAAATGCATCATCATATGTTTCCCAACATCGTATTCCATCTGCCACTTTCTTTTCCATTCTTCCATTCCTCTTTGCTTGCCAGTATATTTCTTGGAACACCATGGGATTTTATCATGCTAAACAGCCTCATGTGAGGCACCTTATCAAATACCATCTGAAAATCACTACCTCTCCTTTGTCCACCCTGCTTGTTACTTCCTCGAAGAATTCTAACAGACTTGTGAGGTAAGATTTTCCTTTACAGAAACTATGCTGACATTTACTTAGTTTATCATTAGCCTCCAAGTACCCTGAAACCTCATCCTTAATAATGGACTCCAACATATCCCCAACCACTAACTGGCCTTTAATTTCCTCTCTTTTGTCTTCCTCCCTTCTTAAAGAGTGGAGTGACATATGCAATTTTCCAGTTCTCTAGGACTATGTCACAATCAAGTGATTTTTTAAAGATCATGGCCAATGCATCTATTATCTCTTCAGCAACCTCTTTCAGGACTCTGAAATGTAGTCCATCTGGTCCTGGTGACCTATCTACCTTAAAACCTTCAAGTTTGCCTATCACTTTTTCCTTTCTGATAGCAATGTCACTCACTCCTGCCCCCTGAAAGTCATGGACCTCTGGCGCATTGCTAGTGTCTTCCACAGTGAAGACTGATGCAAAGTACTTATTAAGTTCATCCACCATTTCCTTGTCCTCCATTGTTACCTCACCAGTATCATTTTCCAGTGGTCCATTATCAACTCTCACCTCCCTTTTATTCTTTATATAACAGAAATATCGTTCATGTACCTCCTTCATAATGCACTCCAACATCTTCCCAACCACTGAAATCTGGTCACTGTTTTATAATTGTCTTTCTAATGCCTCCCTCCCTTCTCAAACACTAGTGTGGCATTTGCAATTTTTTAATCTTCCAGAATCTAGTGATTTTTAAAAGATAATTACTCCTGCCTCTACAATCACTTCAGCTACCTGTTCTGAGCCCTGCGGGCCTGTGTGGCCAGCCATTGAGCTAGAGCACCTGCTTCTAGAGCAGCTGTATGTATTAATTGTTGACTTAATTCATTAAGTCCTGTGCCTTCTGTTTATTCTCATCAAATTTATTTTGACTGGTACGGGTTTTCCACATACTGTGATTATTTAAAGTAGACTCATGATTAGCATTTATTGCGGTGTCCTCATGTTCAGAATGATTAATCTCGCAGTGTTGTTCTGTTGAGCCACAACATTTTGTTGGAATTCCTCTGTTAAAACTCTTGTTTTTCTCTCTTTGCATGGGAGTCTGTTGTTCTTCCGCCCATGGGTTCAGTAATTTTCCAGGTACAGCATGGCAGAATGGCCATGCGATCAATTAACCCAGAGGAGGTTCTACAACAGCTTGGACATTGGTTGGCTAACTGCGAGGGTGACTTCTACCCTGAGTGCATATCCCAAATCTAGGTATCAAGTTCCCTGAGTCTACGTTCTGAGTTACTCCATTTACATTCAAGGTTTCTTCCATGGCTCTCTCGGTTGATAAGGTTCACTTGTTCTCCTTTGGTATACCATGTTTCTGAGTTATGAGCAATGATCCTGAGTTATAAGCAATGTTACTGAGTTATATGCAATATCTCAAGTTTGCCAGTCTTGTCTTGAGAGCATCAGGTCGGTCTCAAGTTTACCAGCCCTGTCTTGAGATCCCTAGGGCTCCCTGGGCCATCAGGTGCTGGCCTAAGGGAGGGATGTGCTGTCATGAGCCCTGTGGACTTGAATTTGTTAATTGTTGTCTTAACTAGAGTCTATAAGCTCTTGAGCTTTCTGCTTAATCTTGTCAAGCGAACACCATGACACCACCTCCTGCAGAACCATAATACGTAGTTCATCTACTCTAGCTGACTTATCTACCCTCCGACCTTTCACCTTCCCTTCTCCTTTGTAATAGCAACTACTCTCACTTCTGCCTCCTGACATTCTCAAAATTCTGGCATCCTATTGGAGTCTTCCTCAATGGAAACTGACATAACATACTTACTAAGTTCTTCCATCATTTCTTTGTCCCTCTTTACTATTCTTCAGTAGTCCAATAGCCACTCTCGCCTCTCTTTTACTCTTTATATATCTGAAAAAAAAACTTTTTGTATGCTCTTTTACATTGTTGACTACCTTACCTTCATATTTCATCTTTTCTCTCTTGAGAGTTTTTTTTAGTTGCCTTCTGTTGGTTTTTAAAAGTTTCCTAATTTTGTAACTTAGCACTAATTTTTTGCTATATTTTATGCCCTCTCTTTTTCTTCTATACTATCTTTGACTTCCCTTGTCAGCCAGGAATATCTCATCCTCTCTTTAGATTACTTCTTCGTCTTTGGGATGTATCTATCCTGTGCTTTCTGAATTGCCCCAGGAATTCCAGCCACTGCTGTTTTGCCATCATCCCAATTAGTGTCCCCTTCCAGTCAACTTTGGCCAGTTGCACTCTCATTGTTCAAAGGCTGAATTTAATATCAGTGAATATATATAGTATATAACCTGAAATTCTTATTCTTCTCAGACATCCACGACTGACAGGAAATGTTAGAACCCCAAAGCCCCCTTAAAACAAGACCTCAGCCTCCTTAAAAAGATAAAAGAGACACGAGAATAGAAAAATCAGCTGTTTCACTGATGAGCTGGAAGAAGTTGCCTAGGTCTGCAAAAACCTCTAGCACTTTCTCATAACTCTGTAACTTCCTTTGCTCCATTGTAATACTCACAAATCTGATTTTGTCCTCTCCTTCTCAACTGCAGAGTAAATTCTTTCATATTATGATCAATCACTCCTAAGGGTTCCTTTCCCTTAAGCTCCCAAATTAATTCTGGTTCATTACACAGCACCTAATCCAGAATTGCCTTTCTGATTTTAGGTTCAATCACAAGCTGCTCTAAAAAAGCTATCTCGAGGCATTCCATAAATTCCCTCTCTTGGGATCCAGCACCGATCTGATATTCCCAATCTACTGTCCCTGCATATTGAAAGCCTCCATGACTACTGCAACATTACCCTTTTTACATGACTTTTCTAACTCCCTTTGTAATTTATATCCCATATATTTGCGACTGTAAAAGCTTTTATAGATATGTAAAAAGGAAAAGACTGGTGAAGACAAATGTAGGTCCCCTACAGACAGAAACAGGTGAATTGATTATGGGGAGCAAGGACATGGCAGACCAATTGAATAATTACTTTGGTTCTGTCTTCACTAAGGAGGACATAAATAATCTTCCAGAAATAGTAGGGGACAGAGGGTCCAGTGAAATGCAGGAACTGAGTGAAATACATGTTAGTAGGGAAGTGGTGTTAGGTAAATTGAAGGGATTAAAGGCAGATAAATCCCCAGGGCCAGATGGTCTGCATCCCAGAGTGCTTAAGGAAGTAGCCCAAGAAATAGTGGATGCATTAGTGATAATTTTTCAAAACTCGTTAGATTCTGGACTAGTTCCTGAGGATTGGAGGGTGGCTAATGTAACCCCACTTTTTAAAAAAGGAGGGAGAGAAAAACCGGGGAATTATAGACCGGTTAGCCTAACGTTGGTGGTGGGGAAACTGCTGGAGTCAGTTATCAAAGATGTGATAACAGCACATTTGGAAAGCGGTGAAATCATCGGACAAAGTCAGCATGGATTTGTGAAAGGAAAATCATGTCTGATGAATCTCATAGAATTTTTTGAGGATGTAACTAGTAGAGTGGATAGGGGAGAACCAGTGGATGTGGTATATTTGGATTTTCAAAAGGCTTTTGACAAGGTCCCACACAGGAGATTAGTGTGCAAACTTAAAGCACACGGTATTGGGGGTAAGGTATTGATGTGGATAGAGAATTGGTTAGCAGACAGGAAGCAAAGAGTGGGAATAAACGGGACCTTTTCAGAATGGCAGGAAGTGACTAGTGGAGTACCGCAAGGCTCAGTGCTGGGACCCCAGTTGTTTACAAAATATATTAATGACTTGGATGAGGGAATTAAATGCAGCATCTCCAAGTTTGCAGATGACACGAAGCTGGGCGGCAGTGTTAGCTGTGAGGAGGATGCTAAGCGGATGCAGGGTGACTTGGATAGGTTGGGTGAGTGGGCAAATTCATGGCAGATGCAATTTAATGTGGATAAATGTGAAGTTATCCACTTTGGTGGCAAAACTAGGAAAACAGATTATTATCTGAATGGTGGCTGATTAGGAAAAGGGGAGGTGCAACGAGACCTGGGTGTCATTATACACCAGTCATTGAAAGTGGGCATGCAGGTACAGCAGGCAATGAAAAAGGCGAATGGTATGCTGGCATTTATAGCAAGAGGATTCAAGTACAGGAGCAGGGAGGTACTACTGCAGTTGTACAAGGCCTTGATGAGACCACACCTGGAGTATTGTGTGCAGTTTTGGTCCCCTAATCTGAGGAAAGACATCCTTGCCATAGAGGGACTACAAAGAAGGTTCACCAGATTGATTCCTGGGATGGCAGGACTTTCATATGAAGAAAGACTGGATGAACTAGGCTTGTACTCGTGGAATTTAGAAGATTGAGGGGGGATCTGATTGAAACGTATAAAATCCTAAAGGGATTGGACAGGCTAGATGCAGGAAGATTGTTCCCGATGTTGGGGAAGTCCAGAACGAGGGGTCACAGTTTGACGATAAAGGCGAAGCCTTTTAGGACTGAGATTAGGAAAAACTTCTTCACACAGAGAGTGGTGAATCTGTGGAATTCTCTGCCACAGGAAACAGTTGAGGCCAGTTCATTGGCTATATTTAAGAGGGAGTTGGATATGGCTCTTGTGGCTACCGGGGTCAGGGGGTATGGAGGGAAGGCTGGTGCAGGGTTCTGAGTTGGATGATCAGCCATGATCATAATAAATGGCGATGCAGGCTCGAAGGGCCGAATGGCCTACTCCTGCACCTATTTTCTACGTTTTTCCTATGTTTTACTGTTCAGAAGCCTGTATATAACTCCAATCAGGATCTTTTTACTTTTGCAGTTTCTTTACTCTACTCACAAAGATGGTATATCTTCCAATCCTATGTCACCTTTTTCTAAGGATTTAATTTCATTTTTTTAATAACAGAGCCACCCCACTCCTCTGCCGATCTGCCTGTCCTTTTGATCCAATGTGTATCCTGGGATGCTAAGCTCCCAACTATGATCTTTCAGCCACAATGATCTCAATGATGTCCACAATGTCAGACCTGCCAATCTCTAATAGCTATACAAGATCACCAACCTTATTCCACATACCGTGTGCATATAACTATAACACCTTTAGTCCTATTTTCATCACCTGTTTGATTTTGCCCCCGTGTTACCCTTTAACTCATCCAAGTGACTACAATTTTGCCGCTTGGACTGTATACCAACTACCCCATCCTTAGCCCTATCATTCCAGTTCCCATCCCCATGTCAACTTAGTTTTATTCTTTCCCAGTGGCTATAGCAAACCTGCCGACAAGGATATTTGTCTTCCTCTGGTTCTGGTGTAACCTGTCTTTTTCATACAGGTTATGTCCTCCCCAAAACAGATTCCAATGATCCAGAAATCTGAAACCCTGCCCCCTGCACCAGTTCCTCAACCACTTGTTCCTTAGTACTATCATCCTGTACTGTCCTGACTAGCATGTGACTCTGGTGCAATCCAGAGATTACTACTTTGGAGCCTCTGCCCTTCAACCTCTTCCCTAACTCCCTTACTGAATGCACAGGACCTCTTACCCTTTTCTACCTATGTCATTGGTGCCATAGTACCGCATGACCGCTGACTGCTCACCTCCTTAAGAATATTCCACAGCTACTCTGAAACATTCTTGAGCCTACCACGTGGGAGGCAACACAACATCGTGGCATTTTTTCGTAGCTACAGAATCTCCTACCCATAACTATTGAGTCTCCTATCGTTATCGTTCTTTCTGACTTCTCTCTTCTTTGCTGAGCCTCAAAGCCTGCCCCTATTTAACTGGCCTGCCTGCTGCTGCTGTGCTCCAATAGGTCATTCTCTCCAGCTGTATCCGAAGGGGTATACTTGTTGCTGAGAGGAATGGTAACATGGGAAGCTTGCACTAACTGCTTACTCCCCTTACTTCTCCTGGTGGTCACCTGTCTACTGAAGCCTACACTCTGGGTGTGACCACCTCAGTAAAAGTCTCATCCATGAGGTTGTCAGACTCCCAGATGGTCCTGAGTACATCCAGCTCCAGTTCCAATTCCTTGATGTTGTCAGTCAGGAGCTGAAGTTTGGTGCACTTCATGCATATGCAGTTATTAATAAGACCATTAGGTACCCTGCAATCCCACATTTTACAGGAGGAGAATTCCACTGTCTTAACTACCATTATGCCTACACTTGTTATACCTTTGGCTCTAACTTCTTAAGCTTAAATTCTGCAGTCAACTAAATTATTCCAAATGATTTAGTGCCCTTAGCCCCCATTTGCTCTTTCTGAAGTCTCTTGAGCCAGAGCCTGACCACTCTAACACTGGCTCACTCCAACAATGACCATAATAGCTGCTACACCTACACCTCCCTTCTTTCTATTGGCTCAATTAAGACTCACTCCTGGCGAGGCTTACTGTTTTGAAATGGCTGCCGCCCTGCAAGATTTCACCCTCTCACTCAGTACTTCAAACACTTTCGATGGCATTTGCTGTTTTCAAGGATGATGAGAACTCAGCATCTTTGGACTTGAACTGCCCTTCTGTGGACATTTGAAGTTGCTCTTGGTTTGCTCCTCAAAATATCCTGAGAGCTAAGAAATTCACTATGGTTACTAGCACAAAACTTGGGCTTTAATACAAATCGAGGAGCGTTCCATATTATTCTGATCAGTTCTCCTGTTATTACTCAGAGTTTGTTTTTCATTCCTTTTATCTGTCAATGTTTTTTTTATTTTTCCTCCTAGAAGACTGCCTTAGGATATCTCGCCCATTAAAATGCTATAAAATGCAAATTTGTAGGACTAAGACTGCACAGGTTTTATCACATATTTTCAGAGACTTTCCAAAGAGTTCCTATCTTGATTTCATTTTCAATTTGGACATGGCATTGACCCATTAGAGGCAGAGAATGAAAGCATAAATGAGTTTCATGGGGAGTTGTGCTTTAGTGGGTGAATGAGAGGAATCCAGTCTAGTTCAACTGATACTTCCTACTAACAATATCCTATTAGTGTGTTTAAACCAGAAAAGTGTCCCAAGATGTCTCGTGGAGGAGAAATGAGACAAAACCAGTATCTCTCTAATTTTGGGTCATTTCTCCATACTGCACATGAGGGAGGGATTCACGATATTAGAAACAGATAGGTATTTGAATGAAAGTACAAAGTAGTAGACTAGACCTGCAGATATCCAAGCTATTGTTCTGTAAGTGTCAAATGTGGATGTTACTATTCGTACAGAGAAATGAAATGAAATAGCTGTGTGCTTACTCTAGTTCTGGCCAGAGAATCTGAGATCACGGTCATACTGCACATATTGCTTTCATATCTTGCAATCATTTGTCTTAAGGAACTAGGGCTCCAATTCTGTGTACTCATGCAATACAGATTTGTATAGCTGTGTACCTGATATCTGCTTATCTCCTGAGTGGCATGTGATTGTGGTCGTTCATGAGTCAAATCATGCCACTGCAGAAAATTATTTGGCCATTTCCTTTGGTTCATAGAGTCATAAGACACTACCGTATATCTACAGGCCTTTTGATACATCTAGTCCATGCCAAACTACTAATCTTCGTAGTTCCATTGATCTGCTCCCAGATCTAAGTCCTTTTGCTCTTAATACAATATATCTGTTAGAAGCCCTTAGCATTCTCCTTCACCTTGTCTGCTAGAGCAACCTCATGCCTTCTTATCACCCTACTGATTTCCTTCTTAAATGTTCTCTTGCATTTCTTATACTCTACAAGTACCTCCTATTTCTTATACTCTACAAGTACTTCCTGATATGCAGCTCCTTCTTCTTCTTAATCAGGACCTCAGTATCTCTCAAAAACCAAGGTTCCCTAAATCTGTTATTCTTACCTTTTATTCTGACAGGAACATACAAACTCTGTACTCTCAAAATTTCACTTTTGAAGGCCTCCTACTTACCAAGTACACTTTTTCCAGAAACCAACCTGTCCTAATCCATACTTCCCAGATTGTTTCTGACACTACCGTCGCCTTATCCAATTTAGAATCTTATCCTGATGACCTGCTGTATCCTTCTTCACAGCTACCTTGAAACTAATGGTATTATGATCACTAGATACAAAGTGATCCCCTATACAAACCTCTGTCACCTGCCCTGTCTCATTCAATAATAGCAGATGTAGCATTGCACTCTCTGTAGTTGGGACCTCTGGGTACTGATTAACGAAACAGAACATATTTGACAAGCTCTCCCCTATCCCACCCTTTTGCAGTCTGGGAGTCCCAGCAATATATGGAAAGTTAAAATCACCCATTATCACAACTATTGCTTCTTGCAACAGTGTGTGATCTCTCTACGAATTTGCTCTTTTAATTTCCACAGGCTGCTGGTCTATAATATAGGCATCCATTAGTCTCATGAGACCATGGATTTGCGCCTTGGAAGGTTTCCAGGGAGCAGGCCTGGGCAAGGCTGTATGGAAGACCAACAGTTGCCCATGTTGCAAGTATCCCCTCTCCACGCCACTGATGTTGTCCAAGGGAAGGGTATTAGGACCCATACAGCTTGGCACCAGTGTCATCGCAGAGCAATGCGTGGTTAAGTGCTTTGCTCAAGGACACACACGCTGCCTCAGCCAAGGCTTGAACTAGCGACCTTCAAATCACTAGATGAACACCTTAGCCACTTGGCCATGTGCCAACACTGATCTATAATATAATCTCATTAAAGATGTCATCGCTTTATTCTTCCTCAGTTTCATTCATATAGCCACAGTAGGCGAGTTCTCCAACCTGCCTTGTCTAAGCACTGCCTTGTCATTCTCCCTGATTAGTAATGCCCCACAAACCCCTTTAATCCCTCCCACTCTAAAACAATGGAACCCCGGAAATCTGAGCTGCCAGTCCTGCCCCTCCTGCAACCAAATCTCGCTAATGTCAAAATTTCACATGCTATTCCAAGCCCTAAATGCATCCACCTTTCCTGCAGGACTCCTTACATTGAAGTACACGCAACTCAGAACAATAATCCCACCAGGATCAACTTTCTGATTCCTGACTTTACATTATCTTTCCACCGGAACCACTCCATTATTTGCTCTGGCACTCTTGTACCTATCCCTTGCAACTCTAGTTTTAAACCCCACCCTGTGCAGTACTAGCAAACCTTCACACAAGGATGTTAGATTAGATTAGATTATGAGGATACGCAGTCCTCTTTTATTGTCATTTAGTAATGCATGCATTAAGAAATGATACAATATTCCTCCAGAATGATATCACAGAAACACAAGACAAACCAAGACTAAAAAAAACTGACAAAAACCACATAATTATAACATATAGTTACAACAGTGCAAAGCAATACTGTAATTTGATAAAGAACAAACCATGGGCACGGTAAGAAAAAGTCTCAAAGTCTCTTGAAATTCCCATCATCTCACGCAGACAGTAGAAGGGAGAAACTCTCCCTGCCATGAGCTTCCAGCGCCGCAAACTTGCCGATGCAGCATCCTGGAAGCACCCGACCACAGCCGACTCTTGAGTCCGTCCGAAAACTTTGAGCCTCCGACACCGAGCACCATCTCTGCCGAGCGCTTTGACCCCGGTCCCGGCAACAGGCAATAGGCAAAGCTGAGGATTTGGGGCCTTCCCCCAGGAGATTCTCGATCGCACAGTAGCAGCGGCAGCGAAGCAGGCTTTTCAGAAGTTTCGCCAGATGTTCCTCCGTGTTTCTCACATCTGTCTCCATCAAATCAGGATTGTGCACGGTACCTACTTAACAAATACGATATCATTTTGGAGCGGCCGCATGTGCTGCGTCGCGCTGCCATCTTCTCCTCCCCTCCTGTCTCATATTAGTCCCCTTTCATTTCAGGTGCAAGTGCAAACCGTCCTGTTTGTACAAGTCCCACTTTCCCTGGAAGAGGGCCAAATGATCTAAGAACCTGAAGTCTTCCCTCCTGCACTTTCTCCTTGGCCATGTGTTAAACTGCATGATCTTCCTACTTCTGGCCTCAGTAGCATGTGTCATAGGTAGCAATCTTCAGATCACAACCCTGGAGGTCCTGAATTTTAACTTAGCACCTAACTCCATGATCTTACTTTGCAGGACCTCTTCACCCATTCTACCCATTTCATTGGTACCAACGTGGACCACGACCTCTGACTGTTCCACTCTCCAACTTGAGAATGCTGTGGATTCAATTTGACATGTCCCTGGCTCTGGTTGGGATATAAAATAACTGTCAAAGAAGAAGTCATCATTGTGGCATAATCTCATGTGGGCAACCCAGCTAAGCAAACGCAATCAAGGCTCTCAATAGGCACTCAGCTATTTCTGTTGCTCCTGCTCTATGGAGGATGCATATGAGCATCTTGCTCCTGACTTTGCTTCAACACCACCAAAGTCAGTCTTGCAAACCAGGACTTGATTTTGAACCTCCTTTAGGCATTTTACCATTAAGTTAAAAAAATTCCTCATTACAACAAGGCTCTAAGCAGATCACACACAGATTTGGTCCAGTTCCAAACTCTCCTCATTTTCATTTGCTTGTTCTCCAACAGGCAAAGAGAAATGTGAAATGCTGGAAGAAAAAACAGCACCCTATATCCTGGGTCCCATCCTCTATCCCTTTCTCATATGGTCTACTCTCCTCTCAAATCACACTCCTTCTTCTCCAGCCATGACCTTTCCCTCCTACCTGACTTCACCTATCATCTTCCAACTAGCCTCTTTCCCTTCCCACCACCTTTTTATTCTGGCATTTTCCCCCTTCGTTCTCAGTCCTGACGAAAGATCTCAGCCCAAAATATTGACTGCTTATTCATTGCCAGAGATGCTGCCTGACCTGCTGAGTTCCTCCAGCATTTTGTGTGTGTTACCATGGATCATAGTTTCTATGCAACTCTTAAGCCATCATTAAATGTGCATTGAATTCTACACTCCATTAGATGAACTATCAAAAATGTTCAAAGGGATTCTGAGCATTTTTTTTTTGTGCACATCACCAGTACTGAGCAATTTTGTGCAGACCAGTAGACATCTGATTAATACAAATGGCTCATTCAATAACGTAGGTTAAACTTGTACTAGTGTGTAATAACTTAATTTTACTTACACCAGACATTAATGCTGCATCAACAATGTAATTTCAAATTGGGCAAGGCCTTGAATTTCATTTCACTTTTAGATAGAAAGTTGTGAAGGTTTTTTTCTTAACAAGCATGGTCATGGGGAAAGAAGAGGAATGCAGAATTAATTGAATTGCATGGGAATGTTGATCTGATTGGCTGGCAAATTCTCTGTTGGAGTATTTTGTCCAGAAACAAATTCCTTGTGCTCAACAGGGTGTATATGGTGGCAGTGCATTGCACTTCACTTCTGATGTTCTGCCTTTCAGAAGCAGGGTAACAAGCTGCCACTACCACACCGAGTGTTTGGAGCCTCCGAACAGGGTGAATTTCCAGACATATGTCCCTAACGCTTTGTATAATCGCGCCTAAATAAATGTGCTACAAACACTAAAAATAACTTCCCACTACATTTACAAAGCTACAAACACACAGCAACCAATTCTTTCCTCCACCTGTTCAGATATTTACTGCCCATGGTCTGTGAGGCTCGGAGAAATGCAGTGAAATGGAAAATGTTGTATCACTCTAAGCGAAAAGTATCATACAACCTTTCAAATTTAATTACCCGGCTTTTATGTCTGATTACAGTTGTCAAAATCCTGTTTGATATTTATTCTGTATTTATCTAGATTAAAATGTTATTCAAAACAAGTTGAGAAAGATGAATCTTCTTAAAACTGCAGAGATTAATCAAGTGTGATAAGCTCTCACTCCATTTTGTGATTCAATCCAAGTTAATAAGGTAACATTAAGTTATTAACTATACAAGGTTGCCTCTGGCAGAACTAAAGCAAATTACCTTAATGAGATTTCTACTCCAATCGCAAATATGTTGTTACACTCAACTAGTCACATCCTCAAGGTATCATGAAATAGTTTATGACCAATGGCATACTTTAAAAATGCAGTCGTTTTTGAATCAGCCAAATTGACGGAAGATTTGTGAATAAGGCCACAAGACCATAAGATATAGGAGCAGAATTAGGCCATTTCACCCATCGAGTCTGCTCTACCATTTCATCTAATTTTCCTTTCAGCCCCAATCTCCTGCCTTCTCCCTGTATCCCTTCTGACCAATCAAGAATCTATCAACCTCTGCCTTAAATATATGTAAAGACATGGCCTGTACAGCTGGCTGTGGCAAAGAATTTCATAGATTCGCCACTCTCTGAGTAAAGAAATTCCTCCTCATCTCCATTCTGAAAGGATGCCACTCTATTCCAAGGATGTGCCTTTTGGTCTTAGACTCTCCAACCACAGGAACCATCCTCTCCTCGTCCACTCTGCCAAGGCCTTTCACCATTCGATTGGTTTCAATGAGGTCACCCCTCATTTGTCTGAATTCTAATGAATACAGGCCCAGAGACATCAAAAGTTCTTCATATTACAAGCCATAAAGAGTTTTGTGAAACTTCTTTGAAATCTCTCCAGTTTCAACACATCCTTTCTAAGATAAGGGGCCCAGAGCTGTTCATAATACTCCAAGTGAGGCCTCACCAGTGCTTTATAAAGACTCAACATTACATCCTTGCTTTTATATTCTAGTCCTCTTGAAATGAATGCTAACATTGCATTTGCCTTCCTCACCAGAGTCAACCTGCAAAGAAACTATTACGGAATCATGCACAAAGATGCCCAAGTCCCTTAGCGCCGCAGTTTTTTTTGTATTTCCTCTCCATTTAGAGAATCATCTACCTTTTCATTTCTTCTACCAAAATGCATGACCATATACTTCCCAACACTGTATTTCATCTGCCACTTCTTTACCCGTTCATCTAATCTGTCTAAGTCCTTCCGTAGCCTCACTATGTTCTCAAAATTACCTGTCCCCCCACCTTCCTTCATACCATCTGCAAACTTTGCAACAAACCTATCAATCCCATCATCAAAATCATTAACATAAAACATAAAAAGAATTGGTACCAACACAGATCCCTATGGAGCACCAATAGAAACCAGCAGCCAACCAAATAAGGTGCCCTTTTTCCCACTCTTTGCCTCCTGCCAATTGGCCACAGCTTTGTCCATGCTCGAATCGTTTCTGTAATACCATGGGCTCATAGCTTGTTAAGCAGTCTCACGTGTGGCATCTTGTCAAAGGCCTTCTGAAAATCCAAGTATACAACATGAAGCAATTCTCCTTTGTCTATCCTGCTTGTTATTTCTTCAAAGAATTCCAACAAATTTGTTAGAGAAGATTTTCCCTGAAGAAAACCATACAGACTATGGCAAACTACAGTGTATTTAATCATGTGCCTCAATAGCCTGATACCTCATTCTTAATAATCAATTTCAACATTTTTCCAGACACTGAGGTCAGATTAACTGGCCTATAATTTCCTTTCTTCTGCCGCTCCTTTCTTGAAGAGTGGAATGGCATTTACAATGTTAGACTATAAGACCATGAGATTTAGGAGCAGAAGTAGGCCATTCGGCCGATAAGTCTGCTCCACCATTCAATCATGGGCTGATCCAATTCTTCCAGTCATCCCCACTCCCCTGCCTTCTCCCCATACCCTTTGATGCCCTGGCTAATCAAGAACCTATCTATCTCCGCCTTAAATGCACCCAATGACTTGGCCTCCACAGCCGCTTGTAGCAACAAATTCCACAGATTTACCACCCTCTGACTGAAGCAATTTCTCCGCATCTCTGTTCTAAATGGACGTCCTTCAATCCTGAAGTCGTGTCCTCTTTTCCTAGTCTCCCCTACCATGGGAAATAACTTTGTCATATCTAATCTGTTCAGGCCTTTTAACATTCCAAATGTTTCTATGAGATCCCCCCTCACTCTCCTGAACTCCAGGGAATACAGCCTAAGAGATGCCAGACGCTCCTCATAGGCTAATCCTTTCATTCCTGGAAACATTTTTGTGAATCTTCTCTGAACCCTCTCCAATGTCAGTATATCCTTTCTAAAATAAGGAACCCAAAACTTCACACAATACTCCAAGTGTGGTCTCATGAGTGCCTCATAGAGCCTCAACATCACACCCCTTTTCTCATATTCTATACCTCTATAAATGAATACCAACATTGCATTTGCCTTCTTCACAACTGACTCAATCTGGAGGTTAACCTTCAGGGTATCTTGCACAAGGACTCCCAAGTCCCCTTGCATCTCTGCATTTTGAATTCTCTCCCCATCTAAATAATAGTCTGCCCATTTATTTCTTCCACCAAAGTGCATGACCATACATTTTTCCAGCATTGTATTTCATTTGCCATTTTTTTGCCCATTCCTCTAAACTATCTAAGTCTCTCCGCAGGCTCTCTGTTTCCTCAACACTACTCGCTCCTCCACCTGTCTTTGTAACATCAGCAAATTTAGCCACAAGTCCATTAATTCCATAGTCCAAATCATTGACATACATCGTAAAAGTCTTCCAGAACCTTTCCAGAATTTAGTGATATCTGAATGATCATTACCAATGCCTCCACAATCTCTTCAGCAACTTCTTTCAGAACTCTGGAGTGCACACCATCTGGTCCAGGTAACTTATCTACCTTCAGACTTTTTATTTTCCCAAGAATCTTCTCTTTAGTAATGGTAACATCATATACTTCATGACCCTGACACCTGGAACTTCCACCATACTGCTAGTGTCTTCCCTAGTTAAGACTGATGCAAAATATTTATTCAGTTTATCCGCCATTATATTGTCCCCCATTACTACCTTTCCAGCATGGTTTTCCAATGGTCCAATCTCCACTCTCACCTCTCTTTTGCACTTTATGAATTTGAAGAAACTTTTGATATCCTCTTTAATTATTTATTGGCTAGCTTATTTTTGACTTCCATCTTTACCTTCTTAATAACTTCTTTAGTTGCCTCTATTGGTTTTTAAATGCTACCCAACCCTCTGACTTCCCACTGTTTTTTGCACTTATAAATACCCTCTTACAGGTTTATTTGCCTTATTCTGTACACTACATGAATTCAAATACAACACCTCCAGTCCTGTATTCTCTCTTTTCGATTTAGTCCACCTTCTGCATTGTAACTCATCCTGTTGACTGCAATTTTGCTCTGTCAACAGCCTCTCCTCCTTACACAATGTCTCTGTTTGTAAACTAGCTTCCTCATTTTCGGTACTATCATCTGCCTTTCCTACGTTACTTCTTGCATTGAAATATATGTTGCTCAGGACAATAGTTACAACATGTCCAACATTTTGATTCCTTGCTCTGTCTGAGGTGTTACCAGCATCTACCTTCACAACTTTTCCATTAATTGTTCCGGCACTCTAGTTCTCATCGGCCTGCACCTTGAGTTTAAACACCACCATGCAGTATTAACAAAACTTCCTACTAGGATATTAGAACCCCTTCAGTTCAGGTGCAAATCAGTCCTTCTGCGCAGGTTCCACCTTCACGAGAGCCCAGTGATCCAAAAACTTTTGCCTTCCCTCCTACACCAACTCCTTAGCCCTGTATTGAGCTGTGTAATCTTCCTAGTTCTGGTCTCACTACCATCTGAAACACACTAAAATCGAAAGTTCCCATAAAATTGTGTACAGTTTTTGACTCCACACCTATCGTAACAAAGGATGAACAAGCACTGGAGCGGATCTAGATGAAATTTACAAAAATGATCCTGGGAATGACAGGGTTAATGTATTGGAAGTGTTCGACCATAGGCCAATAGAATTTGAGACATAGGAGCAGAAATAAGCTATTTAGCCTACAGAATTCACTCTGCCATTCCATCACCTTTGATTTATTATCCCTCTCAATCCCATTCTCCTGTCTTTTCCTTGCAACTGTCAATACTCTTAATAATCAAGAACCTATCAACCTCCACTTTAAAATGCCCAATGATTTGGGCATGTCTGTGCCAATGAATTTTATGAATACACCTCCTCTGGATTTTAAAAAATCGTCCTCATCTGAGTTCTAAAGGAATGCCCTTCTATTCTGATGCTGTGGCTACCTGATCTTATGCTCATTGAAGTAAATGGTGACTCTTAAAGAGCAGGACACATAACCCAAATCCTATATCCATTATGGAATTGCCAATCAACATATCCTTACTTTATTCTTACTGACTTTTCAAGCCCTCATGGCAATATCTCCTTTGACCTGGTTTCTTATGAGGAGAACATTCTGTCTCCTGTTTCTCTGCCATCATCATTCTGTTCTACACTCGGTGGTTACTTAATTAGGTACACCTGTACACCTGTTCATTAATACAAGTAACAAATCAGCCAATCATATGGCAGAAACTCAATGCATTAAAGCATACAGACATGGTCAACAGTTTCAGTTGTTGTACAGATCGAACATCAGAATGGGGAAGAAATATGATCTGAATGAAGTTGATTGTGGAATTATTGTTGGTGCCAGATGGGGTGGTTTGAGTATTGCAGAAACTGCCGGGATTTTCATGTACAACAGTTTCTAGAGTTTACAGAGAATGATGAAAAAAAAGCAAAAAAAAGCATCCTATAAGTAGCAATTCTGAAAAGAACTTGCTAATGAGAGAGATCAAAGGAAAATGGTCAGACTGGTTTAAACTGACAGGAGGGAGGGAGGGAACATCGACTCAGACCATGAGAGGCCTGCATTGTCCATTTTCACACCTTACAAGGCACAGATTGGAAGTCTATGTGGAGCGCCACTCCTCGCACAGACACTAGAGTAAAGTGTGGTTAAGTGCCTTGCTCAAGGACACAAACACGCTACCACAGCTGAGGCTCGAACTAGCGACCTTCAGATCACTAGACGAATGCCTTAACCTCTTGGCCACATGCCCAAACTGACAGGAAGTCAACATGAACTCAAATAACCAAATGTTACAATAGTGGTGTGCAGAAGAGCATCTCTGAATACACAACACATTGAACTTTGAAGTGGATGGGGTACAGTAGCAGACCATGGCTATACAGAAATACACTTGGTGGCCATTTTCTCAAGTACCTCCTGTACCTAATAAAATGGTTACTGAGTGCATGTCACTTTTCCATAGCAGTATCTGATTTTCCCTTTTACAAAGTAGAATTCCTTCTACTTTGCCACACCGAGCCCTTGACCATATCTACACATTTCCCTTATACTTTTCCTTGCCTCTCAGAACTGTAGGGTTCTCCTCATTTGATCTTTTCACATGACCAGCCTCACAATCCATAAACCACCATCCATTATTTTTTCCATGATCGAGATATCTTCCTGTCCTCTCTTTCTTTAGCATTTCATAATAGATTGTTTCTGTACCTTATAAACTCCAACATCCATGATCCCTTCCAATGGCTGCTTTCCTCGCATGTTCAGAAAATATAGTGCTTGTCTTTTCCCTTCTATCATCCAAAACACCAGCTACTTCATCAACAAATACATTTTGTCACAAACTTTTTGGAGCATCTTTAGTCATTCCACAACCTTAATCTTAAACCTCCAGTCACTTGCCATTTTAATTCCTCAACTCATTCAGTGATATTTACATTCATTTCAATGAAGTTCAATTAAAGATTGACAAGCTGCTCCCTCTAAATTTAGGGATTTAAAATTGTATTTGATAACTTCGAATGTTATCCTCTCTTCTGACATTTTCAAATACTAGTTAAGGTTGCTTATTGACATTTATACAACAACCATATCTAACTTTTCATGCTTTACTTATTTCTTTCCTACATGAACATCTTCTTTCGTGGCATAATCCCTTCTATATTCCACCCATCATTAAACCTTTCTTTTGTTCTTCAAGTTCCTGAATCAATCCTGGCTTTCCAGTCTGGTACAAAATACCAACACTAGGCTCGCTCCACTCACATACTGCACACAGTCATTGTCATATTTTTATTTTTATTGTCAGCAATACCTTCACTAGAACCACCGGAAATCAATACTGTAAGATTAGGACTTTGTGCTAGCTTAGATACCTCATTACTACTCAAAAGCAAAATAAGTTTGATTTCACAACAGAAGGTAGAACATACAGTGTTTATTAAACTGCTGACTGAATAATTCAAATCACAATATAGAAGGTGGAATTTTATTACCTGTTGTCAATGCACAACTATGAGTGAAATAGATCAACTGGTTGAGTCGTGTCGCAGCAACAGCCTTGAACTCAACATCAGAAATACCAATGAATTGGTTATGGACTTCAGGAAGGGGATGCCAAACCATCTTCAAATAGTCAGCTGTGGAAAAGATGGGCAGTTTCAAGTTCCTGAGTTTCACCATCTCTGAAAATCTATCCTGGGCCCAACATACTGATGGTATACAATGACTATACGTTCATTAGGAGTTTGAGGAAATTTGGCATGTCATCAAAAACTCTAGCAAATTTCAACAAATGTACAGAGGAGAGCCCTTGAACTAGTTGTATCACCACCTTGTGCAGAGGGGCTACTGCACATACCGGAAAAAGCTTCAGAGGCTTATAAACTCAGCCAGCTCCACCATGGGCACTAACCTCCCCAGCATCAAGGAAATCTTTCAAAGATGATGCCTCAAAAATGTGGTGTACATCATTAAGATCCCTCACTACCCAAGACATGTCCTCGTCTCATTTCTATCATCAGGGTAGAAGTACAGGAATCTGAAGACACACACGTAACATTCTAGGAACAGCTTCTCCCCACTGCCATCCGATTTCTGAACAGTCAATGAACTCATGAACTCCACCTTAATATTTTTACTCTCGTTGTGCACTACTTGTTTATGTACACTCTATTTGAACCGTAGTGCTGCTGCAAAAAACACATTTCACAATATATGTAGGTGATAAAAAAACGGATTCAGATTCAGATTCTGATTCTATACTCTCCAGTTCTGACAAACTGCCTTTGACTGGAGACATTAGATCTATTTCTTTTTCCACAGATGCAACCTGAGTTTCTGAATATTTCTAATGCTTTCTGATTTTATTTTGTGACTTCCAGTGACCCGCAACTACCACCTACCCTGATAATTCAGAGCATTACTAGAGAAGAAACTGCACAAGAGGAGTGCAGTCTGTAGAGGAGAAAAGAAAGGTTCAAAATTCAAAGTAAATTTATTATCAAAGTACACAAGTGTCATAATATGTAACCCTGAGATTCATTTTCTTATGAGCATACTGAATAAAACCAATAGCCATAATAGAACCAATAAAAGGCAGCACCAAAGGGCAGACAACTAATGTGCAAAAGGTAACAAATTGTGCAAAAACAAAAAGAAATTATAATAATAAATAACTATCAGAAACATGAAATGAAGAGTTCTTGAATGTGAGCCTATAGGTTGTGGGAACAGTTCAGTGATGGTGCAAGTGAAGTTGAGTGAGCTAATTCCCTCTGGTTCAGTAGCCTGATGGTTGAAGGGTAACAACCATCCCTGAACTTGGTGGCGTGAGTCCTGAAGTTCCTGCAGCTTCTTCCAGATGGCAGCAGTGAGAAGAGAGTATTATTTTTAGTCGTGGGTCCCTGTTGATGGATTATGCTTTCCTGTGACAACGCTCTTTATACATGTTCTCAATAGTTGGGAGAGCATTACCCCTGATAAACTGGGCTGTATCCACTTCCTTTCGTAGGATTTTTTGTTGAAGCTGTAAGGATAAGTAATATAAAGAGTTAATACTTGCATGAGTAAGGATGGATGGTGCATATTCAATGTATATTACACTAACAATTAATTGGCAATTATCCTGTGAGGATCTGTGACAAAACAAGCAGGATCACAAACAGAATGCTCGATACAGAAACAGAGGAGATACAAAAGACTGCAAATATTGTAATCTGGAGCAACACACAGAACACTGGAGAAATTCAACAGGTCATGCAGCATCTATGGAGGGAAATGGGCAGTTGATGTTTCAGATCAAGACCCTTCATCTGAACTAATAGTTCAGCTGAAGAATCTTGACCCAAAATGCTAGTTAACTGAGAGAGATATAGGACTATGTAAGTTCTGTCATTGATCCTCCGAAGAAGTGAATCAGAGACAGTTGGATGCCCACACAAGCATAGTGAAGATATGGTGGGACCACTAATTATACAACTAAAGAGACCTGGCAAAGCGCAGAGCTCCTGCACACGCAATACTAAGCCACCAGAGTAGAACTGTGTAAGTAAAAGATAGCCAGCTTGTTCCTGGTACAGCACTCAATCATGAATATGTAACATATATTTCATTCCCAGAGTACAGACAGCCAGAGTTTGGGTTAAAGGCCAAGGGTGATCATGAGCTCATTTCAATCTGATTGGATGAAAGCATTGTAAAATGTTATTCCATGCCTCTGATTATGCATACAAATTACATGCTGTGTACAATAGGATGCGAAAGATTGAACATCCCACTTGCATGTGTAAGATGGACTGAAGTATTTGTGCTTCAGGCGGGCCTAAAAGAAACAGTGTGAATGATTCTCTGTGGGAGCAAAAACTGGAAGATAGAAGACATTACCTAGTCTTTCTTAAAACTTTGATCTGCCTAGACTTCATTTTGCTGTTGTGAGAATAACAGCTGATCTTCCTGGAGATGTCCAGCAAAGCATGGGAGGATCCAAGACAAATCAGATCATGGACAACAAAATAGATTACAACACAAGAGAAGTAACTTCTTTTAAAACCAACTTCTTTCACACTCTGATCATCACCTCAACCTCTCTCCCCTGCCACCTCCATATGTGCCACTCTACCAGAGAGCAGCCAATCAACAAGTGGCACTATCCAAATTTTCAAAGGTTCATTTATTATCAAAGTATAGAACTCTGAAATTCTCCTTCTCCAGATAGCCACAAAGCCAGGAAAGAAAAGAATGGCAGTACAATCATCGACCCCCAAATCCCTCCACCCCACACAAAAAATGGAGCAGGCACATCAACTCCAAATTCCCTCTCTCCTGTGCACAAAAAAACGAGAAAGATTAGGTGAAGAAGAGAGAATATAAAAAACTATAGGACTGAAAAATGTCTGTAGTCCAAGTCCCTATACAAAACACAGAAAACCTGGGTAATGTTCTCCAGGCACAGTGGCAGACCTTTGCCTCTGCAGCAGCAGTGTTCCCACCAGTGAACAAAAAGCAGTCTCTCCTCTCTAAGGGAAGAGCGATTTCCTAGTGATCAAAAGTCAGTCTCCCCCCTCTGGCAGCAGAGTAATTCAACCAGTGATCAAAAGTCAGTCTCCCCTCTCTGGCAGCAGAGTAATTCAACCAGTGATCAAAAGGCAGGCAGCCAGTGTTCACCTTCCGTATTCATCTCGATACTTCAATCTTCCCCATTGCTTTAATCTGCGAACAACGGAAGTTTTCATCAGCAAAATGGAGTTGAACATCGGCTCGCGCTCCATCCTGCCGCCTTCTCACCACGAGGTTTGCGCACGCTGTCTCTACCTTCTGGAATCCTCTTGGACACTGCAGAGTGCTGAAACACCCAAAATGAAAATCACAGGCTCCAGCAGTTGCAGAGTCGCATTCAAGAGGAAAAACAAATGTAAATGTCATAAAAGAGTGAAATATATGGTTTCCTGATCAAGATGTCAACTGAAGGAGCATTGTATGCAGGCGCCACCTTGACCGGAAGGAAGTTCCACAAGTATTTAATTCAGGCACCACCTTTAATTTAGCTGATGATGCAAAATGCGCATTTTATTTCTAGTAATAACCTAAATCCTAATAATGTGGTATGGACTCATTGGGCTGAAGGGCATGTATCCATACCATATTGCTCTATAACTCTAATTTCAAATTGTTAATGAGGTCACGCAACCACTACTTCAGGGGAGTTAACATTTGAAACCTTGAAATTTATCAAACATGAAGTGCTCTTGCCTTCAGTAGAAATCTACACTCTGAGAGCGAAAGTCTCATGAATTTCTATGACCCAGTGTTTTTGCACCTGGATGCTTCACTGATAGTACATTCTATTCACGAATAATATGTTGTTAATCAACACTACTTATTCTCTTCCAGTCTAAGCACACTCAGCAATTGTTTGTTCTTAGATTTACTCAGGCAGCAAAATTCCATGAATCTTATTGGTTTTTGAGGCAATCAAGACCTTCCAGAATGTTACATACAGTACTGATAGCAGGAACAAAATGAAGCTGGAACATACAATATTAATACCTAAATATCTAATGCTCTGTCAAAACAGTGACGAAATTCTTACCTTTACAATTGGTAATAAATTTTTACATGAAATAAACTGGTGACATTCGAAGGAGAAACAATTTCTGCTATCATTGTGAATTGCTTATTTATCATTGTTTCATTATATTATTTAGAAGATTATTTTCTAAAGTAACAACAATGTTAACAGCACTGATTTAATATAATGCTAAAAATGTATTGAACAGAATTTGATATAGATTCCTGATGAAAAGCCAAGTACTTTTTTACATGCTTGCATTGTTCTCTTGACCAGAGCTTGTGGCTGTATCCGGGCATGTATGAATTGAATGTATAATTGACTATGCACTGAACTCCATCTCTGGAATTTGATTTTATTGATGTCAATGGAAATTACTTCCAGACTAAAGTACACACATTACTACATCATAAATTAGTGCAATTGAATAATTACTTTGGTTCTGTCTTCACTAAGGAGGACATAAATAATCTTCCAGAAATAGCAAGGGACAGAGGGTCCAGTGAGATGGAGGAACTGAGCGAAATACATGTTAGTAGGGAAGTGGTGTTAGGTAAATTGAAGGGATTGAAGGCAGATAAATGCCCAGGGCCAGATGGTCTGCATCCTAGAGTGCTTAAAGAAGTAGCCCAAGAAATAGTGGATGCATTAGCGATAATTTTTCAAAACTCGTTAGATTCTGGACTAGTTCCTGAGGATTGGAGGGTGGCTAATGTAACCCCACTTTTTAAAAAAGGAGCGAGAGAGAAACCGGGGAATTATAGACCGGTTAGCCTAACGTCGGTGGTGGGGAAACTGCTGGAGTCAGTTATCAAGGATGTGATAACAGCACATTTGGAAAGCGGTGAAATGATCGGACAAAGTCAGCATGGATTTGTGAAAGGAAAATCATGTCTGACGAATCTCATAGAATTTTTTGAGGATGTAACTAGTAGAGTGGATAGGGGAGAACCAGTGGATGTGGTATATTTGGATTTTCAAAAGGCTTTTGACAAGGTCCCACACAGGAGATTAGTGTGCAAACTTAAAGCACACGGTATTGGGGGGTAAGGTATTGGTGTGGGTGGAGAATTGGTTAGCAGACGGGAAGCAAAGAGTGGGAATAAACGGGACCTTTTCAGAATGGCAGGCGGTGACTAGTGGGGTACCGCAAGGCTCAGTGCTGGGACCCCAGTTGTTTACAATATATATTAATGACTTGGATGAGGGAATTAAATGCAGCATCTCCAAGTTTGCGGATGACACGAAGCTGGGCGGCAGTGTTAGCAGTGAGGAGGATGCTAAGAGGATGCAGGGTGACTTGGATAGGTTGGGTGAGTGGGCAAATTCATGGCAGATGCAATTTAATGTGGATAAATGTAAAGTTATCCACTTTGGTGGCAAAAATAGGAAAACAGATTATTATCTGAATGGTGGCCGATTAGGAAAAGGGGAGGTGCAACGAGACCTGGGTGTCATTATACACCAGTCATTGAAAGTGGGCATGCAGGTACAGCAGGCGGTGAAAAAGGCGAATGGTATGCTGGCATTTATAGCGAGAGGATTCGAGTACAGGAGCAGGGACGTACTACTGCAGTTGTACAAGGCCTTGGTGAGACCACACCTGGAGTATTGTGTGCAGTTTTGGTCCCCTAATCTGAGGAAAGACATCTTTGCCATAGAGGGAGTACAAAGAAGGTTCACCAGATTGATTCCTGGGATGGCAGGACTTTCATATGAAGAAAGACTGGATGAATTGGGCTTGTACTCGTTGGAATTTAGAATTATGAGGGGGGATCTGATTGAAACGTATAAGATCCTAAAGGGATTGGACAGGCTAGATGCAGGAAGATTGTTCCCGATGTTGGGGAAGTCCAGAATGAGGGGTCACAGTTTGAGGATAGAGGGGAAGCCTTTTAGGACCGAGATTAGGAAAAACTTCTTCACACAGAGAGTGGTGAATCTGTGGAATTCTCTGCCACAGGAAACTGTTGAGGCCAGTTCATTGGCTATATTTAAGAGGGAGTTAGATATGGCCCTTGTGGCTACGGGGGTCAGGGGGTATGGAGGGAAGGCTGGGGCGGGGATCAGCCATGATCATAATAAATGGCGGTGCAGGCTCGAAGGGCCGAATGGCCTACTCCTGCACCTATTTTCTATGTTTCTATGTTTCTATCTATCAGAGAACAGGCCTTTGCCCACCATTCAATCATTCTAAAATGTTCCCAGTAACATCTCTCAGATCAAGTGATTTTCTAAGAGTGCAATACAGGAGTGTAAAGCTATTTTTGCATGGTGCCAGAGAGGGGGAAACATTTCATGAGTGAGGTATGACAAAATGACCAGTTTAACCCATCTACTACCATACTTAAGAGGACTGGGATAAGGATAGGGCAGTCACTAGTGGTTTTTAGATGAGCAGATATTCAGAAAAATGAACTTGTGATCTATAGAACAGATTGTGGATGGAGAGAGTGCAGGAAGATCAACAATTTCCTGACAGCCATGCCGTGTGTGTGTAATTCAGTACTATAAATGCATCTATGAATCAAACACACAAAAGTGCCACCACATTTTGAGCCAAAAACAGCAGTCAACTCGGCAGGTACAGGAAGCCAAAGAATTTCACTGGAGGGAACACTTTGAAGATATCTCCTGAAAAAAAAACTCTGACATGGGAAAAGATTACCAGGCATAGGGAAGAAAAGATTCAAGAATGTTCTTGAAGCTTCCTGAAAAAATGCAGGAACAATTAAAAGTGGAGGAGTGGCATTTGAGACAATATAAAGAACATTCAGGCAACATATCAGGAGTACACAGTAGTGATAGCAGAGCACAAAGTTCCTATCCATCTACTTCATCACCCATCCCTTGTGTCATCTATAAAAGAGTGCAGTGTACACATGGGCTTCATCAGCCACAGGATGATACATAGCAAATCCTGACCCTTGTTTCAATACATTTCAGAACCCTCATCAAATCAGTGGCAAGTCAATTTGTGGTAAAATTCACTGTCTGAAAATTACTATGGAAATAGCTTCCTCAACCTGACAGAATGGAGAATGGTTCCCATAGTAATTCTGCTTTAAGGTAAGATTGCATCAAGTGGGCAAGATTGGGTAAAAAATAATGGAAGATAGGGAAAGTGGTCAGGAACTAGTATACAAAAATACAAAATGGTATAAAATTGAGGTAGATATCTCTTAGTTTCAGTTTGATATACCTGAAGTTGCTTTTTATTGTTTAAATCCATAATTTCTAAGGCTTTTGTATGGTATTTTTAATATTAAGTGTGCTCCACTTTTGGGTTTTCATTCAAGCATCTTAATATGACATTGTTAGATTTTCAACTTGCTCACAATTGAACTTGTATACAGTTACTAAGTGTAGTTTTGGACCTCACTCGTGCTGCCTAGTTACTGAGAGAGGCAAGAGAAAGCATTCAGTGTAAAATAGCTAGCCATAATCAACCAAAGTCAATGGAAGTTTTGTGGACCCAGAATGCAGCGGATATGATAGAGTAGTCCAACATCTTTAATTGTCTGATGAATCATACTCGAGTAGACGTGTCATACCAAGGGAATTTTGAATGGATATCCACAGAGGAACAGGTAGGTACTCAGTCACTTTGACATATATACAAAGTCATTCCAGATATTCTCTCCAAATATCATTTCACACTGAAAGAGAATTACTAAAATTAATCTCCTGCAGTATTTTCAAAGCTTTTTTTAACCTTCCCCATTCCAAGTGCAATTTCATGCTGCAGTGAACAGGCCAATGTCTTCCTCCAGGCCTTCCTTGATTTTCAAAACACAAATGTTTTCTGGTTTGTTTCAGATGAAACCACTGCAAATTTTCTCTCCATCCTTTCACCAAATGTCTATTCACACTCTCACCTTGGAACTTTATTGAACTGAAAAATACACACCCAAGAAAACCATATCCTTCCTCAAAATATTGGGGGGGGGGCATTAAACATTAGATCCTAATGGTCTTGGAGGGATTTTCAGTGATTGGTATTCTGGTTCTCTGATGACCAAAGAAAGAGTATTTTTTATAAAAATTTAGTGTAATTAGGAAAGCTCTCCATCCTGCCTGTCATTTTCAGAAACCAACATTGGATTCAATTCAAAGACTTCAGTATGGCATAGTGGCATAGCTAGTGGAGATGGCAATACCAGACACCCAGTTTTAATTCTGACCTTGGATATTTTCTTCAGGAATTTGCATGTTCTCCTTGTGACCACTTGGGTTTCTTCCAGGTTTGCTGGATTCTTCCTATGTATATCCAAAAGAAGTGTGAGTTGATTTGCCATTGTAAAAATTGCCCCAGGTGTGTTAGGTAGTGGTAGAATCAGGAGAAAGTTGATGAGAACATTGGGAGAATATAAGGAAAGGGGATTAACATAGGATTATTGAACATGGATGGCTGATGATCTGCACAGATTCAATGGACTGAACGACTTGTTTCTGTGCCGTATCTCTTTACAAGTTAATTATTCTGAATTATTTATATCACATCATTATTGATGGCTTTAATGTTGTTCAACTCAGCCATTTGAGTTAACTATACAATGATACCCTGAAGGAAACATCTGTAGTGTGTTTAAAGGTTTAAGGGTAAAGGTAAGTAAATAGAGATCAAATGCATTTACAGTACTGTGTAAAGGTTTTAGATTCCCAGACTTTTTTTTATATAGTTTCAGATAGTATGGCTTCCATAGAGACCTGATCTCAACATTGAGGCTAATCTGGAATTACCTGAAGAGACAGAAACAAGCAAGACAGCCAAAATGTACAGAACTATGCTCAGTTCTCCAGGACGTTTGAAACAACCTATCAGTTGATTGTCTTATGAAACTGTACGACGTTGTACCTAAGATAATTGATTCAGTTTTAAAGGCAAAGGGTGGTCACATGAAATATGGATTTCATTTAGTTTTTTTTTACAGTGTACTGCTCATTAATTATGTTTTTTTGATATTTAGAAACTTTTCATTTCATTATTTTTGCAAGCATCTTCGCTTTACGGAATTGTTTTACATGTGCACGTTAATCCATGCTGTATGTTTTTGGATACATTCCACATAAAGAATAAGAGGAAGGTTTAGGCCATTACTCAAATAGTTGGAGTGGTTGATTCTGAAGCGAAATCTTGTCTAAAGCACCTAAACTGTCTACAGCTGCTGCTCTTTACCAAAGATCTCTGAACTTTGTTCCTCAATGGACAACTTATACATAGCAAAAAACATAGATTAACTACCAGAGTGAAGCCAAAATGAAAATGGCAACTCTGGCAAGTTCACTTCATTGATTTCTTATCCCTGTTGGCCAATCACAGCAATAACTATAAAGAACCAACGACATTCCAGTCTTTCCAAATTAAGCTGAATTTGTGATGGCAGGGAAATTTGTCTAAGTGTTTACCAGAGGCAAAACAGCAGTTAGAAGTCAATTGTACTACTGAAGAGCTCAATACTGTCACTGAGATGAAATAATAAATCTGTTCCATCAGCAAAAAAGAGAAGCCGAAAACAAAGAATGAAACCTTCCAACAAGAAATTAGAGCAGAGTGTTTGAACACAGATATTTAATTTCAGACAGAATGCAAAGTTAGCCTGGAATATCAGTGCAAAGTTAACCTTTTAAAATTGTTCCCCCCCCCCCACTGTTTTCCATGAGTATTGTCGTATCAGTCTGAATTTCTTCATCTTTAAACAAAGCACATTTTGCTCCAAGTCAGATCCATTATGTGTTTTTTTAAGTTGGTACACATTTTTCTTCCCAATCCACTGTGGCTTCACTTCAAGAAATACTCAGGCCAACAGGAGGTTAGCTGAATTGCCTAATAACAGAAACAATAGCAAGTGCTCTCTACCATAAGTGAATGCTCCTTGACCTGTGTAAATAATGCAACAAGTCAACTGGCACATCCAGGGCTGAACATCAGATCACGAAAGAGAAACATTGATTATTTACAGAGTTGTTCTCATGAAAAAAGCTCAAAAATTTGATTAACCATGATATTAGCTCCTAAAACCCAAAATAATACAAATTCAAATGATTCAGGCTATTGAACAGAGCCAAAAACTGAGCCAGAGACAATTTATGTTGGTTCTGATTCTGCAGTAAGGCATCATGAATATTTTCAAGATGACAAAACACATCATGGATTGAAAGCAACACACATAAAAGTTGCTGGTGAATACAACAGGTCAGGCAGCATCTCTAGGAAGAGGTACAGTCGATGTCGCGGGCCAAGACCCTTCGTCAGGACTAACTGAAAGAAGAGCTAGTAAGAGATTTGAAAGTAGGAGGGGAAGGGGGAGATCCAAAATGATAGGAGAAGACAGGAGGGGGAGGGATGGAGCCAAGAGCTGGACAGGTGATTGGCAAAGGGGATGTGAGGGGATCATGGGACAGGAGGCCTAGGGAGAAAGAAATGGTGAGGGGGGAACCCAGAAGATGGGCAAGGAGTATAGTGAGAGGGACAGAGGGAGAAAAAGGAGAGAGAGAGAACAAAGAATGTGTGCATATAAATAAACAACGGATGGGGTACGAGGGGGAGGTGGGGCATTAGCAGAAGTTTGAGAAGTCAATGTTCATGCCATCAGGTTGGAGGCTACGCAGACGGAATATAAGGTGCTGTTCCTCCAACTTGAGTGTGGCTTCATCTTTACAGTAGAGGAGGCTGTGGATAGACATATCAGAATGGGAATGGGACGTGGAAGTACCCCATCCGTTATTTATTTATATACACACATTTTTTTTTTCTCTCTCTCCTTTTTCTCCCACTGTCCCTCTGTCTATACCCCTTGTCCATCTTCTGGGTTTATCCCCTTCTCCCCCTTTCTTTCTCCCTAGGCCTCCTGTCCCATGATCCTCTCATATCCCTTTTGCCAATCAACTGTCCAGCTCTTGGCTCCATCCCTCCTCCTCCTGTCTCTCCTATCAGTTCAGATCTCCCCCTCCCCCTCCCCCTCCCACTTTCAAATCTCTTACTAGCTCTTCTTTCAGTTAGTCCTGACGAAGGGTCTCAGCCCAAAACATCGACTCTACCTCTTCCTAGAGATGCTGCCTGGCCTGCTGCGTTCACCAGCAACTTTTATGCGTGTTGCTTGAAATTCCAGCATCTGCAGATTTCCTTGTGTTCATGGATTGAAATATGATTCATCAACCAATGGAGTATTCCAGCTAAACTGTCTTCATTTTTTTCTTAAACATTTATTCATATCCATGTATATGTTTATACCAACATCTATTTCCCTATTTCAAACTGAATTGTTCATGGAATAGATTATTGACAAATTTGTGTTGACATTGTTGATAATCAAATTACTTAAACCAGCTGGAGAAAGGGAATAGGCAAACAAACCAAAAGTGAGAATAATAAATACATTAAAATGTCAGTTAAGGATGCCATCTATTGACAAATTCAGGAATAGGTTTTCTTTTCAGCACCATATCAAGGAAAGCAGAGTACAATAATTTGAAAAGAAATTATGTTTGAGATAAGTTATGAGGAAAGTCTGTATGTATGATATAAATAGGTAACAACATGTTGGGTTACAGATACTTTCAAACTAAGAAGGGTGACAACATAAGACAAAACAGAATGAATTTCACATGCCTTTGAATGGAACTGTTGATGTACAAACTTATTTTCAGTTAATTTATATGCCAATTTAGAATCATGTCACTCTGTTTCCTAATTCACTGAAGAGATTAGTCTTCTCTGAAATTGGATGGTTGGTGCAGTTCTATCATTGCTGTTTATTATTAATTTTTAATGTTATATGTAATTTTATATCTGGCTGCATTGTTCCATTTTCTCTTTAGTATTGTAGACAACTCAGTAACTTAGTGACCAGCAAAATGGTGGGATGGACTCCATAATTCGTTAATTGAGGCATTAATTGACTGCAAACAAGTTATACATTGGACAGCTTATGCTGCTGTCACAGAATGCTGCATTTCTTATTCAAGGTTAGACAACCTATAAAATTTCAGTATTGTTTAGCAGTTCCTTAGTGACTGCTTGGCAGATGACATCCAACTAGCCTGGTGGTGTCAGCATGATCTTATGATTTTGCAGAACATTGTCCTAGAACCACCTCATGGCTTGCAACATCCAAGGATATTTAACCTTTTTGCAGACATGCAGTTATCCAGTTAAACTTGAGTTCCAGTCCCTGCTGTCAAAGCTATCCTACAATGTGGAATACTTCCTGAGGGTTGACTAGCTCTGAGGCAATGGGTCTTGAGACTTTGTCCTCTATGGAATATTGTTAAATTGCTTCTGTGAAATTTATCAACCTGCTTGATGATCAAACATATATATATTTTAAATCTATTGAAGTGATTAAGGTATTTCAATAAAATGAAAAAACTAAAAAATATGTTAAGTTGACTTAACATGCATTTTACCTCATATAAATTCATAAGAAAAATATTCAGTAACATAAGTAACAATGCAGGTCAGTTACTCCATTCAAAACAATGCAGTAATTTTACATGTTTCTAGTAAAGCTAAGGGACCGGATGTGAAGTGCATCCATTGCCTCCGCTCAGGATATTTGTGCTCTGCCCTATGACTCAGAGTCTAGTTGCAAAGAGAAAGAGGAAGCATATCGTTGCATTGCCTCTAAAACAGCCATGGTCAGTTATATTGGTGGAAAATATTAGTGATTTTCAGTAGTACAGACAGCATCTGTGGAGAGAAATTCAGAAGTAGCTTTTATATTGATAGCATTTCAAATACAACATATTCTATTGTTAATTCAGATTTCCATCATCTGCAATGTATTTCTTTTTTGACTGCTGATATTATAACCTAGGATGAAACAAAATCATATGGCTAGAGAAACTTAATAGGTCCAGAAGCATCTGTGAAGGTAAATGCAAATTCAATGTTTTGGGCTAAGACTCTGAGAGTGCAGAAAGAAGCTGTCCATTAGTCAACCACCTTTTTTTGGTTTTCTCAGACGATATTATGCTTGAATTTGGAGAAAATTAGAAGCAATCTTTATGATTCCTCACTTAAATTTGAACAGACCTGGAGATCTTCTATTCAATATTTTCATTTAATGTAATTTTTTTTCTTCTCTTTTTTGCTCCATATTTATATACCCTTCTTGTTTTTTTTTACTGTTTTTAACGGAGGTCGGGTTTGAGGACGTGATTTTAAGTTCTTTAACTCTATTTGGTTCCAAGTTAGCCCATTGCTTTGCTTTGCTTTTAGTTTAGTTGCACGGTGGGTTTTTTTTGGTTTTTTTTTCCTTTTCTCTATTGATATATATATATATATATAAAAATTAGTATACTATTATGTTACCTTAGTATGTTATGTTTAAATTACATTGTTTGTATCACTTTTTTTTCTGTATTAATATCTCCTGTAATTTTATTATATTCTAACAGTGTATTAGTGCCTATATGGCTTACCCTTTTGTATACTTATTCAATAAAAAGATTTAAAAAGAAAGAAGCTGTCCATTAGAAAGTGATGAGAGGGAGGAGTGAGATAGATTATGGAAAGCATAATCTATCTTTTTCCCACCATAATGTGGTGGGAAAGCTGTAGGAAAAGATTTTTAGAGATAGGATCACTGGGCATTTAGAGGATCATGGTCTGATCAGGGACAGTCAGCATGGCTTTGTGAAGGGCAGATCGTGTCTAACAAGCCTGATAGAGTTCTTTGAGGAGGTGACCAGGCATATAGATGAGGGTAGTGCAATGGATGTGATCTGTATGGAGTTTAGTAAGGCATTTGACAAGGTTCCACACGGTAGGCTTATTCAGAAAGTCAGAAGGCATGGAATCCAGGGAAGTTTGGCCAGGTGGATTCAGAATTGGCTTACCTGCAGAAGGCAGAGGGTCATGGTGGAGGGAGTACATTCAGATTGGAGGATTGTGACTAGTGGTGTCCCACAAGGATCTGTTCTGGGACCTCTACTATTCGTGATTTTTATTAACGACCTGGATGTGGGGGTAGAAGGGTGGGTTAGCAAGTTTGCAGATGACCCAAAGGTTGGTGGTATTGTAGAGAGTGTAGTGGATTGTCATAGATTGCAGAGAGACATTGATAGGTTGCAGAAGTGGGCTGAGAAGTGGCAGATGGAGTTCAACTCGGAGAAGAGTGAGGTGGTACACTTTGGAAGGACAAACTCCAAGGCAGAGTACAAAGTAAATGGCAGGATACTTGGTAGTGTGGAGGAGCAGAGGGATCTGGGGGTACATGTCCACAGATCCCTGAAAGTTGCCTCACAGGTGGATAGGGTAGTTAAGAAAGCTTATGGGGTGTTAGTTTTCATAAGTCGAGGGATAGAGTTTAAGAGTCACGATGTAATGTTGCAGCTCTATAAAACTCAGGTTAGGCCACACTTGGAGTACTATGTCCAGTTCTGGTTGCCTCACTATAGGAAGGATGTGGAAGCATTGGAAAGGTTACAGAGGAGATTTACCAGGATGCTGCCTGGTTTAGAGAGTATGCATTATGATCAGAGATTAAAGGAGCTAGGCTTTACTCTTTGGAGAGGAGGAAGATGAGAGGAGACATGATAGAGGTGTACAAGATAATAAGAGGAATAGATAGAGTGGATAGCCAGAACCTCTTTCCCAGGGCACCACTGCTCAATACAAGAGGACATGGCTTTAAGGTAAGGGGTGGGAAGTTCAAGGGGGATGTCAGAGGAAGGTTTTTTACTCAGAGAGTGGTTGGTGCGTGGAATGCACTGCCTGAGTCAGTGGTGGAGGCAGATACACTAGTGAAGTTTAAGAGACTACTAGACAGGTATATGGAGGAATTTAAGGTGGGGGCTTGTATGGGAGGCAGAGTTTGAGGGTCGGCACAACATTGTGGGCTGAAGGGCCTGTACTGTGCTGTACTATTCTGTGTCTATGTTCTATAAGGGGAAGCAGCTGAGGAGGGAGATGATGGGCTGATGAAGCTAGATAGATAGATGGGGGAGGAGAAGGAGGAGGTGGGTGATAAGTAGAGAGAGACAATAAGAGAGATTTAAAAGTGGAGAAGATGAGGTCAGGTGGGATCTGGTTTTATAGTATTTCAACTCCGTTTGCCATCCCTCACTGATTCATGGGTTGTTAGCCTTCTTCAGTGGCAAGGTGAAGTCAATCACAAAGTAGAACAAAACTAAACTTTCTGCACGGGAAGCTCAGAACACAACATTGAATTTTCTAGTCTGAGGTAACACGCACTCCCTGTACTCCTTCTTTTTATCTCCTCATCTAGATAGGTTCTTCCCCACCTGGTTCCAGCTGCCTACCACCCACAATCTATAGCTGCTTCATTTGCTATCCCCTCTATCATTTAGTTCTATCTACTTATCATCTCTTCCTTATTTGTGTCTTTATCATCTACCATATCATTTTCCAGCAAGTGCAGTCTTCTGTGCTTTTGCTTATTACCGGCCAACCTATTTCTCAACCTCCATCCTTATACCTGATACATCTATTTATTCTTTTCTCTCTCACCCAATCCATCACCACCTATCTCCCACCAGTCACTGTGGGCTAATTTCACAATTCCCCCGCCACAAGCTGGTTCCATCAGCCCATCGTCTTCCTTCTTAACTCTTTTCACCTGTCACCAACCACCCCCTGCCTCACTCCTTCCGCTCAGTTCTTTATAGAGGCTATTTCTGCTCTCAATCTTGATCTAGAGTCTTAACTCAAACCATTAACTATTCTTTTGCATCCACAAATGCTACTTGACCCAATGTGTTCCTTCAGCAGTTCATTTTTTTTTAATTTTTAGCTAGTAGTTCTCTATGGAACTGTTTTTAACAGCTCTTCATAATTACTGAGGTGTTTAGCAAATGCTGCATGAAGCACAAGCCTCCTATTCTGCCTCAGGCTGTCATGTTACTGCTTTCCTAGTGCTTTTGTTTTTTCCTATCAGCCAACGAGAGGATGCCATCTGTGACTGGCAGTCTGGGCCCAGGACTGCTTGTGGTCTCCCTGCAAGACCAGATGAAACTCTCCCATTTGGGAGAACTGTCATGTTTTACTAATCCTACTGTGGAAGAACCCTACTGAGAGAAGAACCTCAATAGTAGCATGAGGTACATCGGTAATAAGCATCAAGAGAATATTCAATGGGTAATTAGTTTTATAGGTACTTTGAGCTTTTAAGATTAATTTGTTTTGGAATCTGTATTTCCTGTATGTTTTTTTTATTATTAAATTAGCAGAAAAATGTAAATGTGATGGTCATGGAGGAAGGAAATTATAGGGGAGTGCTGAAAAAAGAGTTCGACTATGTTCCATGACTGTGGAGCACTATTGATTGGAGATAAATATCTCAGTGTTCAGAACCTGTTTTATTGTATTTCTACTGCTATATTGTTATGTTTTTAGCAGTTTTTCTTCAAACACAGTGTTAAGCTTCATAAGCTAGTGTTTTGGCTTCGGCTGAGAAAGGGAGTCATTTGCTCAGTCGAGGAATGTTGTATCAACCAATTGAGTTTGTCTTGGTAACATCCTGTAACATTCTGTCCATTGAGATCTCATGGAACATTGGAGAGAGCTGGGCAGGATCAGATTTCTGAGGGATAGTGTATGGTTTTTTTTGAGTGTTTGTTGGTAGAAGGAGCGGAGCACAAGGGAAGATGTTTGTAGAATGCCACTCGAAAGAGAGACCCCCTTGTAAGGAATGTTTTGTGCAGATGAAAGGTTCCAAGGACAAAGTACTAATACATCTGAGGCAGCCAGTTTGTTCGAAGTGGTCTTTGAGGCAAGTTTGAACCGTGGCTTGTGCCTTCCATGCAGAACATGGGTTCAGCACGTGAGTAATCAAAGCAAGGCACCTGACTACTCCAGAAATGAGCTCCAAATTTTATGTGCACATTTAGACTGGTTTAACTCTACTAGGCCTTTTTCTTTTTTTTCCCTATTAACTGTTTGCTAAAGTTGAAATATCTGTAAACATACTTCCACTTTAATTTTATGACAATGGAAGATCTGTTATTTCCTGGCAAGCAATTACTTTGCATGAGGCAGCATTTACATGACATTCACCATAATTTCCATTCCCTATCTGAACATTTCACTTTCCTATTTGGTTGAACCCGAATCCTACCGACTCTAGGCAGGTGTTGCTTTTTGAGGGTGACCTTCTCACCATTACCCATGCACTACTGAGTCATGTGGCTGTTAGCCAGAGTTAGCTAAAGAGCCAAGTTTGTTACAAGCCATGGTGAGAGGGTTACATAAACAAACAAAGTAAATGTTAAGATCAGAATTATTTTGACAGTAGAGTTATTCTATTTGTTTTAAATGGGTTAATACTAAAATCATCTGCTTTAAGTTCCAGCCTAACAAACACGTGAAATAAATAATTGCTTTAGAACAAAAGTACACTTTGTTTTACACATAAAATTGAGTAGTGGTAGAGATGTCAGGGATGAAAATGTGGTTGGATGTTGCACATTGTCATTGAGTAGGAGGGCATTTAGCTGAGTGTTAATGTTGTTTCATTAGATTAGATGCTGATCTTTGTATTTAAAGTGTCACATGGACAGGCAGGTGGAAAATTTACAATTATTCAAAGAAAATTTGTATTTTAAATCACATTAGCATTTAGGGAGGCTGAGTAAAGAATAAACAAATACATAGAAGGCCTTTAAATGCTACAAACTATAATCAATAATCATTATTTTATGAAATCAATAAAACTGCAGGCGCTACAAATTTGACAATGAAACATAAAATAACAGAAACTCTCAGCAGGTCAGGCAGTAGCTGTGGAGGAAGAAACAACTTTTTTTTTCACCTCTAAAGCCATTCTGCAGAATTGAAAAACTGAGGCAAAATAGTTTTAAGATGCAGAGAGGTGGAGGGGATGGATAAGATAAAGGAAATATCTTGGATAGGCAGAAACATGTAAAAAGACACTTATAAACTGTGAAATACAATTCAGGCATATGGCAGGGAACTGAATAGTGAAAGTCAGACAATGACTGGTGGCAGAAAAATGGTTAATGTTACAGATGAATAATCTTACAGCAGAAATGATCAGTTCTGGTATAGATAGGGAAAACAAATTATGTGAAATTCTCAAGTGGGATACCGAGTCCAAAACAATATGTGCCCAAGTGAAATATGAAGCATTTTTCCTCAATCTTGCACTTACCACCATTGGAACAGAGCAGGCTATTACAGACAGAAAGGAGTGGAATGGATAGTTCAAGTGACAAGAAGCTCAGGGTCACTCCAGCAGATTGAATAAAAGTGTTCTACAAGATAGTTAGTTAATCTGCATTTGGTTTCTCCATTCTGGAGGGGATCACATTGTGAGCTTTGAATGCAATATGCTAGAAAAGAAGAAATATTAGATTAGATTATGAGGACACACAGTCCTCTTTTATTGTCATTTAGTAATGCATGCATTAAGAAATTATACAATGTTCCTCCGGTGTGATATCACAGAAACACAAGACAGACCAAGACTGAAAAACTGACAAAAACCACATAATTATAACATATAGTTACAGCAGTGCAAGCAATACCGTAACTTGATGAAGAACAGGGCATGGGCACGGTAAAAAAAAGTTCAAAGTCTCTCGAAATTCCAATCATCTTACGCAGATGGGAGAAGGAAGAAAACTCTCTTCCTGCCATGAGCTACCAGCACTGCAAACTTGCTGATGCAGCATCCTGGAAGCACCCGACCACAGTCCAGCTCTGATTTGCCGAAAACTTTGAGCCTCTGACCAGCCCTCCGACACCGAGCACCGAGCACCATCTCTGCCAAGCGCTTCGACCCCAGCCCCGGCTGCCAGCAACAGAAAAAGCCGAGGATTTGAGGCCTTCCCTCCGGAGATTCTCGATCGCACAGTAGCAGCGGCAGCGAACCGGGCATTTTATAAGTTTCTCCAGATGTTCCTCCATGCTTCTCACATCTGTCTCCATCAAATCAGAAATGTGCACGGTCCCTATTTAACAAATACGATATCATTTCATCGGAGAGGCCGCACACGCTGCGTCGCACCGCCATCTTCTCCTCCCGCCTTTATAGGTGAATCACTTCTTCACCTAGAGGATCCTGCATAGTGGGAAGGAAGAGGTAAAAGGAAAGTTGTTTCATCTGCTGAAATGCTTGGAAAAGTGCCATGAGAAAGGAAAGGGTGAGTAGAACAGGAAATCAATGAAGGTACTCATCAGCTAAGCAGAGGGAAAGCCAATGTTAAGGGCCACAAGATACATCTGAGAGGCATCTGCGTGGAATGTCTTGTCGTTGGAGCAGATACGAATGAGAATTATTAGAATAAAAGAAAGTCTTTACAGGATCAAGAGTGGGAGGTAATATAGTCAGGCTAGCGGTGAGAGTCTATGGGCTTGTAATCAATATTTGGCTCTAACTTATCTCATATAAAGAAGACAGAGAGATTCAGAGAGGGAGGAGATGTATAAGAGATAACTATGTATATGTGAGTACAAGTTGTAAATTGAAAGCAAATTTCCATATGAATGCAGGAAGCAGAAACAATGCAATTGCTGATGTTCCAGGTAGATTAATCAGGGAAAGGTCTAGTAAGGACTGAGAAAAAGAGATGTTTCACATAACCATGCAGAGATGAGCATAGGCTGGGGCATGTCATTTCTGGAAAAAGTGAGTGGGTTTAAAGGAGAAGTTGGTTAATTTCAATATGAGCTCAGCCAACATATTGGTGAAGGGGAGCTAGTTGAACTTCTAATCAAGGATGAAGCAGAGGGTTCCCAGGGTATTCTGGATTTGGATGGATATTCTGAGGGGGTGTAACTCCATTGTAAGGATGAAAACAATCAGCACGATGAAATTAGAAACTGTCAAAATGATGTAGGTCATGTGGGTGTCATGGGTGTAAGTGAACCAAGTGAGAAAGGAAGGATCAGGATAGGAAGAAGTAAGTTTGGTGGGATAAGAGCAAGCTGAAGCCATGGGCCTGTCAAAAAAGTACTAATTATGGATATGAAGCAGGCTGTAGAAGTTAGTTGAGATAGTGTAATCTTCATGCTTGTGGAGGGTAAATCTCCAAAGGATACGAAAGGATAAGTCCTTGACTTTCTCAGTGGTGGCATAAGAGTTCAGAGAAAGGTAAGATAAAATGTTTACAGCTGACATTGAGCCTCTGCAAAATAAAGTTGGTTTTCTAAATGAAAATGCTACCATATTTGTTGACAGGTTTGATCACTATGTCTGGGTTAGTCCTTTTGGAAGAGGAGTGCGTTAACATGTATCTGGGGAGAGGTTATTTTTTTTTAAAAAAAGCTAATCTTTATTAGGAAAATTATATCTGTAATTGTTTTCTTACTTTGAGGAAGTGAGAAACCTCCTAGGTTTTCAGGTGGAATTTTGTCTATTCTCTTGATTAAAATTTGTTGAGAAGTCAAATGATAGGCTTCCCTGCAAAGAAAATAAGTTCACAAATCAAGTTTTTTACTTGGGTGTGTTTGGTATTCTTATCTGTAAGTGAAAAAAAAATTAGGGGAATATTTTATTCATATGTTTAATTCATTCACTTTTGTAATAGGATCTGGTACTTATTTCCTCTCTGCATTTTGTACCATAGCTTTATTTTACTAGATTAGCTGCATTTACGAATCCCCTAATAGTTAATCTCTGAGGGCATGATCCTACTAAAAGACCAGTTCCTACAGGTGTTTCTGCACCATCAAAAGAACTGTTATGCCTCTTAGAATTATTCCTGAAAGTATTGGCTGATGCTTGATATTTATTCAGATGCAATACTTCAAATCATCTAATTCTGCATTACAATCTACTTTGTTTGATAGAGCTTGAAGATTTCTGTACTACAATATAAAGGAGGAACTGAAAGTTGGGTGTTTTTTTTGCTTTTGTTTTGCCAAAATTTTTTTTTTGCCCTGATTAATGGGAATTTGACTTATTCTGCCTTTTTCAGATGGTACAATAATTACTTACTATCGATAGCCAAAGTTCAGAGACATTGTGGGAAAAGGAGAGTACACCTGTTCATAAAATGCACTCAACAAAGCAAAACAAGTTGTAATGTAAATACTGCTGTTCGCCTTTGGCACACTATGTGTTCATTATTTGGGAGCTGGTGACTCGCCGTTACACACTTTCCTTCAAGAAATGCAGAAATGGACTGGGTTGTGCATAAGAGAGCTAATTATTGGGTGCTGAAGTGACATAGGCTAGAGGTGAGGTATGCCAGATACTCAGGACCCAGTTGAATTTGAGGGAAGGAATGGGGGAGTTTGGGGATTGGTGGTTGATCAAGACAATCTGGGGTAATCCAAGATGCATTTTGGGTATTGTACAGATGTAATTCGATAATCTGGAAATTGCATCAAATGTGTAAGAGAGTTTTATGATTGGAAGTGCCTGTTTGGTCATCAATCCATAAAATGGCCACTTTCATTTCCAATCTCCACTTGGTGCATCAACCTGAGAAATCAAACCAGAGATATGAGACAAAAATTTTGGAACACAATGTTCTTAGTTACATGAATAATAAAGTAAAAAGTACCAGATTTAAAAAAAAATTTGATTTTAATCCATTGTTTCAACATCATTTTATAATTCATTTTAATGTCATTGCTTTCATTTGCATTGTATTGAAATAACAAGTTATTTATTTGCATCATGTTTGAGTTCTGTCCTTTCCTTTCCCTCTGGCACAATATTTTTGGCCTGTCTACAATTTATTTTGCAATGTGAGTGTTATCGGAGCTGTATTTTCTCAAATTTTAAATTCCCCAATTGATGGTTGTTACTTCAACAACAGAAGCCTCTGAATAAAACATTAAAGCAAAACAAGCATTAATTACACATACTGTACCATACTTACCATATAGCACTGCCATTTGTTAATGTTCTTGGCTTCAGCTGCCTGTGGTTGATCCTGCTTCCCAATCAACTCGGTTATATCGACAGATTCATTAGCCTTTATTGTATCTGCTATTGCAGCTGAGTAATAGATGTTAAGAATTGAAGGGACCAGCTGGATTTGAAAATTTTATTTTTATATATATGTAGTGGTAGTTAAAAACAAGGTAAATAAAGTGTCAATAAATAAAACAGTAGTCCACTGAAAATAACGTTTGCACTCTGGACAACTTCATTGCTCTGATATTCCATTGCCTTAGAATTGGTGGAAATCTTAAATAAATATAAGACTGATTGTGCTATGAAGACATTTGGGAGAGTTATATACATTCCAGTTTGCTTAAGTTTATAGATTGCCTTCACAATCTACTGGAAAAATTAAATTTTTTTTTAAAAAATGGCTCCCAAAAATGCAACAACTTTTTATACCATATGAAACACACACAAAATGTTGGAGGAGCTCAGCAGATCAGGTGGCATCTTTGGAAAAGAGTAAATAGTCGATGTTTTGGGCCAAGGCCCTTCATCAGGGTTGGAAACGAACCCATATACAGAAGGCTGTACTGGGAGCAGCAGAATCCTTGCAAACGGAACAAGAGGCACACCTGCCCCTACACCTCCTTCTTCACTTCAATTCAGGGCCCCAAACTGTCCTTCCAGGTGAGCCAACACTTCACCTGTGAGTCTGTTGAGGTCATCTACTGTATCCAGTGCTCCTGGTGGGGCCTTGCGTATATCGATGGGACCTGACGTAAATTGGGAAACCACTTCATCGAGCACCTTTGCTCCATCTGCCACAAAAAAGCAGGATTTCCTGGTGGTCACCCATTTCAATTCTACTTCCCTTTCCCATTCAGTGATGTCAGTACATGGCCTCCTCTACTGCCACAATGAGGCCTCACTCAGGTTGGAGGAGCAAAACCATACAGTATATTCCATCTGGATTGCCTCCAACCTGGTGGCATGAATATCAATTTTTCTAACTTCTGGTAATTGCCCCCTCCACCCTCTCCTTCACCATTCCCCATCCACAATTCCCTCTCTCACTGTATCTCCATACCTGCCAATCACCTCCCTCTGATGCTCCTCCTACTTCCCTTTCTTCCATGGTCTTTTGTCCTCTTCTATCAGATTTCCCCCTTTCTAGTCCTTAATCTCTTTTACCATCAACTTCTAAACTCTTTACCTTACCACCTCCCCTCTCCCGGTTTCACCTATCACCTACCAACTACATCTTCCTCCCCTCCCCTCCCCCCACATTCTTGCACAGATTTGTTTTCTTCCTTTCCGGTCCTGCTGAAAGCTCTCGACCCGAAATATCAACTGCTTACTCTTGTCCAGAGTTGCTGCCTGGCCTGCTGAGTTCCTCCAGCATTTTGTGTGTGTTGCTTTGGATTTCCAGCATCTGCAGATTTTCCCATGTTTGTGAAACTTGCATTGACAGTGAATTAAAGTCCAATACAAGATTTACCAGATTACATGATATTTCTTAAGAAGACCTGCTCTGTCTGATTTACAAACAAATCATAGATTCTGATGATTTCCATCTAGTGAGTTCTGCTTTGTCCATATTATTCTCTGCCACATTGCGTTCTTGCAGGTTGTAAGTGCTGCCACAATTCTTGCCTCTGTATTTCATCAAACCACTAATAAATTACTGCTCTCTTCTATTGTCATATTGTGATGAGCTGACCATATGAATCCTGGTAAGGAAGTTCTAAGTCAATTACTATTCAAAAGTATTAACATTGATCTTTTAAAAAGTCAATTGAAAAATAATATTATTTCTAAACTGTATTGTTATTATACCTCATAGGTTACATAAGAAGTGTGAATGTGAAATTATAAGGTTTGGTGCTTTTGCTCTCCAGAATGACTTGCTTTCTTTTTGTTGTGCTGTCTGCAATGCAATATTGCCTTTTACTTTTAGAAGCAATCTTTTGCATATTCTATTTATTTTTCAGCAGTTTGTCATACAAGCTCATGAATTCCTGGTCAAAATTTACCCATGCAAATAAAATGGCTTTCACAGTAGATGTGTATCTCTTCAGATGACTAGACTGTTCATGACTGAAAGGACTCAAACAGTAGGGACATTGCTATGAGGTAAAGTCAATATAAAGGCAATTGTCATTGCCAGATCTGAGTACTCTACTGTATGTATTTCAGTCCAGCTTTTAAAGAACATTATGCTATCTTTCAAACACAGGGCTGTTTTGTATATTACAAGCAAACATCCGTTGGTCGATAAAAATAAAAAACACAGAAGATGACAGAGACAGCATCAATGGAAACAGAAACAGTTAATGTTTTAATCAGAGATTACTGATTTTTCATACAATTTACATTCTCTATCTATTAAACTTGGGCTGGGAGTTAAGCTATTATGTATGTCATTCCAGTCTGGAATGTCACTAATTCAGTATACTCAAAAGCCAGTTTCCATTGATCCAGTTAACTTAGTACTGATGAGAAAAGTATCACAATTGCATAATAGAAGTCCTTTTCGCTGATTCACTAATCCATAACCAAACTCTCCAAAAGTTTATTTGTTCCTGACAAACCTTTCCTGATCCTCTGTATTAAGTCTTCTGAAGACTTGGGTTTCCAGTGTAACGGTAATAACTGATAATTCATTCTTTCCAATATCTTCTATCTTCAGAAGGTGGCTATTCACTTGCTTGCAAAAGCAAGCCTTAGCATGGTGCAAATTTTATCAAAGATATTCTTCGGCATTGTTGACCAGTCTTCATGAGATAGAATATATTCTTTCACTCCTTCAAGCATCAGCAAATTTTGGTCCAAGAACCAATGATCGTGTGCTGCTGAGATGCAGAAATTTAAAATATTTGAGACTCACAAACCACCAGACAATAACAGCACTAAGTTGCAAGTGATTGCTTTAGATTTTGTGGATAGAAAGAAAACTTGATTGGTCAAATGATTAAATCAACTACAATACACAATCACCAGATCTGAAATTGTGCCTTAGGCACATAGAATGGAAGAAAACTGTCCCTCCTCATATTGATTTGGTTTACAAAAATACAATGAAACTCTTTTGTGTTGCAAACTTCCTTCAATTAGTGTCCTTGTGTCTTTTTCTTCAAAGGTGCTGATGAACAGTATTACAGCCACCATGAGTTATTGTACGCACTCTCCATGTGCCTGCAAAATTAGACCAATGTTTTCAGAAAATGATGCGTGTTTAAAAACCATATTTTTTTTAAAGGTCCTCATTTAAAAAAGGCATACTTTGGTGGTATGTCTATAGTGTTAATATAACCTGTCATGACCCTACACATGACAGGGAACATAAATTAGAAGCTGCTTCAGTTTACTTCAGTGTTAACCATTAGGCACCATATGAACTTAACAGTGTCTTGAACAAATAGTAATGGTGCAAGATAACTGGAGCGAAGATACTGTTTCAATGCACATGAATACTCATCTTATGTTCCTGGGTGTTAGCAATATAGTGGTTGTTGGATTTGACTGTTTATTTCTTAGATTCAACTGTTTAATTGATATTTTCTTTGAAATTGAACAATTACTTATCTTGTTTGTATTTTAAGTAGTTCTTCTATGCATGAATAGTTTATTGTGCTTCCTAGTGACATGGTAGGTGTGTATATGCAGCAGTTCAGTGTATTCCCCAAATGGTAATACCAAATATGATTCTGGAAGCTTGTCTTGGTACTGAACTATTTGTATTGGAGGTATCTCATTGGGTAACTCTTATTTACAAATTTGAATGGAATTTTTCTCATCTATGGGTATTAAAGAACTGCACAACAAGGGAGCACCATCTTGGCATCTTAGTCCCATTGGTTCTAAGGCTTCTGCTATTAGCTTCTGCTCAGTTTCCATTATTTTATCTACACTTAAAGCAATTATGAAGCAACACCTTTTGTGCCTCTTTCCTGACTTCTGAAAAAACACTCAATTAAGACGTTAGAATCCCACTGGATGTCCTTGAACTAAGTTCCAGCACAGATCGTTTGTAGTTACTCTGTGCACCTCCCAACATTGTTGTAGATTGTAAGATTGAGCAAAGTCATTGTGAGTACATTAGGGTGTCATGGTCCAGTCCGTGAAGTCTGCATTCCGGTTTACAGTCCAGTCCGTCGATTCCTTATTCTGGGTTTTCCTGTTCTCCCTTGTTCCATTGGGTGCCTTAATTGAGGCTCCTGATTCTCGTTTTGGGCTGGCACATAAATACCTCTCAAACCAAGGATTCCTTGCTGGACTGTTCCATTTCCCTTCTGCCTGAAGCCTTGTTGCATCCCCGTCAAGTTCAACTGCTGGAGTGAGACCGGAGCCCTGCCATGCCAAGATAAGGAACTATCTATCGTTGAGTTTGGAACTAGCTCTTTGTGTCCCCGTGTTTAGTGTCCGTGTCAAAGAAGAGTCCCGGCCCTAGATCCTGTTCCCAAGGAGGGGTCCTGACTCTGTGTGAAGCTCCGGCCCTAAGTCCTGTTCCCAAGGAGGGGTCCTGGGTCTGGGGTCTGTGTTTTGTGTTCCTGTGTTCCAAATTCCAGTTTACGTATTCCAGTCCTGTCCAAGTCAAGGCTTTGTGTTCTCATCCAGTCCAGGAGTCTCTTGGCAGTTTACCTCAGCAGTTCTCTCGGCAGTCGTCCTGGCCCTGTGCTCCAAGGAGGAGTCCCAGCTCCATACCCAAGCAGCTAACCAAGCTGAGTCCAAGAGCTGAGCCAAACCCAGCCCACGAGCCATGTTCTGCCCTGGAGTACCTTGTCCTGCCCTGGAGTACCTTGTCCTGCCCTGGAGTACCTCATCCAGTCCACGTCCAAGGCTCTGTGTTCCTGTGCTCCAACACCAAGTCCAGGTGCTGTGTTCCAGCCCTTTCCAAATCTGAGCTTTGTGTCCTCATCTAGTTCCAGTGCCTCGCCCAGACCAGGAGTTACTTGCCCAGCCCGGTGCTGGAGATTCCTCGTCCTGTGCTGGGGTACCTCGTCCTGTCCTGTAGTCATGCCCTGTCCTTGCCAAGATCCTAGTCCAGAGTCCTAGCCTAGACCCGCTTTCCGGTTCCGAGTCAAGACCCAGGTTCTGGATCCTTGTCCAGGCTCTGGTTCCAGAGTTCCAAGTTCCTAGTCCAGGCTCCTCGTTCCTAGTTCCCTGTTCGGGTCCTGTGTTTCTAGTCCGTGTCCTATCCCAGGCCCTGAATCCTAGTCTCGTCCAGGGCCTGTGTCAATGTCCAGTGTCATTTCTTCCTTACTCACCTTGTTATCGAGATAAACCTAGTCCTGTTCCTAGTACTTCAGTGTCTGTGTCTTTCATTTGGGTCTGCTCCCAATGCCCCCCAGTATAACACAGGGATATATTTTTATATTTTTGGACTTCTGCTTACTCATTATATCACAAGTTTTGTTTCAGAAACAGTCATTGGCAAAGTTAAGTTGTACTGTATGTTGAAATACAACAAGTACCTGAAATCCAAAGTTAGGACATTTGTTAAATTGTTAAATTTGTTAAATTGCTCTGTTAAAAAATAGAATCAGAATCAGATCAGGTTTTTATTGTTACTGGCTGTCAGGGCGCTGGGACAGGGATCCATCGCAGACCCAGTACTATGCACACAGTGATATTAATTGAGTAACAAATCCCAAGGTGCAAACAAAGTTAGCATCAAAGTTCAGGCAGAGATCAAAACTTCCAGAGAAATCCAAAAACCAGAAGTGGGAAATAGGCAGAGTCAATATTCAGACAGACAGAGTACAGATACGGATGCTGGAAAGGCTCAGGAAAATTCACTGGCACAATCTGGCAACAAACAGGTGAAAACACAGGACTGAAATACACTGAGCAATAAACAGAGAGGCCGATTATAGGTGGAGCACAATGAGACAGAGGTGGCAGCAAAACAGGTAATAATGAGAAACAGGTGAGAGGTGGAGTACTCAGCAATACAGGGGCCAGAGCAGAGCAGAAGTGGGGACAGGAGCACATGAGACATGAAAACAAACAAGAGCACATGGCAATACAAACCACAGACTGACAGCTAGGGGGAAAACACACAAAAAGACAAAGTTCAACTGGAGGTACTGACACTGGCAAAAGGTGTAAAATTTGTTGTTTTCTCATGGTATTACTACATTAGTAATATAAAAATAAATTTTAAAAAGTGCAAAAGATGAAATATGAGGTAGTATTAATGTGTTTTTGGACCATTCAGAAATCTGATGGCAGAGGCCAAAAAGTTATTCCTAAAACATTGAGTATGATGTATCCCAGATGGTGAGGATCCTTAAAGATGGACGCCACCTTATTAAGGACCCACCTTTGGAAGATGTCCTTGTGGATGGCCATTGCAATTTGCCCATTGCCACAATAGGTCTACAGCGGAAGCAATATAACTGACTATCCAGTCAGCCTTGGGTCACCTGGACAATGGCAATAGCTACATCAGGCTGCTGGTTATTGATTACAACTCAGAGTTCAAAGCGCCATCATACACTCAGTACTAATCAACAAGCAACCTTGTCCCCATGTCTCTGTCATGGTCTGAATCAGGTTCCCTTTAAACTTACTTTGTGTTACGATCTGGGCCGTTGACCCCCTGTTTCCCTTTGGTTCCCTGTTTTCCCGTGTCCCTCGGGCTTGATGATTGGAGGCAATTTACTCTCAGCTGAACCGGCAGTTTATAAGTCTCTGGCTTTCAGCCGTTCGGCGCAAGAGCATTTGAAAAGTCACCGAAGGTACTGCAAGCCAACGTCATCTGGCCGGAGCAAACCTAGTCTCCTCCTGAAGTAAGTGCCAGCAAGCCGCCTTCCCTTGTCAGTACGGGTCAGTCAATGTTAACCCACTGGGGTGAGTCAAGAGCTTGCCACGGCTTGGAGCATACTTGAGCCCAGTTATAGTTCTGTCCATTGTTGTGTGGTCTCCGTATCTACGTCATGTGTCTAAAAGGGGTCACGGCCCTGTACCCCGGAAGGGTCCTGACCCTGTGTCAAGAAGAGTCCCGACTCCATCCTGTGTCTAAGGAGGATTCCCAGCTCTATGTTTTATGTCCTGTGTCTGAGTCTGTCCCGTGAGTAAGAAGAGTTCCTGGCTCCAGAGGCTCCAAGTATCAAGTCCTGGCTCCAGCGGCTCAAAGTATCACGTCCTGGCCCTGGAGGCTTCAAGTATCATGTCCTGGCCCTGGTGTTCCGTGATTCAGAGTCCTAGCCCAGACTGTTAGTCCAGGCCTAGTCCAAGGCCCAAGTCCTTGACCAGTACGCTATTCCTGCTTCTGCTTTGCTCTCCTTGTAACGAGCAATAAACTCAATTTAGTTTACCTCACAGAGTGTTTCTGTGTCTTGCGTTTGGGTCCGTTCTCAATACCCCGCATTGTGACAATCTCCCTCTGCAAATGGACCCTTATCTTCCTCATCAGAAGACCACAGTCAGTGCTGATTGGAAGTAGCATTTCCTCTTCACTGGCAATCAACATGGGATCACCTCATGGATGCATGGTTAGCCCATTGCTCTACTCAACAACAATAACTTTGTGGCCAGGCATGGCTCAAGTGTCATCTGTACATTTGCCAATGACACAACTATTGTTAGCAGAATTTCAGAGGGTGACAAGGAGGTGTTCAGGAGTGAGATAGGTCAGTTGGTTGAGTGGTATTACAACAAAAACCTTGTACTCAATGCCAGTAAGACCAAGGAGTGTGGACTTCAAGAAAGGGAAGTTGAGGGAACACATTGGTCCTCAATGAGGGATCGGCAGTGGAAAGGGTAAGCGGTTTCAAGTTCCTGGGTGTGAACGTCTCTGAAGATGCATCCAGTGCCCAACGTGTTATTACAAAGACAGCGGCTATGATTCATTAGGAGCTTGTGGAGCCTCAATACCTCCTCGTGCAATTGGATCCTCGATTTCCTCACTTGCAGATCACAGTCAGTTCAGTTGGGTAACAATACCTCTTCCACAGTTTCCATCAGCACAGGTGCATCAACAGGCTGTGTCCTTAGCCCTTGCCCTACTTATGTCTGTGTGGCTGAATGCATCTCCAAAGCCATATTCGAGGTTGTTTATAACACTACTGTCTTTGGCCAAATCAAAGGTGGTAATGAATCAGCTTATAGGAGGGAGATGAAAAACTGGCTGAGTAGTACCATAACAATAACTTCATTCTCATTGACAGCAAGATTATTGACTTCAGAAGAAGGAAACAAGGAAACCAGAGGTCCATGAGACAGTCCTCATCAGATCTCAGAGGAGAAGAGAGTTAGCAACTTTAAACTTCTCAGTATTATTATTATTTTGGAGGATCTATTCTAGGCCCAGCACATAAGTGCAATCATGAAGAAAGCATAGCAGCATCTCTCCTTCCTTAGGAGTTTGCAAAATTTCCACATGACATCTAAAACCCTGACAAACTTCTATGGATGTGTAGTGGAGAGTATGTCAACAAACTGCCTCTTATGGAAACACCAATGACCTTGAACAAAAAATCCTACAAAATGTAGTGGATACAGCCCAGTACATCACAGGCAATGCCTTCCCCACCATTGGGCACACCTACATGAAATGCTTTCACAAGAAAGCAGTATCCATCATCAGGGAATTCTACCACTCAGGACAAGCTGTCTTTTCATTGTCGGCATCAGGAAGAAGGTACAGGAACCTTAGGACTCACACTGCCAGTGTCAGGAACAGTTACTACTCCTCAACAATCAGGCTCTTGAAACAAAGGGGATAACTTTACTCATTTATTTGTGTGTGCGTGTATGTATGTATGTATGTATTTATTTATTATTTATTTCTGTACTTGCGCAGTTTATTGTCTTTTGCATACTGGTTGAGCACTCAAGGTGGTTTCATTGATTCTGTTATGGTTATTATTCTATGGATTTATTGAGTATGCCTGCAAGAAAATTAATCTCAGAGTGTATATGGTAATATATATGTACTTTGATAATAAATTTACTTTGAACTTTGAACTTTGAGAATTGGTATGTCATCAAAGATTCAAGAACATTTCTTCAGATGTACTTTAGAAAGCATTAGGGAGGAGGAGAAGATGGCGGAGTGATGAATACCTGCTATCTGTCAAGTAGGATGCCGTGCACAATTCTGATTTGATGGAGGCAGACTTGAGAGCACAGAGGAACATCTGGTGAAACTTCTGAAATGCCTGTTTCGTTGCTGCTGCTACAGTGCGATCCAGAATCTCTGGAGGGGAAGGCCCCGAGTCCTCGGCTTTGCCTGTTGCTTGGCGGCCGGAGCCGGGGTCAAAGCACTTGGCAGAGATGGTGCTCTGTGCTCAGTGTCGGCAGGCTGGGCGGAGGCGTGAAGTTTTCGGATGGACTCAGAGTCGGACTGTGGTCGGGTGCTTCCAGGATGCTGCATCGGCAAGTTTACGGTGCTGGAAGCTCATGGCAGGCAGAGTTTTTCTTCCTTCTACTGTCTGCGTGAGATGTTGGGGTTATCAGAACTTTGAGACTTTTTTTTACTGTGCCCATGGTCTGCTCTTATCAAATTACGGTATTGCTTTGCACTGTTGTAACTATATGATATAATTATGTGTTTTTTGTCGGTTTTAGTCTTGGTCTGTCTTGTGTTTCTGTGATATCATACCGGAAGAACATTGTATCATTTTTAATGCATGCATTTCTAAATGACAATAAACGAGGACTGAGTGTCCTCATAATCTAATCTAATCTAATCTAACTGATTACATTACCATCTGGTAAGGAGGGGCCACTGCTTAGGATTGTAAAAAAGGTGCAGAAAATTGCAAACTCAGCCATCTCCACGGCCACTAGCCTCCCCAACATTGAGGACATTTTTTAAAGGTGATGCCTCAAAGAGGTGGCATCATTAAGGACCCCTATCAAGCAGGATATGCCCTCTGCTTATTGCAACCTTCAAGAAGGAGGTGCAGGAGCCTGAAGAAATGTACTTATCATTCCAGGAGAGCTTCTTCCCCTCCATCTTCAGATTTTTGAATGGACAATGAACCCATGTACACTAGCTCACCAGTTTTTGCTAGTTTTGCACTACTTATTTAATTTGCTATTACTACGTCGACTCAGGCCTAGGGGGTCGACATCGGGCATGATGACGGACTCTCCACTTCTCCTTCTCCCTCATCAGTGTGTTCAGTTCATCTACATTAGCCGTGCCGGTGTCTTCTAGGTGCATCTTGGGAGGGCGCCCAGGGTTCATCCTCCCGTGCTTGGGCTCCCATATGAATACTAGGCTGGCAGGTAGCTCGAGGTGACATAGACAGTGCCCCGCTAGTTGCAGTCTTCTCACCTGGATTTTAGTGGTGAGCATCAGTAGGTTTAATATTTAATATTAATATATGTTTTTCTTTTTGCAACTTACAGTTTTTATTACTTATTGCATGTTACTGTTACTGCAAAATAATACATTTAATGAAATATGCCAGTGATATTAAACCTGACTCAGATTCTGATTCTGGTTGGGAGGCATGTTCCTCTGGTGGTTCTGCTGAGTCTACAACCCTCTGAAGCCTCTTCTCCTCAAACTCCTAATAAAGTATAGCCACTGACATGCCTTTGTCAAGAATACATCATTATGGTGGGCCCAGAGTAGATCTTCTGAGGTATCTGAGGTATTAACACCCAGGAACATAAAACTGCTCATCCTTTACACTGCTGACCCCATAATGAGGATTGGTGTGTTTTCTCCTGATATCCCCTTCCTGAAGTCCACAATCAATTCTTTTGTCTTGCATACATTGAATGCAAGGTTGTTATTGTGATTCCATTTGACCAGCTGATCTATTTTGCTCCTATATGCCCCCCTTTGCCATCTAAGATTCTGCCAACAACAACAGTGGTGTCATCGGCATATTTGTAGATGGTTTTTGAGTTGTGCCAAGCCACACAATCATGCGTATAGAGGAGGAGAATAGTCAGCAAAGCACACATCCTTGAGATACGCTTGTGTTGATTGTCAATGAGGAAGAGATGTTATCACCAATCATTACAGATTGAGGTCTCCCAATGGGGAAGTCAAGAATTCAGCTGCAGAGGGAGGTACAGAGATTCAGGTTTTGAAACTTGTTGGGTATTACGGGGGGAGGGGGGAGATAATTGTATTGAACTGTGAGCTATAATCAGTAAACAACAGCCTGACGAGGTGAAATTCTGTCATAAACTAAAAATGAAATTGATTGAAAGCTGTGGAAGCAAATAGTCTGAGACACATGGTGTTTGTCATGTGTTTCAAGCTCCAAATATTCTAAATCATTACAAAGAAACTAGAAGCAGGATTAGGTGCTTAAGTGCTCAGCTCCTCAGGCCACTCCACCATTCAATGAGATTGTGGCTACTCTGATTGTAACCACAACCTTGCATTCCTACCTATCCTAGTAAACTTACACTTGCTTGCTTATCACAAAACTTTCTACTTTAGTTTTAAAAATATTCAGACCCTGCTTTCACCACCATTTGAAGAAGAAAGTTCTGAAGACTAAATTTGTTTTGAGAGATAATATTTTGTCCCTTCTCTGTATTAAGTGATTGACTCCTTATTTATCACTATAATTATTATTTATAATAAGAAGCACTCCCTAATAATAATAAGGAATACCTATTTTGAGATTCCTGAACAACAGGAAATATTGTTCTGAGGTAGGGAATCACTGGACTCACTATGTTTAAGTTAAGCAGAATGGATTTATTTTGATTCGTCCTACAAGAGGCAGAGGGGAAGTTCATTTTACTCCCAGCACTGTATTCTTAGATGCTTTTCAAGAAAAAGTACAATAAATCAGCCCAACATACAGACAATATCCAGCATGGATCCAATTAGATACAGATGAGGTCGTGATCAGTTATTTCTGACATCATCATCACTGAATTATCTGCTTCCCTGTAGATTTCCAAACTTTAACCATAATTTGCCCAGTCCTCGTAATGTGAATATGGTGATAACAGGCTTATTCAGAAATAGTTAGTCCCATTATCTCTATGTGTGTTAATGCAGGGCCAGTATTTCTCAATAATGAGGAGAATGTCTTTGATCATGGACTTCTGAGCAGAATGTTTGTTTGTTCCCTTGTCCATGCTGTTGTGTTTAGTTGACTCAAGACTGAAGATTTTCACAGCTGAGGTTGTGCCTTTGGCTATTTTCAGAATAAGGTTGCTCCTCCTGTATGTTAATTTGACCAATGGTCAAGTTAGCTCAGCCACAGCTGTGGCTCATGGTTGACATAGGGATAACCCATTTTCTTTGCTCTTGTCTGTTATGCTCCTCTGTGGACCTCTGATGTGTCAGACCTGGTATAAATAGATGTTACTATTATCATCAGGATTGCTGTGGAATGTTGACCATCATCTGTTATTTTGTACCAATATATCTATTACTTTTATCCTTCCAATATGCAGGTGCCATGATAGCAGAACGGCTATCGTGATGCTATTGCAGGGTTGAGTTTGGAGTTCAATTCCCGTGTCCTCCGTAAGTAAGTTGTATGTCCTTCCATGCACACGTGGATTTCCTCTGGGTGCTCCTGTTTCCTCCCACAGTCCAAAGACATACCAGTTAATAGGCTTAATTGAACATTGTAAATTGTCCTCTGATTAGGCTAGGGTTAAACTGGTGGGTTGCTGGGCGACGTGGTTCGGTGGGCCGCAAGGACCTGATCCACGCTATATTTCTAAAATAAAATAAATAAAAATAGCACTGAAGCCAGATTAAATTTTAAATCCACCATTATTTATTGATTAACCAGAAACTATCCAGCAATACAGGTCAAAAGTATTGCTGTTCCTAGACCTATATCAATGCCATTTCCCTACTCTGCACACCTGTCATCCTAACCTCCAACATAATCCAATTTTTCTACGATAACATACCCTCCACATGTACTCTTGTCCGTCAAGCTTGCCTCATCCTCTCTTTAGAATACTTCTTCATGTTTGGAGCGCATCTGTCTTGTACCTTCTGAAATGCCTCCAGAAACTCCAGCCACTGTTGTTCTGTGATCATCCCCGCAGGGATCCGTTCCAATCATCTTTCGCCAGCTCCACTCTCATTCCTCTGTAATTCCTCTGCAATTCTGCCCATAAGTATATTGATCCCCCTCGAGTTCTGGTGTAACCCATCCTTTTTGTACAGGTCATAACTTCCCCAACAGAGATCCAGAAATCTGAAACCCTAAGCCTTACACCAATTCTTCAACCACATATTCATCTGCCAAATCATTCTATTCTTACCCTCACTGGCATGTGACCCAGGCAGCAATCCAGATATTACGATTTGTACCGGCAGGCCAACCTCCAGAGCACCATATAACATCAAAAGATGTAAGCATTCTGCAGGTTGCTCGGGATTGGAAAATGGACGTGGACTTGGAAAAAAAGCTTGTGTTTCCCCCAGACATTGCGGCTACAAAACTCCAGCCAGACATGGTCCTGTGGTCCACAACAGCCAAGCTGTCATATGTTGTGGAATTGACAGTACCATGGGAAGATGGTGTCGAAGAAGCTTATGAGAGGAAAAAGACCAGGTACTTTGAACTGGCAGCTGAAGTTGCCCAGAATGGTTGGAAGACCAAGATTTTCCCTGTAGAAGTGAGATGCAGGGGATTCGTTGCTACATCAACGACCAGTCTATTGAAGAAGATGGGGGTGAGGGGTCACTCCCCCCAACAAGCAATCAAGTCCTTGTCAAACGCAGCAGAAGAAAGCAGCAATTGGATTTGGATTAAAAGGAAAGACAACAACTGGGCTGCAAGATGAAGACAGGAGGGTGTGGAACTGAGGGGGGTGTATCTGGGACGCCAGGTAGCACCGTTGAGCCCTCTGGAGACATCGTGGGTTTATCAATGAAACGTCAAAGAAGGAGGGTGCCCACCTGATGACCCCAATGATGTACCTACCCTCCTTCCTTGTTACCACTCCAAGCTCACTGCCAACATCGAGAGTGCCAACTTACCATAGGGATTGAAACATCAAGTCCTAGTAGCTCTACTACTACCCTGAAGATCCTGCTTTTCAGCTTTCTACCTAATCCTTATATTCTCCCTTCAGGACCACCTCCCTTTTCCCACCTATGTTATTGGAAACAATATGTACGATGACTTCCCTCTGTTCACCCTCCCTATTTAGAATGTCATGAACCCAATCTGAGACATCCCTGCCCTGGTGTCCCGGTGTCCCTTTCATGTCCACAGAATTTGCATTTTTCTCCTCTAACTATGGAATACTCTTCATTACTGCATTCCTCTTCTCCCCCTTTCCCTTCTGAGCCTCCTAGCCAGATTCAGTGCCAAAGACTTGGCTGCTGCGACCCTGATAGTTCATCCCCCCAACAGTATCCAAAGTGGTGTACTTATTTTTGAGAGGAATGACCACAGGGGTACTTGGAACTTTCTGCCCATTGCCTTTTCCTCTCCCAACCGTCACCCAGGTACCCGCCTCCTGCAACTTGGGGGTGACTATCTCCCTGTAGCTCCTATCTATCACTTCCACACTTTCTCATATGAGATGAGGGTCATCCAGCTGCAGCTCCTGCCCCTTAACATAGTCTGTAAGAATCTACAGCTTGGTGCACGTAGATGTACATTATCAGGGTGAATGGAAGGCTCCCAGAGTTCCCGCATCTCACACAAAGAACGCACCACTACCTCTGAACCCACTAGCTATGTACGAACAGAAAAAATCCATATTACAAACCTACTTACTTACCTGCCTGTGCTTGCCCAAGCCTATTCTCCCCTAAATCTGTTGAGCCAAAGCCTGACCACTTCAACACTGGCCCACTTCAATCATGGCCTCTCTGTTTACACCCCCACCCTTCTTTTTATTGACACCACACTAGTTGTCGCCTGCTGAAAAGAGCTGAAAGCACTGGTGCTCTTTTTAAACCTCATGCTGTGTCACCAGTGAATGATCCCTTGTGCTGATTGCAGCCCACCGATCTCTTAGGATCATGTACACTTCAATCAACTTACTACACTTTTAATCGATTCAAATGCAGCTTGGCATTCCTTTCCTCAGAAGTCAAGCTGCCCACAGGTCTAATAAAATTTGGTCTCTAAACTACTTCCATGTCATTATTGTCCTTCATGAAATTAGGGAACATTACTGTATGCAGTACTTCAGATGTGGTTTCAGGTGTGGTGTTTATAACTGAACCATAACCTCCCTGCTTTTGTATTTCATTTGCCAAGTGATAAGCAATAGCATTTTGTTAGTTTTCCTAATTACTTGCTGTGAGTATATATGGTCTCTTGCAAACTGTGAACCCAGATCCCTCTGCATCTCAGTGCTCTGCAATCTTTCACTATTTGAATAATATAATGTACTTCTTTATTCTTGATAATCCCACTAAAAGAGACAATTTTATATTTTCCAATATTATATTCCATCTACCGTACATTTGCCTGATTTTTAACCTATCAATATTTCTTTGTATCCTCCTTATGTCCCTTTCACAACTTATTCTCCTATATATCCCTCTATTGTCAGTAAATTTAGTACTCATGTTGTTGGTCCCTTCTCTTCAATAATATAATCTATAGTTAGGGATACATTTGCAAGTTTACAACAGGTCAGCATGAGGAGCTGATTGGCCTACAAGGCAAAGATAGTGCAAAGATGTATAAAGACAAGAATGCTATTTTAATGGAAGCATCAATCAACTGAGTACAAAACCAGATTTTTTTTTCCAATCAGAGTGGGATAAATGGAATGCATTATTGATTCATGTTTTCTGTGCACAAAAACAATGAAAGACAATGTTTATTTTGACCTAGTATTCATTAATCACTCAGACAATATATAAAATAGAGATGCTGTAGGATTCCTGAGATATACTGCATCATCTTGTGAGTGATCAACTGCAGCATGAGTTAGGACCCTAAAATATCTCTATTCTTGTTTTTTTTATTTATTTGAAAAGTTGGAACAAATGTCGTGGAGTAAGTAACTTAACATGTCATGTTCATAAGCAACAAAAAAGTGGATAGAATGAAGAGTAAACAGACCTCTAAACCAACAGACTCCAGTAAGATAAACTACACTGTCATAAACCTAAGTTGAAGCTAAGCAGTGAAGAAATATGCCCAGTACAAACCCTACAATGATAATGGGAAAACATTTCCCATTTCCCAAGGTACTATGATGATTCAACGACTTGAACTCATGGTCAAATCATCACCTTAAGCTGCTTCCTCTACCTACCTGTTGTACTGGAGCATGACATCTGGAGTTAAGGAAGTTGGCTTGGATTTGTCTGGAGATGATATCTGTTACATACCCCGTGGGTATCTTGTGACTGTCTAATGAGCATGAAGTAATGGTCTTGTGGAGGTCACATGATGTAATTTTCCCACCAGTGAGGTCACATGATGACCTGTTCTCAACAGGTATATAAAGGGAAACCCTGGTGACACAGTTAGTTTTCAGTTTAGTTTTGTGTTAGTTCGTCATGCTACTCTGTTAATGCGGCATATTTGTCATGATGCAGTTTCGTTTTAAAACGGAGTTTTCCTGTCTATTTTAAGGTGCAAAGATTGGTGCTGGCAGTTTCGCCAACTGCTGCCAGGTTTATGTGTGTTGCATCTATAATTTTCCCTTTTCAGTGGTATTGGAGAGTGAAGACTTTATTAAAGGATGGGAACCTGAAGGATCGGAATAAAGTTGGAGTCATTCCGACGGCTTTATAAAAGATCGACTTTATTGAGGATTTGTTCATAATATACTGACCTATATCTGAGATAACTCCTGCAAGAACAGGGAAGTTGTGCAGTTTTCTCTCGCCAGGAAAAGGTCAGTTCCTTTAAGCTGTATTATTTCCTTTGTCATGAATCCTTTGGAGAATCAGCAGTAACATCATATTTTTGAAGAAATCCATTTCCAGAGAAGACTCTCCTTATTGGCTGTGTAAATCATTTGGGCTTTCGAATTTACCACTTTAAGAACTGTTTTCACATTTACCACTTTAAGAACTGTTCCAGAATTGCCGTATAGCAGTTAACTTCCGCTTATGTTAGTCGTTTGAATATTTTTTGCTATTATTGAACAGAGTTTAATAAATGTTTATGTTTGTTTATAAAACCTGCCTCAGTTCATAATTCATTGTTGCCGATCACGTGACATATCCAAGCCTAAAACTCTATCATCTTCTTTGGTCTCTCATTTGTCTATGTACTGCTAGCCAGCTTGTCCATCATCCAAATTTGAAAAATCCTATCCTCCAACTAAACACTGGGAAAAACAAAGAATTTGTAAAGCATTTAATTCTGTCCATCAAGGCAGGATTTGTCGCGGACACCTGTTCTGTTTTATATGAGGCACTAAAGTTGATATTCCACTGTAAAGGAGATCCAAGGTGTCATAGATTATGCTTTGTGCAAAAGTCTCACAAAGAAAGACTTTCTACCATTGCAGACACTGGAAGTCACAGAATGGATTGAGTAAGGCTTGAGAAAATCACAATCCTTGAACAGTGAATGGTTGTTCAAAAGTAAGATTCAGTGTTGGGATGATCAAGCAAGTGATAGAGAGATAGTGTGACACACGGGTTGGACTACAAGGCAGTGTTAACATGGAAGTGATAATTAGCCAAGGACCTTCCTGGATGAAGGTGGAGGTCTCAGACTAAGTTTCCACCAGCAAAGACTCAAATAACCTCAAGAGCTCATGTCCTTTAAAGATGAAGCAGATCTCAACTGTCTGTTAGGACTTGTTTCAATCTCTGATGTCCATACAATTATGGGCCATATGCTTAGTAGAATTTTGAACTCAGCATAAAATGATCATTGAACACTGTTTATTATTATACCACGTGCCCCTAGAGACTGAATACTAGCTCATCAGGCCCAATAAGTGCCCACAGCAATCATTCCTGCTGCCTAAATTCACTATTTTTCCAGTTTCAAATGATACATACAAAAATAATGAAGACTTCAACCATGATTTATTTAAGATTTCATCATTCCTATTTAAAGCCATCATCTATTGCTATTCTGCCTTGCACTCCAGGCACATCTTTGCTACTGGCCAGTCTTGGACTGAATCAGACTGCTGCAAACTCTTACTTAATCCTGCACAGAGTTTCTAATCATGAAACACTCCTTATTACCACTGTTTGTGCTCTCTTCTGCAATAGCAATTTTCCATTGAAACCATCTCCCTTTATTTCTTCAGACAGTTTTTCAAAGTTCTCCTAATTGCTGTTCATTGATACGCTCTCCATACATCAGTACTTCAAACATTGTTGCTAGCTGGTACACTCCCATGACCCTGTTGCCTTTACTGATCTACAAACGTACATTTGCTCCAGTCCCTCAGTGCTGGAAGTTTAAAATATCCCTTGAGTTTAAATAATTGCTTGTTCTTTGTCTCCTCCATCTGTAACCTCATTCAGTACCACAAACATATCTAAATAATTGGTTGTCAGTGCAAAACTCTGCAGCACTAGCTGTAAAGATCGGGATTTAATTCCTGCCACCGTCAGTAAGGCGTTTATACCTTCTCACCGTGGCCACGGGGTTTTTACCGGGTTTTCTGGTTTACTCCTTCTTTCCAAAGACAGGTTAGTGTTAGTTAGTTGTGGGCATGCTATACTGGCACAGGACCATAATGCCACATGTGAGCTGCCCTCAGCATAACCTTGGACTGTGCTGGTCATTGACATATTTTCATAGTATGTTTCAATGTACATGTGACAAATAAAGCTAATCTTTATTAAGATTTTTAATCTTTAAAAAAAAACTGAAAATGTGAGTGAAGACCAAAGCAATCTGGAGAAAACTCATGTGGTCAGTGTGCTGCCCCTCTCCACATGGTCACTAGCACTGCTCCCAAGACCCACCACAGGCTTCCATCTGCTACCCCTTTCTTCCTCATTGTCCCCATCTTGCTTTCAATGGGCCCTAGGCCTTCAGAGTCATTGACATTTGCAGCAGTATCCTGTGGCCGAAGAAGTTGTCTGCACACTGACAGAAATCTACATTGCATGCCTTTAATTTTTACACTTATTAATCGCAAATCAAAGAGGAATCACAACATGAGAAAACAATCCAACAAAACATATGGTGCTTTGCGTTATTGTGCTAATGACTACACATTTGAGAGTTTGTGTTTTTTTAGCAAGTCATATTTGCATAGAACCTATATTTGCATAGAACCTTAACCCTCATCCATCAATTTATTTTAAATGGGGCAACTCTCATTTTAAGTAAACATGTGGAGGAATTTAATGTACATGTCGGCCACTTAATCAGCAGAGGGAATCTAACTTCTGTGTGACCACATGCTGCTTGCCAGTTGACTTGCTCATGCATCTTGTGCAAGGCAGTCTCAAGGAATTTGGGTGAGGGCAGTCATTTATCTTTCAGCCTGCTGTTGTTTGCTTCCATTCCTAAGCAGCTCACATATTTGTTGTTAATGCTGCAGCCTCCACCCTTGGGGCCCACTGCCCATTCAACACTCACCTCTAAATCACCTTACCACCATTCTTCGACAGCAGCTTTCCCTCATTTAAAATCACACTTGGTCAAATTGCCCAGCGGCAAATGAAGTCTGCTTCCACACTTCTACTGGCAATGTTAACTTTATCACACAATCACCATGCTAAAGAACATGACTTTATGGTTATTAAGGGCAATCAATAACAAGTGAGAAAGGGCTTTGGAGCTTATTGATTGGTCAATTTCAACTAGCTGTCAATCATATAGGAACATCTAGGTTGCAGGAAATTTTGCATACTCGATTCTGGACACAAATTTTGCATCAATATCAATGTATCTCCCTCCTGAAAAGAAGATAAACTTTTGAGGATAGACACAGTGTTGAAATCAATATAAACTGCAAGTTACTCCATTGCAATATTACAAGAGGAAACTAAGTTGGAGGTTGAACCGTTGTGTTTTTTAGTATTATCCTCCTGTTCTAATGTTTGGTTCATTTTATTATCCATCATTTTGCTAATATGAATCCATTTTGTCAGAGGTTCAAATTCCAGGCAATCTCGCTATTTTTGGTTTCCAGTCAATATCATTACAGCTACAGTACTGGGCAATGTTGTGACTAGTTATTATGAATCAATTGGGTAGCTATTCTTTCCACAGCTATATTTTAGGTATTGGTGTGCTGTGATAATTTCAAAATGAAAAGCAAAGTATAATCACATTAGGGAGAGGGGAGAGGGAAGAATTGTTACAATGAGCAGTGAGGCTGGAGTGGGTTATGGAACAGTTTGGTCAAGAAGCCAGTTTGAATGTTACTCCCTGAAATAGTGCCGCTCAGGACAAACACGTTAGTGAAACCTGGTTGTATTGCAAGTAAATAAGAACTGCCCTTTGCCTGGATAGTGAGATTGAAAATCTCACCTGGATATTCAAGGTCAAGTTTCTCACCAGCTGTAAAAGGAAAACAAATAGAAGTAACATTGCTGTCCCCGAGATGAGCCTATTTTTATCTGTATCGCACCAACTTTTCAGTATTCTAAGAACCAATTTCTAAACCAATAAATCAAATTAGAGCACAAGATGGGTGACGTGAACTGGAAAATTTAGAACAAAGTGGAAGGCACCCTCAGTATTGTCAATCCTTATTCTAATTAGCAGCAGAAATGTTCACATCAAAGATTTGTTATCCAAAATGATTACATATAAATTTTCCACAATATTTTAACATGTTTTAAAAACTATATTTATGTTCTCCCGTAGTACTTTGAGCTTAAGTAGATTTGCATTGCTCAAAACGAAGATTTATGACTCAATATCGCCGAACTCAAAAATCTGATGTTCAGTATATCACAGATTTGAAGGAAAATGTAAATGGGTGGATTAGCAAGTTTGTTGATGATGCTTGTATTGGTGAAGTTGTGGCAGTGTAAAGGGCTATCAGAGAATACAACGGAATATTGATCAGTTACAAATATGGACAGAGAAGTGGCAGTTTGAGTTGTGAAGTGTTGTCAAACAAAAGGTGAAAGTATAGAGTTAATGGTAAGCCTCCCTAAAGCATGGAGATAAAAAGGGATCTTAGAAATCATATCCACTGAAAATGACAACACAAGTGGATATGTTTGTTAAAAAAAAAAGGTGAATGGAATGCTTGCTTTCATTGGTCCAAGTGTTGAGTACAAGGAAACCATGAAAACTAGTCAGACCACACTTGCAGTATTGTGAGCAGTTCTGGTCACCCTATTATAGGAAGGATGTGAAGATTGCAGAAAATAGGGAGAAGAGTTTTATCAGAATGCTGCTTGGATTAGAGGGGATGAGCTATGAGGAATGGTTGGACAAATATGGTTTGATCTCTCTGGAGCGTAAGAGGCTGAGGGGAGACCTGAAAGGGTTTTGCCAAGTTATGAGAGGCATTGATAGGGTAGATCATCAGAATCTGTTCACCAAGACAGAAATGATAAACACCAGAGGAAAAGTTTTTAAAGTTAGAAGGGGTTAGTTTAAAGGTCACATAAAGGGTAAGGTTTTTACACAGAGCGTGGTAGGTGTCCAGAATGGAATACCAGGATTAGTAGTGGTATTGAAGAAATTTGGTGAAATTACAGGGCTATTAGGTAGAGACATAAACATGAAGGGAATGGATACATAAGAGGAGGATATTTAATATAAACTGCATCAAGACAGCACAACATTGTGGGCCGAATGGCCTGTCCCATACTATACTGCTCTACCTTCTATGTTCTCTGAGTGAGTCATAAAGATAATAAGCTACAATGTAACTGAAGTTTACATTCAATGACAACTCAGAAATAAATGAGTGTTATATGTATGCAGGCATTGCTTGATTATTGTGTGTCCTATAATTTATTTCCTAGGAAAATCAATTGTTCTTTTCCATAGTAAAGAGAATGTAAAGCAAATGTCTGTACAATATATCAATTCTATATTGCAAACCTTTTTGATAAGTTGTATAATTTGCACAACAGTAGCCTATGTTCATACATTTCATTAAGCTGTTACTCTGGATTACAAAACATACAGTATATCAGTTCTTTAAACAATTTGGCAAACAACTGTTTATTGATTATAGCTCATCCTTCCATATGCAGGCAAACACATCACTAAACTCCAGACCCTGGGTGTCAATGTTTCCCTCCGCAACTGGGTCCTTGACTTCCTGAACAACAGACCGCAAATAATAAAGGTAGGCAGCAACACCTCCATCACGGTTATTCAAAAAATTGGTGCTACACAGAGTAGCCCCTACTCCCTGAATGCTCATGACTGTGTGGCCAGATTCTGATCTAAATCTATCTACAAACGATACTACCATGGTAGGCCAGATCTCAAACAGCAATGAGTTAGACTGCATGAAGGAGATCAAGCTTAGTGACCTAGTATCATGACAGTAGCCTTTCCCCCTATATCAACAAAGCAACCAAAGGGTGCAGACATCGGTGCACGTCCTCCTGTCTACATGAATGGTGTTAAGGTTGAGAGGGTAGACAGCTTCAAATTTCGAGGACAGAACATCTCCAACAGCCAGTCCTGGTCCAGTCACAGTGATATCACAGCCAAGAAAGCACACCAAAGTCTCTGCTTTCTCAGGAGCCTATAGAAATTTGTCATGTCTTCAGCAACCCTCACCAATAATTTTGTTGATGTATAATACAAAGCATTCTGTCTGGATGCATAATGACTGGGTATAGAAACTGCTCTGTACATGAATATAGAACCCCAAGACATTATATACATACATCAAAAGGGAAAGTATAACCAGTAAGAGGGAAAAACTACTCAAGGATAAAGGGGAGAAATATTTGCTTGAATGCAGAGAATATTGGTGAGGCTCTTAATAAGTATTTACCAAGGAGAATGATGTGGTGAATGGGAAGATCAGTGCTAGGTGTAATATGCTAGGGCATTTCGAAATAAAGGAGTTTGGGACTCTTAAAGAACATTAAGGTGGATGTTCCCAGGGTCTGAAAGGGTATGCCCCAGGTTATTGAGAGAGGCAAGAGATGAGATTGCTGGGGCCTTGACCAATATCTTTGTGTCAGCTCTAGCCAATGGCCAGGTCCTGGGGGAATGGCAAATAGATTATGATGTTCAATTATTCAAGAAGGGAACTAGGGATGATCCTTGAAACTATAGACCAGTGAGACTGAAGTTAGTGGTAGGCAAGTTACTGGAGTGATTTTTTTTAGGCATAGGTTTTATGAGCATTTGGAAAAACCCCATGCCCTGATTAGGAAGGGACAGCATGGCTTTGTGCAGGGCAAGTCATGTATTACTAACATAATTGTTTTTTTTTGACTAAGTGATGAAAGTGATTGATGAAGTTGAGGTGTGTATATTGTCCATATGAATTTAAGTAAGGTGTTTGACAAGGTTACTCATGGGAGGCTCATCCAGAAGATAAAAATAGATGGGATCCATCATGAATTTGTCTTTTGGATTCAGAACTAGTTTGTCTATTGAAGACAGAGGATATGTAGGTGATATGTGACTTGTGGTGTTCCACAGGGATCTGGACAGGGATCTCAGTTGTTTCTGATGTATATGAATGACCTGTATGAAAATGTAGATGGGTGAATTAGCAAGTTTGCAGATGATATGAAGATTGGTGGTGTTGTGGATGACATAGAAGACTGGCAAAGAATACAGCAGGATATAGATCATTTGCAGATATGAATGGAGAAAAGGTAGATGGAATGTAGCCTGGCCAAATATAAACTGATGCTCTTTGGTAGGTCAAATGTAAAGAGACAGTTCCTTTGACAATGTTGATGTGCAGAGAGATTTTGCGGTCCATGTTCATAGTTTCCTGAAAGGGGCTACACAGGTTTATAGGGTGATTAAGAAGGCATATAGCATGCTTGCCCCTATTAATTGAGATATTAAGTTCAAAAATCAGTAAGTTATTTTACAGCTTTATGAAACTCTACTTCAGCCACATGTAGATTACTGCAAATATTCCCGTTTAGACTACTATAGCTGAAATCCAGTCACTGCCTTGGGTACTTCAGTAAGCAATGTCACTTTAAGACAACACCCACAAAATGCTGAAGAAATTTAACAGGTCAGGCAGCATCCATGGAAAGGAATTGTTTGAGCCATTTTTGGGTTTAGCACATGTACATTTAGCAAATTACTTTGGCTAACAGTCTTCTGAATATGTATTATGGATTTAATTTGGAGTGCTGCTCTGCACAATGGGTTCCTAAAAGCAGTAAATCCCAGACCAGACAATGCTGATTAAAATTAATTTGGATGTCTGTGGTTTGCGTGCGAATTGGGAGGTGTGAAGCTTCTGAGTAGTTTCAAAGAAAGCACTGTCGATACATTGTAAATATGAACTTGTCCATTGACGTTTAGCACATAAAGTATCGAGCCCCACGCTGGGTCAGCAGACCCTTCAATCAAAAGCATCTCCATATGATGTCTGCTGTATCTTGCTTTATCGAATAAAAAAACTACTTTTTATCTACCAGTACTTTTCTCCAGTGATTTCATTCATGCAAGAACATGAATGAACATTCCACATTCTGAGCCGAGACCCTTCTTCAGATCTGGAAAGGAAGGGGAAAATCACTAGTATAAAAAGGTGTGTGGGGGAGGGGAAAAGAGATAGTTAAAAGGTGATAGGTGAAGCCTAGTGGGAAAGGTAAATGGCTGGCAATGCAGGAATCTGACAAGAGAGAATAGACCATAGAAGAAAGGAAAGGAGAAGGGGACCAGGGGAAAATGATAGGCCAATGAGAAAAGGTAAGAAGCCATAGTGGGGAATAGAAGAGGGGAAGGGGAAGGAAAAAAGTAACTGAAAGTAGAAATAGATATTCATGCCATCAAGTTGGAGGCCACTCAAGCAGAATATAAGGTGCTCCTCTACCATAAAGGTGGCCTATTATTGGCACTAGTGGATTCCATGGAACAACACATTGGACTGGGAATGGGAATGGGAATTAATATGTCAGCCACCAGGATGTCCCACTTTTGGTGGATGGAGAGGAGGTTTTCAAACAAGTGGTCCCCCAACTTATGAGGGTCTTACTGATGTAGATGAGGCAGCATCAGGAGCACCAGATGCAATAGACGACCCCAACAGATTCGCATGTGAAGTGTTTTCTGGAAGAACTGTTTGAGGCCCTGAATAGAGGTGAGGGATGAGGTGAACGGACAGGTGTAGCACTTTGGCCACTTGCAGAGATAAGCGCTGAGAGAGTGATTAGTGGGAAGGGACGAATGGACAAGGGAACATGGAGAGCATGATCTTTGTGGAATGTGGGGAGTGAAGGGGAAGTAAAGTGGTTGGATCCTTTAGGAGATAGTGGAAGTCGCGAAGAATGATGTGTTGGATGTGGAGGCTCATGGGGTCATAGGCAAGGACGAAAGGAACTCTGTCAATGTTTAGGCAGTGGGAAGATGGTTTGAGTGTGGATATCTAGTAAATAGAGGAGATGTGGGTGAGAGCCCATCAATGGTGGAGGAAGGGAAACCACATTCTTTGAAGGAAAAAAGGACATCTCAGATGTTCTGGAAAGAAAAGCCTCATTCTTGGAGTAAATATGGCAGAGCCAAAGAAACTGAGAAAAGGGAATAGCGTTTTCACAGAAGACAGTGTGGGATGAGGTACAGTCAAGAAAGCCATGGGAGTCAGTAGGTTTATAAAAGATGTTGGTCAACAGTTTATCTTCATGGATGGAAACAGAAAGCTGAGGAAAGGAGAGGGAGGTGTCAGAAATGGAATAAGTGAATTTAAGGGCAGGGTGGAAATTGGAAGTAAAGTTGAGTAAATTGACAAGCACAACATTGGTGCATGAAGCAGCACCAATGCAGTTGTCAATGTAGCAGAGGAAGAGTTGGGGAGCATTACCAGGGAAAGCTTTGGACCTGGACTTTCCACGTAGCCAATGAAGAGACAGGCATAGCTGTGTCCATGGCTCCCCCTCGAGTCTGGAGAAAGTGGAAGGAGCTGAAGGAAGAATTTTTGACCATGAGGAACAATTCTGCCAGAATGAGGAGGGTGGTGCTGGAGGGGAACTGGTTCGTTCTTCTATTGAGAAAGATGTGGAGAGCTTTAAGGCCTTTTTGATGGGAGATAGAAGCGTATAGGGACTGGACATCATAGTGAAAGTGAGGCAGTCAGGGCCATGGAATTGAAAGTTATTGAGGAGATCGAGAGCATGAAAAGCGTTGTAGGTGTAGGTGCGAGAGGCTGATCCAAGGGGGATAGAATGGAATCAAAGTATGAGGACATGGGTTCAGTGGGGCAGGAGCAGGCAGAGATGATGGGCCTACCCGGACAATCAGGTTTGTGGATCTTGGGTAGGAGGTAGAAACAAGCAGTGGGGGGTAGGGAATTATGAGTTTGCAGGCAGTGGATAGGAGTTCTCTGAAGCTGATAAGATCAGTGATGGTGTTTGAGACAGTTTTCTGATGGTCTGAAGTGGGATCCTCTTCAAGGGATAGGTATGAGGTGGTGTGTAAGTTGCCACCTGGCCTCAGCAATGCAGAGGTCAGGCTGCCAAACTACAACAGCACCCTCCTGTCTGCCAGTTTGATGGTAAGTTTGTGATTAATGCAGCGGGAGTGAAGGGCAGTGCATTTGGAGGAAGCGGTAAGGTTCAAGGAGGAAGGAGGAGTGCTAAAATTGAGCTGGTTGATGTCTCTTCGGCAATTGAAGTTAAGAAGATCCAGGGCAGGCAGAGAACAAGCACATGGTGTCCAAGAAGAGGGGGAGGGTTGGAGATAGGAGAAGAGATCATCAGAATGGAATGGGGCATTTTTACCAAAGAAGTGGACTCAGAGATGGTAGAGCTGGGAGAGGAGCTCAGTGTTGTAGCAGGCACAGAACTCACCAAGGTGTGGATGAAGCAAAATGAAGGTAAAGCCCAGGCTGAGGACAGAACGCTCCACTTCATTTTAAGACATTTTAAGCTGCTTAAAATATCGATTGATCCTCAGTGTCAATGAACCCCAGATGACAGACTCAGGTCACAAGTGCAGTTCCCTTTAAGAAATAGAAGCCCTGGTGTACAGGTACGATTGAAACACAGAAGCCTTAGACCCCCACTCCCAGCTATTCGGATGGTGAGTGCACAGTCTGGAAAATAAAACTGAAGATTTCAGAGCATGATTACATTACTAAAGGGACAACAGGGACTTCTGTGTACTTCGCTTCATGGAAACATGATGCAACACCACCATTTTGGATGCAGTGCTACAGCCCAATATCTTCACCATTCTCTGCAAAGACAGGTCAGTTGAGTCTTTAAAAGGTAGAGGAGGGCGACTATGTGTCATGATTACTCATTGTGATGCACAGTCATGATTCTGTCTCGATCCTGCTCTCCCAACCTGGACTACCTAGTGATCAAGTGTCATCCATTTAATCGGCCAAGGAAGTTTCCTGCCATCATCCTGGTGGAATGGAGCTGAGCACCATGATGAGCAATTACAAAACACTGCACCCTGATGCCTTCACCATCATTGCGGGAGATTTCAAACAGATCAGCTTGAAGAAGTCTCTGGACAAATACCACCATCATATCACCTGTGGATCCAGAGGAGCTAACACATTTTACTACTACTATACCACCATTTAGGATGCTTACCGTGCTATCCCACACCTGCACTCCAGATGGTCCAATCATCAGGCAGTGCTTCTGGTTCATACCATAGGCAGAGAATAAAGACTACAGCACCAGTGGTGAGAATCAAGAAGGCATGGTCAAGAGAGGCAGAGAAACACTTAGAGGACCACTTTGAGCTGGTGGACTGGATAATATTCAGGAAGTCATCTTTGGATCTGAATAAAAATGTCATAGTTGTCACTGACTTCATTTAAGCCTGTGTGGATGAGTATGTGCCATCAAGAACATATCAGATGTACCGAATCCAAAAGGCATGGGTGAACCAGGAGATTCTGTGGCATTCAAGACCAGTGATCCATAACTATATCAGAAGTCCAGGTATGATCAATGTATTTTAAGAATGAAAAAAATGTTCTGACTGAATTTAGAGACAGAATCAGATGCATGTCAGTTCAGGCAGGGTTTGCAGGACATTATTTCCTGCAAGGCGAAACCTAACATCATAAATGGCTGTGATCTTTCACTCCCAGATGAACTAAACGCCTTTTATGCATGCTTTAAGAGGGAGAATAAAAATACACCTCTGTGAATCCCTGTAGCATCTGGTGACACTGCAATCTATGTCGCAAAGGCCAGCATCAGAATACCTTTCATGAGGGTGAATGCTCGGTTATGGGGAAACAGATTTGCAGATTCTGTAACTGGGATAGAAGACACTGATTGTGACTGAGCACATTAGCTGCTTATTTACAAGACAAACAGTGAAGCATTTAACCAAGCTTCTAAGTCAAACAAGTACATATCTAAGCCCCGCCCCCTTCAGGTTACAAGACTATGACACTAAACATACAATAACCCTTCAAGCTAAACTCCGTTACAGAAACTTATCTAAACTGACTGCTTGAAATATAAGGACAAAACAGACACCAAACATACAGGCAGTGGTAAATACTTATCTAAGGTGTGCACCTGGGTCTTCCACACTGCAGCATACTGCCTACTGTCTACCGTTTCCATGGCGACTATCGTCTACCTGGTCCATTGCGATCTGAATGGAAAAGAAAGACTGCAAGTTTACTGAGCGTTAGATTTAAACCTTACCGGCTCCATGATGTTGTCGACTAAATGGAAGCTAGTGGGAGGGGATGCAATGTTCCTTACACAGGTCATTCCCTGCCTCCCATGGGGGAGAGGCTTTTGATGAGCAGGTAACTCATTACACTTACTGCAACATTCCATCTCTTGAAAGCCACCATGACACTTGGCCTGTGGGCTAGTACAACCACGACAGATGCCCCACGATACTCTAGACAAAGCGTAACATGCAGAATTATCAACCCACCAGTTACTACCCAGTATATTTCACCAGCCTCTGAATGCTCCAAAAGACCACCAACTTCCCCCACCCCCTGGGGTATAGCAGTTATGAAGCTACGTTCTTGATGTTACTTACTGACCGCTCAATATGAGCAGCCAGGCAAGTAATGTCCCAGACTCATACGGATGTGGGTGCAGAACACCTGACCAATCACAGCACAGGTGCCCCATTTCTCTGCGAGCAGTTAGTTTAAGGCCATCTGACTCTGCGAGACTACTATTCAAATAGCTCTCTTTTCAGCTGTTACACAGGTCAGCGTATGCTCTGTGTGCTTGAGAGCTTTATAGAACATAGAACATAGAAGAGTATGTAAGGGGTTTCTTCTTTTATGTTACTGCGAAGGCTAATAAAATGGCTTCTTTGTTATAATAAAAATGGCTTTTCTGTAATAATAACTGCGAGGTAAGGAGTTCTCTCTCTCTCTCTGCTTGTTTGGGTTATATTATTGATAAGAGAGGGAACAAACGAATTGGGATAGATGCTATAGATGTTATTCTTTCTTGTGTGTCTGTAGGCTATTGGTTCGCGGGGTTTTGGCGCAGAAGGCGGATGAGGACAGAGTGAGGAGATGCCATGCTGTAAGCTGGGTGACGGGACGGACCCCGAGAAGGATTCTGAGGCCCAGGGTCTTCAGCGAGGAGAGGAGACGAACACAGACTCGTGTGGAGCATCTGGTCGACCACCATGGTTGGTCCCAGGCGGCGAGTCGAGGGGGTCGGAGGGGATCGAATGGTGGAAAGAAGACCCCGTTAATTGAGCTCCAACTGTTGTGCACGAAGTGGTTGAACTTTGGTAAGATTGGCGCCTTTTATTTTCCTTTTATATTTTATCTCTTTTAATTACATAGTTCCAGTAAGATCTATAAAGTATAATCATTTAATTGCATATGGTGTATTGTCTGTTGTTTGGCGGGGTGGGGTACATCACACAGCATTCACACAAACTTGATTACCTAGTTTGGCAGGGCCAAAGGCTGCTCCCCAGACGAAAGCAAGCTGAGCGAGACGGAGGCTTACTAGGGGGCTACAAGTACAGCACCAGTGAAGCCATTCAGCCCATGATGATACACAGATCTCAATGCCAGTTGATACTAAATGTCCTCCTTCTGTATATTATCCATGTTCTTCCATTCATTTCATGTTCATGTGTTTATCTAAAACTCTACCAAAATGTCAGCTTCCCCTACATTCTCTAATAAACCACTCTAGGCACTTACCACGCTCTGCGTTAACAGAACTTGCACTTCACATTACTTTTAATGTCCTCAGCGGCTGTGCAAGGGCACTCGGTGAGGGACGGTACAGGTGGAGGCATGATCAGGTCCTGAAGACCATCGCTGAAGCCGTAAGCGCAGGAGTTGAGTGGGCGAAGCGGTCCCGACCCTCCAAGCAGACCATTGCCTTTGTCAGAGCTGGGGAGCAGCCAATACCTGCCAAAAGAACATCTGCAGTCATTCTGACCTCTGCAAGGGACTGGCAGCTGTTGGTGGACCTTGAAGGGCAGCTGAAGTTCCCCAACCATATCGCAGCCACCACCCTGCGACCAGACATTGTCCTAGTGTCTGAGTCTACTAAGCAAGTGGTGCTGCTGGAGCTGACAGTCCCATGGGAAGATAGCTTGGAGGAGGCCTTTGAAAGGAAGCTCTCCAAGTACGCAGGACTGGTCAGCAACTGTCAGCAGGCTGGGTGGAGAGCGAGGTGTCTCCCAGTGGAGGTTGGTTGTAGGGGATTCGTAGCCCGTTCTTTAGTTAGAGCCTTCAGCATTTTGGGCATTGAGGGAGAGAGGAAGAGGAGAGCCATCCGCAGTACCACCAATGCGGCAGAGAGGGCCTCAAGATGGCTGTTGCTCAAGAGAGGGTAGCCATGGAGTCATAAGTAGCTAGCCATCTGGACACAAGCTGGGGTCTGATCAGCCCCGGCTGGGTCACCTGGAGGAGGTTGTATGATGTTGAAAGACCCGAAACACCCGATGATTCCAGGAACATCACGGAAGATGTGTCCAGAAGCATCAATAGATGTATGTACACAGCTTACACCCTGAGTTAATCAGTGACAACCAGGAAAGAGTGGTGACAACCGTGAAAAGAGTGGTGACGACTGGAGAGTCAGTGACAGCCCGGAGAGACGGCAACCAGGGCAGAACGGGCTGGCAACCCAATCTGCGTCCTCTGAGAGGAGGATCCCCACAAAAGCTACAAAGCATCTAAGGAAAAGATACCCTCAGGGGTGTCTGAGAGGTGGGGAGGATGAGCACCCCAGTCGGATGGACACAACAACATCAGACCCAGGCAATGAACAAACGACGATGAGGAAGCAGTGTGCATGTGGCAAAATCTGCAAGAACGATCGCGGCTTGAAGATGCACCAAGCGAGGATGAAGTGTTTGGCGGGAGCAGGAACAGCACAACGCGCAGGTGTCCAACCTGGTGAGACGAATGAGGGGCCAGGCCTGGAGTCACCCCATAGTGCCCGGAACCTCCAAGTGTTGCAAACTAATCCCTCGAACATGAAGTCTAACAGGAGGCAGATCAAATGGCCTGCAGCTAACATGACTTCACTGTGGAAGCAGTTTGATGAAGATGTTAATCAGATTCAGGAGGCAACGGCGAAGGGAGGGGTTGATAGGAAGCTGCAAGCCATGACAACAATTATTGTTAGTATCGCAGCTGAACGGTTCGGAGAAGAAGAGAAGGAAGGCTCCAAAACATCTTACTCGAAGAACCAAAGAGCATTGAGGATCCACAACATCAGGCAGGAGATGAAAGCGCTGAAGTCCCAATACAAGGAGGCAGGAGAAGAGGAGTGCATTGGCTTGGCCAGCTGATGTGCAGACTACGAAAGAAGATCAGGGTCCTCCGCCGGGAAGAGTGGCATTGGAGGCGGCGTCATGAAAGGGCTCGAAAACGTGCTGCATTTATCACCAACCCCTTCAAGTTCACCAAGGAGTTGCCGGGGGAGAAGCGCAGTGGGAAACTGGCCTGTTCGCAGGAAGACATAGACCAACGTCTGAAGAAGATATATAATGATCCTGAAAGAGAGCAGGAGTTGGGAGAGTGCGACATCCTAATAGACCCACCTGAACCGGATGTGCAGTTCGACATGTCGGAGCTGCAACTAAAGGAAGTCAGAGAGGTCGTCCGCAAAGCAAGGGCAAGCTCAGCTCCAGGACCAAGCAACACCTCGTACAAAGTGTGCAAGAACTGCCCTAAGCTCCTGCTGCGTCTGTGGAAGATCCTGAGAATCTGCTGGAGAAGGGGGAAGATCCCAGAACAGTGGAGAGTGGCTGAAGGGTTGTGGATCCCGAAGGAGGAAAATGCCACCCAGATAGATCAGTTTCGTATCATCTCCCTGCTGTGTGTCGAGGCGAAGATCTTCTTCAGTGCAGTTTCTAACCGGCTGTGCACCTACCTAGCAAAGAACACCTATATTGATACATCAGTCCAGAAGGGTGGCATTTCAGGGATGCCGGGCTGTCTGGAGCACATCGGTGTGGTGACACAGCTCATCAGGGAGGCCAGAGAGAACAAGGGCAACTTGTCAGTGTTGTGGCTCGACCTGGCAAATGCATATGGCTCCATTCCGCACAAGCTGGTGCAGCTCACACTGACCAAATATCACGTCCCCAGCAGAATCAGAGACCTTATCGCTGATTATTACAGCAACTTCAGGATGAGGGTCTCCTCAGGATCAATTACATCAACCTGGCACAAGGTGGAGATTGGCATCATCACAGGGTGCACTATCTCAGTGACACTGTTCTCTCTAGCCATGAACATGCTCACTAAGTCTGCTGAACCAGAGTGCAGAGGGCCCAGAATGAATTCTGCTCAATGGCAACCACCTATCAGGGCATTCATGGATGACCTCACAGTCACCACAGGATCAGTCCCAGGCTGCCAGAGGATTCTGCAAGGGCTCGAAAAGCTGGTGGAGTGGGCCCGGATGCGTTTCAAACCTGCCAAATCAAGATCGATGGTGCAGAGGAAAGGGAAGGTGGAGAACAAGTTCCGGTTCAGCATCGCAGGCACAGCCATCCCAACCTTCGCAGAAAAGCCAGTCAAGAGCTTAGGCAAAGTTTTTGACAGCTCTTTAAGGGACACAACATCCATTCAGGCAACCTGTACCGAATTGGATGGCTGGCTGAAATCTGTGGACAAGTCTGGCCTGGCCTACCTGGGAAGTTTAAAGCCTGGGTGTATCAGCATGGCATTCTGCCCACAATCCTGTGGCCCCTCCTCATCTATGCAGTTCCGATCTCGACAGTCGAAACCTTAGAGAGGAGGATTAGCAACCACCTCAGGAGATGGCTGGGGCTGCCAAAGAGCCTGAGCAGCATCGCACTCTATGGACACCACAACAAACTGCATCTGCCCTTCAAATCCTTGGAGGAAGAATTCAAGGTAACAAGAGCCAGAGAAGTGCTACAGTATAGGGACTCAAGTGATCCGAAGGTGGCTACAGCAGGGATCCAAGTAAGTACTGGCATGAAGTGGAGGGCAGAGGAAGCTGTTCAGGAGGCAGAGGCGAGGCTGCATCACAGGAGGCTGGTGGGAGTGGTCACACGAGACCGAGCTGGGCTAGGATCCTTTCCAACTCCCCAAATGGACACCAGAGGGAAGGAAAGGTGTCGTCTAGTTCAGGAGGAGGTGAGAGCAGTAGTGGAGGAGATGAGAGCCTGCAAGGCGGTGGGAATGAAGCAACAGCGAGCTTGGACAAGATGGGAGAATGCGGTTGAGAGGAAAGTGACCTGGGCTGATCTTTGGAAAGCCGAACCACACCGCATCCAATTTCTCATCCAGGCAGTGTACGATGTGCTTCCAAGCCCATCAAACCTGCACACATGGGGCAAGGCAGAGTCATCTGCGTGCCCACTGTGCTCCAAGCGAGAAACCCAAGAGCACATCCTCAGCGGCTGTGCAAGGGCACTTGGTGAGGGACGGTACAGGTGGAGGCATGATCAGGTCCTGGAGAGCATCGCTGAAGCCGTCAGCGCAGGAGTTGAGTGGGCAAAGCGGTCCCGACCCTCCAAGCAGACCATTGCCTTTGTCAGAGCTGGGAAGCAGCCAATACCTGCCAAAAGAACATCTGCAGGCATTCTGACCTCTGCAAGGGACTGGAAGCTGTTGGTGGACCTCGAAGGGCAGCTGAAGTTCCCCAACCATATCGCAGCCACCACCCTGCGACCAGACATTGTCCTAGTGTCTGAGTCTACTAAGCAAGTGGTGCTGCTGGAGCTGACAGTCCCATGGGAAGATAGCTTGGAAGAGGCCTTTGAAAGGAAGCTCTCCAAGTACGCAGGACTAGTCAGCAACTGTCAGCAGGCTGGGTGGAGAGCGAGGTGTCTCCCAGTGGAGGTTGGTTGTAGGGGATTCGTAGCCCGTTCTTCAGTTAGAGCCTTTAGCATTTTGGGCATCGAGGGAGAGAGGAAGAGGAGAGCCATCGCAGTACCACCGATGCGGCAGAGAGGGCCTCAAGACGGCTGTGGCTCAAAAGAGGGGAGCCATGGAGTCATAAGTAGCTAGCCATCTGGACACAAGCTGGGGTCTGATCATCCCCGGCTGGGTCACCTGGAGGAGGTTGTATGATGTTGAAAGACGCGAAACACCCGATGATACCAGGAACATCACTGAAGATGTGTCCAGAAGCATCAATAGATGTACGTACACAGCAAACTTTCACACAGTAATCTTAAAAGCACATCCTCTGGAATTTGACATTTCTACCCTGAGGAGAAGACTCTGACTCTCTATCTATGTGTTTAATAATTTTAAGAACCTTCTTCCCTCAAGGCTTGATGCTCCAAGGAGAATAACCCAGTTTTTTCACCCTTTTGTTGTAACTCATTAATCTCAACACCCCCACAATTGAAAGCAAGCATTTCATAACCTTCTTTGCCATCTTATCCACTTGTGTAGCCACTTTTAGTTAACTATGCATTTAGAACCCAAGATTCCGGTGTACTTCAAATTCATCAAGATGTTTACCATTAACTTCACACTTCTTCCTTTCATTTGACCCCCTAAAGTGCAACACCTCCCACTTGCCCAGATTAAAATGCACATGCCACCTCTCTCTCCATATCAGAATCTGGTTTATTTTCACCAGCAAGTGTCATGAAATTTGTTAACTTAGCAGCAGCTGTACAACGCAACACATGATAATACAGAAAAGAAAAATTAAATAAGTAAAAATAAATAAGTAAAGTTGTTTTATATATTTTAATATGTATTAAATATATATAGAATATATTTTAATATATATTAAATAGATTTAAAATGGTGCAAAGCAGAAATAATATGTATAATAAAGTGAGGCAGTGTTTATGGGTTCAATCTCAGTTTAGGAATCGCATGGCGGAGGGGAAGAAGCTATGGCCACCAAATGCTTTACTACCACTAGGCTTAGTTCAGAATCCTCTGGCAGGCTATGACTATTGCAGTATAAACCTGTAATTAAAGCCAATTGCTGCGACGCTCTGGTCCCTTCCTCTACTGCATTCCACGTGCCCGGGGCTATAAACCACACTCTGGGGAGGAAGGGTATCTAATCTTGACAACTGCTGCCACCTGATCCCATCAGTATTTATTACCCTCATGGGGAGTGAGCAGCACTCTCAGGGCAATATTGACTGTGTATTGGGACAACAACCTCCCATCCCTCTACTAAACAGACTCACTCTGGTATCACCCTCATCCTATATTCTTAACAACCATGCGGCCAGAAGTTCTCCCAGCTTCTGCTTGTACCTATCCACCAATCAAAGCAGTTCCTTGGCAAACTCCCCAATCTCTGCCGGTTGTATCCTTGGGCCTACTGTACTATTCCCCCGCACCAATGCTCCCGTACATAAGGTTCAGAGGCATGGGACCAAATGGTCACATTATGGCCTGTACTGTCTCAGATGCATAGGGAGAAGGAAGATCATCTTGCGGGAGGATCATAAAACTCTGCCTTATTCTCACCATCCTCACCATCCAGTCGGCTATCCACACCCACATCCATGTGTTGCAATGATCTACCTGCAGCATCGAGGCTCAGACCCTAATAGAATCTGGTTGACAACTAGCTTGTCTGACAGCCTCTGACTGCGGCACCATCAACACCTGCCAGACTATCTCCGTACCCTTGTCTTCTAGCTCTTTGGTCCAGGTTGGTGCTGACCCAGCCAGCTTCCCCCATGGTGGTGCAGCACTGGGGCAACATCTCCACTTTGTCCTTTACACTTATTATCTCCTGCTCTCTCTCTGATTGTCTATTACTGGTGTATAATGATGGCTGCCAGCACCCAGAAAGCATCCCTCTGGTTTTCCTTCCATTTGGGAGAACCTTGCCTCATTAAGTACAGACACAACGTGGTGTCCAACTTTCACCCCACAGGACTAGCCTACGGGCATCCTGTAATCCTCCAGTAGGTTAGTGAGACTCCCAAATCCTGCACTGTTGTCAGTCCACTTCAGGACTAGGCACTGCTCACACAGCCTTCCTCTAAAGATATTTTTCCTTCTAAAGATAATCATCTTCTCTTCAATCACTGAATCCTGCCAACTATGCAAAATGTTACGGGGAAGCAAAAACACCCTCACAAGGTGTTAGGCCCTGATGGTGTACCTAGCAGGGCATTGAAAGCCTGGGCCAACTGATTGGCAGGAGTGATTAAGAACATCTTCATTCTCCCACTGCTGCAATTGAAGATTACATCTGCTTCAAAAGGTTGACAATCTTTCTATCATCACAATAGGGCCTACAGCGGATGCAATCTCACTGGCTCTCCACTTGGCTTTGGATCATCTTAACAATAGCAATACCTACATCAGGCTGCTCTTTATTGATTACAGCTAAGCATTCAATGCTATCATATCCTCAATACTAATTAACAAGCTCCAAAACCTAGCCCTTTGTACCTCTCTAAGCAACTGGATCTTAAGTTTCCGCAGCTGGAGACCACAATCATTGCCAATTGGAAATAACATCTCCGCGTCGCAAACAATAAGCATTGGCACACTTGAGGTTTGCGTACTTAACCTATTGCTCTACTCTCTCTATGCACACAATTATGTTACTAGGTACATCTCAAATGACATCTAGAAATTTGGCAATGACACAACTATTGTTTCCAGAATTTTGGATGGTGACAAAGAGGCATACAGGAGGAAGGTAGATCAGCTGGTAGAGTGGTGCTGAAACAACAAACATGAACTCAACGTCAATAAGACCAAGGAATTGATTGCAGACTTCAGGAAGAGGAAATTGAGGAAACAAACCAGTCCTCATCATGCGATCAACAGGAGAAAGATTGAACAGTTTCATGTCTTTGGGGGTCAACATTGCTGAAGATCCGTCCTAGGCCCAGCATATTGATGCAATCACAAAGGAGGCACAGCAGCAGCTATATTTCAGTAGGATCTGAGGAGACTTAATGTGTCACCAAAGACTCTCGCAAATTTCTACAGATGTGCCATGGAGAACTTTCTAACTGCTTGAATCACTATCTGGCATAGATTGGCCACTGCACAGAATTGGAAAAAGTTACAGGAAGTTGCAAACTCAGCCAGCTCCATCATAGCCACTAGCCTACTCAACATTGGAGACATAGTCAAATGTTGATGCGTCATTCAGGACCACCATCACCCAGAACATGCCCTCTTCTCATTGCTACCATTAAGGCGGAGGCACAGAAGCCAGAAGACACACACTCAATATTTTAGAAACAACTTTTGCCCAACCATATTTGGGTTTCTGAATGGATAATGAACATTACCTCACTATTTTTTTCTATTTACACTACTTACAATATGTATAATATAAGCAATGCAAAAAGAAAATTAAATAAATAAGTATTTCTTTCTGTAATTTATAGTTTTTTTTTCATTATGGTTTGCAATGTCCTTTTGCTACAAACCAACATATTTCATGACATATACCAGTGATACTAAACCTGATTCAGATTTGTATCCTGATTATAAATTCAAAGGACAAATGAGGGACAAATTTTTTACACAGAGAGTTGTGGGTGCCTGGAATACGCTGCTCAGGGTGGTAGTCGAGGCAGAAACATTAGGGACTTTTAAAAGACGTTTAGGTAAGCACATGAATATGGGGGAAATGTAAGGATATGGACATTGTGTAGGCAGAAGAGGTTAGTTTAGTTGGCTATTTAGAGAAATTAGTAATTCAATTGGTTCAGCACAACATTGTGGGCTGAAAGACATGTTCCTGTGCTTTACTGTTCAATGAACTATGTTCTGTGTCCTTAAATAAAATGCAGAAAGCTGTAGACACAGTTCAGCACATCTTGGAAACCAGTATTCCATCCATGGACTCTGTCTATACTTCTTGCTGCCTCAATAAAGCAGCCTGCAGAATCTAAGACCCACCTTATCCTTTCTTTGCCCCTCTCCCATCAGGGAGAAGATATGAAAGTCTGAAAGATGGTACCGCAAGGCTCAAGGACGGCAGAAATCAGACCCTTGATCAGACCTCTTGTAGTTACAGTGGACTTTTGACCTCACAGTCAACCTCATTATGATCTTACAATTTATTGTTTATCTGCGCTACACTTTCTCTGTAGCTTTTACAGTTTACTCTGCATTTTTATTATCTTTACTTGCTCAGCCTCAATGCACTACGCAATAATTTGATCCGTAATATCAGTATGTAAGACAAGCTTTTCAGTGTGCCTTGATACATGTAACAATAATAATAAACAAAAAAACAACAACTAGATGGTCCTCTGATCTCATTTCAATCGTGACTTCTCATTTTGTTGCACTCTTACTTTAAAGTAGCAGCCTATGTTCAGATACAAATATGTATTTTGACTTGCCACAGTATAACCATATAACCATATAACAATTACAGCACGGAAACAGGCCATCTCGGCCCTTCTAGTCCGTGCCGAACTCCTACCCTCACCTAGTCCCACTGACCTGCACTCGATCCATAACCCTCCATTCCCTTCCTGTCCATATATCTATCCAAATTAACTTTAAACGACAACATTGAACCTGCCTCAACCACTTCTGCTGGAAGCTCGTTCCACACAGCCACCACTCTCTGAGTAAAGAAGTTCCCCCCCCTTGTTACCCCTAAACTTTTGCCCTTTAACTCTCAACTCATGTCCTCTTGTTTGAATCTTCCCCACTCTCAATGGAAAAAAGCCTATCCACGTCGACTCTATCAACCCCCCTCATAATTTTAACCTCCTCTATCAAGTCCCTTCTCAACTTCTATGCTCCAAAGAATAAAGACCCAACTTGTTCAGCCTTTCTCTGTAACAGGTGATGAAACCCAGGTAACATTCTAGTAAATCTTCTCTGTACTCTCTCTATTTTGTTGACATCTTTCCTATAATTCAGTGACCAGAACTGTACACAATACTCCAAATTTGCCCTCACCAATGCCTTATACAATTTCAACATCACATCCCAACTCCTATATTTAATGCTCTGATTTATAAAGGCCAGCAAACCAAAAGCTTTCTTCACCACTCTATCCACATGAGATTCCGCCTTCAGGGAACTATGCACCATTATTCCTAGATGGTCACAGGCAGGAATGACTTCCCATGGAGGAGTTGATACTAACCAAAACCAACCTAACAAGGCACTTCATCACCGTAGATGTGAGTGTTACTGGACAATAGTCGTTAAGGCAGCTCACATTGCTCTTCTTGGGCACTGATATGATCATTGCCCAAGAAGAGCAGTGTGAGAACTTCTGGATGTAGCAATGACAGATTGAAAATGTCTTTGAACACACTTGCCAGTTGTTTGGCACACGTTTACAGAGCCCTACCAGGTACATCATTGGGGCCTGCTGTCTTATGAGGGCTCAGCCTTTTAAAAGACCTCCTGACATCAGCCTCTGACTCTGATCACCGGGTCACCGGCTGCCGCAGGGATCCTCACAGCTGGTGTTTTATTCTCCATTTCAAAGCCTGCATAAAAGACGTTGAGCCTATCTGGGAGTGAAGCATCACTGACATCACGATGTTAGGTTTCATTTTGTCAGAAGTAATGGCCTGTGAACTCTGTCAGAGTTCTCATACATCAATTCCGCCTCTAACCTCAATCAGAATTTTCTTTTAGTCTTGAGATAGCCCTCTGCAAGCTATACCTGGCTTTGCTATGTCGTCTTGGATCAATAGACTTGAATGTCACAGATCTAGCCCTCAGAAGAATACAAATTGGTTCATCCACGACTTTTGATTTGGGTATGTAAAGTATGTTATGTACCCCTAGGGGTCATATTTTCTATGGACTAAATGTTTAGAAAGAGAGAGACAGTTGTACAACACAAACACCTTGTTATTAAGAGAGAGAGAGGCGAAGACTGCTTTGAGATGGTGTTATGATTTCTCTGCAGCGTGTTAACACTTTTGCAAGGACACTACCAGCTTCTGTGTTCCTACAGAGGGAGAAGGGAGGAGCTACTTGATGGACAGCTGGTGTTCAGCATGGTGAGATAAATAGAAGGTCTGCTGGTAGACAGACAGACACAAGATTTTGGACACTGGATGAGCTTTGTTGTGCCCACAGAAAGGTTACTCCCTGAACAATACTATGAATAATATTACAAGAGGATGATAAGTACGGATCTTCCCTAGGTTATGAACACTCAAACTATGCACAGCCCATACATATGAACGAGCATGTGGGAGACCTGCAGTATGGGGTTGTCAGTTGCTGCAGGCATCTTTTGCCATTAAGATACTCATTTGGTAGCCACATTTCTGATTTGCAATTAATTTGCAAACAGTTCAGAACAACAGAGCCCTGCTGAAACCTGGGGAGAAACTGTAACAACAGAGCTTAAGCTTTTCGATTGTTCATCCAAGCTGAAAGTTTCAGCACAAAGATCAGACAAAAGATAAAGAAAAAAAGGAAATTATATTATTGCAAAATAGATAGGGATCTTATTGTTAAAACTGAGAGTAAATATTTACTTGTGGTATTGCTTCAGCTAATAGTGTCGTTGTCCCCTAGTGCCTAACCATATAACCATATAACAATTACAGCACGGAAACAGGCCATCTCGGCCCTTCTAGTCTGTGCCAAACTCTTATTCTCACCTAGTCCCACTGACCTGCACTCAGCCCATAACCCTCCATTCCTTTCCTGTCCATATATCTCTCCAATTTAATTTTAAATGACAACATTGAACCTCCCTCAACCACTTCCGCTGGAAGCTCGTTCCACACAGCTACTACTCTCTGAGTAAAGAAGTTCCCCCTCATGTTACCCCTAAACTTCTGTCCTTTAACTCTCAACTCATGTCTTCTTGTTTGAATCTTCCCCACTCTCAATGGAAAAAGCCTATCCTCGTCAACTCTATCTATCCCCCTCATAATTTTAAACACCCCTATCAAGTCCCCCCTCAACCTTCTATGCTCCAAAGAATAAAGACCTAACTTGTTCAACCTTTCTCTGTATCTTAGGAGATGAAACCCAAGCAACATTTTAGTAAACCTCCTCTGTACTCTCTGCATCACTTTAGTCGATTAACAAAATAACAAATTCTGCATTTATTTACTTCAGCTCTTTATTCTAAAATGCCGTTTTTCATACCTGTGAGTCAATGTCTTTGCATTATATCGTTATTCCATCACTGAAAGCTAAGGTGCATGTCTTGTGTATTTATCCACTCGTTTGATTGTTGTGATTTTATTCTGCAGTGTATTGTCTTTATAAATAGTGAATGTAATAAATAATCTAGGGAGTTATACAACCATTTCTCTAGATTTCCAGTGAGTTTTACAAACTAGTAAAACACTGTGCTTTGATTTCTCAGTGATTTTTCCACGAAATTGATTCGTTAAGCTAATTTATTTCCCAGATAATCTTGTAGTCTCTTCTATATTTCAATTTAAATTCAAAGTCAAGTTTATTGTCATATATGCAAGTGCAATGAAAAACTATTTACATCAGCATCACAGGTACATAGCTTCATATAAGCAGCCTAGAAAGAAAAACATAAATTATGCGTACACATTTTTATAAGAAAATACAATCAGAACAAATAATACAAAGTCCATTTGAATGCAAAGCAGTTAAAGTGTTCATAGTTTTTTTAACTGTAGTGATTAGGATTTTGTCAGCTCAAGCACCAAATTGTTGAAGGGAAGTAGCTGTTCTTTAAAACTGGTGGTGTGGGACTTTAGGCTTCTGTATCTCCAACTTGATGGTAGCTGGGAAATGATGATGTTGCCCAGATGTTGGAACCTTAATGATGGATGTATCCTGTAGATACTACAAATGGTGGGGAGGGATGTGCCCATAATTTATTGGGCAGCGTCTACTGCCCTATGCAGTTTCATACACTCCTGTTTGTTCATATTAACATACCTGACTATGGTGCAACCAGTCAGGCTACTTTCTGCAACGTATCTGTGGAAGGAGAGTTTGGTGACAAGCCAAACCTACTTAAAGTCCTAAGAAAGTAAAAACATTGGCATGCTTTCCTTATAAATACATCTATGCAATCTTATGGTTTAAGACAGCACTCTTTAAGAAGCTCAGCGACTGCTTGCTGGTGGAAAATAAAACAAAGAAAACAACTAAATACATTATTATTCACAACTTTTAGGTAAACAATCACTGCAAACAATAAACTATAACTTCCCTGTTGAACTGCCTGTATGACCTGGCATTTTTGCAGTGGGAACTGAAGTCTCGAAGGTGTAGGACAGCCTGGTTCATAAAACAGATTAGGAACTCTATTTTTTTGGTTAACCCGTGTAGAAAGTACAGTATATCACAGTATTTTGAACAAATTCATTGCCATTGGCTGATGGACTTCAAAACTTGAGAGTATACAAAATGCAAATGTGTAACGTATTTATGACCCCACTAACAGTTCAAGTTAAAAAATACATGTGGACGAAGATATTAACTGTCCTGTGCTATCACCAGTGGGATCATCAGTTGATCTGCCACCTGTCCGCAGGAGTTTCGACCCGCTTATGATCAAGACTCCCTCGAGCTGGTGGGCCAGCAGTGCTAAAGCACCACCTCCCACTGGTGAGCTTGAAAACTTGGCATCTGCCTCTATCAGAGTTGTTGGTCACTTCCATCCAACTGATAGTTTGCTCTTCAGGTGTCTATGCAACTACTGAAGGGTTTGCAAGATATGTATACACTGTCAGACTATCTGCCCCTCTGGACATATTTGGTCCACACCCATGCTGATCCTTTCTCTGCTGCCTCAGCTACAGCCCTGCTGGTTGACTTGATCTCTCTTCTACTGAAGTCAAGGTCACACAGCCACTTCTGGAGAGTGAACGCAATAAACCCACGGCAGCCTACTTTGAATGGATAGCATGAGACCTTCCACCTTCTGTCTCTGCACTCTGATCTTAATTCTGCATACTTGGTTAACTTGTGCTCATGGGCTTCATCAATGTTGTCTTCCCAGGGGATTGTGAGTTCACCAATAACCACTTCTCTACTGGTGTCAGACCATACGATTATATCTGGATGCATTGTTGTGAAAGCTATTTGCTCCAGGAAACTGCCTTTCCCATCCAGGTCGGCCTTGACACACTAATCATTGGCTGAAGAAAGTGTGTTTGATCGTGGGCCTGCGCTGTACACCCTTGACTTGGAGCCTTCTTTCACAAATGATATGCAATGTTCTGTGCAACATGGGGCATGAAATAAGTTGTGCTGCAGTACTCTCTGCTCAACCGCTTCTGTTACAACTTTGAGAAAGTTGTTATGTCTCCAAGTGTGCATGCTGCTGGAAAGATTGACTCTGCATGCACTCAAAATATGTTGAAGTGTTCCCTTCTCGCCACAAGCAGCACACCTGTCTGTCTTATCTTCATACCAGGTGCTGAGGTTGGCAGGTGTTGGGAGCAGATCGTATGCTGCTCTGCATAGAAACTAACAAAGATAAAGATAAAGGAGCTAACAAAGATAAATTACAGAGAAGGGAGGATTCAAGATTCAAGATTGTTTAATGTCATTTCCTGTGCACAAGTGTAAGGAGAATGAAATAATTGTTATTCGTGATCAAATGCAGTACAAAAAGAGACACAAAAGATGAAGAACACAATAATAATAAGACACAATAAAGATATACAATAGCTTATACACATAGATAGATTGTATGTCCATAAAGTGATGCTAGGCTCTACATAAGGTGACTGATGGGAAATTATATAATAATGGTGGAGCTATTGGGTGAAGATATTGATCAGTCTTATCACCTGGGGAAAGTAACACTTTTTGAATTTGGTGATCCTGGTGTGGACGCAATATAATCTCCTCCCCGATGGGACTGGGACAAGCAGTCCATGAGCAGGGTGTGTGGAATCGTTCATGACGTAACTGGCCCTTTTCTGGCATCGTTCTGTATATATGTCCTTGATGGTGGGTAGGATGATTCTAGTAATGTATTGGGCAGTTTTGACTTCCTATCCACCGCAGTTCAGTTTCCATACCAAGCAGTGATGTAGTTTGTTAGGATGTTCACTATGGTGCATCAGTAGAATGATATGAGTATGGATGAGAAAAGTCCAGCTCACTTCATCTTCTTCAGAAAGTAGAGGCATTGGTGAGCTTTCTTGAATGTGTGGAATGTGTTCGGGAACTATGAGAGTTTGTGTGTTATATGCACTCTCAGGAGCTTCAAACTACTTGCCAAGGGCTGTATTTCATTAGGACTTCAAGGAGACTTAGTGTGTCACCAAAGACTCTCGCAGATTTTTACAGATGTACAATGGAGGGCATTCTAATTGGCTGCATCACCATCTAGTATGGATGGGAATCTGCACAGGATTGGAACGTGCTGCAGAAAGTTGCAAACTCAGTCAGCTCTGTCATGGACACGAGCCTCCCCAGCACTGAGGACATCCTCAAAAGTGATGCTTCAAAAAGGCAGTATCCATCATTAAGGGCCCCCATCACCTCGGCCACCCAGCCCTTCTTGCGTTACTACCATCAAGGAGGAGGTACAGGAGCTTCAAGACTCAGACTCAATATTTTAGAAACAGTTTCTACCACTCCACCATCAGATTTCTGAATGGTCAATAAACACATGTACTATACAGTGTACACTACCTCACTGTTTTTTCTTCTTTTACTCTCTTTTTGCACTACTTTTTAAATTTAATTTTATATATTCATATATTTCTTATTGTAATATATGTTATGCATTCAAATGTACTGCTGCCACGAAACAACAAATTTCATGACATTTACCAGTAATATTACACCTGATTTGATTCTGATTCTAAAACTTTATTTAATTTGGCTACAAAACAGGATTTATTAAAAACCATTATTCATCTTTAAATATTAGGAGGTTAATGAATATTGTTTATACCCCCTCATTTAACACTCCGGAATGTAGTATTTCATTAGATGCTGAAAAAGCCTTTGATAGAGTTGAATGGCCTTATTTATTAGTGTGTTCGAGAAATATAATTTTAGTCCAATATTCATATCCTGGATTAAATTGTTATATCATACCCCTGTAGCTTCGCTTTGTACTAATAAACAAAGATCTCCCTTTTTTCTTCTATCTTGCGGTACTAGGCAAGGATGCCCTCTTATTCCTTTATTATTTAATATTGCCCTTGAACTTTTAGCAATTGCTATCCATGACTTGCCCAGCATTTTTGGTATTACCTGTGGAAATGAAATACATAAATTATCACTATATGCAGATAATTTGTTATTATATATCTCTAATCCGGAGAAATCAATTCCTGTTATTTTAGCTTTGTTGGCTCAATTTAGTAATTTTTCTGGCTATAAATTAAACCTTATTAGGAGTGAATTATTTCCCCTAAATAAGCAGGTTCCTATTTATGGATGATTACCATTTAAATTGGTTACTGACTCTTTTATATATTTAGGGATTATAATCACGAAAAAGCGTAAAGATTCATTTAAAGCTAATTTTTTACCTTTAATTGATCAGATTAAACTTTTGTTTACTAAATGGTCACCAATGTCTTTGTCTTTAATTGGTCGGATCAATGCTATTAAGATGATTATTTTGCCTAAATTTCTATATGTATTTCAATCGGTTCCAATTTTTATTCCAAAATCCTTTTTTGATAATGTTGATTCAAAAATTTCTTCACATATATGGCAGAACAAAAACCCTAGGCTAGATAAAAGACATTTACAGAAATCAAAAAAGGGGGGGGGGGGTGTTAGCTCTCCTGAATTTTAGATTTTACTATTGGGCAATTAATATTCAATACTTAAAATTTTGGTTACGAGACTTGGATGCAATTTCAAGTCCACGTTGGGTAATTCTTGAATGTAATTCATTACAAGGGTTTTCACTGGGTTCTGTTTTAGGGACTTCGCTTCCTTTCCTTCTTTCTAAATTTTATAAACAAATGAATAATCCTAATTTGGCTACAAAAATGACAAAATTAACATGATTGTATAGATTTAAAAAAATACATCCAATTTTATTTTATTAAAGCAAAATATCTAAATCAAACCTAATTATTTTGCTGCACCACAGGGCTGTGTACTTAGCCCCCTGTTTTGCTTGATTATGTACTTATGACTGTGAGGCTAAGTACAACTCCTATGACATATTCAAGTTTGCTGATGACACCATCATTGTTGACTGAATCAAAGGTGGAGATGAATTGGCATGAAGGAGAGGCGGGGGGGGTGGCAAATCTGGCTGAATAGTGCCACAACAACGTCTCACTCAAAGTCAGCAAAACCAAAGAGCTGATTATTAACTTCAAGAGGGGGAAACTGGAGGTCAAAAAGCAAGTCCTCATTAGGAAATCAAAATGAGAGTGTTGTTAACTTTAAATTCCTTGGTATTATCATTTCAGAGGATCGGTCCTGGAACCAACCCGTAAGTGTCATTACAAAGAATGCACAACGGCATCTCTGCTTTCTTAGAAGTTTGCACAGATTTGGCATGTCATCCAAAACTTTGACAAACTTTATATTGTTTACTGACATTTTTAATCTCTCCCTCTCCCAGTGCAGAGTGCCCTCCTGCTTCAAATTATCCACTTTTGTCCCCGTACCAAAAAAGACCAAGGTAACATACCTGAATGACTGGCAGCCTTTTGCACTCACCTCAAAAATAAGCAAATACTTTGAAAGGCTGGTCAAGGATTACATCTGCAGCTTGCTACCACCCAAACTGGACCCCCAACAATTCGCTTACTGGCACAACTGATCGACAGGCGATGCAATAGCCACTGCTCTACATACAGTCCTTACACATCTGGAGAAGGAGGATGCGTATGTGAGAATGCTGTTCTTGGACTACAGTTCAGCATTCAACACCATAGTTCCATCCAGGCTTGACAAGAACCTCAGAGATCTGGGCCATGACCCTGTCTTGTGCAGCTGGATCCTGGACTTCCTGTCAGATCACTGGCAGATGATAAGAGTGGGCTCCCTCACCTCCATCCCTCTGACTCACAATAAAAGAGCCCCTCAGAGCTGTAGCTAACTACCCTCCTTTACCCCCTGTATACCCATGACTCTGTCACCACCACAGCTCTAATCTGTTAATTAAATTTGCTGACAACACTACATTGATCTCAAACAATAACGAGGTGACCAACAGGGAAGAAGTCATCTCTTCAACACAGTGGTGTCAAGAAAACAACTTCTCCCTTAATGTCACAGAAACAAAGGAGCTGGTTGTGGATTTCAGGAGGAATGGAGATGGGCTAACCCCTATTAACATCAATGGATCTGGGGTTGAGAGGGTAAACAGCTTTAAGTTCCTTGGCATCCACATCACCGAGGAACTCACGTGATCTGTACACACCAGCTGTGTGGTGAAAAAGGAACAATAGCACCTCTTTCACCTCAGTTGGTTGAGGAAGTTTGGTATGGGCCCCCAAATCCTAAGAACTTTCTATAGGGGCACAATTGAGAGCATCTGGAAAGGCTGTATCACTGCCTGGTATGGGAACTCTGCCTCCCTTAATTGCAGGACTCTGCAGAGAGTGGTGTGGACAGCCCAGTGCATCTGAAATTGTAAACTTCCCATAATTCAGGACACTTACAAGGACAGGTGTGTAAAAAGGGCCTGAAGGATCAGTGGCGACCCAAGTCATCCCAACCACAACCTGTTCCAGCTGCTACCATCCGGGAAACAGTACCGCGGCATAAAAGCCAGGAACAACAGGCTCTGGGACAGCTTCTTCCACCAGGGTGATTAACTCACATTGACTTGAGTGTATTCTATGTTACATTGACTGTTCTATTTATTATAAATTATTATAAATTACTATGATTGCACATTGCACATTTAGAGATGTAACGAAAAGATTTTTACTCCTTATATATGTGAAAGATGAAAGAAATAAAGTCATTTCAATTCAATATATATATGTTGATGCACAATGAACAGCATGCTAACTGCTTGCACATTGAACTAGTATGGAAACACCAATGATCCTCAATGGAAAACCTATAAAAAGTAGTGGAAACATCTCAGTCCATCACACAAATGCTCTCTTCATCACTGAGTACACCCACAAGGATCTGTGCCACAAGAAAACATCAAAGACCCCACCATCCAGGCCATGCTCATTTCTCACTGCTGCTATTGGCAAGGAGGTACAGAAGTCCAGGGTCCCACAAAATCAAGTTCAGGAACAGTCATTACCCTTTAACCATTAGGCTCCTGAACTAGCGTGGACAATTCCATTGACCCCAACTTTGAACTGATTCTGTAAACTTTGGACTCACTTTCAAGTACTCTACACCTCATGTACTTAATATTACTTATTTATTTATGATTTTTATGTATTTACACAGTTTCTCTTCTTTGCACTTTGGTTGTTTGTCTGTCTTTGTTTGTTTGTGGTTTTCCTTTGACTCCATTGTGTTTCTTTGCATCTACTATCAATGCCCACAAGAAAGTGACTCTCAGGGCAGTACATGGTGACATGTATATACTTTGATAATAAATTTTCTTTGAACTTTGACTTGTAATATCTAATTGACTGGATTATACTTTTCAACATTTTCACAAAACAGCTTTAAAAAAGTTATTGAATTCAATACAATTCGGAATCAGAATCAGACTCAGGTTTATTATCACTGGCAGGTGACGTGAAATTTGTTAACTTAGCAGCAGCAGTTCAATGCAATACATTATATAGAAGAGAAAAAAACATAAATAAGTAAATCAATTACAGTATATGTATATTGAATAGATTTTAAAAAGTGCCAAAATCAGAAATACTGTATATTAAGAAAAAACTGAGGTAGTGTCCAAGGGTTCAATGTCCATTTAGGAATCGGATGGCAGAGAAGAAGAAGCTGTTCCTGAATCACTGAGTGTGTGCCTTCAGGCTTCTGTACCTCCTACCTGATGGTAACAGTGAGAAAAGGGCATGTCCTGGGTGCTGAAGGTCCTTAATAATGGACACTGCCTTTCTGAGACACCGCTCCCTAAAGATGCCCTGGGTACTTTGTAGGCTAGTACCCAAGATAGAGCTGACTAGATTTACAACCCTCTGCAGCTTCTTTCGGTCCTCTGCTGTAGCCAGCACCACCACCCTCCCATACCAGACAGTGATGCAGCCTGTCAGAATGCTCTCTACGGTACATATGTAGAAGTTTTTGAGTGTATTTGTTGATGTGCCAAATCTCCTCAAACTTCTAATGAAGTATAGCTGCTATCTTGCTTTCTTTATAACTACATCAGTATGTTGGGACCAGGTTAGATCCTCAGAGATCTTGACACCCAAGAATTCTGATACCAATTACAGGGATAAGTTTAGGAGGTTCATATGACACATTCAGCATTTCCTGATGGACGGAACCTCACTGTTCCGGGTGAAAAGACCACTCTGTATGCTGAATGTGTAAGTATTTAATTGAGCTTTCTATATTTCTGGATGTCATCATGCCACATAAACCAATTCCAACTCTAAATGATGAGGCACTGCTGAAGCGAAGTGGCCGGTGGAAAGCAGCCAAAGCGTGAGTGGGCCAGTGAAGGAGTGGAGCTTTGAGGCTTTGACTCGAGAGGCTTCGATGAGAAGAGGCGGAGGACAAGCTAGCTCGCAGTTAGTTTTTACCATGCCTCCTGAGACGGTGATGTGCCTCTCATGTGAGATGTGGCAGTCTTGGAGGAACTCCCCTCTCCCGCAGAGTCACATCTGCCAGAAGTGCATACAGCTGGGCGATCTGGAAGACCGTGTAAGGAATCTGGAGCAGCAGCTAGATGATCTTCGACTCATAAGGGAGAATGAGGCAGTCATAGATGAGAGCTACAGGGAGGTAGTCACACCTAGGCTGTCGGAAGCAGGTCGTTGGGTGACAGTCAGAGGGGGGAAAACGAAGGTGAGCAGACAGGTAGTGCAGAGCACCCCTGTAGCCATTCCCCTGAATAATAAGTTTACCGTCCTGGATACTGTTGGCGGGGACGACCGACCAGGTGTGAGCCACGGTGGCAGGGCCTCCGGCACTGTGTCTGACCCTGTGGTGCAGAAGGGTGGGACAGAGAAGAGGAGAGCTCTCGTCATTGGAGACTCTATAGTCAGGGGAGCAGACAGGAGATTTTGTGGACATGAGAAGGACACCCGCATGGTTTGTTGCCTCCCGGGTGCCGGGGTCCGGGACGTCTCTGACCGGGTGCACGACATCCTGGTATGAGAGGGAAAGCAACCAGAAGTCGTGATGCATGTTGGGACCAATGACATAGGCAGGAAGAGGGATGAGGTCCTGAAGTGTGAGTTTCGGGAATTAGGCAGAAGGCTGAAGAACAGGACCTCAAGGGTGACGTTCTCAGGATTGCTGCCAGTGCTACGTGACAGAGATGGTAAGAATTGGAGGAGATGGCAGTTGAATGCGTGGCTGAGGAGTTGGTGCAGGGAGCAGAGTTTTAGATTTTTAGATCATTAGGATCTCTTCTGGGGAAGGTGGAACCTGTACAGATTGGATGGGTTGCACCTGAACTAGAGGGGGAGCAATATCCTTGCAGGTAGGTTTGCTAGCATGGTTCGGGAGGGTTTAAACTAATTTGCGAAGTGGATGGGACCCAGAGCGATAGAGCAGTGAAAGAAGTGCATGGAGTAAAGCCAGATCTAACATACAGAGAGGCTTTGAGGAAAGAGAAGCAGAATAAACGGTGTAAAGACAGTAAGGTAGAAGGGCTGAAATGTGCGTACCTCAATGCAAGAAGCATCAGGAACAAAGGTGATGAACTGAGAGCTTGGATACATACATGGAATTATGATGTAGTAACCATTACAGAGACTTGGCTGGCACCAGGGCAGGAATGGATTCTCAATATTCCTGGATTTCAGTGCTTCAAAAGGGCTAGAGAGGGCAGAAAAGGGGGAGGAGGGGTGGCATTACTGGTCAGGGATACTATTGCAGCTACAGAAAGGGTGGGTAATGTAGCAGGATCCTCTTTTGAGTCAATATGGGTGGAAGTCAGGAACAGGAAGGGAGCAGTTACTCTGCTGGGGTACTTATAGGCCCCCTGGTAGCAGTAGAGATGCAGAGGAGCAGACTGGGAAGCAGAGTTTGGAAAGGTGCAAAAATAACAGGGTTGTTATCATTGGTGACTTTAACTTCCCTAATATTGATTGGCACCTGATTAGTTCCAAGGGTTTAGATGGGGCAGAATTTGTTAAGTGTGTCCAGGATGGATTCCTGTCACAGTATGTGGACAGGCTGACCAGGGGGAATGCCATACTAGATCTAGTACTAGGTAATGAACTGGGTCAGATCACACATCTCTCAATGGGTGAGCACCTGGGGGACAGTGACCACCGCTCCCTGGCCTTTATAATTATCATGGAAAAGGATAGAATCAAAGAGGACAGGAAAATTTTTAATTGAGGAAAGGCAAATTATGAGGCTATAAGGCTAGAACTTGCGGGTGTGAATTGGGATGATGTTTTTGCAGGGAAATGTACTATGGACATGTGGTCGATGTTTAGAGATCTCTTGCGAGATGTAAGGGATAAATTTGTCCCAGTGAGGAAGATAAAGAATGGTAGGGTGAAGGAACCATGGGTGACAAGTGAGGTGGAAAATCTAGTCAAGTGGAAGAAGGCAGTATACATGAGGTTTAGGAAGCAAGGATCAGATGGGTCTATTGAGGAATATAGGGTAGCAAGAAAGCAGCTTAATAAGGGACTGAGAAGAGCAAGAAGGGGGCATGAGAAGGCCTTGGCGAGTAGGGTAAAGGAAAACCCCAAGGCATTCTTCAATTATGTGACGAAAAAAAGAATGACAGGAGTGAAGGTAGGACCGATTAGAGATAAAGGTGGGAAGATGTGCCTGGAGGCTGTGGAAGTGAGCGAGGTCCTCAATGAATACTTCTCTTCGGCATTCACCAATGACAGGGAACTTGATGATGGTGAGGACAATATGAGTGAGGTTGATGTTCTGGAGCATGTTGATATTAAGGGAGAGGAGGTGTTGGAGTTGTTAAAATACATTAGGACAGATACGTCCCCGGGCCCTGACGGAATATTCCCCAGGCTGCTCCACAAGGCAAGGGAAGAGATTGCTGAGCCTCCGGCTAGGATCTTTATGTCCTCGTTGTCCACAGGAATGGCACCAGAGGATTGGAGGGAGGCGAATGTTGTTCCCTTGTTCAAAAAAGGTAGTAGGGATAGTCCGGGTAATTATAGACCAGTGAGCCTTACGTCTGTGTTGGGAAAGCTTTTGGAAAAGATTCTTAGAGATAGGATCTTTAGGCATTTAGGGAATCATGGTCTGATCAGGGACAGTCAGCATGGCTTTGTGAAGAGCAGATCGCGTCTAACAAGCCTAATAGAGTTCTTTGAGGAGGTGAAAAGGCATATAGATGAGGGTAGTGCAGTGGATGTGATCTATATAGATTTTAGTAAGGCACTTGACAAGTTTCCACACGGTAGGCTTATTCAGAAAGTTAGAAGGCATGGGATCTAGGGAAGTTTGGCCAGGTGGATTCAGAATTGGCTTGCCTGCAGAAGGCAGAGGGTGGTGGGGGAGGGAGTACATTCAGATTGGAGGATTGTGACTAGTGGTGTCCCACAAGGATCTGTTCTGGGACCTCTACTTTTCGTGATTTTTATTAACGACCTGGATGTAGGGGTGGAAGGGTGGGTTGGTAAGTTTGCAGACGACACAAAGGTTGGTGGTGTTGTAGATAGTGTAGAGGATTGTCAAAAATTGCAGAGAGACATTGATAGGATGCAGAAGTGGGCTGAGAAGTGGCAGATGGAGTTCAACCCGGAGAAGTGTGAGGTGGTACACTTTGGAAGGATAAACTCCAAGGCAGAGTACAAAGTAAATGACAACATACTTGGTAGTGTGGAGGAGCAGAGAGATCTCGAGGTACATGTCCACAGATCCCTGAAAGTTGCCTCACAGGTGGATAGGGTAGTTAAGAAAGCTTATGGTGTGTTAGCTTTCATAAGTCGAGGGATAGAGTTTAAGAGTCGCGATATAATGATGCAGCTCTATAAAACTCTGGTTAGGCCACACTTGGAGTACTGTGTCCAGTTCTGGTCACTTCACTATAGGAAGGATGTGGAAGCATTGAAAAGGGTACAGAGGAGATTTACCAGGATGCTGCCTGGTTTAGAGAGTATGCATTATGATCAGAGATTAAGGGAGCTAGGGCTTTACTCTTTGGAGAGGAGAAGGATGAGAGGAGACATGATAGAGGTGTACAAGATAATAAGAGGGATAGATAGAGTGGATAGCCAGCGCCTCTTCCCCAGGGCACCACTGCTCAATAAAAGAGGGCATGGCTTTAAGGTAAGGGGTGGAAAGTTCAAGGGGGATATTAGAGGAAGGTTTTTTACTCAGGGAGTGGTTGGTGCATGGAATGCACTGCCTGAGTCAGTGGTGGAGGCAGATACACTAGTGAAGTTTAAGAGACTACTAGACAGGTATATGGAGGAATCAAAGGTAGGGGCTTATATGGGAGGCAGGGTTTGAAGGTCGGCACAACATTGTGGGCCGAAGGGCCTGTACTGTACTGTACTATTCTATGTTCTATGTAAGACAGTATGGCAGTAAGGCTTTGCTTGAAACTGAGAATTCTTTACTGTAGGATTAACTATTGTCGATGTTTGCATATTTCAGAGCATTCCTATAATTCAGAAATATTCATAAAGCGGTGAAACTATATGAATTTTAATTAAAGACTTCTTTAAATAATTAAATCTATTTCGCTATACTTAATTAATTAAAATAATATGGTTTACTATAAACTTATTGCAGCTTGCTAATGCTTATTCCAGGGAATACGCCCATTGATCTCTGTCAGGCATCTCCCAGAAAATTCCAGACCAACATGATTCAATAGCTTAAGAAGCAATGATATAGTGGAGTATTACAAATGCTAGCTGGATCACACAATTTTTTTACTTGGTTTTTACCTCTCAGATATTCATCCAGCAGCACCTTTTGTATCTTCAACCGGTTCTGCATTCACTTAAGAAACAGATTCTTCCAGCTATACCAACAAGTTAAACATCTTTCCATTTCCTGGATGCAGCCAGCTTTTCCATGCTTACTTTATAAAACTGACTTAGTTTAGTTTCCAGCTTTGTATAATCAAATAGATTTTCTTCCTGTTTTACTACCACAAATTGATTTCAGAGGGTTCTAATACGTACAAATATGATTTGCATCTGCTGCAAAGAAATGTAAATGATCTTCCAGTTTGAATTAGATTTGGAACTAATTACATATTCTCCCATAACAAATATTGTCACTTTGTAAGGGAACATTCAGTGTGAAAATTATTCTTACATTGTTGGAGTGCATAAATCACTTCTAATCGATTAATCTTTGGGTGAAAATAACAGATAATATAATGTTGCTCAATCTATCAGCACAGTATTTTCACTCATTCAGTACTAATCAAAATTTCAAAATAGATTATGCATCATAATATTATCAGTCCTAGCATGTTTTGCTAAGCTCAGTGATAGTGGAGAGTATGTGGTCTTACACTTTGCCTGAAGCAGTCATTTGATTATACGAAGAGAAATGCATGACCTGGACCGCACCAATATGATGCATCAAACTGTTTTACAAGAATGGCTAGCTACAAATCAATAAGGTAGAACACTGCTTTATGCTGTCTTTTCCCAAAATATTGAGCTCCCAGTCCTCAGCCAGAAGTGCATTAAAGGTGAGGTGAGGAAGAAAGTGTATTTAATGAGCTGCAAACTACCTATAACTGTTGACAGGCCTGCACCAAACCACCTGCGCAATCTGCTGACAGGTCTGCACCAAACCACTTGTGCAACCTCTTCATAAGGGACCAATGAGTTCAGAACTTCAACATTAAGTCCAAAAATTGTTGGCCAGACTTCATGGTTGGCTGAAAAATTGACAGCTGGCAAAACCATCTCTCCAAGCTTTATTAGGTGACAACCAACTTTGATCCCTGATCCTTAAATAATAATTTATTAAAGCTGGCTTGTCCCAATGCACTCAATTGAATACATTTACCATTCCTGTCTCTGGTCTAATTGGGCAAAGATTCAGCTGGCAGACTTTCCAGAGCTGAAATCTGCACTGTAAGAGAAAAGAAGCCACAATTAGGTTCTCCACCTCTGAAGATGAGATGGAAGACTTACTGAAGTGATTTTGATTCTGTGATGCATTTAACAGCAATAAGACAAGATAAGGCAAAATTTGTTAATAAACTGTTGTGCTTTGATCTTTGAGCAACAAAGTAGGCTGAATTTGAAAGCTGCTAATTTCATAATAATTTAATAAGGGATTAAATAAAAATATTGGAACAAAATAATGAAATGGCAAGCAATATGTATTAAGCCCGACTAAGTGAAAGAATGTTTTGGGTTTATGCCCAGAAATTAAGTTATTTTGCCTGTTGGAGCCTGACAAACTTGCTACTGATTTTCAAAATTCCCCATAGTGTAGTAAACTTTTATCTGCTGCACCACTGATATGCAGATGTTGAAATATACATCAGTATCCTGTCATATTAATACTTAACTGACACAGGAAACAGTAAATATTTTTAATTAGTCCTATTTTCAGGTTCAAGGATTGTGTGAGTTTCAGCTGAACCAAATTACTTAGCATGGCAACTATCTGCTTTAACAAGCTCCTTAACTGCTAGCCAAGTTTGCTTTTGTGCCATCTGTTCAAGTGCAAAGATCTAAATGGCACCATTTCTGATTGAAGTGTGTGCGTAGAACCTCCAGAAAGATTTGTTCGTTACGGGGTTTATCAACACCAAAGGAATTCAATGACTTGTTGAGAATATGTTATGCAAACATGGCCATTAAATATCTGTCGAAGTGTTCTTCAACATGAGTAACTGAAACACTGAATACTCAAAGAATCGCTAGAATGCTTTTAGTAAATTACTCAGGCAGCTGATAAATTGAAAAATAATTACACCGATTATTTTTTTCCCAGTCAGAGCATCCTTTCTAATGTTCTAGCAGGCAATTTCTTTTTAAGCTTTGAATGTAAATTATAAACCAGTTTTTGATAACAGATTAAAAGAATTTATTCCCACTGTTGACAACAATATAAATATATCAAGTGACTTCATGGTCATGAGTTTATCCTGAAGCTTAAGCATTTTAAAATCTTTCATACAACAACTCTAGTTTCACCACAGTGTTTAATCTGTGCAGTGAGTTGCCATTGCAAGTGGAAAGATGTACTTCTAAGTATGCTAATGTGATCTAATAAATGATAATATAATAGGCACTGAGAGTATAAACTATTAAAGCAGAGATTAACATCAAAGCTAATTGATTAAACGTTAAGTTTTGTTATGTTTGACTCTTACTTGTTTGTACTTTCTAAATGAAGAATGGCAATTTTATTTGGAAAAGTACAAATGCTTCTGACCATTGTTTAAGGTGGCCTATTTTTAAACATTTAGGTTGTTTTAAGCTTGAAATCTCTTATTTTCAATACCTTTTGAAGGAATTATAAAACAAAAAAATTAGTCAGATATTGTGGTTGACCAGGTACTAATTACAGCATACAGTATGACATTTAAAGAAAATATTTAACACATATTTTCAAAATATTTAACACACAAATCTGTGAAAAGTTTAGGTTTGCGTCATGTCATGTGATTCCCCCGTTACTCTATGGAAAATACAAACTTTGAGGGAGTACTGATTCACGGACACAGACTTTAGTGCTTCTTTGCTTAATCCACAGATAAGGGAATCCTGAAGCTGCGTCCCTTTTACCATCGGTATGCTGTACAGTCATAGAGGTGAGGGCCTCCATTGGTCAGAGTTTCCCACGGATATTGCATCCTAGCTGTCTAGATATGCAAGCCAGGGCAGTGCGATATGGACAGTAAGCTGTTGTCCATGTAGCAGGCTCCCCCGCCCCCCCCCCCATGCAATTCACAAACCCAAAGAAGCAGCAGAGACCACTACAGTTTGGTACCAGCAGCATTGCAGGAGTTGCCAGTCAGCCTTGAACTCAATGTAGGACTGCCTTAAGGACTCCAGCCATGGATTTTTCCCTCGAGTTTTACTCCTCAAGCCTTCTCCATTGACTGGGTATAGCCACAAGACAGCAGAGGTTTGAGGTCAGAGTTTTCCCTCTCCTCAATGAGCTGCCAACCTCGGCTGATGAGCCCCATCTTCCTGAAGTAACTTGTTTTAAGCTGCCAGTAACCCATTTTTGTCCCTTCTGCTGTCAATAGAAGTGGTTCCACTGGGCTTAGTATTTAAGCCACAAATGAAGGCCAAGAACTGGACTTGGTTTTCAGAGACTATTTGAGGCACACACCATTGGTAGTGTTTACTAGGTAGTGGGAGTTTGACTCCATTACCACCGCCTGTCATGGTCTGGTCCGTGAAGTCCTCATTTCGGTTCATCGATCCTTATTCTAGGTTTTCCCGTTTTCCCTTGTCCTGTTGTGTGCCTTAATTGAGGCATATGATTCTCATTTTGGGCTGGCTACATAAATAGCTTCTGGGTTCAGCTTCATTTGCTGGACTGTTCTCCCACCTTCCCCTTCCTTCTGAAGCCTCGCATGCTACCTTCGCCTGTGTCCTCGCCTGTAACACCGTCAGGTTCAACCACCAGGGCAAGAGCGGGGCTTGCTGTGTCTAGGTAAAGAACTGTCTTTCGTTGTTTGGAACTGTCTCTTTGTGTCCTCACCTTCGCTAGGTAGGTCCGGCTGTTTGCCACTACCTTGAGTTGGGAATTGTCTGTGTCCACACCTTCACTAGGTAGGTCCGGCTGTTTGCCACTACCTTGAGTTGGGAATTGTCTGTGTCCACACCTTCGCTAGGTAGGTCCAGCTGTTTGCCGTAACCTTGAGTGGAGATCTGTCTCTCAGTGTAGGGTATATGAGTCCCGGCCCTACATCCTGCTCCCTAGGAGGGGTCCTGACTCTGTGTAGAGCCCCGACCCCAAGTCCTGTTCCCAAGGAGGGGTCCTGGCTCGGTGTTCTGTGTTCCTGTTCTCCCTCGACCAAGTCCAGGCTTCATGTTCTCATCCTGTCCATGTGCCTCGCCCAGCTCAGTGCTGGGGTTCCCTCGTCCTGTGCTGGGGTTCCCTCGTCCTGTCCAGGAGTCTCACGTCCAGTCCTGTTGCCACTCCTCAACCTGTAGCCACGTCTTGTCCTTGCCTAAATCCGATGTCCGAGCCCGAGTCAAGACCCAGGTTCCGGGTCCCTGTCCAGTCTCTGGCTCGGAGTCCTTGTCCAGGTTCCAAGTTCCTAGTTTCTCGTCCAGGTCCCGCTTTCCTAGTCTAGTCCTACCCCAGGCCCTGTATCCTAGCCTCATCCAGAGCCTGTGTCTTGCCCAGCGTCATTTATTCCCCACTTCCCTTGCTTGCTTGACACACCTAGTCCTGTTCCTAATACTTCAGTGTCTGTGTCTTGCATTTGGGTCCGCTACCAGCACCCCCATATGACACCCCCTGCTATAACAACCTTAAGGAACCTTAAGGAAGTCATAAAGCATGGAAACATGCCTTTTCCCAAACCTGTTCATATCAACCATTGTCTACCTCCTAATTCTACATTCGTAAACTGCAGTGCCAGGTGTAAGTCATGTTAAAACAAATTCTGAGACACAAGTGAGTGCAAGTACTGGAATGTGGAGCAAGAAACAACCTGGAAAGGCCATGAGAGCAGAAAAGGGGAAAACAAAGAGTGTGAGGGTCACCAGAATGAGGGAAATAAAAAAAGAGATGGGAGTATAGTGGTGTTGTATAAAGGGGAATGGTTACTAGAAGTTAGAGAAATCAATATTCATGCCTTAAGTCTTGTTACACTGACTTCTGCCTCTTTCCTTTCCAGTTCCCAATGAAGAGTCTTGACTCAAAATGTCTGTTCATTTCTATAAGTGTTGCTTGATCTGCTAAACTTATTCAAAATTTTGCATGTATTGCTCAGTGTGCTGATTGTATTAGGGAGTATTCTGTAGTTATGTGAACATAGCAAATATTAATTCAAACAAAAACCAGGATTACCTCACCAGGCGCCCTTCCTCCTTCCCTTTCTTCTATGGTCCACTCTCCTCTCCTATCTGATTGCTTCTTCTCCTGCCCTTGACCTTTCCCACTCATTTGGCTTCACCTATCAGCTTCCAGCTAGCCTCCTTCTCTTCCCCCTTCCCCTTTCCTTCTCAGTCCTAGAGAAGGGTCTCAGCCTTAAATGTTGACTGTTTATTCATTTCCACAGGTGGTGCCTGACCTGCTGAGTTCCTTCAGCACTTCTTGTGTGCTGCTTTGGATTTCCAGCATCTGCAGATTTTCTCATGTTCAGTTCTTATTGTAAATGTAAATAAGTTCAGAAAGCTTTCATTTGGCTTTCCGTATTTTTTTTAAGTTACAAGCAATAAATTGAAGTTAAAAACACAGACTAAGAGATTGCATAAGCAAGAGTCAAACATTAAGGGAATGGGGTTGTGTTGATTGGTTTGCATCAAACCAGGCAACATTTTCACAATTGTGACTTGAATGCAATCTGGCACACCAGACGGATGTTGTCACTTGGCATATCAAACATGGTCAAATGTATTGGCAATCAATAGATTTTGTATGCATCCAATATTTGTGCAACCAGAGACAACCCTAACAATATTAATTTTTGGTGTCTGACTCTCAGTGATAAAAAAAAGTTTAACATATTCTTATTAATTAGTTACTCCCAAAGGTGTTTGGATCTTCAGAGATGTCTTAGCAATTATAATGTGCTTCCACCATTTGTCAACCCAAAGTATTGAAGTAAGCAATGTCATTGGAACTATTGAAATTATTTTGAATAATTACTGGGTTTGTGAGTGTAAGGGGGTTTCTTTTTTTTATGTCACCGCGTGTCTAATTAAAATGGCTTCTTTGTTATATTATAATTGAAAGGGCATCTTTGTTATGTTAACTGCTGAAAAAGTCTTCCCACTAGTATTTTGTTTTGGATTATCTATTGATAAGAGGTTGATGAACCAATTAGGATAGTTGTTATGCTCTTGGTATATCTGTAAGATATTGTATGCGTGAGGTTTTGGGGCAGAAGGCAGGAGAGAGAGACAGAGGATGGACCAGGTGCTGTGAGTCCGCTAACAGGGTCAGACCCCGAGCGGGGCGTTCGGCGAGAAGAGGAGACGGAGACAGACTCGTGTGGAGCATCTGGTCATCCACCATTGTTGGTCCCAGGCAGCCAGTCTAGGCGATCTGAGGGGTCGCAGGGTGAAGAAGAAGGGTCCTGACCTCCAACTGTTTGTGCACGAAGAGATTGAACTTTGATAAGTGTGGCACCTTTTATTTTCCTTTTATATTTTATTCTCTATTAATTATATAGTTCCAGTAATATCTTTAAACTGTAAATCATTTAATCGTATCTGGTGTATTGTCTGTTATTTGGACGGGGTGGGTTACATCACACAGCATCCACACAAACTGATTCCCCAGTTTGGTGGGGCCGAGGACTGTTTCCCTAGACGACAGCGAGCCGAGTGACCCAGAGGCTGGCCAGGGGGGCTACATGAGTCTCTACCAAGAGAGTCTCCAGAATCATGTCTGCTTGTTGTACTGAATAAAGACTTCTATATTACCAGTTTCAGAGATCGTGACTTCAACCACAATCACAACAGATTGCCATATATAAAATTTAAAACCTTTTCTCATTGAGGTGCTTGAATCCACTTTTGCCACTGATTGGCAATACAAATAGTTCTATTGAGCTACACAACATGGAAACAGAACCAACAGCACAACAAGTTTGGTGGTGGTACAGAGGCTTACTGGTTAGCACAAGCTTTACAGTACAGGTGACCTGGGTTCATTTCCCGACACTGCCTGTAAGGAGTTTCTGCGTTCTTCCCATGACGATGTCTGTTTCCTCCGAGTGCTCCGGTTTCCCCCCACAGTCCAAAGATGTACCAGTTAGGAGGCTAATTGACAATTGTGAATTGTCCCGTGATTAGGATAAGATTAAATTGGGGGACCGGCTAGGTGGCATGGCTCGAGGGGCTGGAAGGGCTTACTCTGTGCTGTATCACAATCAATGAATAAATAAATACACAAGTAGGTAGATAGACAGTTAGATAAATAAATAGATAGATAGATAAACAAGCAAATAAATAAATAAATAGAAGTCCATGACGGCCATCAGCCACCCATTTGCACCAGCACTACACAAAGCCTATTTTATTCTCCTCACCTTCTCCTCCCATGAACTCATCTTAGATTCTTCCTCTTAATTACGCATTGGGAGCCATATAGACAGAGGAACCAACTAATCTAGCAATATGTACAGTTTTGTGACCTAGGAGCAAATTTGGAACACAGGGGATACCTACATGACAACAGGAAAAGCATGCAAACTATACATGGACAGTACCCATTGTCCGGATTGAACTGAGGTCATTATGAGGCAGTGGCTCTGCTAACCATTATTCTGTTGTGAAAAATGTTGCCTCTCTATATTGTAAGTACTGTGAAATATAGGAATATATATGAGGGTAATTAAGCATACTTCTGAAGACATCACTTGGCTTGTTTGGGGCAGCGCTGCCTCCAAGGAAATATTTAATTTAGGCTTGGAGATTGCTTTTGATTTGGCTTCTCTTAAACAAACCAAAAGTTTGTTTTTGAGAATTTACCAGAAGTCAGTGCAATTAATTAAAAGACTGATGTTCATAAGAACTCTGTTTATAGATAGTTTCAGGTTTGTTATGTATGTATGTTAAACTTGTCATTTTTTTCTCAGTTGATTAACTATTCACTTCTAAATGTACTTAGATTAGAATATTTAACCATCTGAAGCCAGCTGAAACATCATGTCATACTTCCATCCATCAACAGGAGAGGGAAAAGTGAGTGGTGTTGTAATTTCAGAGCTGCTGTTAATCAACTCAATGGTCAGGCAAAGATATATACTGCAAGATGCATTCTTCTGTCCCTGGTTCTGAGTAAGCTTGTTGTGGATTCAGTTCAATGTGAAAATAAACAAGGTTAACATGTTTTACATTACAAAATTATTGCAAAATGCTTTTTAAAAGTTTCACTGAAGGTAATATGTCCTAATTCTGGATGAGCAGTATATCGTGAATAAGCTATTGTATCATGCAATGCACCTGACCAAGGAGGAATTTATAATTCCTGCAACATTTCTTGTCTAAGAACAGAAGTTCTGGGGCCCAGTTACCATGGCGAAACAACAATTAAATGTGTGAAATAATGTTTCTGAGGCATTTAAGTGCTAATTCAATAGAACCCCATTAAACATACAGCCTTTTATTGTTTGGGAAAATTTCAGATTGGATTGAGGATCCCTCTCCTGATAGGAGACATAACAAGAAGCATGTTTGCTTTTGCAAGCATCTTCATCTGCACATTAAGAGCACAGCACATAACATTTTTATCTAAAAGAGTACCCAACTGCAGGAAATTTTGCAAAGAAAGTTGATCATTTTGCAAAATAATGCCCACAGGCTTGAAATTGTGAGTCAGAAGGTGTTATAGGTAGTAAACTTTCAATCTTTATTTTATCTTCGATCTGCCTAGTCAATGCTTTCATGACTGGATTTACTACAGATGGAGGTGTATATTTTTTTTTTCTGTTTTATTTATCTGAGTGGTACTATTTACAAAATTGCCAATGCCAGTTTCTAGTGGAGAAGTATTTCTTCTCTTTTGAGGTGGGCAAACTTCATACAGAGAGCACAAGATGTTAGGATAGGAGGCTGGACCTGTGAGGTGGCAACTCTACCAGCCATGCGATAGAGACCCATATATCTCTACAAAAATCAGTGCCACAGCCTCAGCAACTGTTGCTTAAAAGTGCTACTGGAATAAGTATGGAAAAAGCATGTCAGCAACATGTATATAAATGTAAGTCGGTCAGAAGTTTAGAGATGCATCACTGATCAGGAACACTTTCTATCAGCAAAGCTTGCGAAGTAGACAAGCACAGAATTCAGCATTTGCATAGTCTGCTTGCAGCGGAGTTTTAATTTTTATGATTGCAGCTTTTGACAAATAATGTCAATAACTCTTTTGAAACATTTGTAAAGGAATATCTCAAAGCATTGCAATTGCTAAGATAAACATGTGTCCATTTGCTGGTCATGAATGAACAGGACGACCATTTGCAAAGCAATCCAGAAAAAGGACACCTAGTGAATGTAACTGGTTAGTGGACCTCGTAAAGAAATTATGACCAGTAGTGGATACAGGGAACAATTTTGTTCCTCTGGGCCCATGGAACCAAATAAATATTTTCACTTTAATTTACCAAACTTATCTTTTTGGGTTTGGCCTAGGGTTGCGGGCCAGAAGACAATACCATCCACAGGGTTAGATCATGGTTTAGAACACCAGACCAGGTCAGGGTTGTTTCATCAAAGCTTCTCCTTAAAAGGATACTGCTAAATTCCTGCCTGCACTTTAGAACTGTAGTCACCCACATTCTGGTAGGAAGGTGCTTCCTATACTTATGCAAAGCATAGTTCAAATCATTCTTCCAATCAAGGAATGAAGATCCTCTAGATTCAAGTTGATTTGTCACATGTACATCGAAACATTCAGTGAAATGCGTCATTTTGCGAGGGTTTGGCAGGGGCAGCCCACAAGTGTTGCCACACATCCCAGCATCAACAAAACATGCCCACAGTGCTCGGCTGAACAACACAAAGCACAATGACATAGAACAGAACAGGCAGCAAAACGACAACAAACTAAGTCCCCATTCCTCTCTCCCATCCACACACATACAACATAATGCAGCATCTCCAAGTTTGCGGATGACACGAAGCTGGGTGGCAGTGTTAGCAGTGAGGAGGATGCTAGGAGGATGCAGGGTGACTTGGATAGGTTGGGTGAGTGGGCAAATTCATGGCAGATGCAATTTAATGTGGATAAATGTGAAGTTATCCACTTTGGTGGCAAAAATAGGAAAACAGATTATTATCTGAATGGTGGCCAATTAGGGAAAGGGGAGGTGCAAGGAGACCTGGGTGTCATTATACACCAGTCATTGAAAGTGGGCATGCAGGTACAGCAGGCGGTGAAAAAGGCGAATGGTATGCTGGCATTTATAGCGAGAGGATTCGAGTACAGGAGCAGGGAGGTACTACTGCAGTTGTACAAGGCCTTGGTGAGACCACACCTGGAGTATTGTGTGCAGTTTTGGTCCCCTAATCTGAGGAAAGACATCCTTGCCATAGAGGGAGTACAAAGAAGGTTCACCAGATTGATTCCTGGGATGGCAGGACTTTCATATGAAGAAAGACTGGATGAACTGGGCTTGTACTCGTTGAAATTTAGAAGATTGAGGGGGGATCTGATTGAAACGTATAAAATCCTAAAGGGATTGGACAGGCTAGATGCAGGAAGTTCCCAATGTTGGGGAAGTCCAGAACGAGGGGCCACAGTTTGAGGATAGAGGGGAAGCCTTTTAGGACCCAGATTAGGAAAAACTTCTTCACACAGAGAGTGGTGAATCTGTGGAATTCTCTGCCACAGCAAACTGTTGAGGCCAGTTCATTGGCTATGTTTAAGAGGGAGTTAGATATGGCCCTTGTGGCTACAGGGGTCAGGGGGTATGGAGGGAAGGCTGGGGCGGGGTTCTGAGTTGGATGATCAGCCATGATCATAATAAATGGTGGTGCAGGCTCGAAGGGCCGAATGGCCTACTCCTGCACCTATTTTCTATGTTTTCTATGTTTTCTATAACCCCACGTTAATCTGTATTCTTTGGCCTCCAGCAGACCTGGATTCGGCCTCAGAAAATCAGATGTGGGCAAGCAGACACTGAGTGTTCATTTACCCCAGTGGATACACAGAGATTCACAGACACTGGGATCCAGCCAACGGGCCTTGGCTTCTGAGCTTATCATTGCAATATCATGGAGTAGGTCATCGCATTAAGGTGGATCTATGCGTAAATTATTGAAAATGAAGCACAGATGTACTACTTCCAGACTCATAAATGGTGATGAGCAGGGAGAACACTAGGGGCTAAGTGATACAGTTTAAGGGAATGTAATCCAAAAAGAAGCTGGAGAATTTACAATAAAATGCCAATGAACCCAGGATACCCCAAGAACTGGAACATGAAAGGGTTGTGCTGAAGTAAATGGGGGGATATTGAAGTCTGCGTTGGAACATTGTGGGGAAAATGTCCTTAATTACTGTGAGTATCAGCAGTAAGATAGGGGATATAGGTGAGTGAAGCAGCGTTAGTAGGATGTATGGTAAAGGTGAATAAGAGACTCTTCTGAGACTTTTCATTGCATTAAGGAAATGTCGTTCTTCTTGGCTGGGAGCATTGCAGATGGTAAGACATCAGCTTGATTTGAAATTTTGAACACATTGCAGAACATCAATGTGAAGATGATATCAAAGATAATTTGTATCAAGAGTGTCAGGTAGAATTTGCAAGGTGATGCAGAATCGACAATTAGCTCATTTGACTCTTGGTGAAAAAGATTAATTGCATATCTCTGAGAAAACCAAGTTTATGTGATTAAATTCACATATTTCAAGGAGACCTCAAATATAACAAAATATGCAGATATTATTAATCAGGATTCTGATTCTGAATCAGTAATAAGTGGGAAATAATGAATGGTAAATTTCAAAAGGTAAAACAATCAAATGCTACAATCAAATTTTACTGTTTAGTGATTGTTCATGTTTATTGGACTGAATAACAGAAACCTTGCCATCTGGAGAACCATTTCAGTTCCTATGAACTTGAATTTCTGTAATGCCGTCTGTGGTATTTCCCTATAAATTAAGAAAATAGAGTATTGAGAGACCATGACTCCTGTAATGAGGACTTGCTATTTCTGTGGTATAGAAATACCTGATAGCACTGGAAAAAATTGACTCTGATGACTCCAGATCTTCTGCCAGACACATGCAAAGCATGTATTTTACAAATGTTATTTATAGTGTTCAAGGTGCTATTTGCTAGTAACAGAGGCAGTGTAGATTGCAACAGACTGTCAGCCTCCACGTCTATACCACAGCATTAGACTGGAACTGATTTTGTAACACTTGACTGAGCCAGAAATTACATCAAGGTTAATTTTAACTGGTAAGCTGGTGAAACACTTCCACTCACAGAATGTATATTTTTACCCTCCACACAGTCAGAAGTTTTTGAAGTTGGAGTGAGTTTCCAACTGTCTGTTTACCAACTCATAACCTTGTCTCTAATATGGGAATTACAGATGTAGCCACAACTGTGTTCATCCATCTCCAGGTCAGCTTTGTTTTATTCCTATTGGTCAACCAACCATAGCCACTCTGACTGCAGTTACAATCACATCTTCCCATTTCCACGATAGCTATCCCTGCACAAAAACAATGAAAAATATATTTGTGTTTTATCACTGTGCTGTAAATAAGCCGAGAAACTGGAAGGATGTTTCATTGGAACATTAAATTTGCTGAATAAATCATTAAAGAATGAATGATCTCACAAAATGCACAATGAAATCATGTTAAATAAACTAATTCACTAATGTAGATAATGAAATTGCATCTACATACTTCCCTTTTTAACATTATGCTTTACATACATACATGATTAAATTAACTGCAATCATTCAATCCCAGTTACGTTTGTTATTATACTTACACTTCCCATCAACTGCAACCTCTTGAATTTGTGGTTTCAGGTTTTGCATTTTTATAAAAACCTGATAGCCGTTCAGTGTTTTCAGGAAATCCAAGCCTGACCAAATAGATTTACAGAGAAAAGAAATAGATGTTTGAAATGCAATGGACAGGTAAGAAAAGAGAACTTGGTATGAGTGGTGGTGAGGACTTAACAAATAAAGTGCTGGTTTAGGTAGTGTTAACACTCAAAGATATGAAAGAGAGCTACCAAATTGAAATTATATGGCTTCATCAATCAAAGACTATTTCAATTCTCTTTGTTGTGTTACTGGTATAATGTTCATTCTTCTGCCTTTCTAGCCACCTGACGGAGATTGGGAAAAAAAGTTTGATTCATTAAGGCAAAGATTTTTGTTATATATTCATTTACTGAAAATACTTCTTACAACATTGGAGGTCATTCAGTCCATTTGTCAATGCTAGCAATCATCAATTCCATTCTATGTCTCTTTATTTCACTGCCCCCTACAACTTTTTAATCTCTCACATGCCCACCAACTCTCCTTTGATTCTTTTCCCAAAAGGTCTTTTACAAAAGCCAACTAACCTGCCTTCACAGCTTGTGGAATGTGGGAGGAAATCAGAAGAGCTGAAAGAAAACTATGTGATAATGGGAAACATGTATTCTCCACATTCAAGTCTGAATTGAACCCAAATTGTTAAAGCTTTGTGGCAGCACTATACTGTACATCTTTATATCTCTCCATACAGAAATTTTATTTTTTTCCTTTGTTCGGTTTTGATACAGCAAACAAGGGAGTTCCAGGATTTTAAAAAAATCATTGATAAAGGACTTACAATTTCAGATCAGGATGGTATGTGACTCAGAGAGGAGTCTTAAAGTGGGTATGCTCCCATCTTCTTCATGCAGCAGTCTTCAATCAAAATTATTTTTAGTATACCAGGTGTTGTCAGAGTGCTTAGTGAAATAGCTGCAATGCATCTTGTAGACGGTACATACTGTGCACTGGAGGTTGTGGAAGGAATTATTATTTAGGGGAGTTAATAAACTGCTAGATCCTGATACAGTTCAAAATTTTGAGAGTTGTTGATTTTGCACTCATCTAGGTGAGTGATGAGTACTCCATCTCGCACCCGAGTTTTTCATTGTAGATGGTAAGAAAGGCCTTGGTGTACTGTGCAGTCACTACAATAGTCATAGACATAGTCATACTTTATTGATCCCAGGGGAAATTGGTTTTCATTACAGTTGCACCATAAATAATAAATAGTAATAAAACCATAAATAGTTAAATAGTAATATGTAAATTAAGCCAGGAAATAAGTCCAGGACCACCCTATTGGCTCAGGGTGTCTGACCCACCAAGGGAGGAGTTGTAAAGTTTGATGGCTACAGGCAGGAATGACTTCCTATGATGCTCTGTGTTGCATCTCGGTGGAATGAGTCTCCAGCTGAATGTACTCCTGTGCCCAACCAGTACATTATGTAGTGGATGGGAGACGTTGTCCAAGATGGTATGCAACTTGGACAGCATCGTCTTTTCAGACACCACCGTCAGAGAGTCCAGTTCCATCTCCACAACTTCACTGGCCTTACGAATGAGTTTGTTGATTCTGTTGGTGTCTGCTACCCTCAGCCTGCTGCCCCAGCACACAACAGCAAACATGATAGCACTGGCTACCACAGACTTGTAGAACATCCTCAGCATCGTCCGGCAGATATTAAAGGACCTCAGTCTCCTCAGGAAATAGAGACGGCTCTGACCCTTCTTGTAGTCAGCCTCAGTGTTCTTTGACCAGTCCAGTTTATTGTCAATTCGTATCCCCAGGTATTTGTAATTCTCCACCATGACCACACTGACCCCCTGGATGGAAACAAGATGCTCAGCCTCAGACCTACTCTTGTAGAAGTTTATCAAAATTAGTTTCTGGTAAAGGGTGATTCCTAATATAACAAAGTTGGGAAACTCAGAGATGGTAATACCTTGGGATGTTAAGGATAGGCAGTTAAATCCTCTTGTTGAAGATTATTGCCTGGTACCTTAGTGCAAGATTATTACTAGCCAGTTATGAATAAATGCCTAAATGTTGTCGAGATCTTGTTGCATGCATGAGCAGAGTGCTTTATTTGCTGAGATGTTGGGAGTGGCATTGAATACAATGGAATCATTATTGAACATCCCCACTTCCGATCCGACAATAAAAGGAAAGTTAGTAATGAAGCAACAGAGAATGGTTGGGCCTGAGATGCTGTCCTGAGCAACTCCTACAGTGAAGACCTGAAACCAGGCTGATAGTTTTACTTAGAGACAGATCTTCCATTTGCAGGGAGATAAATTGAGCTAAGGTTTTAATCCAAAGACCTTCATCCTAACTGGGAAGGAAATACAAGGAAGTGTGTTTAACCTAAAATGACACCCCTGTTTCTCATCTCACATCTGTGGCTTGACCCTAGCATTTCCAGCAGCTCAGAATCAGAATCAGGTTTATTATCACTAGCATGTGATGTGTAATTTGTTAACTTGGCAGCAGCAGTTCAATGCAATACATAATCTAGCAGAGAAAAATAATAATAATAAATAAAATAATAATAATAATAATAATAATAATAATAAATGAGCAAACAAATCAATTACCTATATTGAATGGATTTTTAAAATGTGCAAAAACATAAATACTGTATATTAAAAAAAAGTGAGGTAGTGTCCAAAGATTCAATGTCCATTTAAGAATTGGATAGCAGAGGGGAAGAAGCTGTTCCTGAATCACTGAGTGTGTGTCTTCAGGTTTCTGTACCTCCTACCTGATGTCAACAGTGAGAAAAGGTCATGCCCTGGGTGCTGAAGGTCCTCAATAATGGACGCTGCTTCTCTGAGACACCGCACCCTAAAGATGTCCTGGGTGCTTTGTAGGCTAGTGCCCAAGATGGAGCTGAATAGATTTACAACCCTCTGCAGCTTCTTTCGGTCCTGTTCAGTAGCTCCTCCACCAGACAGTGAGGCAGCCTGTCAGAATGCTCTCCACGGTACAACTATGGAAGTTTTTGAGTGTACTTGTTGACATGCCAAATCTCTTCAAACTCCTAATAAAGTGTCCGTTGTCTTGTCTCTTTATAACTACATCTATATTTTGGGACCAGGTTAGATCCTCAGAGATCTTGACACTCAGGAACTTGAAGCTGCTCACTCTCTTCACTTCTGATCCCTCTATGAGGATTGGTATGCGTTCCTTCATCTTATCCTTCCTGAAGTCCACAACCAGCTCTTTCATCTTACTGATGTTGAGTGCCAGGCTGTTGCTGTGACACCACTCCACTAGTTGGCAGTTTGTCTTTATTTCAGATTTCCAACATCTGCAGTTTAACTTATAATCTTCCATTTATGCAAAATATAATTCCAGTCATGCAAGCATTCTCTTTGTCTATTAGCACAACCTTTAATGGGGTACCTTAATTTTCCCATTTGTTCAAGTGTTCCCTTGGCATCAAGGGCAGTTGTTCTCTCTGTATCTCGAGAATTCATCTGTCATCCACATTTGACTCAAAGCTATGATGAGCTATCCCCATGACCTAAACTCAGTGTTCCAGATGCAATGTTGCTCAAGTCAACTTTTAAATATGTGATTTGATGCCCATGAAGTTTGCAGGCACAGATCCGCATCACTGCTGAAGGAAGAATTGAAGTATTTGCTGGTTTCTTCAACCAGCTTCCATGGCTGATCTTGCACAGCACAAACCTCTGTAATTTGCAGTGTTTTAAAGTTATTTGACAATGACTTTCATTAATACAATTTAGGCCTGGAATTTGTAACGGTTTGTATTAATGAGACTTGATCTTTAAAATATGACTCATGCTGCCAATCAGAAAACCTCTGCCATTTAAGGACGTGCATCATTTGCCATTTTACCCTTCCTCGGTTCTTATCTCATATTGAGATATACAGTTTAAATTTAATATGCAGGTAATATTATTCAGCTACCATTGCTATTAATTAAAGTTGTGTTTAAATCAACATTATCTATGTTTTAAAAAACATTTCAATGAATGTGACATGAATTTCCTACTTATGTTTCATCCAATCACTTGTAAACATTGTTTTTCACAAATTGATCTATCATAATTTGTGTGGAGAAATATTTTGGGTGTTTCTGATTTAAATCCTGTATAAATAATATCAGCAAATTGACACTGCCAGGTGAAAAATGCAATAGACATACTGGTGAAGACTTGTATTGGGTGAGGTACTTGAAGACTAAAGGATGGCTAATGTTATACCTTTATTTAAGAATGGCTGCAAGGACAAGCTAGAGAACTATACTTCACTAGGTCTTGCAACAGTGTTGGGGAAGGTATTCTGAGGAACTGGATGTCTTTGCATTTGGAAAGGCAAGGACAGATTAGGGCTAGTCAGCTTAGCCTTTTCCATTGAATATAATGCCTCATAAACTTGATTTGCGCTTTTTGAGGAGACTACCATCGGAGCTGACAAGGACAGAGCTGTGGATGTTGTCCACACAGAATTCAGCATGGCCTTTGACACAGTCCTGCATGGTACACTAGTCCAGAAGGTTTGGATTATATGCAATCCAAATTGTGAAAGCAAATTGAATATAAAAATTTTCTTGATGGTGGGAGGCAGAGGATGGCAGAGAAGGGCAGTTTTTCAAATTGGCAACCAGTGGTCAGTGGTGTACCTCAGGGATTAGTGCTGCTCCTTTATTGTTCAGCACGTGTATTAACGATATGTAGCTGGCAGGATGAGTAAGTTTGCAGATAACTCCCACATTGGTAATGTGGTGGATGGTGAAGAAGATTGCTTAAGTTTGTAATATGATTCTCGATCAACTGGCAGAGTGGGTAAGAGAATGGCTGACAGAATTTAGCTCAGACAAGTTCAAAGTGATGTATTTGACAAGCCAAATCAGTCAGGATGTACATGATGCATGACAGAGCCCCAAGGAAAGTTAATGAACAGCAAACATTTTGGGTACAAGTATTTAGCTCCCAGAAAGTGGTGACACAGGTAGACAGAGTGGTGAAGTTCCAAGATGGCAACAAACTGTGACCTCTGTGGAACTGTAACTCAGATTTATTTGATTTTTAAGTAAGTGTTTAAGTTTTTACTTTTTTTAGGTTTGTAAGGATGGTTTTAGGGACAGAGAGGGGAGTTTGGGGGTCATGTTATGATTTTGGAACAGGGCTGTAGGGAATTAGAGATCAGGCCGGAGTCTAAGTCTCCATTCTATGTTCAAATACCAGCAACTCAGACGTGGGATCTCTGTTGCAGGACATCAGATGTTGAGCCTGCAGAAAGGAGATGTGGACCTCCGCAGATCGCTGATTTGTCAGCTGGTTCCAGAGTTGGAATTCCATGGGAACAGGAGGAAAGAGGTTCAATGAACCCTTGCGTTTGCGAATCAATGAAACTGAGCTTTGAGGACTTGTATTCGGGGTCCCATCATCGGCGAGTCTCGAGCTTGATGTCTACTGTTAGGTGATTGGCACGTTGGTGAATCGTTGCCAAGGATCACGACCTGAGGGTCGAATTGGAAGTCTGCAAGTCAAGCCCCATTGGCTGGAGCTGAGTCTGCAAATTTCTGTGAGTCCATTGGGAGGTTGAAGCCCAGTGTCTGCAGGTCCGAGTCTATATCTACTGAAGGCTTGTCCAGTGGTTAAAAGAATGTATATGGAACGTGCCTTGTTTATGCTGTTGTTGTTTCGTTGCTTGTTATGTTCTGTGTTGTTCTCCCACAAATTGTGGACATGCTATGTTGGCGCCAGATTGTGTGGCGACGCTCGTGGCAGCAAATGGCACAGGTCACTTGTTTCAATGTACACACGACAAATAAACATGAACCTTGAAAAAGACATATAACATGCTTGCCTCATCAGATGAGACACTGGATGCAGAAGTTAGGATGTCATTTAGAAATTGTTTTTTAGGAGACACTTGGAGTATTGTGAGCAGTTCTAGTTCCTATGATATTAGGAAGCATGTGATTAAGCCATAGAGGGTGCAAAAAATATTCACAAGCATTTTGCTGGGACTATATGGCCTAAATTGTATGGAGAGAGTGTGTGTTCTGGAACTGTCCTCACTGGAACAAGGAAAGCAGAGGGTTGAACTTGTAGAAGTTAGTAAAATTATGGGACGCTCAACTGGATAGGAAATCAATCTTTCTTCCAGTGTTGGGGAGGCTAAAAGTCGAGGGTATATAGGTTTAAGGTGGGAGGGGAAAGATACAAAGGAGATATGAGGGACAAACTTTACCCACAGAATGCACTGGGTAAATAGAATGAGCTGCCAGAGGAGGTAGTAGAGGTGGGTACAGTTACAACATTTAAAGGGTATTTGGAGAGGTATGTAGTGAGGGAAAATTTAAAAGGGATATGGGCCAAAGGCAGGCAATTGGGTATTGCATCGATGAGCACCTTGGTCAACATGGATGAATTAGGCCAAAGCACCTGATTCTGTGCTGTGGTGTCATCCCATGAAGCTGTGCTGTTCTTGAAGAACATTTGCTTCCTGATTCCAGGGGTGAACACGATTCATTAGCATTTTCTGACTTTTTACTTGCACAAACAAAATTATAGACTCAAAACATTCTGCCGTTGCTGGAAATCTTGAGCAACTGATGGAGAAGCTGAGCAAGTCTGACAGCATCAGTGGCGGGGAATATACTGTCAATGACTCAGGCCAAGACACTTCTCCACTACTGGAAAGGAGGGGGCAAAATACTTTTGAATATTTTGTCAAAGGAAGCTGTGCTGATACAGTATTCTGATTTCCATTTAATCACCATAAGTATATCCATTTCTCCAACTTGTCTTGTTAAGAACAGTTGAATTGACATTCCCTTTCTGGTTGTAAATTATTAGTCTGCCTGCACTCAAGTAATAGTTACTGTGTGAAGTTCAACTCCTGTGAATCTGTTTCTTTGCATCAATGGACTTTGTCTTATTTGGATGATATTTGATGAACCCTGTATTTTTCTTTATAAAAATAAAGTTATGAAAATGTTATAAAATGAGTGACTTCTACATGCACACGACAGCAGTTCAGATCTCAGAAATATTGCAGCACAATTAGTATATTAAATTCCAAGATCAAAACGATGATAATTTTGGCAGTGGAGTGTTCTATATGAATGGCTATACTTCTTCCTGAAACTCAGATGGTAGGAAAATGTTTTAAATAAAGCCGTACTGTAAAGAACTGGCTTAAGGACTGGTCAAGATATTTTTTTCCGAACCTGTATTATTAACTGATGCCCAAAATATGACATTTTACATAGAAGTGAAATGCATCTCTGTTATTAAAATGATAGTGCTCCATTCTGACTTTCAGCACCAAATTACTAATGTTCAAGTCTGGAAAATATTCCTTCCACAAATATTTCAATTAAATTCCTCATTTTTTTTAAATGTGGGTCTGTCCGTGAATGCTCTCTCAGCAATTTTTGTGACAACATCCATGAATTTAAAGATTGTTTAACCCATATATCATGGTTTCCTATTCAGAAAATGTGAGGTTGCTCAGAACAACTGAGTTCCAAAGTTTCAACTTTGTATAGAGACATATTCTGCATCGGATTTCTTGGTAATCATCAAGTATGAATGGCTTCCTATTTTGTAGTTCTTGAGAACTAAATTGTTTTTTGGTGCTACATCTGGTTTAAGATGGTATTGCTGAAGTCCAGTGACCACATAATACAACTAAATACTTTATTAATAACACATTCTGTAAAACTTATGATAAACAGTCATCTCCAACAGTGAGGAGGTGAGTGAAGGCAATGCTGAGTCAAGGGTCAAAGGTTGCATGTGCGAGGTGAAGTCAGGGCAAAGTTGAGGCATAGTTGAGGCCAAGTTGAGGCAAGATTGAAGCGTATTTAATGCGAAGTTGAGGCGAGCAGAGTGGAGCAAAGGAGAGGCAGATTTGAGGCGCATTCACCTGAACCGAGGCTGAGGTTTGATTGATCTAAGTGCCAGGTTGATTAGAAAAGGGCAGGTATAGGCCAAAACATGGCAGCAGGGTCCAGGCACAGAGCATACTGATGGAACAGGGCCTGAGTCTGAGAGCAAGGAATGATTGCACAATTTAAATACCGGGCAGGCAGATTGAAAGGGTAGGTTGTCGGGACCAGATGCAAGAATCAGGCCATTTCCGCTCGTTGCTCTACGACATATACTCTGCTCTGCACTGCACTGAGGCTGAGGCTGTGCTCTCCTCCAGCTGCTCTGGGCTTCCTGTCTGTGAGCTCCATGATGTTTACTCCACTCTATGCTGAACTGAGGTTCAGGCTGTGGCCTGCTCTGGCTGCACCAACCTTCGTGTCTGAGGACTTACAGCCATTCTAAATGCTAATTGCTTACTTTCATTGTCTGCACATTTTTTTTCTCTCTACACATTGGGTGTTTGACGCTTTTCTTTTTTAAATGTTTTTTTTTCTTTTTTTTTGTTTTGTGACTGCCTGTAGAGAAACAAATCTCAAGGCTGCATAATGTATACATACGTTGACAATAAATCTACTTTGAACTTTGAACTTTGAAGCAGAGACAAACAAGACATTTCAATTCTATCAAATCCTCTTTCCTTTTTTTCACTTGTGTTTCAGACTTATTTTCAAGAGAAGGTAACTATACTGTTCATTATTCTTGTTATTATTTCATTATAGCTCTGGTACTAATATCTTCATGATTTTGCACACCCAATTCAATGTTTCTATGTCCTTATAATGTGGAGTTCAGTTCTGTGAAAGTATAATATAACCATGCTTCAATACAATTGAAATATAAACCTCATTTCATTCTCTCCAGGAGTCTAAATCTTAAACTTGCATTACTAACCCATGTCACAATTTCTTGTAATTGAAAGTCATTTTCCTTTTATATCATCTCAATGTGTACTTAAGAATGTATAAATAATTGTAGTTTTATACATATAAAAAATGGAAAAGGTTATATGTGTGAAAAAAGTACATGATAATTGTGAATTCCTTATCCAAATAAAAATAAAATTAAAAAAAAAGTAAGTCCCAGATCATGTGATTTGTAGTCCAATGGATTATAATTTGTCTAAATTATGTGACAAATTCCATTCAAAAGGTAATAGTACAAAAGTTGGTGGAGCACATCTACAAGGAGTGCTACTGCAGGAAAGCAGCATCCATCATAAGATCATAAGACCATAAGATATATGAGCAGAATTCGGCCATTTGGTCCATTGAGTCTATTACACCATTTCCTCATGGGTTATCCTATTGTTCTCCTAGCCCCAATCTCCTGACTTCTCCCCTGAACAATCAAGAATCTATCAAACTCTGCTTTAAATATATATAAAAACTTGGCCTCTATAGCTGCCTGTGCAAAGAATTCCTCAGATTCGCCACTCTCTGACTAAAGAAATTCTTCGTCATCCCCATTTAAATGTCTCTGAGGCTGTGTCATCTGGTCTTAGACTCTCCCACCATAGAAAACATCCTCTTCACATCCTCTACCAAGACCTTTCACCATTCGACTGGTTTCATTTAGGTCAACCCTCATTCTTCTGAATTCTAGAGAGTACAGTCCCAGAGCCATCAAACGCACTTCATATGACAAGCTATTCAATCCTGGAAAAAAATTTGAGAACCTTCTTTAAAGCCGCTCCAGTTTCACACATCCTTTTTAAGATAAGCGGCCCAAAACAGCTCATAATGCTCCAAGTGAGGCCTTACCAGGGCTTTATAAATTCTCAACATTACATCCATGCTTTTATATTCTAGCTCTCTTGAAACGAATCCCAATATCATATTTGCCTTCCTTACCACAGACTTAACCTGCAAATTAACCTTTAAGGTTGCACAAGGTCTCCCAAGTTCATTTGTGCCTCCGTTTTTTGCATTTTCTCTCTATTTAAAAAGTAGTCGATCCTTTCACTTCTTCTATTATACACTTCCTGACACTGTATTCTATCTGCCACCTCCTTGCCCATTCTTCTAATCTGTATAAGTCCTTCTGTAACCTCTCTACTTCCTCAAAACTACATGCCCCTCCACCTGTCTCCATATTGCCTGCAAACTTTGCCACAAATTCATCAATTTCATCATCCAAATCATTGGCATATATGTAAAAAGAATCTGCACAAGTATAGACCCCTATGGAACACCACTAGTCACCTACAGCCAACCAGGGAAAGCTCCCTTTATTCCAACTCTTTGCCCCTATCAATCAGCCACTACCTTATCCATGCTAGAATCTTTTCTGTAATACCATGGGCTCATAGCTTGTTAAGCAGCCTCATGTGTGGCACCTTTTGAAAATCTACCAATTCTCTGTGTCTATTCTGCTTGTTAGTTTTTCAAAGAATTCCTACAGCTTTGTCAGGCAAGTAATCTCCAGAGGAAACCATTCTGACTGTGGCCTGTTTTATCATGTACATCCAAGTACCCTGAGACCTCATCATTAATAACCATCTCCAACATCTTCCCAACCACAGAGGTCAGACTAATTGGCCTATGGTTTCCTTTCTTCTTGAAGAGTGGATGACATTTGCAATTTTTTCCAGTCTACAGGAACTATTTCAGAATCTAGTGATTCTTGAAAGATCATTACTAATGCCTCCACAATCCTTTAGCCACCTCTTTCAGAATACTGGGTTGCATACCATCTGGTCCAGGTGACTTATCTACCTTCAGATCTTCCAGTTTGCTAATGAACTTCTCTCTAGTTAGCGTAACTTCACACATTTTATGACCCTAGCACCTAGAACTTCCATTGTACTGCTAGTGTCTTCCACACTGAAGACTGATGCAAAATACTTTTTCAGTTCATCTGTTATTTCCTTTTCCCCCATTACTACCACTATAACATTGTTTTCTAGTAGTCCAATAACCATTCTCACCTCTCTTTTACACTTGACGTATCTGAAAGAACTTTTGGCATCCTCTTTAATATTATTGGCTAACTTACTTTCTTATTTTATCTTTAACTTCTTAATTACTTTTTTAGTTGCCTACTGTTGGTTTGTAAATGCTTCACAATCCTCCAACTTCCCACTAATTTTTGCTTTATTATGTGCCCTCTCTGTGGCTTTTATGTTTGCTTTGACTTCTCCTGTTAGCCACGATTGTGCCATTCTGGCTTTCGAATACTTCTTCGTTTTTGGGATGTATATAGCCTGTGCCTTACAAATTGCTTCCAGAAATTCCATCTCAGCCATCATCCCTACCAATATTGTTTTCTAATCAATTCTGGCCAACTCCTCTCTCATGCCCCTGCAATTCCCTTTACCTCATTTTCATATTGAATCATCTGACTTTAGCTTCTCCATCTCAGGTTTCAGGGTGAAATTGATCATATTATGATCACTTGACAGGGTTCTTTACTTTAACCAATTCCATTTCATTGCACAACACCCAATCCAGTATAGCTGATGCCCTAGTGCCTCAGACATGAGCTGCTCTAAAAGCTATCTCATAGACATTCTAGAAATTCCCCTCTTGGGGTCCAGTACCAACATGATTGTCCCAATCTACCTGCATATTGAAATCCTCCATGACTATTGTAACATAGCAATTTTGGCATGCATGTTCTATCTCCTGTTTATAATTTGTAGACCTCACCCCTGCTTTAAACTCCCATCAGGGTCTTTTTACCCTTGCAGTTTCTTAGCTCTATCGACAATGATTCAACACTGTTTGACCCTATGTCACCTTTCACTAAATACTTGATTTTATTTTTTAACAACACAGCAACGTCACCCTATCTGCCTTCCTGCCTGTCCTTTTGATACAATGTGTATCCTTGGACATAAAGCTCCCAGCTATAATCTTCTTTCAGCCATTATTCGGTGATACCTACGTCATACATGCCAATCCGTAACTGTGCCATAAGTTCATTTACCTGATTCCGTATATTACGCACATTCAAATATACTGTAACACCTTCAGTCCTTATTCACCTTTTTTGATTTTTTCCATTTTTTACATTGCAACTCATCCTGTTGACTGCAATTTTGCCCTATCAACAGTCTCTCCTAACTACATATTGCCTCTACTTTCAAACCAGCTACCTCATCTTCAGCACTATCATCCACCTTTCCTAAGATATTTCTTGCTTTGTACGTGCGGCTCAGGACACTAGTCACACCATGCTCAACCTTTTGATTCCTAACTTAGTCTGAGGTCTTACCAACACCTGCCTCCATAAACTCTCCACTAACTGTCCTGTCACTCTGTTTCCATCCCCCTGCGACTCTAGTTTAAACCCCACTGTGCAGCATTAACAAACCTTCATATAGGATATTAGTCTCCCTCCAGTTCAAGTGCAAACCGTCCCTTCTGTTTAGCTCCCACCTTCCCTGAAAGAGAGCCCAATGATCCAAAACTCGTATGCCCTCCTAAATCAATTCCTTACACACGTAATAAACTACATAATCTTCCAAATTACGGCCTCAGTAGCACATGGCATGGGCTTTCATCAAGGACTTTCTCATCAAAGACCCACACCAACCAGGCCATGCTCATTTCTTGTTGCTGCCATCAGGAAGGAGGTACAGTTGCCTCAGGACACACACCACCAAGTTCAAAAATAGTTGCTCCTCTCAGCTATCAGGCTCTTGAACCAGAGGGAATACTTCACTGAACTTCACTCATCCCAGTACTGAATTGTTCCCATGTCCAATGGGCTCGCTTTCAAGGATATTTCATCTCATGTTCTTGATATTTATTGTTTATTTGTTATCGTTTATTTGTTCTCAAAGCTCAAGTTAGTAAAACCTGAGGAATGCACATTGCCAAGCACACTCGTATCTCAATTGCTGGAAACTTTCAGACTAATCTAGTGGTGTTTAGTATTGTGGCTTTCTGGATATTCACATTGATATTGCTGTGTAGCCCTAATTTCTAATATAATGGTGCAGTGGCTTTGGGGTGATGCCTATAGTAGATATTACTATTGGGACAATGTATACCATGTTCATGTTCCATAGTCTTTTAATTTCCTTTTAATTCCACATATTTGTGGTATTTTCATTTCTTGATTTCTGTGTGTTATGTGTGTTTGGAATGGTTATATCTGTTTAGAAGTAAATTGTTTTTGCTTATTTATCCTGTATTATCATATCTGGACAGTTATTATGGATTGTTCTATCTGTACTAACAGATCGCTCACAATATCATTTGTGGGACTCTGACTCCAAAACTGAATCAGGCTTATATTTATAGCAAGGTACAGCTTCTTTCATGAGTTTGTATTTTAAAGCAAGATTTTGGTGAATGATGTTTGCCACTTGATTGTGCCTGTGCAAGCAATCAGATTCATTTAAACTGCTGCAGGATCCAGTAATGAATTGAATTATTTCTGGTTTCTCTTGGCGTTTTCTGCATTTTCTTGAATTGCTTTGTGTTTTATTATGTATTTTTGATGATTTGTTGTGACAACCACCAGGTCCTGTATTTTGACATGAGTTTCTGGGAAGAGGTCTCCAACTCTCAGCCAAGCATTCAATGCTTCCTTGACGACATCTAGTCTGCTCAGATCATGGGGATGTCTTTCATGGAGAGCCATGCTGTTCAATTGGTTAAGTCTTTGATAGTGATAAGTTCTTCATTTTTTCTGGGCTGTGCTCTCATTTGCATTTAGCGGTGTGTATCTATCAGAGTTGCAAATGCCCGTGTGATGTACTGAATCCTGTTTTCATTGACGAAAATACATCTTTAGAAGTTTGTGTAAATTTTTACTGCCGGTTATTCCTCTTCCCCCTTCTGTCCTAGGTAGTGTTAATCTAAGAGCATTCAAGTGTACATAATGTTTTCTGAAATTTGTCATTCCTGCTCTTACTTTTCTTTGTAAATTTTCCAGATAGATATAGTGTAAGTGTTTAGTGCCTTTGTTATATTTTTACTGTTGAACTCTGTTTGGCAGATTTTCTTAAGCCTTAAATTCTTTCAAATGCTTTTCTTTTGTGTTTCATATTCATCCATCTGTTGTATTATTAATATTATTTTTTTTGTATTTACATAGTTTATTGCTTTTTGCTCATTGGTTGTTTGTCCATCTTGTGGTCTACAGTTTTTCAGTGATTCTATTGTGTTTCTTTGTATTAACTGTGAATGTCTGCAAGAAAATGATTGAGGGTTATATATAGTGAAATATGTATGAACTTTGATAATAAATTTACTTTGACCTTTGAACTTTAAAACTCAAACTCACCAAGACTGAAATTCCCAACTGTATGCTTGCTCTCTAAATGTATTGCGCTTGTGAAATTCTTTGTCCACTCAAGTTGGTGTCTTTCTCAAATCAGAAACTGTGCTTTTGATTCTGAATCTTCAAAGCAGGTTTTCGAAAAGCTGTCTCCCGTGATTGATGTCTATGAGATTCCAGATCCATCCCTCTGCTATTTGGTTTAACTGTAATTAATTATTGCTTTTTGTCACCTAACTATTAACTGTTACTTCTATTTGGATTTTGTTTTATTCCTCAATACAGCATCTTTCATCAAAGACATTTTGGAAAACTAGATACATTGTTTGTGCTAAATTAAACCTCCCTGTACTCTGATAGATTCCCCATTTTTAAAATCCATGTTGACGACTCATTTGTTTTCAGCAAGTTTAATTTCTTTTCAGTGGGAATTTCACAAAAATAAAATTTCAAAGTTCAAAGTAAATTTTATTATCAGAGTTCATATATATCACCATATACCACCCTGAGATTCATTTTCCAATGGTCTTACTCAGCAAATCTATAAAATAGAAATCATAACAGGATCAATGAAAGATCTACCAGAGTACAGAAGACAATAAAATATGAAAATGCAAATATAAATAAATAACAATAAATAACAAGGCATGAGATAATGAGATAAAGAATCCTTAATGTGACATCATTGGTTGTGGGAAACATCTCAATGATGGGGGTAAGTGAGTCTGTTATTCAAGATCCTGATGGTTGAGAGGTAGTAACTGTTCTTGAACCTGGTGTTGTAGGTCCTGATGCTCTTGTACCTTCCATCTGATGGCAGCAGCAAGAAGAGAGCATGACCTGAGTGGTGGGGATTTCTGATGATGGGTGCTACTTTCCTACAACAGCATTTCATGTAGATGTACTCAATGATCGGGAGGACTCTATCCCTGATGTACTCGGTCAAATCCATTACCTTTTGTAGGACTTTCTGTTTGAAGGTGTTAGTGTTTCCATACCAGACTGTGATGCAGCCAGTCAATATACTCTCCACTACACACTATGGAAGTCAGTCAAAGTTTCAGGTGTCATGCCAAATCTATGCACATAGATCAGTTAGGAAGAAAAAAATAACTAAGCATCTGCAAACATGGAAATGCTGTAGAGAGGTGACAAAGATGAGGAGAATGTATGGCTTCCCCTGCACTCATCCTGTCATCACAATATCTGGGTTCAGTGAGGTGTGTGCTTGAAGTCATTAATAGGAAAGTCTAGAAAGTTGATCAGGGTCAGTAAAGATGGAAGACTATGAAGAAGGATAATGAAGTTAAAATCCACACGAGGTACAAACTGGACAGAATGTGGTTCTTGATGTTAGAATTTATCCAAAGGAACATTACAGATTTGTGCATTCCTTCCATGAATCATTTTAATAATTATTGACAGTCACAAAGGTTTACATTTAAATTTACTAATTGATAGTTTCTTGCAGGAATATCTTTCATGCTTGATACTTTTGGTGTTGTTTTCTGTTGTAAGCACAATGTTTTTTTAATCTGATGTCATGCATTGCTATTCAATATGGATTTAGATGTATCATTCTAAGCTCCTTTGCCTGATTGCATTGACATGAAAAATAAAAGTCCTTTGTGTTTAGAAAGGCCCCTGTACGCCTTTTGGTAATTTTGGGCCACGTAAGGCATCGCTGTAGGTAATGCTATGTTCTGATTCTTGTTATCGGTTGAGTTACTTCTAATATATTGATCCCAGCTCAGCAACAGCGTGGAAACTAGTGTTAGATCACTTTCTGGTCCTAGCGTGCTTGAGTTTGCATTTCACTGACTTTCACCACTGCTGAGGTTTATCTGATAACCTATATCGGATAGTAATATTTTATCATTTAGCTAGTGTCCAGCTCTTCTGTTACAGTTTCATTTCAAGCACTTGCTTAGCACTGTTGAAAGACAAATGGCCTCATTATTCAGCATATTCTTCACAATCTGCAATTCATTGAACAGCAAGAAAAAAAAGCATTCTTATTTATTGTTAAAATATAAAGGAAGAACACAGCTCCCATGAAAAAAGAACATAAATTTGCTGCTTTACTGTAGCCCAGATTTTCTAGTTTGAATATTATTGCTCTGATTGTAACATGCAAGCAACTTGTGTTCATTATTGATTAATTGGTAAATTGGTTTATTATTGTCACATGTACAAAAGTACACTGGCAGTGACAATACAGATCAGTTCACTGTAATGGTGCATTGAGGTAGTACACATTAACAGCTGAATAAAGTGTTACAGTACGGAGAAACTGCAGTCCAAATAGATGTAGGTTGCAAGAATATGAGGTACATTGCAAGGTCAATAGTCTTGTCATACTGAGGAAGCATTCAATAGTCTTATAAAAGTGGGATAGAAGATGTCCTTGAGCTGAGTGGTACATGCTTTGAGGTTTTTGTATCTTCTGCCCAATGGGAGAGGTGTGAAGAGAGAAAGCCCAAAGAGGGTGGGATTTTTGATTATACTGGATGCTTTACTGAGGCAGAGAGAATTGTAGACAGAATCAGTGGAAGGGAGGCTGGTTTCCATGATGTTGTTGAGCCATATTCCCCAGCTCTGCAGTTTCTTGCTGTCATGGGTAGAATTGTTGTCATACAAAGCAGTGAGGCATCTAGATAGGATGCTTTCTATAGTGCATCAATAAAAATTGGTGAGGGTCAAAGGGGACACGTCAAATTTCTTTAGTCTCCTGAGGAAGTAGAAGCTTTTGTGAGATTTCTTGGCCATGACATCAACATGGTCTTATTGCTGATGCTTAATCATTGGAACTTGAAACTCTCAAACTTAGCACCATTGATATAAAGATGTACATGTACATTCCCCCCTCCCTGAAGTCATTAACCATCTGCTTTACTTTTTTGACAATGAAGGGCAGATTGTTGTCATGACACCATGTCACTAGTCTATCTGTGTCCTTCTGGGACTCCAACCCTTTATTATTTGAGAATAGCCCAATACAGCAGTATCATTTGCAAACTTGTAGATGGTGTTAGAGCAGAAACTGGTCATGCAGTTGTCATTGTATAAGGACTCAAGTAGGGGGCTGAATACACAGCCTTGTGGGACACAAGTTTTGGGAATTGTTCTGGGCACATTGAAGGCAGGCGTACATGAAGAACTGACGTACATTTGCAATGATCGTGGCCCACCAGAACAGGCATTGCAGAAAATCCAATCTGTCATGTGCCTGGATGGCCAGAGAGGGGTGAGGAGTGAGCCTAGTGGAGTGCCTCAGAACACATGGCCATTGGCGTGTATGTGCGGTTATCAGGTGTGTCAGCATGAGGAGGCTTCTGCTGTAGGGCCTAGCGGATCTGGTTGTCAAGGTTCCAGATGATCGGGGTGAGGATCTGTAGGACGAAATGATGGGGCTATCTTAGTATTCTTGGAGCTGGGTCAGGAGGAGATAGTTGATTTGCTTGAAGGAGATAGCCTAGTGACATGATGTCATGACAACAACCTGCCCTTCAATGTCAAAAAAGTAAATCAGCTGATCATTGACTTTAGGGAGGAGGGGAGTGCACATCAATGGTGCTAAGTTTGAGAGTTTCAAGTTCCAGTGAGTAAGCCTGATGTGTGTTGAGTTGGCAGGTGTATTAAATGGATATGAGGCTAGCCCAGATCAGGAAGGACTCAGTGTTTCCAATCAGATAATGTCTCTATTTCTCTCAAAAAAACATTTAATGGTGAGTAGTCCCCTATCTCCTACCACATAACAGTAGCACAAGAAGGCGGCACAAGGTTGTGTCTTCCAGTGTAGTCCTACTGGGAGAGGATGGCCCCAGAATCCACTGCAGATGCACCTACTCCTACCACTAAAGGTCCTGAGGGGTTCTGATGGAGGAAAACGGGGGAGGTGGTGAAGCATTTCTTGAGCACCTCAATAGCATGAACTAGGGCTGCAGACTGGGATATCTATGAGGTTGGTGAGAGAGCAGCAGTTTGGCTGTGTTTGATCATGCTTTAATCGATAGGGGCTGGGGGAGCTTATCAAATAGAAGGCCCCTCATCTCTACCTGGTGGTGCTGGTTTCCCAGATGCAGTGGGCACTTGATGCCTGGGTGATTGGTGACTCTGCAGTAAGCACACCAGTAGTTTCTCCAAAAACACTCTCACTCTTGGTGCGGGGGGTGGGGGGTGGGGGAAAGGGCTAAGGGCTAAGGGAGCTCTCCCACTTGCATGAGTTCTAGAGGAATTAATGGTGAAGGTCCTGCAGCCTGAAATGGTTCCTGGATCAGGACAGGGGTTCTGGCTGACGATGGAGCCAGAATGGGAATGGGCCAGCAATGCGCCTGCATTCCAGCTTCACTCCACCGGGAGGGTCCTGAATCCTGAAGGTCCTACATTGCGATTTGTTGCCCCCCCCCCCCCACTTCCTGGATGGTCAAAAACCCGTTGCATCTCAGTGGTGAATTCCTCATATTTATTGTAAGTGGTGATTTCAGTGTCCCAGTTAGTGGCGACCCAGGTCAGAGCTCACCCAGTCAGGAGAAGGAAAACAAAGGCAATCTTGGCTTGGTCCACAGAACACAGAGGGAGCTGGAGCTCGAGTCACTGGAGCAGGAAGTTGTGACATTGGGTTGGGGATCTATCAAAATGTTCGGGCACTGGTATCCGGAGCTCTGAGGGAGGAGTTTGACTGACGCAGAGTTGCTGCATTAAGATGGAGAGTTGGTTGAGAGTGGTGTGCAGATGTTCAGTGGTTTCCTGCTGCTTCAAGATAGTGTGTTTGTGTCAATGGTTGACCTCCTTTAAGTGAGCATATTCCGCTGGGTCTATTGTTGGTTCACTCATCCTGTCAGGAGATGTAGAGGAAGTTTGACCCTAAAGCAGAGCAGCCAAGGTGATTTAGCAGTAAATGATACTTCAATATACTATTTAACTGCAAAATAACAAGCCTCAAGGGGCCATGGCACAGAGAAAACAGATACTTAACATGACAAGGCAACAAGGTAACTAAATGCTAGGAGCAACTGGTTGAGGCTGGCTCGTTTGATGGGTGAGCAAGGACTTTGGCTGAGAGTTGGGTTTAAATGGGCTGCAGGTGATGTGTTGGAAATGAGTGACAGGTGACCACTGTTAGCTGGTGGAGACTGGTAAGTGACTGCCTGTGCAGGCTTGACATGTAAAGATAATCAAAGTTTGATACATTAGCAACTGTGTGGTACAGCTTTGACAATTTTCTATATGTTTAGCAAATTCATCCAATATTTCATAAATGCAATTCTAATGGCTGCTACTTTGAGCTAAATCATTTTTCAGAAACCTGGAGGAAACCTGATTATTTCAAAGTAATGCATCTGGATATTTATTATGGTGGTTGCTTCAGAGTTTAAATTCCTGCTGTTTTCTTTGAATTTGGCCTACAGGCCCTGAATTAATGAGGAATGAAAAAGCTTTGGAATAGCCTCAGATCTTTTTTTTTTAGCTATCATTTTTATCCACGCATTTGATATTAAATAGCTAATCTCTCATTCTTTTAATGGTTAGCCGAGTAAATTCTTAGGACCTCATCTGCTATAGAGTCACTGTAAAGTTTGAAAAGGTTATCATTTGTTCCAATGCATTCTGTGCAATGATGTCATTCAATGGCTGCTAACAAAATCAGGTTTGCATAGAGGACTGCAACTATAGATATCATTGAGTTTCATGAATATGATTTTAATGTCATCAATCACTCGTCATTCAGATGATCCAGTTGCATCAAGTTTATTGTCTGCACTTAAAGCTTGTAAATATGGTTTTTTTTCACATTTGAGAAAGAAGGTAATAATTTTATAGTTTCATTTGATGGAGTTCAGAACCAGGGACAACTTGATAAAAATGATTAAAAGCAGAGTTTGGAACTTCACAAATTACACCAAAGCGAATTGATTTATTTTTACTGTGCTCTACTTAATTGTTCTTGATATATTATGTTTACCTAGTTTTGTTTTATTTTCCTGCTACCTTTCAAATATCCATTTAAAAATGCAAGTCACTTCACAGGCAGAATTTACAAATTTATGTAAAAACCTAAAATTAGTCAAATCCAATGCATAGATTCACATACATTAAGAGGAAAATATCTAAAGCCAGAGTGCTGTTTTTCAATGCTTAAGAAATTTTCTGCAAAATGCCATTTAATTCAGAGGATTACATTTGCTGAAGGACAGAAAAGTGCATTGAAAGCAAATGAAAGCAAGTCAAAATCTTAAAATGCATCACATGCAAGAGGAGAGCATGGAGAACTGTCTCAACTTGGATTGGAGGCAGATGGGTGAGATTTCCATCAAAAGTTACTTTACCCAAAGATGTTGTTAACAGAAAGCACAGCAGCAAAGCCAATTTAGAGTTCCAGGTTCAAAATCTCACATTTGCTAGAAATGGATCTTTAAGATCTGCATAATGTTTAATAAACAGTAACATTACATAATTGAAAGCATATTATATAGCCACATAACTGCAGATGGATGTGGGTTGAAGGGGTGGTAAGAGAATTGTGCAGTGCTGTTTGACACAGCACCTGCACCCAGCTCAACAAACTCAACTCTCATGCAAAAATAAACTATGAAATATAGGCACTGCAAATAAATTGGAACATCAAGCACCACATATGAATCTTTCTAACTGCAGTAACATTTGGATGTGCCTTGAAAGATAACATTGTATGATTAAAATTGCAGAAGTTTATAAGGTAAGATGATGTAGCTCAGATTGCTGGATTTCCCAGACCAATAAATTGTCCAAAGAATGAAGCTGGTGGAAGGAAAAGTGCATTCTATATTAAGCTGTCAATAGCAGATAAACCATTGCAGGTGGATCATAAAGGTTACTTAATCTACAAATTCTTCATGTAAGGCCATAAATGCATTGGGCTCATTGCAAACCATTAAACACCAGTGCTAGATCTTTACATGCAATCAGGCACAAGGGGAATCCTTTGATACCTAATATATATATATGTCATCAGAGAACAAATTATTTTGGGATTTGGAAGGCCAGTCAGTAAGAAGGATGTTTACATGAGATGCATGTATTACATTTGGTAAACTATCTTAAGCTATGCAACAGTGCAGAATGATCTCCAAGCCAGCATATAGATGTTGGGAAACATTGTATTTGACCTGGATGGCTAATTCGTATCTACAAACATTCATATGTAGTGGACATTGAAACTTTATGGAGAGGGTCAGGATAGAAATGAATCACACTTTGTATACCATTTGAACAGAACTAACTAAGTGTAAGGTAGCCAATAGCATAATCAAAATGAGGGAAGCAATATTTAATGTCCTTCCTAAGCAACCCAACTACACCCGGTCATGCAGCTAAAACCAAAAGGCACATTGTGCTGATGCACAGACTATATTGAAATGAAGATGTGTGTCTCTCTACTTAGAAATGCAAGGAAAAAAGCCATGTCATTGGAGACTCTGGCAAACCTGTGCAGGTATACATTGGTGAGTTTTCTGACCAGTTGTCTCATGGCCCGGTATAGACACTCCAATGCACAGGAGTACAACATGCTACAAACAGCGAGCTCCATCACAGGTACAGCTATCTCCACCTTCAAGGACATCTACAATAGGCAATGCCACAGGAAAGCACCATCATAAATTATTAAGAACTTCCACCATCCGAGCAATGCTTGCTCATTACTGCCATCAGTTATGAGCCTTAAGACACTCAATTCAAGGTTCAATAACAGCTTCTTCACTACTGCCACTGGGTTCTTGAACCAACCTGAAAAACTCAGTTTCTGCCTTGGATTGTATGCACTAATGTAATTTTGTTTATTTTACATGTAGTTTTAAATTTATGTAATTTGTTATCTTTGTAACATAATGTGAACATACAACATAGAAATTTACAGCACATTACAGACCCTTTTGCCCACAATGTACTGACCATGTAACCTACTCTCGAGGCTGCCTAGAATTTCTCTAGTGCATAGCCCTCTATTCTTCTGAGCTCCATGTACCTATCTAAGAGTCTCTTAAATGACCCTATTGTATCCGCTTCCACCACACCACTGGCAGTGCATTCCATGCACCCACTGCCCTCTGTGTGAAAAACTAATGCCTGACACCCCCTCGGTACCTATTTCTAAGTACCTTAAAACTATGCCCCTTCGTGTTAGCCATTTCAGTCCTGGGAAAAAGCCTCTGGCTATCCACACGATCAATGCCTCTCATCATCTTATACACCTCAATCACGTCACCTCTCAACCTCCATCGCTCCATCGCTCCAAGGAGAAAAGGCCAAGTACACTCAATCTATTCTCTTAAGGTAGGCCCTCCAATCCCGGACACATCCTTGTAAATCTCCTCCGTACTCTCTCTATAGTACCCATATCCTTCCTGTAGCGAGGTGAACAGAACTGAACACAGTACTCGAAGTGCGGTCTGACCAGGGTTTTATATAGCTGTAACAGTAACTCTCTGCTCTTGAACTCAGTCCCATGGTTGATGAATGCCAACACAACATATGCCTTCTTAACAACACTGTCAACCTGCGCAGCAGCTTTGAGTGTCCTTTTGACATGAACCCTAAGATCCCGGATCCTCCACACTGCCAAGAATCTTACCACTTATATTATATTCTGTCTTCAAATTGGACATACCAAAATAAACCACTTTACACTTATCTGGGTTGAAGCCCATCTGTCACTTCTCAGTCCAGTTTTGCATACTATCAATATCTCACTGTAACCTCTGACAACCCCCCAGACTATCCACAACACCCCCAACCTTTGTGTCATCAGCAAACTTACTAACCCACCCCCCTACTTTTTCATCCAAGTCACTTATAAAAATCACAAAGAGCAGAGGTCCCAGAGCAGATCCCTGACGCACACCACTGGTCACCAAACTCCATGCAGAATACAAACCATCTACAACCACCCTTTGCCTTCCGTGGGCAAGCCAATTCTGGATCCACAAAGCAATGTCTCCTTGGATCCCATGCCTCCATACTTTCTGAGGTAGCCTTATCAAATGCCTTACTGAAATCCATATACACTACATCCACTGCTCTACATTCATCAATGTGTTTTGTTACATCCTCAAAGAATTCAATCAGGCTCGTAAGACATGACTTGCCCTTGACAAAGCCATGCTGACTATCCCTAATCAGATAATGTCTCTCCAAATGCTCATAAATCTTGCCTCTCAGGATCTTCTCCAACCACCTGCCCACCACTGAAGTCAGACTCACTGGTCTATAATTTCCTGGGTTATCTCTACTCTCCTTCTTGAACAAGGGAACAACATTTGCAACCCTCCAGTCTTGCGGGACTTCTCCCATCCCTATTGATAACGCAAATATCATCACAAGAGGCTCAGCCATCTCCTCTCTTGCTTCCCATAGTAGCCTAAGGTATATCTCATCTGGTCCTGGTGACTTATCCAACTTAATGCTTTTCAAAAGCTCCAGCACATCGTCTTTCTTAATGTCTTTTTGCCTGAGTGTTTCAGACAGTTGTAAGTCATCCCCACAATTACCAAGGTCTTTATCCCTGGGAATACTGAAGCAAAGTATTCTTTAAGTACCTTCTCTTCCTCTTCCGACTCCATGCACACGTTTCCACTATCGCATCTGATAGTTCCATTCTCACTCAGCTCATCCTCTTGCTCCTTGCATACTTGTAGAATACCTTGGGATTTTCCTTAATCCTGCTCACCAAGGCCTTCTCATGGCCCCTTCTGGCCTCCTAATTCTATTCTTAAGCTCCGTCCTAGCAACCTTGTAATTTTCTAAACCTTTCGTAAACTTTTCTTTTCTTCTTAACTAGATTTTCTGCATCATTTGTACACCATGGTTTTTTAACTCTACCATTCTTTCCCTGTCTCAATGGAACACACCTGTGCAGACCTCCATGCAAATGTTTCCTGAATATTTGCCACATCTGTCATGTATTTCCCTGAGAACATCTGCTCCCAATTTATGCTCCAAAGTTCCTGCCTAACAGCATCATATTTTCCCCTATCCCAATTAAATGTTTTCCCAGATTGTCTGCTCCTATTCCTTTCCAGTGCTATGGTGAAGGAGATAGATTTGTGGTCACTACCTCCAAAATGCTCTCCCACAGAGAGATCTGATGTCTGACTAGGTTCAATTCCCAATACTAGATCAAGTACAGCCTCTCCTCTGATTGATTTATCTACATATTATATCAGGAAACCTTCCTGAACACACCTAACAAACTCCATCCTATCTAAACTCCTTACACTAAGGAGATGCCAATCAATATTTGGGAAGTTAAAATCTCCCATCACAACAACCCTATTATTATTATACCGTTCCAGAATCTACCTCACTATCTACTCCTCGATATCCCTGTTATTACTGAGGGGGGGTCTATAAAAAGCACCCAGTAGAGTTATTGCTCCTTTACAGTTTCTGACTTCCACCACACTGACTCAGTAGACCATCCCTCCATGACTTCCTCATTTTCTGCAGCCGTGACACTATCGCTGATTAGCAATGCCATGCCCCCACCCCGCTCTTTTGCCTCCCTCTCTGTTCTTTTTGAAACATCTAAAGCCTGGTGCACTCAGCAGCCATTCCTGCTCCTGAGACATCCAAGTCTCTGTAATGGCCACAACGTCACAGTTCCATGTATTGATCCATGCTCTAAGTTCATCTGCCTTGTTTATGATACTCCTTGCATTAAAATAGACACATCTCAAACCATCAGACTGAGTGCATCTTTGCTCTAATGTCTGCCTATCCTTCCTCATAATCTCCATACAAGCTGTCTCTACTTGTGCTCCAACCTCCCCATCCTCTTCCTCTTCACTTCAGTTTCCAGTTTATATCCTCCCAATCTAGTTTATACCCTCCCCAATAGCATTAGCAAACCTCCCCACCAGGATATTGGTCCCCTTTGGATTCACGTGCAATCCGTCCTTTTTGTACAGGTCATACTTGCCCCAGAAGAGGTCCCAATGATCCAAAAATATGAATCCCTACCCCTGCTCCAGTACTTCAGCCATAACTTATCCTCCACCTCATTCTATTCCTATACTCACTGTCACGTGGCAGAGGCAACAATCCCAAGATCACTGTCTTTGAGGTCCTGCTTCTCAGCTTCCTTCCTGACTCCCTGTATTCTGCTTTCAGGTCTTCCTCCCTTTTTCTACCAATGTCATTGGTACCAATATTTACCACGACCTCCGGCTGCTTACTCTCCCATTTCAGGATATTGTGGACGTGCTCGGAAACATCACAAACCCTGGCACCTGGGAGCCAAACTACCATCCTTGTTTCTTTTTCACGTCCACAAAATCGCCTATCTGTCCTCCTAACTATAGAGTCCCCTATTACCACTACTGTCCTCTTCTGTTCCCTACCCTTCTGAGCCACAGGACCAATCGCAGTGCCAGAGGCACAGCCACTGTTGCTTCCCCCAGGTAGGTCGATCCCCCCCCCCAGCAGCACTCAAAATGGATTTACTATTTATTGTTATGTTTATTATTCAGTGTTGCGTTTGTTATGTTATGATTGCACTGCTCCTGAGAAACGCTGTCTCATTCTGCCCTGCAGAGCTGATGTACGGTTAGAATGACAATAAAGTTTTTTAAATCTTGAATCTTTGAATCTTGCATCTTATTGTTAAGGGGGACAGCCACCGGGGTGCTCTGCACTACCTGACGCCCTGCTTTCCCTCTTCTGACGGTCACCCACTTATCTGTCTCCTTTGGCCCTGGCGTGACTACCTGCCTATAGCTCAAGTTTATCACTTCCTCACTCTTCCTAACAAGCCAAAGGTTATCAAGCTGCAGCTCCAGTTCCCTAACTTAGTCTCAAAGGAGCTGCAGCTTCATGCACCTGGTGCAGATGTGGCCATCAGGGAGGCTGGAAGTCCCGTGGATATCCCACATCTGACACCCAGAACAGAAATCTGACCTTGCAGTCATATCCACTATTCTAATGTGCCAAGCCCCACAAGACGCTCCTTTTTTAAACTCTTTTCCCTGACTTGTGCAAAGCTTTCTCTCCCTTCGAATTGATTGGTCCGCTGCTAATGTGTCTAGCCCCGTGAAATGCTCCTTTTTAAAACTTCGCTGCTGCTGTAAAAATAATTTTGGTGGTATTTATATCCTTTTCGCATATGCCCAGGACAATAAACATATTGGACCTAGTTGGAGATGTTCTTTGAATTTGCCAACAACAGCATTCATTATTGACCGGAAAAATATTGTTATGCCTACTTGGAAGAAGTAAGGTCCAGCAAAAGAACTGATTAAAAGTGGTCTATAATGGAGTCATAAAGATTGCTTCAACTTCAGCAGACATTCCAGCTGTGCTGCATGCAGTTAAATGAGCAGTCTATTTTTGCAAAACTAGGAAAATAAATTTTACGAATCTGTAGAATACCAACTGCAAAATTTGGTATCCATGTAAAACACATGTTTGTTTCTAAGTGGAGTAATGGAACATGGCATAAGGTAGTGTTTTCAGAATTGGATCATTTTATATGTAAAAATTTGTAAAATATAGATCTTGGAGACAATCTTACTCAACATCAGCAAAACCAGGAAGCTCATTATTGACTTCATGAGGAAGAAATAGGAAGTCAATGAGACAGTCCTCATTAGAGGATTATTAGTGAAGCGTGTCAGCAACTTTAAATTCCTTAGTGTAGGAATTATGCATGTGTTCTCTACTTGCATTGTATTCTCTTTATTATGGTAACTAGTCACATGAGTGAGAGTGTGGTGAAAGTGATGGGAAGAAGTTACATATTCTTGCTTATTTCATGGCAGTTTTGGAAGTTGGGGCTGATGGAGATCATATCTTTTGCTGACCACTCAGTAATTTTCAGTTATGCTTAGTTTACACCTGGGTAAGTTTAAGTTTCATCGTATCAAGATTGTATGTTTACTAATTGCTAAGAAAGGATAGAATACATATCCTCGATTCTTGGAACAACCATTATTGGATGGAGGGTGCATCATGCAAGGATAACAAATCCTTAAAGTCATCGGCAGCAGCAATTGTGTTCGTTTTGGTTTAGTTTGGCCACTACACTCACTGCTGTCATTTCAGAGGACCTGTCCTGGCCAAAAACATAAGAGCAATTACAAAAATGCAAACTTCTAATTCTAGTTTTAGATATCCTTCTGAATCTTTGCAAACTTTTAATTCCTTAGAAGTTTGCAAAAATTCTGAATGATATCTAAAACTTTGACGAACTTCTATAGATGTGTGGTGGAGAGTGTATTGAGTGGCTGCATCACAGGTTAATATAAAAATAGGAAAATCCTAGAAAAGCTAGAGGATACAGCCCAGTCCAACATGATAAAGTCCTCCTAATCACTGAGAACATCGACGTGAAGCATTGTCACAGGAAAGCAGCATCCATCATCAACGAACACCCACCAATCAGGACATGTTCTCTTCTCACTGTGACCATCTGGAAGAAGGTACAGGAGCCTTAAGAAACACACCACAAGGTTCAGGAACAGTTATTACCTCTCAGCCACCAAGCAGGCTCTTGAACCAGAGAATTTAACTGTACGCAACTTCACTTGACCCATCTGAATTGTTCCCACAATCTATGTATTCACTTTCAAGGACTCTCCATCTCATGTTTTTGATATTCATTGTTAAATTATTTTATTATCATCATTATTATTTTTGTAGTATTTTCTATATTTTCTCAGCTCAAGTTGGTAAAACCTGAGGTACTGGAATAGCCAAGCACACTTATTTTTCAATTGCTAGGAATGTTCAGACTATTATTGTAGTGTTTAATATTGTGGCTTTCTGGAGATTACACAGATATTGCTGTGTATGGTGTAATTGTGTAATGCTATTGTGTAATGACTTTGGAAATCAAACCAGTTGTAGATATTACTATTGGAACAATTTATGCATGTTCCATAGTCTTTCAATTTCCTCCTTTAATCCATCCTATTTCAGTGTTTTTCACTTATTGATTTCAGTATGTTATGTGTGTTTGGAATGGCTATATCTATTAAGTAAATTGTTCTTGCTTATTCATCCTGTAATATTATATCCAGACAGTTACTATGGATTGTTCTATTTGTAATAAATTATCCATCATGGTATAGTTTGTAAGACTGACTCTAAAACTATACCAGGTTTGTATTTATAGTAAGGTATGGTGCCTTTTCTGAGTTTGTATTTTATAGCAAAATTTTGGAGAATGCTGTTTGCCACCTGATTGTGCCTGTGTAGGTAATCAGATTGAGTTAAACTGCTGCAGGATCCTGTAATGTGTTGGATAGTTTCTGGTTTTTCTTGGCATTTTCTACAGTTATCATCTTGAATTTGTTGGTCTTTTATTATGTATTTTCGGTATTTGTTTGTTTTAACCACTTGGTTCTCTATTGCCACAAGGAACTCCTCTGTTTCTGTGAAGAGGTCTCCAAATCTGAACCAGCCGTTTGACGTTTCCTTGTTAAGATCTAGTCTGCTCAGATTGTGTGGATGTCTTTCATTGAGGGTCATATTCTACCTTTGGTTATTTTTTTCTTCTATAGTGATAACTTCTTCATTTTTCTGGGTTGTGCTTTCATTTAAGTTTAGTGGTATGCACTTCTTATCAGAATTGCATATGCTCACATGGAATGCTGAATCCTGTTTTTGTTAGTGAAAATACATTCTTGGAAGATTTATCTGACTGTTGTGTAATTTTTTTTATGTCTGTTATTTCTTTTCATTCTTCTGTCCTATGTAGTGTTAATCTAAGTGCATTCAAGTGTACATCATGTTTTCTAAAATTTGTCATTTCAGGTTCTCATTTTTCTTTCTAGATTTTCCAGAATGGTTTTGGACCAAGATATTATGCTAAAAGAATACATTAAAATGAGTATACCTGAATTTTTATAGCCTTTGTTATATTTTTACTATTGAGCTCTGTTTGGCAGATTTTCTTAAGCCTGGAAGTAAATTATGTCAAAAGTCCCCCCTTTATTGAACTATGATCTATTTTCTTTACTTGTTGATATCCCAAATACTTATATATTTAACATTTATTCATTGATTGCATTGTATCCTGCTGTTCTGTTTCATATTTTATTAACTCTATTGGTGCTGCTGGAGCTGACAGTCCCATGGGAAGATAACTTGGAAGAGGCCTTTGAAAGGAAGCTCTCCAAGTACGCAGGACTGGTCAGCAACTGTCAGCAGGCTGGATGGAGAGCGAGAGTTGGTTGTAGGGGATTCGTACCCCATTCTTTAGTTAGAGCCTTCAGCATTTTGGGCATCGAGGGAGAGAGGAAGAGGAGAGCCATCCACAGTACCACCGATGCGGCAGAGAGGGCCTCATGATGGCTGTGGCTCAAAAGAGGGGAGCCATGGAGTCATAAGTAGCTAGCCATCTGGACACAAGCTGGGGTCTGATCAGCCCCGGCTGGGTCACCTGGAGGAGGCTGTATGATGTTGAAAGACCCAAAACACCCGATGATTCCAGGAACATCACTGAAGATGTGTCCAGAAGCATCAATAGATGTATGTACACAGTACCTTTATATTTGATGCTCTGCACTTATCTAGTCCAAAGTTTATGTTTATATCTTTTGAAAATAGCTCTACTATTTGAATTAATTGCTTTACTATTACTGATGAAAGAGTATATAATTTCAAATAAACCATGCATTGAAGGCATGACAAGGTATAATTCACTTGGTTATTTCTGATTTGATACCCTATGTTCATCTGATTTGGTAAATTAGGGAGCAAGTTGAAAGCTAGATAAAGCCATAGTGTGCTAAATGAGTTGCCCAGAAAAATGCCTTGGTTTCCTTTGATAATAGAGGTTGTTCTTTTTTGGTTGTTATATACGTTAAGAACTCCTATTAACCATGTATGCATTCCAGAATTAAATGTTTTTTGGTGGTCAATATAACAGCATGAAAGTATGAAGGCTCTTAGTTATCCAAGTCATTTTATATCAAGCAGTAGTAAATCAAGGCAACAGAACTTGCTAGGCAAGTCCACTAGCCTTGATTTACTACTGCTTGATAAACCAGAAAGTTTCTGCTTTTGCACCGGGCTTGATTTAGAAGTACAGAATCTATTATCAGTTGTTCTTTACATCCTTTCATACCTTTTCTGCTCTTCTGTAAGTATACTGTGGTTACCTAAGTGAGTGGTGATTAGTTGCGAGATGCATGTTGTTAAAAATTTATACATAGTTTCTAAACGAGTAATAGGATGATATTTTGATGGGTCATTTGTGACTTCCCCTTTAGGTGAGAGATATGCTCTACCTTCTGGCAAAAATTTGGACACGTTTTCAGGATTTTTAAGAAAAAAGGTCCAGATGAAGGTAAGTACATTTTTATATTATTATTCTGACATTCTTTCTTTTTTATTTTCACAGTCTGTTGTCTTTTTCACACCGGTTGTCTGACCTACAGTCTTTCACTGATTGTATTATGGTTATTGAATTTGTTGAGTATGCCCACAAAAAATGAATCTCAGCATTGTATATAGTGACATGTATTTACTTTGATAAAAAATTACTTCGAACTTTTGTCATGTGTTTGTGATGTTGTCACTTTTACCCTTCAATGAAGAACCCTTGATGTTAGTTTGAATCACCAACTATTTTTCCAATAGCTTAAAGAGAGGTACTGAGATGTCTTCTTTTAATATTCTCCACTGGGATTGAAAGCTTGCTTTATTTCCCTTCAAGGTTTGCTTTGAAAGAGTTCCTTGGATAATGACAGTCTTGTATGATAACCAATTTTACCTTAAAATTAAATTTTATTGCAATATTTATTTCACACAGCAACCATTTTCACTTCCCATAACCAGTAAGTTTTTAACCACCCCAGAAAACAAATAGTTCATCATTGTCTGCTTTATCACTAGAAAATAGCTCATAATCTCCTGTGGTTCAATTGAACCATAGCAGGCAAATAATAAAGAATAACATGGAAAATGGCTCTTCCAATACAAGTTTTTAGGGAGTCACATGGCATCTAGTTATAAATTTCAAATCTTTATCAGTTTATACAGATCAATAAAAAAAAGTTAGATTAAACATCAAATACAAGGGATTGGACATGAAAGAAATTCCTACAGGAATATCAATAAGCACTAGGGTTGAGTTATCCACATATTTTTAATTATATCTGCAGGCCTTGGCACAACTTCTTGACAGTAAACGTCAGGAGCTGGTGGTTTAGAATGGAGTTAATTCCAGATCTATGGCATCTGCAGTATGGACACCTTCAGGCAATCTGAAACATTGGCAAATGTTGCCAATGACAGTCAAAGTCATCTTTCCACTTCTCTCACCCTGAACATTACCTACTGTCTCTATGCTGCTCAGATTGTACTGCTGCTTCTAGGTAAAGAAATAGTGCCTGATAGGACAGACACTAGAAACTTTTTACTCAAACATCTTGTTTGATCATGTTTTTTCTCAAGGTACCAAGCATTAATATTTTCAAACCAGAAGTTCACTTGGTTAATGATTACAAAGACTCCACAGCTGACAGTCAATTATATAGTGATATTTGTTGGGTGAAAATTGTGCTAAATTATGAACTGATTGAATTCGGTCCTTACGGTCCACAACTTTTCAACAGACCTGTGTTTCCTGTCATTCTACTTTATTTTTCTGGAATTCCAGACTTTTTGGAAAGACTGAAAACTAAAAGAAAGTATTAAAAAACCTTTCCAAATCTTATTTGTTTCAATCATCTTCTTTCTTGACAAACATTAAGGACTGCTGGAACCTTAAGTGTTCCTTCCCCAAAAAATATCTTGCCAGCCTCCAGCAGTTATATCAATGTGAACTTGTGGTAAATGAATAGCAAGGGCTAACCCAGGAAATGTTGCAATCCCAACACTGAATAGCAATGAAACCTTGCCATTTTTTACTCCTGAAAAATGAGAAGCAAATAGCTAATAGGAGAATAATAGAAGAGTTATTGTGTGTAGGTTAAAATCTCCTTTGAATGCAAAGTGCACATGCATTTATCATTACAAAGTAACTAAACCTCACCAACCCAAGGAACAAATCATTGGTTTACAAATAACAAAAGCACTCTGATGTATTTTAAATTCTAACACCCTTTTTTAGACAATGGGTCAGTGCTTGGACAAAAATTCTACTTTGCCCACACACAATCAAGAAATAAGTTTTTATCTCCCCTGCTCTGCCTCACACACTTTTTCCCATGTATTTATTTTCGACATTAATGATTTAGACACAGGGGTATTACTGAGCTCTGGGAACCAGGATGAAACTACGCAAATTAGAGCAAAGCTCATTATTTGCCTTTGGATGGCAGACTCTTATCTCCAGCAAAGGGCTAAGAAGAGAAATATTTTGGATGTGATGTAGATTTAACAATCTGTAGCTGCCTACATCGTAACATACTTTCTCAGGAACGGTTTCCACTGGTCCAACAGAGTCACTAACAGAGCTGCTGATGGAAGAGATCAATGTCAATAGTTCACATAAAATTTGAAAGTAAATGACAAATACGTCAAGATCTACAATTAATGTTGGTACTACTCCTGTCAGGCTATGAATTCATTCATTGGTATTCGGCCATGACTGGACCGTGTAATCGAGTACAATTCATTAGCAGATGCCAGATTTCATTTCAGGATGCGCCAGAGTGCTAGTTTCAGTCGGGCAGTAGCACATACTGTAGGTAGATCCATTATATTATGGATAGCAACTCTGTAGACATCCTTATATATGTTTCTGCACAATAGATAAGGAATGCATGGTAGCCTGTCAATTACTGTGAGACACCACTATTTCAACCAAGGATTATGAAGAACAATTTTTCAGTTAATTGCCAAACAAGCCTCCAGCAATGTGTCAGAGAAAAAATAACTTGATTGTATTTTCACATAAATATTCTCCTTTATATTCTCTGTCAAGGGAGCATGATCTGATTATGTTTATACAGAAGTGTTTGCTCCCATTGTTTAACCCTTATTACAGGTCAGTGCCAAAATACTTATTTTTTATAGCAGCATGTCAAAAAATTGATATTACTGAACATCTGCTTGGTCTGGAATTGTAGCAGCCAGGCAAAATCCCAGAATCATCAGGGGAAGTCAAAATCTTTGAAGACAGTGAAAGACTTAGTTGAGTGAACTCGCTGCACTGATCAGGACATCCAGAACAAGGGATAGGTGGCATAAATTTAATGGAGCCTTGTAATACAAGCAGGACATTAGTTAGTACTTTCAAAGTGTAGCAATTTTGAAAAGAATTTAAAAAGAAGACAGCTTTATAGAGCGGGCTTCAGAGTACAGAGAGTCAGAGTAGGAGGGCTTTGGCTCAACGGGGCTTCAATGATAACACGTAGAGGCGAGGTAAGTTACTTGTGAAGATTAGGAATAGGAAGTATGTCTGTGAGGCCGGTGATCTGTACTGGGTGTTGGATGTGGGATGTCCAGGAGACTCCCAGCCTCATGGACGGCCACATCTGCGCCAGGTGTGTCGAGCTGAAGCTCCTTAGGGACCAGGTTAGGGAACTCGAGACCTTTTCAAGAGCTGAGAGGTAACGTTGCAGCTATATAGGACCCTGGTCAGACCCCATTTGGAGTACTGTGCTCAGTTCCAGTCACCTCACTACAGGATGGATGAGAAAACCATAGAAGGGGTTCAGAGGAGATTTACAAGGATATTGCCTGAATTGGGGAACATGCCGTATGCGAATAGGTTGAGTGAACTCGGTCTTTTCTCATGAGAGGTGACTTGATAGAGGTGTACAAGATAATGAGAGGCATTGATCGTTCGATGACCTTTGTCTGGTCAGGGAAACTGAGGAGTTGATAGATAGGAAATATAAGCAAGTACACTTGAGTCCTAGGGGGACCAATATCCTGGCAGGGAGATTAGCGAGGGCTACTGAGGTGACTTTAAACTAGAATGGTTGGGGGGTGGGAATCAAATTAAAGAGGCTAGGCGTGAGGAGGTTAGTTCACAACAGGGGGATGGGAACCAGTGCAGAGAGACAGAGGGGTGTAAAGTGAGGGTAGAAGCAAAAAGTACTAAGGAGAAAAGTGAAAGTGGCAGGCTGACAAATCCAGGGCAAGCATTAAAAAGGGCCACTTTTCAACATAATTGTATAAGGGCTAAGAGAGTTGTAAAAGAGCGCCTGAAGGCTTTGTGTGTCAATGCAAGGAGCATTCGTAATAAGCTGGATGAATTGAAAGTGCAGATTGTTATTAATGATTATGATATAGTTGGGATCACAGAGACATGGCTCCAGGGTGACCAAGGATGGGAGCTCAACGTTCAGGGATATTCAATATTCCGGAGGGATAGACATGAAGGAAGGGGAGGTGGGGTGGCGTTGCTGGTTAAAGAAGAGATTAACGCAATAGAAAGGAAGGACATAAGCCGGGAAGATGTGGAATCAATATGGGTAGAGCTGCGTAACACTAAGGGGCAGAAGACGCTGGTGGGAGTTGTGTACAGGCCACCTAACAGTAGTAGTGAGGTCGGAGATGGTATTAAATAGGAAATTAGAAATGTGTGCAATAAAGGAACAGCACTTATAATAGGTGACTTCAATCTACATGTAGATTGGGTGAACCAAATTGGTAAAGGTGCTGAGGAAGAGGATTTCTTGGAATGTATGCGGGATGGTTTTTTGAACCAACATGTCGAGGAACCAACTAGAGAGCAGGCTATTCTGGACTGGGTTTTGAGCAATGAGGAAGGGTTAATTAGCAATCTTGTCGTGAGAGGCCCCTTGGGGAACAGTGACCATAATATGGTGGAATTCTTCATTAAGATGGAGAGTGACATAGTTAATTCAGAAACAAAGGTTCTGAACTTAAAGAGGGGTAACTTTGAAGGTATGAGACGTGAATTAGCTAAGATAGACTGGCAAATGACACTTAAAGGACTGACGGTGGATATGCAATGGCAAGCATTTAAAGGTTGCATGAATGAACTACAACAATTGTTCATCCCAGTTTGGCAAAAGAATAAATCAAGGAAGGTAGTGCACCCGTGGCTGACAAGAGAAATTAGGGATAGTATCAATTCCAAAGAAGAAGCATACAAATTGGCCAGAGAAAGTGGCTCACCTGAGGACTGGGAGAAATTCAGAGTTCAGCAGAGGAGGACAAAGGGCTTAATTAGGAAGGGGAAAAAAGATTATGAGAGAAAACTGGCGGGGAACATAAAAACTGACTGTAAAAGCTTTTATAGTTATGTAAAAAGGAAAAGACTGGTAAAGACAAATGTAGGTCCCATACAGACAGAAACAGGTGAATTGATTATGGGGAGCAAGGACATGGCAGACCAATTGAATAATTACTTTGGTTCTGTCTTCACTAAGGAGGACATAAATAATCTTCCAGAAATAGTAGGGGACAGAGGGTCCAGTGAGATGGAGGAACTGAGCGAAATACATGTTAGTAGGGAAGTGGTGTTAGGTAAATTGAAGGGATTGAAGGCAGATAAATCCCAGGGCCAGATGGTCTGCATCCTAGAGTGCTTAAGGAAGTAGCCCAAGAAATAGTGGATGCATTAGTGATAATTATTCAAAACTCGTTAGATTCTGGACTAGTTCCTGAGGATTGGAGGGTGGCTAATGTAACCCCACTTTTTAAAAAAGGAGGGAGAGAGAAACCGGGGAATTATAGACCGGTTAGCCTAACGTCGGTGGTGGGGAAACTGCTGGAGTCAGTTATCAAAGATGTGATAACAGCACATTTGGAAAGCGGTGAAATCATCGGACAAAGTCAGCATGGATTTGTGAAAGGAAAATTATGTCTGACGAATCTCATAAAATTTTTTGAGGATGTAACTAGTAGAGTGGATAGGGGAGAACCAGTGGATGTGGTATATTTGGATTTTCAAAAGGCTTTTGACAAGGTCCCACACAGGATATTAGTGTGCAAACTTAAAGCACACGGTATTGGGGGTAAGGTATTGATGTGGATGGAGAATTGGTTAGCAGACAGGAAGCAAAGAGTGGGAATAAACGGGACCTTTTCAGAATGGCAGGCGTTGACTAGTGGGGTACCGCAAGGCTCAGTGCTGGGACCCCAGTTGTTTACAATATATATTAATGACTTGGATGAGGGAATTAAATGCAGCATCTCCAAGTTTGCGGATGACACGAAGCTGGGTGGCAGTGTTAGCCGTGAGAAGGATGCTAAGAGGATGCAGAGTGACTTGGATAGGTTGGGTGAGTGGGCAAATTCATGGCAGATGCAATTTAATGTGGATAAATGTGAAGTTATCCACTTTGGTGGCAAAACTAGGAAAACAGTTTATTATCTGAATGGAGGCTGATTAGGAAAAGGGGAGGTGCAATGAGACCTGGGTGTCATTATACACCAGTCATTGAAAGTGGACATGCAGGTACAGCAGGCAGTGAAAAAGGCGAATGGTATGCTGGCATTTATAGCGAGAGGATTCGAGTACAGGAGCAGGGAGGTACTACTGCAGCTGTACAAGGCCTTGGTGAGACCACACCTGGAGTATTGTGTGCAGTTTTGGTCCCCTAATCTGAGGAAAGACATCCTTGCCATAGAGGGACTACAAAGAAGGCTCACCAGATTGATTCCTGGGATGGCAGGACTTTCATATGATGAAAGACTGGATGAACTGGGCTTATACTCGTTGGAATTTAGAAGATTGAGGGGAGATCTGATTGAAACGTATAAAATCCTAAAGGGATTGGACAGGCTAGATGCAGGAAGATTGTTCCCAATGTTGGGGAAGTCCAGAACGAGGGGTCACAGTTTGAGGATAAAGGGGAAGCCTTTTAGGACCGAGATTAGGAAAAACTTCTTCACACAGAGAGTGGTGAATCTGTGGAATTCTCCACCACAGGAAACAGTTGAGGCCAGTTCATTGGCTCTATTTAAGAGGGAGTTAGATATGTCCCTTGTGGCTAAAGGGATCAGGGGGTATGGAGGGAAGGCTGGTACAGGGTTCTGAGTTGGATGATCAGCCATGATCATACTGAATGGCGGTGCAGGCTCGAAGGGCCGAATGGCCTACTTCTGCACCTATTTTCTATGTTTCTATGTTAAGTAGTCACTCCACGGCCTCGGGAGACGAATAAGTAGGTAACAGTCAGGGGATTTTTATAAAGGACCTGGATGAGGAAGTAGAGGGATGGGTTAGTAAATTTGCTGATGACGCAAAGGTTGGGGGTGTTGTGGATAATATGGAGGGCTGTCAGAGGTTACAGCAGGATGTCGATAGGATGGAGAACTGGGCTGAGAAGTAGCGGATGGTGTTCAACCCAGATAAGTGTAAGGTGGTTCTTTTTGGTAGGTCAAATATGATGACAGAATATAGTGTTAATGGTAAGACTCTTGGCAGTGTGGAGGATCAGAGGGATCTTGGGGTCCGAGTCCATAGGACGCTCAAAGCAGCTGCGCAGGTTGACTGTGTGGTTAAGAAGGCATATGGTGCATTGGCCTTCATCAATCGTGGGATTGAGCTTAGGAGCTGAGAGGTAATGTTGCAGCTATATAGGACCCTGGTCAGATCCCATTTGGAGTACTGTGCTCAGTTCCAGTCACCTCACTACAGGATGGATGAGAAAACCATAGAAGGGGTGCAGAGGAGATTTACAAGGATGTTGCCTGGATTGAGGAGCATGCCTTATGAGAATAGGTTGAGTGAACTCGGTCTTTTCTCTTTGGAGCAACAGAGAATGAGAGGTGACTCGACAGAGGTGTACAAGATAATGAGAGGCATTGATCATATGCATAGTCAGAGGCTTTTTCCCAGGGCTGAAACGGCTAGCATGAGAGGGCATAGTTTTAAGGTGCATGGAAGTAGGTACAGAAGAGATGTCAGGGGTAAGTTTTTACGCAGAGAGTGATGTGTGTGGAATGGGCTGCCGGCAATGGTGGTGGAGGCAGATAGAATAGGGTCCTTTAAGAGACTCTTGGATAGGTACATGGAGCTTAGAAAAATGGAGGGCTATGGGTAACCCTAGGCAATTTCTAAAGTAAGTACATGTTCGGCACAGCATTGTGGGCCAAAGGGCCTGTATTGTGCTGTAGGTCATAAAACACTGAGTGTGCATCTTCAGGCTCCTGTACCTCCTCACTGAATGCAGTAATAAGAAGACCATAAGACATAGGAGCAGAATTTAGACCATTTGGCCCATTGTGTCTGCTCTGCCACTTAATCATGGCTGATCCTCTTATTTCTCCTCCTCAACCCCATTTCCTGGCCTTCTCCCCATAAGCTTTGATGCCATGTCCATTCAAGAACTATCAACCTCTGCCTTAAATACACCCAGCGACCTAGCCTCCACAGATGAACGTGGCAACAAATTCCACAAATTCAGCACCCTCTGGCTGAAGAAATTTCTCTGCATCTCTGTTTAGAATAGACGTCCCTCTATCCTGAGGTTGTGCCTTCTTGTCCTAGACTTTCCCATCATGAGAACCATCCTTTCCACATTTACTCTGTCTAGGCATTTCAACATTCAAAATTTTTCAGTAAGATCTCCCCTCATCCTTCTAAATTCCAGCTAGTACGATCCATTTTATCCTATTTAGTCGCACTGCCCCGCCTTCTCACCATAACCTTTGATGCTCTGGCTACTCAGATACCTATAAATCTCTGCCTTAAATACACCCAATGACTTGGCCTCCACTGCTGCCTGTGGCAACAAATTCCATAGATTCACCACCCTCTGACTAAAAAAATTTTTTCGCATTTCTGTTCTGAAAGGGCGCCCTTCAATCCTGAAGTCATGCCCTCTCGTACTAGACTCCCCCATCATAGGAAACAACTTTGCCACATCCACTCTGTCCATGCCTTTTGAAGGTGTCCTCGATGGTGGAAAGGATAGTGCCCATGTTGGAACTGGCTAAGTCTACAACCTTCTGATGTCTCTTGTGATCCTGTGCATTGGTATCTCCATACCAGATGGTGACGCAACAAGTCAGAATGCTCGCCACAGATTATCTGTAGAAATCTGCTCAAATCTTAGATGACATACCAAATCTCCTCAAACACTTAGTGAAGTATAGCCATTGGCGTGCTTTCTTCGTAATTGCTATCACAAATCATCATGCCAACAGAGTGTTTATTGCAGTTGAAATGATACCATTTGGCCTATGAAAATATTCTTGGTACTTATTGAAAAGCAAAGTATAATATATCTGCACAAAATTGTGGTATAAGTGTATATTGTCTCGTATATGTCTCGGGGAAATCCCGCCCAGCACCGGCCTGAACGTTTCCCGCTGAGTCGGTTGCTGTACCACTGCCACCCAAATCAATCTGAATTATCGATCATCAGCCAGCACGCACAGTATGTTTTACAAAGTACACTTTATAGATATTACTATGAAATTAATATCAGTTTGATACTGAAAAGGAAGTAATGGGGAAAAAAACGCGCCAGACTTATCAAAGTTCAAGTTCTTTGTGCACAAGTTGGAGCTCAATCAAATCCGGATGACCACCCGGATCCTGTCAACTCACGGCTCGGGACCACCCGGAATGATCGATCGGAGCCTTCTCGCACGTCCGCCGTCCTCCCCATCTTTCCTCCGACTCCCCGCCAAAAATCCCATTCCCAGTCATATGAGACAGCATTATAAAACGATATAAAATGATAACATGGATACCCATTGGCTAATAGCACCCTGCTATCTGTATTAACCCAAGCAAATGTCTAGCTAGAGACTTTCTCAGCATTTAACATAACAAAGAAGCCATTTTAGTTCACATACGCAGCAATTTAAAAGATCAACATAACAAAGAAGCCATTTTAAATTTAACATACAAAAAAAAGAGACCCCGTACATAAGCAGTTGAGATCTGTGTCAAGGTCTCTCCTTGCCCTGGAAATTGAGCTAACTACAAAATTGAGGAACAACTGTTATTGAACATATTAAGTCATATTTATTGAATTTTCTTTCACCACAAGTAATTAAAAATACACTTAGTGGCCATTTTATTAGGTACAGCCGTACACTTGCTCATTAATGCAAATATCTAATCAGGCAATCATTTGGCAGCAACTCAATACATAAAAGCCTGCGGACATGGTCAAGACATAGAAACATAGAAAAATAGGTGCAGGAGTAGGCCATTCAGCCCTTCGAGCCTGCACCGCCATTCAGTATGATCATGGCTGATCATCCAGTTCATAACCCTGTACCAGCCTTCTCTCCATACCCCCTGATCCCTTTGATCAGATTGGTTTCGACTAGCAGGTAGACAACAGTAGCTCAACTAACCACGTGTTACAGGGCCATATCTAACTCCCTCTTAAATATAGCCAGTGAACTGGCCTCAACTGTTTCCTGTGGTGGAGAATTCTACAGATTCACCACTCTCTGTGTGAAGAAGTTTTTCCTCATCTCGGTCCTAAAAGGCTTCCCCTTTATCCTCAAACTGTGACCCCTCGTTCTGGACTTCCCCAACATTGGGAACAATCTTCCCGCATCTAGCCTGTCCAATCCCTTTAGGATTTTATATGTTTCAATAAGATCTCCCCTCAATCTTCTAAATTCCAGGGAGTATAAGCCTAGTAAGACATTCAGTTCTTGTTCAGATCTAACATCAAAATGGGGAAGAAACGTAATCTAACTGCGGAAATTTGATTTGAGCATGGAATGATTGTTGGTGCCAGATGGGCAGGTTTGAATGTCTCAGAAACTGCTGTTGTCCTGGAATTTTAATGCACAACAGTCTCAAGAGTTTACAGAGAATGGTGCGAAAGACAAAAGGACATCCAGTGAACAGCAGTTCTGTGGACAAAAATGCCTTGTTAATGAGAAAGATCAAAGAAGAATGATCAGATTGGTTTCGACTAGCAGGTAGACAACAGTAGCTCAACTAAATAAGTGTTACAGCAGCATTGTGCAGAAGAACATCTAAGTGCGCAACAATTGAACCTTGAAGTGGATAGGCTACAGCAGCAGAAGACCACAAACCTACACTCAGTGGCATTTTATTTGGTACAGGAGTCGCCTAATGAAGTGTCCTCTGAGTGCAGGTGAAGATTCAATAACATATCCTTGTCCTGTCTCTCCATGGCTTCAACACTGCCCTTGAATTGAATGACAGCTGCAAATGTATTTCTACAACTGAAGACACTTAAATGTCAATTTCTCAGAATGATGAGCAGTCAAGATATTTATGAGAGATTATGGATGCTGAAACCCTACAAGGTTCTATTGTTGTATCATAACAAAATCAACAACCCTAAGCTTCACAAGTGCTGAACTTGTATTGAGTTGGATTGACCTGCATGTAGTAAACTGCCAGAACTCACATAATTGATGTACAACTATTTTCCCAATAGAATTCAGTTAGCGATGTTCTGTTGTATCCACAGCTCTCTTTCTGCATCTTGATTCCTTTGCAACAAACC